>NW_026125295.1:28397500-29597500 GCF_943737965.1 Phodopus roborovskii | reverse complement strand
TTAAAAATATATTATTTTCCTGCACAATATATTATTACTATATTTTCCCCTCCTTCTAATCCTCTCACTTCCTCTCCATCTCCCCTTCAGATCTACTCTCTCCCTTTCATATAATAAGATGAAGAAAAAACTTGCATGTCAAAGTTGGATACAGCAACCCAATAGGAGGAAGAGTCCCAAGTAGGCCCTATACTTGTTGCCTTAGCCTCTTTGAGTTCATATGTGCTTTGCTTACTGGATTCAGAGGGCCTTGTTATGATATCCTCTACAGCCTCTGACTCTTAAACTCTTTCTACCTCCCCATCCACAGGATTCTCTGAGCTATGAGGAGAGGGATTTGATGGAGACCTCCAATTTAGACTTTTTATATTGTCTGGCTTTGGGTGAACTCTTCATCTGTTCCCATCTACTGCTGGAGGTGGCCTCTCTGAAGATGTCTGGATAAGGCACTGATCAATGAATATAACAGAATATCATTAGGAATCGTTTTATTGATTTTTATTTTTAGACCAGTAGTGCTTGGTTTTATCCCAGTCCATAGGGAAATCTAGTCTCTGGTTCTTGGTTGGATGTAGGTTCCTTGTCTTGGAGTGGGCATTAAGTCTGCCATTCTATCTATGCACAATAGCCATCACCATTTCCAGTGTTGACTCTTCTTCATGTTCTAGCCACAGTCAAGCCTCATTCATGTCTTGAGTCTTTCTATTGAAATGCCACTTTTTATTGCTTGTTTGCTTCATATCAGTGAGTATTGTGTCACTGGCTGTATAATTAGTGTTCTTTCTGTAAACAATGTTTCATTTGAATTATAGAAACATGCATATCATATAGTCATAAATAGGAAATAAACTTCATTAATAATAAATATAGTTAAATATGTAATTTTATCTCTAATTTCCCCTTTGATATATTTTTCTTTGTCCTAGATTTTGTCCCCTAGGCTTCCTTTCAGAAGTGCCTTTTCTGACCATTCAGGCTGATAGGACCTATTTTGTTGAAATAACTGACTGATGGTTCTTTACTTCTGTCCAGACAAAAATCAATTATAGGCCAGGAACAGTTTCTTAATATCATGGCCTCGAGTTCCAGGGGTTCACAGCTAGACTTCCAGTCTAGAAGCTTTTAGCTCTAAACACTTAAACTAGAGGTGTATGGCTCCAAGCTTATCATAAGAGTCAATGAGACATTTATAGTCTGCCCATTGGCCTGAGCCTAGACTTCTAAATTGTATACAAAACACTCTCAGCCTTTTAACCTTTGCTGGCTCTCTCAAACCCATCAAGTGACCCAGACTTGTTCCCCTTGTAGTAGTACTCTGAGGCCTTTCTTTGCCTTTTTGAAGGCTCTTACTCAGCTTCCTACTTTTTCTCCCCTTCTCAATATTTTTGCTAGCTTTCACAGATGTTGCAGGATTCTGCCTTTAGCTGCTCTCAGAGACTCTTCAGCTTCATAGTATTATATGTAAGCACCTCTTCTTTTATTTGGATCTTTATCTTTCAGCTGCATAAATCATGAAACCTTAGTGACTATTCTCACTATCCAGTCCCTGGGTTTAAATCAAGTCTTGTGCTACTGCAAAAATACATCTCACATTCAGAGAGGCCAAGCTGATTCACTCCCAGGTAGAATGCTAACTGGTGCCACCACTATGAAAGTCACTGTGGAGGTTCCTCAGAAAGCTAGAAACAGATTTACCACACGAACCAGCTACATCACTCTTGGTTACATACCCAAAGCTCTCCATTTTAATATAGAGATATGGGCTCTATCTACAATACACAGGAAGCAGAAACAACCTAAATGTCCATTAACAGATGAATGCATAATGCAAATGTGACATTTACATAATGGGATATTATTCAGTTTTAAAGAGAAACCACATTATGAAATTTGCAGGTAAATGGATGGTGCTGAATACAATTATTCCAAGTGAGGTAAATCAAACCCCAAAGACAAACATTGCATGTTTCTCGTATATGTGGGAATTAGCTTTTGTGAGTTAGATATATGTGATTTATTTATACTACCCACAGAGGGTAGACAACTGGTGAGGGGACAGGAGGAAAGAGGGGATCTTCCTATAAAGGGGGTACAAAAATATAATATTATAAAAAAATAAATGAGAAACTAGAAAGGGGAATTAAGTGGGGAGGGGTATTGGGAAGCAAGTCAGAGGAGGGAAAATGAGAGGGATAACCAATACTAAAGGCCCTTTGAAAAGACATATGAAAGTCAACTATTGTAGAAGCTTCCTACATATACATATAAAAAGAATTACTTATATAATTGGGAAGGCAAACCCCAATTAGATATCACATTGTGTCAAATAAAACCGAGTACCAGTCATTGGCCAACGTGCTCCTATAATTCACCAAACACTATATATATATATATATATATATATATATGTGTGTGTGTGTGTGTGTGTGTGTGTGTGTGTGTGTGTATATATATATATATAGCATTAATGATTATATATATATGATATATATATATAATCATTAATGCTATTGGATACCATCCACAACTTGATGGCATCCTGTTGTTCTAGACATCACATATTTATGCATGAAACATGAACTAAATCTAGCTGGGACTCAACTGGAGACTAAAGCCCTACTGACTAACATTCATAGTGCTAGAAGGTGCTTTATTTGCTACCAGAGGAGCAAATAAGCATCTAGCTTATCAAGCTACAAACTTTATAATGTATTATAATGACATTTGTATAATATATGCCTACAAGTGCATTAGTGGTGTTACTGTTTGAGGAGTAACCAATCATGAATGAATCTAAGTTTACCTCATGAAATGGAAACAATACCAATATTGTTATTGAAATCAAGAATCATCTGAAACTAGATATATTCCTAAACTCCTAATTATGTAGGCCACAGGCCACAGAGAGCACATAACATTATTTTTCTGCTAAACTAACGTATCAATAAAATGACTCCTAATGGCATATCCCTATACCCATTGATCAGTGAATTATTCAATTCTAAACAAAGAAAATTCATCTTGAAGTAGATGGTAATTAACACAGGAACATAAACTGGACAATGTAAAGAGAGCCAGAAACTTTGGAGTGCTCAGTCTTGAATGGGGTGCCTTTATCAGACCCTACCCCAAAGACTCTGGAATCTATGCAGAAGAAGGACCAGAAAGGACTATAAGAACCAGAGGTGGTGGGCAATTTTACGGAAACAGCACATTTCCAGACACAACATGGTAAACACATGTATGAACTCATCAAGATTGTGACAACACAAGCAAGCCATACCCAAGCTCAAATGGGACAAAATCCCAGCTTGAAGGAATGAAAGTGCGCACAAAGTCATAACCAAGAAGGAAATCATGAAAGACAGCTGCTAGATAGGGAATATCAGTTTTATTTAACAAAGTGACACCGACATATGAGCCACACTGCAGGGAAGTCCCCATGCTTAAGAGTAGTTGGCTAATACTAATCCGATTCCATGCTTTCTAGTGTTTTTTTTTCTTTCTGCATGAGAGAGAGAGATAAAAACATGGAATTAGGTTGTTGGGGGAGATCTAGGAAGTTTTGGAGGAAAGAAAAGAATATGAAAAAATACACCTCATAAAAATAGTCAGTATCCATGCTTAGCTGTGGATCTCTGCTTCTGTGGATCTCAGCTACCGGATGAAGGCTCTAGGATGATCAATCTCATTATTGGGAAAGAACATTTAAGGTAGCCTCTCCATTATTGCTTAGATTGTTAGTTGGGGTCATCCTTGTGGATTTCCATACATTTCCCTGGTGCCAGATTTGTCATTAGATCTACAATTGCTCCCTCTATTAAGTTATTTCTTTCTTGCTTTCCTCTATTCTTCCCCTGACTCAGTCTTTCTGATCCCTCATGTTCTCCTCTACATTTCTCTTCTCCCTTTCTCTTTTTTCCTTCTTTCATCCCCCCTCCCCGGGGGTGGGATGGGGTGGTCTGTGGGATGAACGGGAGTATGGGAGGGAGAGGGAACTGGGATTGACATGTAAAATAAGATTGTTTCTAAATTAAACAAATAAATTTAAAAAGTATTCCGCATCAAACACTGTAAAATGAAAAAGACTTGAAATCCAGAATACTATCATTTAAAATACTAAATCAATAGTTTTATAAAAAGCAAAACCCTTTTCTTATCTTAGTTTTATTTTTAATTGAAGTGTTTTCATCTGACACATCCTAACTCCTTCTTTCCAATGAGTATGAGCATATTTTCACAGAATTACCTTCAAAGATATCATCTTTATATGCAAGCCATTGAGCTCTATTCTACTCACCCGTTAAGCTGGATTTGACTGATTGTGCAAATGAAGTCTATAATCTCAAAAATAAATAAATAAATAAAACACTAAGAAACAAATTCAGAGCATGTGAAAACCTCTCTTTGTAGAAATTAATTAGTTTGTGGAAATTGCTTTATTTTGTCATTTGAAGTTGGTTTGCATTCAAGTCATTGTTTTCAAAGCAGAAAAAAAAATGTGATTATCTGGAGAAAACATCTAAACAAGAGATCCCTAAGCTCCAAATCATGTAAATTGCTATACACAAGACAGTTTATAACTTCTTTTCCCTCTGAGGGAATACCCTTATGTGGGTTAATGCATGTATCAAAAGCATCAATACAGAGTCTCAATGATCACAATATGGTGTCTCTCTGTTCACAAAGACCTAGCTTAAGCTATCAGGCTGCAAACAATATAAAAATAAATAAAACTGAAGTCAAAATAAAATATATTTAATATTTTTGAAGTGTTGGTAGACACAAATCTTTCATAATTCTGTCAAATTGATGTTTTGCTTCTGCTTCAGGCAGATTTAGAAATGCTTCACCTAAAATATGATGGCTTTCAATGCCTGTATAGTAATGGCATCCTCATCCATCAACAGTCTTGTTTACATTTCTAACAGGTACTTGGTTGCATTCAAGCAGTAAAGACATTATCATGCACAGGACAAAAAGAGGTATCCTGTGTTTCTGAATTTTCCTTGAAGACATTGGGTTGTCATCTCTAACACAGTTTATAAACAGCCTTGGAGAACATCAAAGGCTATTTCATTACAACCTGCTGAGCTCTGATTACACACCTCAAAAGTAAATTGTTACCCCGTGAAAACTCGTATGAAAGTTAAATCAAATACAACTAAAAATATCCAAATATTTTCAAGACTCAGACATTGTACATGAGGATGTATTTCTAAAAAAATATTTTTCTAATTTTTGGCTTATTCATCTCATGAGCATACCATTATGTTTTGGCGGCATTTATCTCTTTTCAGCTGCTCTTCATGTGTATATCAAACCACACAAATGCTTTGCTATAAGAAGCACTGAAATAGAAACAGCATAATCCATTTATTATGTTTAAAACACACTGCATTACTGAATTCAGTGTGGATAAATTGTTTTTCAATATAAGATAGCTAGATTATATCATTTACAGAAGCCACATAGCATGGCACATATAACTGTGAGGTGTGCATGTGTGCAAACACACACACACACACACACACACACACACGATGAGGGGGGAGCACATGATGGTGTAGACATTCTTAGTATTTGGGGGGCCCAAAAGTTTGAGATCTTCAAAGACTATATAGCAAGAACCTAACCAAAAGGAACAATAACAAAACAGTTATAAATACAAGACACTGAATTTCAAATAATTTGCCAAGAAACATGTGTTCATTAGAACCTCTTAAACAGAACTCCAAAGTACCCATGGTGGTTGATACCTAACTTACCTAACTTCTTACTTCTGTTGAAACATACCTGTAAGGATAAGAAACTTTCCTCTAGGAATCCATAAAAGCCTGTCACATATTGTTATTAATGATGTATGTAGCACAGTTATTTGGGGGAAAAGTCCAAAAACATAAAAAGTGTCAAGAGAAAGCATCTCTGCTATCAGATTATTCAATATGATTCCAACCATACACCAGTAGTTTCATTTTTGTAAATGCCCTCCTTGCTCAGTTTAGTCTCAAGCATTGTGTGTCTACAGTTATATTCATATCACTTCCTGTTCACTCAAGCACAATCCTGTGTTCTTTCACTCGTGACTTAATAGTATTGTTTATATACCTGCATCATGTCATGTTCATACTACATTGCCTTCATAAATCATGTGGCTACTTTTCATGTGGATGCAAACTTCTAAAGGACAGGACCATATTATATAACTCATCTCTTTTCTTAGTACCACTATAGTACATAGCTCATAGCCAATATTAATAAGCATTAAAATAATCAATGATCTTTAGCACAAGTATCAGTATACCCTCAGAGAACACAATATCTAAAACAATGATAGTCTTACCAAATATGCATATATTCAAATTGTGTCTTTTAAATGAACAAATTAAAACATAGTAGTGTGATTTTTGAAAACGGCAATTGTGAGTAACTATATTTGAAATTATAGTCCACAATAGTGTATATTTTATGTGTATTAGAATAGTTAACATGAATTAGGTAGACATTACTCATTGGGATATTGCTAGGGAAAACACAAATGAATACTTGAAAAAACAAATGAGCTGTTGCTTATAAATGGAAACATACTAATGTGATGTAGAATACCTACTCCTAGGTAGTTATATAAAAGAGATAAACTTATATCTTACACAAAACATATCCACTAATGATGAAGGCAGATTTTGTATAACCTCCAAAAGCTGGAGACATCACAAATTTACTTCAAGTGATTGGAAAGGCAAACTCTGGTATATTCATTCTTTAAAATTTTGTTGATTAGAAAAAGCCTGTATCAAATGGCTGCATGTTCTTTGACTCCATTAATCTAACTATATTCAATGTCTACTGTCATGTAACAAATATTCATGCACTTAGCAGCTTAAAATTACATCCATTTATTAGCTCAGACTTCTATATATCAAAAGTACAGGGCAAACTCAATTGACTCTGCTGCTTAGACTCTCAAAACTCCAACCTCGCTAAATTTCAAGTAACCCTTGGTTCCATGTCATCAGTTATTTTTGAACTGTAACTCCTCTTCTACTTAGTCTAATTATAATTTAATGGCATAAATCTTGAAGCTATGGAGAGTAAACTCATTGTTGGTTCCCCAAGTCTAAATCATTCTCATGCTACTGTAAAATTATATTTTACATTCAGAAAAGGGAAAGATTATTCACAGCTGGTGAGAGTGCAAACTGGTGCAGCCACTATGGAAACCACTGTGGAGGTTCCTCAGAAAGTTAGAAATAGATTTACTACATGAGCCAGCTATACCACTCTTGGCCACACATCCAAAGCTTTCTATATTTTTATACAGAGATACATGCTCATCTGTGTTTACTGCTGTTGTATGTGCAATACACTGGAAATGAAAACATCTTAAATGTCCATCAGCTGATGAATGCATAATGAAAATGTGGCTCATTTATATAATGGGATATTATCCAATTTCAAAGAAAAACCAAATTATGAAATTTGCAGGTAAATGGATGGTACTGGAAACAATCATTCTGTATGAGATAGCCCAGAATCAGAAAAACAAATGTCACATCTTATAGGAAGATGCTAACTCTGATTCTTTATGTAGGTATATTTCAGAATGCTCAGGGAGGGAGTCTGCCTTCCGGTGACCTGCTTGTAGTCTCTTGAGGAATGAGGTCTGTTTGAGGGGGAGCCTGTCATATTAATCAGCCTATCCAGAGTCTGCCAGCATCCTAGTTTCACCAACACTCATGGGCCTATTTATGGCCTGCATTAGAGTGCCCTACTGGGGCCACTGGAGGAATGGGGCCTGTGCATGGGTAACCCATCCCAGCAGACCAGTCCATCCAGGGTCTGCCAAAACCCTAGTCCCACCTCTACCCACTGGAAGAGGAGAGCCATCAGAATATCAGACCTGCTTGCACCCTCTAGAAGAGAACCTTGGTCCAGTACCCACAAGGAGAGGGAGAGACCCCTCTGATATGCACTGAAAGAAGGAATGGGTAGATGACAGTATAAGAACACAGTCAGCAACAGAAAGATCAATATGATGTCCATAGAGTCTAGGGATTCCACGCCAGCAAGACATGCACATACAAACACAGATGAAACAGAATGACCCTAAAAGCAACTTCATAAAGATGATAGAGACCCTAAAAGAGGAAATCCTTTAAAGAAGTGGAAGAAAAGGCAAACCAAAAATTACAAGAGGCATTTCAAACAGTGCAAGGTTTAAAAGCTGAAATGGAGGGGGGGAAACAGTCTAAATGAATGCTGGAAATTGAAAGCTGAGTAAATGATCAAGAACTGCAGATGCAAGCATAACCAACAGAATACAAGAGATGGAAGAGAATATCAGGCATTGAAGATACACTAGGAGAAATAGATTCATCAACCAAAGAAAAGCTTAAGTCCAACAAATCCCTAACACAAAATATCCAGGAAATATAGGATGCCATGAAAAAGCCAAACCTAAGAATAATAGGTGTAGAAAAAAGTGAAGAAATCCACCTTAAAGGTGCAGAAAGTATATTCAACAAAATCATAGAACAAAACTTTCCCAACCAAAAAAAATGCCAATAAAAGTACAAGAAGCTTACAGAACACAAAATAAAATGGGGGAAACCCACACATAACTCCAAGGTATTCCATGACAAAACCAGATTTAAACAATACTCATCAACTAATCCAGTCCTACAGAAAGTTCTGGAAGGAAAACTCCAACTCAAGGTGGTATTCTATACCCACAAAAACATATGCAATAGATAATTCCACTTTACCAACAACCAAAAGAAAAATGGTGGGGGGGGGGGAGTGGAACCCACACATAATACCACCACCACCAACACATCCAAAGCAAACAACAGTTAACAATCAATGGTCATTAATATCCCTCAATATTAATTGTAAGGAGTAGGTTTTTCCTCCTGCCGCTGGTCTGGTCTAGCCGCAGCGCCTGCCCCAATTAACACACTGAGAGTCTGTATTTGATATAATGCTGTTGGCCAGTTACTTGTTTCTTATCGGCTAGCTCTGTCTTAAGTATTAACCTATTTCTGTTGATCTATGTATTTCCATGTGCTTTCATCTTACCAAAGAGCCGGCTGGCATCCTGTTCTCTCCAGACTCTCCATCTTGACTCCTCCTTACTACTTCCTCTTTCCTCCTTGTCTCCTAGTCCCTCCTCTCTTGCTTTCCTATTGCCCAACAGTGCTTTATTCATTAACCAGTATGAGAAACATATTTATAGAATATCTTCCATCAATTAATGGCCTTAAATCCCCTATAAAAAGATACAAGCTAAGAGAATGGATACAAAGACAGAATCCATCCTTCTGCTGCATACAAGAAACACACCTCAACTTCAAAGAGAGATGTTACCTCAGAGTTAAAAGTTGAGAAAAAGATTTTCCAATCAAATGGACCCAAGAAACAAGAGTGTAGCAATCCTAATATCAAACAAATTAGACTTTAAATTCTTATTCATAACAGGAGAAATCCATCAAGATGAAGTCTCAATTCTGAACATCTATGCCCCAAATACAAAGGCACCCACATTCATAAAAGAAATATTATTAAAACTCAAATTGCACAGAAAACCTCACACACTTACAGTGGGAGATTTCAACACTAGACAGGTCTACCAATGACATTTATCTTGGAGAGGATGTGGAGAAAGGGGAATACTACTCCACTGCTGGTGGGAGTACAAACTCATACAGTCACTTTGGAAATCTGTATGACGGTTTCTCAGGAAAATGGGAATCGTGTAACTCAAGACCTAGTAATTCCACTCTTAGGTATATACTCAAAGGAAGCACGTTTATGTAACAAGTACATCTATTCAACTATGTTCATAGCAGCATTATTTGTAATAGCCAGAACCTGGACCTAGATGCCTCTAAACTGAACAATGGATGAGGAAAATGTGGTACATTTATACAATGAAGTACTACTCAGCAGGAAAAAAAAAAAGGAATCTTGAAATTCACAGGCAAATGGATGGAATTAGAGGAAACCATCTTGAATGAAGTAACCAGTCTCTCTCTCTCTCTCTCTCACACACACACACACACACACACACAAAATAAACATGGTATTATACTCACTTATATATGATTTTTAAATATATTTCAAAGGATTACCAGCCTACAATCCACACTGCCAAAAAAAAAACAAAAAAAAAAAAACTAGGAAACAAGGAGGACTCTAAGAGTGACATATATGGTCCCCTGGAGAAAGGGAAAGGGAGAAGATCTTCCAAGCAAATTGGTAGCATGGTTGGAGGGGAGAGGGAGTTAGGAAGAAGAGGAGAGAAGAGGTGGGCATGAGGGAGCAGGGAAAGAATAGAGAACAAGAAAGGAGATACCATAATAGAGGAAGCCATTATAGGTTTTAAGAGAAATCTAGCACTAGGGAAATTTCCAGACATCTACAAAGAGGAACACAACTAGCAATCTGAGCAATAGTGGAGAGGCTACCTAAATGGCCTTCCCTGATAATAGGATTGATGTCTACCTCATATGCCATCCTAGACCCTTAATCTTGTAACTGATGGAAGCAGAAGCAGACACCCACACCTAAACACTAAGCCTAACTCCTGGAATCCAGTTGCAGAGAAGGAGGAGTGAGGAGCAAAGGGGTCAATACCAAGCTGGAGTAACCCACAGATTCTGCTGACCTGAACAAGCGGGAGATCATGCACCCAAGTCTGATAGCTGGGAAACCATCATAGGACTGACCCAGACCCTCTGAATGTGGGTGTTAGTTGGGTGGACTGGGCAGTCTATGGGGCCTTTAGTCATGGATCAGTATTTATTCCTAGTATATGAATGGACTTTGAAAGCCCATTCCATATAGAGGGATACTCTCTCAGCCTAGACACATGGGGGAGGACTAGGTCCTGTCTCAAATGATATGACAAACTTTGAAGACTCCCCAAGGAAGCCTGCTCTCTGAGGAGCAGAAAGGGGGATAGGCTGTGCTTTGGTGTGGATTAAAGGGCTGAATGGAAGGAAGAGGGAACTGGGATTGACATATAAAACAAGCTTGTTTCAAATTCAGATAAAAAAGGAAAAAAAATTAAAGAAAGCAAAAGCTATGACAAGAAGTGTGTGATTAGCAGGAGAAAAGAAGGATGAGGCATGGTGTAAAACTATAGATCAAGTGTGCACCATGTGGAGAAAGCAACAGTCAAGCAAGCCAGCACTGGCACCAGCAAAATAGATCCTTGGAAAGTTTGAGTCTCATCTGGGAGGTCTCTGTGAGTAGCAGTCCCATACACTGAGCTTTCAAGAAGCCAGTCAAATGCAAGGCCTTATTCAACATATGAGGTCACCAAATTTGGAAGGCTCCACAGGCAATTCTCCCAATAATCCAAGAAAAACATCTGGCACAATTGGAAAAGACATTGTGGTGTTTTGAATGAGATAGGGTACCCATTAGGTTCATGTTTTTTAAATATCTATCTAGACGGAGTTTTGCCCCACATGGTCCTGCAGCCATTTAGGCCCAAAATAAACATGCAGAAACTTACACTAATAATAAACTATTTGGCCACTGACTCAGGCTTCTTACTGGCTAGCTCTTTTGTAATTATTAACCCCTAACTATTAATACTTCTACATGACCTCATCTTACTAGAGAATGCCCAGGCGGCTGACCTGCTACTTGCCAGTAGCTACATGGTATCTCTGTGTGGCTTCTCTCTGTCTTCCTTTTCCCAGAATTCTCTTAGTCTGGTAGCCCAGCCTATACTTCCTGCCTGTCTACTGGCCAGTGTTTATTCATCAACCAATAAGCAAAACATATACACAGAAGGCTATTCCCCCATCATATCTGATTCCCCAGTTGGTGGTGCTGTTTGGGGAAGTATACAAGGCATAGTTTGATGGAGGAAGTGTGTCACTAGAGTTGAGATTTGGGCGTTTAAAGCCCCACTCTGTTGATTTTGCTTTTTCTGCTTCATGTTTGGATTTAAAGATGTGAACTCACAACTTCCTGTTCCTGCATCCATGCCTGCTGGCTGCTACCATACCTCCCTGCCATGATGGCTTCTCATCACCTAAAAAACAAACTCTTCCTTCTGCAAAATGCCCCAGATATGGTATAATACCATATTTTAGCACAACAATAAATAATTAACTAATTCAGGAATTTTGAATGTGTTTCCTAAGAACAACATCACTGAAACAAATTGATGACTCAATAGGCAATTGGTTTTTCTAACTTCTTACTATTCTCACCCTGTTTGTGAAAGGATTAGGTCATGGAAGTAGATGATGGTGATGGGATGGGGGGGGTCTATGAGAAAGAAAATTAGGAGGCAGCCGTTTCCTCAAAATTGAAGTACTCTTTCCCAGAAGTGGGAGGGAGACTCACAAAACCAAAGAAGTTAACAGAAACTTTCAACACTCAGAAGGTTCATGAAACTTACAAAATTAAGAAAGATAGTTGATTCCTCAGGCCACTCTCTTCAAGAGAGTCTTCAGTACATGGAACTGCCCGTGAGCTTTTCTGAGAGCTTCCTGGAGCAGTTTTACTGAGTTATCCTAATTCACAGCTAGGATATTTTTTTTCTTTTTATAAGGAAGATACTTTTAGGTCATTCATACTCTTGTAAGTGACCCCTCATTCATACTACTGTTAATTACCCTAATAAATTCACTGGCTCACTATGCTAGCTTAGGTGGAACTGTATATTTGATCTATCTCTGCCGCCCTATCAGGGGTGAATAAATGTTCCTTTGTGTCTGCCTAGCAAAAGACACACTATAGCCACTTCCTTCTCCCCGGGCCTCTTAGTATATGTGGGGAAAAGAAGAAAAACTTTAATTTTAGGTGAAACTCAAAGTAGTTTTAATTTTATCCTAGACAGAACAATTGCATACTACTTATGGGAATGTTATTTCTACCAAATTAACTACAGAATGTATATCAGAAAATGGCTTGAGAAAGTTATACTTGCTTCCGATTTCATTCAACAAACAACCCAAACATGGTGACAAAGCTGGAAGGAGACACAGCCCATGCAACTGGCACCCTGTTGGTTTACCCTCTTCAAGGTGTCAGTTATAGTTCTGGAAATGACAGTGCAATTATAGAGAAGAGGACACTCATTCGCATCCCTTCAAATTGTAATTTGTCTTCTTATTTTTCTCTAGAACATGTTTGCTAATCTTTACGATTCTTTAATGAAGAATCTAAGGAGGAAAGAAAAGGTCTTGAATGCAGAGAATCATATTTAGGGAAACAATAATCACTACCTGGAGAGAGTTGTGCTGCTGTTTACACTACCTAACAGGAGGGCAGAATTACATAATTCAACAACATTGCTTGGGGATTGTTTCAAATAGGTGCATATACCACCCCCACCCCACCCCCACCCCTGCCCAGGAAGCAGAGAACTTAAACCTTGCATCAAATTTTAAACTCCTTTATGTCCCCATTGCCTTCCCCTATCCCAAGGCCAGCGTCCCAGTGACACACAGTAGCAGCCTGCCACATAGTATTCGTATTTTGTTTATTTTGATTGGTGAGGAAAGTTTACACTAACAGAAATAGTTTAGTGTAAGTCATTTGATGAAGGCTCACTCCAATTTTCTTATTGTCATCTGTTCCATGAAGAAAAAAAGTGTCTTAGACATTTTATAGTGTGTAAAAGCTAATCAGGAACCAGGGATTTAGACCACATACATCTCAATTATAAATTGGTTTGCATATGTTCATTTCACTATCTTATGGCAAGGCATCATGCTTTCTGTTCTCTTATAACAATCACTGCCACTCCCTTTATCACACAGATGGTTTCTGAATGATTGCTATACTACAAGCATTTTGATGACTATACACCCATGCACTAAACAAACCGTGGGAAAAAAATAAAGAGTATTTCTTTTCAAAATTTTGTTTCCTACTGTAGTAAAAAAAAAATTCATTGCCTTTGTATGTAAAGATTCTGTAATCCAATTTCAGGCCATCCTTCATTTTCAATGATCTATTGCTAATGACATAATTCTAAGACAACTAAGTGACTAACAATTTACTTGTATATTGTTGTCTGACCAGGAAAGAATTTAAGAATTTGTTTTTTTGTTGTTGTTGTTGTTTTTATTTAAAGACCTTATTAAGTAAGAGTTCATAACACTCTAATCTCACATAAGTCTTTCAGATATATTTGCAATTTGACTTCAATTCAATGGGATTTATTAGTGAACAATTGGGGTGGCGTGACATTGCAACAAGGAGAGAATATGTGCTACTAATTTTCCTTTTGTATGCGAATCCTTTCCATTATACATATATTTCTAGTTGGAGTACTTAAATATGTATGCTCTCACTTGTAAGTAAACATTATCTCCCCTCCAGAGGAATATTTATATGCTTCATAAAGCACCTGCCATACTGAGGGTTTTAGAAGGGGTTTGATGGTGAAACAATGCCAAGTCATGGGACAGAAGATAGAAGAAAGTCATGTTGGTATCTGTAAAACCACGTCTTACTGCCTCATTTGCCCCAAGCTTTAGAGGCTCACACTCATCCTTAGGAAACACTTAGAACAAATCTAGTTTTGAAAATAAAACCAATATGATGGCACACTGCTAAAAACCAACACAGGAATTTGAGAAGTTTGAAGTCGTCCTCGGCTGCATAACTATTTCAAGACTAGCCTGGGCTATGCAAGATCCTATCGCAAACAAAACAAAAGTCAAGCAGGTTCATGTCATAATCAACTATATGTGCGGTAAGCCTCAGGGAATACGACAGGGTTGTAAGGAGTGATAGAATGTTGTATCCGAATTTTATTGGGATTCACCCAATAAGCATATGAGACTGTAACAACATATAAGGAAGTAAAGTTTCTGCCACTACCATATGTGTTTTGACAAAGTTCTAGAAATCTTATTGAAGTCAATACCCAGAGAACATGTCATTCAAGGAACCACATGATGATTGTTTTCTCCCATGAAGAGAAAATCAAGTATTAAACCTGAGACAAATAACAGATCTACATACTCTTACAAGTAGAAAAATATTAGAGAATCTCCAGTTCAATTCTGGGGATTGAGCTATATTTACAGATTTTTAAATAGTGTTGCAACAATACATATGAAATTCTAGTCTTAGATTTTTTTTAAAGCCTATGTCAGTCAAATGATCAAACAAGAAAAACGAGAAGAGACAAAACACACAGTGAAGGAAAGAGACTGAGGGAAAAAAATTCAGTAAGAATAAAATTGTCAAAGATAGAGCTCCAAAGTCAAAGAAATCCCTCACCCCACCCCCACACTTCTAAGAAGATTTCACTTTATCTAAAGAGCGAGGCAAATGCTCTTAGATCTAAGGGTTCCTGGTTCAAATCTCAGCAGGAGCAGATTTCTCACCAACTAAAAAGGCACTCTTCCCATTAAAGGAACTGACTTAGTACAGTTGCATGAACCATTACTGTGCAGAATGGGGATTCACAAACTATTTTCTAAATGGGGTCTTTTTGTGCATGTACAGTAATTTATATAGAAGCCTTTTATAAATAAAAAAAAAGGAAAACGGAGGGGGAAAGTCTAAGAACCCATGATTTGAGCCTTTAATAACCATTGGTATATTAGAGAGAGAGCCATCTGCAGTAATAGAGTGGATCAGACCTTCTTGTCAATGGTCTAAAAAGACTTTCTAAAGATAAAAGCTTAATTTTTTTTGCAGACCTCAAATGGCCATAAAAGTATTAACAAAATGGCCCTTGAAGTTTGGTCTCAATATTGGGCCTTATAATGTATAGTCTTCATGAATCTCCACTCAAACAGGGAGAAACACAGTACAGCACCAGGACACTATTTTGCTTGAAAATTTCACAAGAAGATTTTATTAAGTGAAGTTTTACACGATACTATAATTGTATGAGCATCTTCTTTAACAGCAAAAGGGGTTGTGTGATAAACATTCAACCTAATCCATCTTTAAAAAAATGATTCTGTGGAAACTACTAGAAGTCTATTCCATAAATTTAAGGAGCTGTATTTGATATAGGCTCAACATATTTATGGTAATTTATATTTTACTCACAGGAAGTATATACCTAGGAATAGAAAAGTAATGAATTTTTGGAAATACTTTCTCATCTACCAGCTTAAATATATATCGTTAGGAATTAATCCAGGCTTCAAATGATTATAAATATGGGCAAAAACTAAAAAACATCAAAGACCATACAGAGTTTTCAGTTTTGAAATTTATTTCAAGTAGAATATTCTGGGTTAACTTTTTATATACCAGCTTTTTGAGAGGGTAATTTGAGACCTATGAGTTATGGCAATTCCAAAAGCTCTTATCACTAATATATTAGCCATGAGTGACTAAAATGAAATAATATGTTAGAGTTCAAGTGGAGTGGTTTAAATAAAAATTATACATGGAATCACTATTAGTTGATGACACATGCTTTGGGAGCAAGATGGATCTCTAAGTCCAATGAAGAGAGAAGGTGGTGTCCTAGCTCAGCCTCTCAGTTCTCCTACTTGAGTTATGTCTCTCAGAAGCCTCCATTCAGCCCGGGCAAAGTTAGGCCATCAGTTCCAGCCGTGAGTACCACCTCTCTGCATCTCTTGAAGAAATAGCTGCTCCTCACACAGCATTTAAAATCCAAATATTCTCTCAAAAACTCAAAAGAGGCATCAGTGAGATTTCTCCCTGGGGAAAATTGCCTGTCAATAATACTGAAACCCTGAGTTTCATATGGTGGAGGGAGGAAAGAGCCAACACCCAAAGGCTGTCCTTTGATCTCTGCATGTCTGCCGTGAAGCAGGTGCAAACACCCATCCCCTCCAACATGAAATTAACAAATATAAAATATCATTTAAAAATGCAAAGCATCCCTGATTTATTATATCAATAAAAGTGACACCGACTTAGGGATAAAATGAGAACTACCAAATTTCTAATGTTAGGCAATAACAATAGATATTATTCTTGCACAACAAACCTCTCTGTGGGTCCCAGGTAATGACAAATGTGATCAAGTTTGGTGTTGGTAACAAGTATCTTAACCACTGAACCTTCTCACTGGCTCAAGAAATCTTTTCATAAAAACATACAAACAAAGAAACACAGAGAATGTATAGAAAGAATAGGAGCAAGGAATCCAGGAGACAAAATGGGCAACGGGTATGTGGAAGAAAGAATCTCAGCATGCTGGTTCAGATTACTAGAAGAATCTTATGCATCTTCCAGTAAAGCACAAAAGTAGTTTGTCAAGTTCACCAAAGTTTATTTATGTATATAATTTAAATACTTTTGCCATTTCCAAGGATTGAATTTATGGCTCATGTATGCTGGTCAAGCACTCTGCCATTGAACTATATCCTTTAGCTATTGTAATTATTTTATGTAATCATTAACTATTGACTTAATAAACAATGTTACTATTTTTTTAATTCACTGAAAGGAATCATCAGATCAAGAGAAATCATTGGTTTCTGAGATAAACATATTTTCTAAAACATTATTTGCCTTCATCAAATGAATAGAAAAATCAGTTGAGAACAATGCTTTAAGTGAATGACTTGTAATCCTCAATTGTACTGCAAACACACAGCTGTAGACCTTCCCTGAGGCCCTCTTGCTTATACTGTATAATGGAGATAATAAGCACTTCATGAAATTAATAGGAAAATTAGTTGACCTAACAATAAAACAGAGTACAAGTATATAATACTTTATATACTGATTTTAAAATTATTTTTTAATTTCTATGCTAATTTTTGGTATGGTACATTGAAAAAAAAATCCCTATATTTGTCTTGTTTTCAATCATTTATATTCAAGTTTTTGTAGTATTAAAAAAAAAATCCTGGCAGTGAACTTCTCAAGTGGTTAAAGTCACTTGACCTTTAGCCTCCTGCTTTAAAAATCCCTCAAGAGATATGTTAAATGGCCCAGAAATATATTGCCTGTCATGTCTTATTGCTTAATTAATGACCAAGTAAAATGGCCTATATGACTGCCCTGAAGTAATTGTGAACTGATCTACTCAAGAAAATGAATGTCCTCAATAGCAACAGCACTGTCATAGCATGTTTGCTGCTTTTAACTCCCTACAATCCTTAATAGAGACAGACTATACTAGGACTGGTAAGCCAAGCAGCTAACATATTAAAGAATTCTGTTACTCAGTGTGGCTGACATTAAATTGCATGCCACTGTTTTCTGAAAGCTGTGCTAAGACTCAGCCAAAAAATGCTGACTTTGTAATTTTTTTTTAAGCAAGGCATATTTGTGAAAAAATGGGAAGCTGCTGAACTTTTAAATATCATAATGAGTATTATGATTTTAAATTGTTATACTTAAAAATAATTGCGCACCTAGAGGGTGAGAAACGTCCAGAGTAGATGTCCACTGATTGGAAAGGAGGGCTAGAAAATGAATCTCAAAATGAGGGAGAAACTGATACTTTAACCCCTCCCTTTTTAAACAAAGAAAATAATACAAACCAGCTTACAGGTAAAATGGCAGCAAACATTTCTAGAGTTTTATAATGAGACAAAATTATATATATGGCAGAGACAAGAAAGCCTCATACATTTTTGCCATTAGTTCAAATAATAATAAAAAAAATCTCCGACTTATGCAATTTCTTCTTTTCCATTATAAAGTAGGAAATATGGTTTGGAGATTAAGATCACTGGCTGCTCTTCCTGTGGTCCTGAGTTCAATTCCCAGCAAACACTGTGGCTCACAACCATCTCTAATGAAATCTGGTGTCCTCTTCTGGCCTGCAGAGATATGCACAAGGCAGAATACTGTATACATAATCAATCAATAAATCTTTTTTAAAAAGAGTATGTATTGCTTTCACAGAGGACCCAGTATCTCAGCACACACAATCAATAGTTTCAAAGGATCTGATGCCTTTGACCTCTAATAATGATACTGTACTCATATTCAAAAAACACACACACACTCACACACATAATTAAAAACAATAATACATCTCAAAATTAAAAAAAAAAACAAGGGCTTTTGGGCACAATGTCAAAAGTAGCTGAGGTAGAGATGCTAAAATCTTCTTCATAATTGCTAAACAGCTTAGGTTACTGGTGTTAAGGGACTCCCTTCAATTCCTTAACACCCTAATGTTAACTATGTGATTTTTTTTATCTTTAAGAATTAAAGTCTGTTTCAGGGGGTAAAGTGTCAGATGGGTTCCCCAATCAGAGAGCTGCTGACTCCTATCCTGGGCTTCAGTGAGAGATAAAAACAATGAGAGAAAACGCGATAACTGGCCAAGTGAAGACACGAGAAAATAAGACTCAGAGGGAAGAGAAAGAAAAGCAACGAGCTCATAAGGATAATTTAGAGTTACTCAGACCAGAAAACACAGAGTCAAACTGTCATGTCTAGGAAATGGTGCATTAATACATCTTTTAAAAAAATCCATGCTGGTGTTTAAAAATAAAAATCACATAAGACACATCTATTTTGGATACCACACATCACTAGGATGAGTATTTCTTTTATGGTTTTGGCTTCTTAGCCAGTCCTCTTTCTAAGCTGCCAAGTATAATATCATCCAATTTGTAACCCAATGTTTCACCAACAGGGGAAATGTTTTGTAGATACAGGAGACAGAAACCTTAGAACTAAAAGGTGACTGTATTAGTAAAACTGAAATAAAGTCCAGGGCTAAATAAATGGCTCAGTCCTAAGAAAAAACATGCATTGCATTCTGTGTTAGTTTTTAGTTACCTTTGCCGTCTATCCTAAACCTACAGTTAAATTGCTACACCATTGAGATGTGAAATTTGAAGGATTTTAAAATAAATAGAACTTTTGGATGAAAAAAAAAAAAAAAAACTCTGTTTTTTTTTTTTTTTTCAGATCCGTAAAAGTAATAGGGGAAAGCACACAAAAGGATCAAGAAAAGAAAGATCCCGATCTTTGTCAGAGGAGTGATGAAACAGCATTGCTTGGGTGAAAATTGGCCTGACCTTCACCCACGCGGAGCTTCTGCTGCCTCAGTTGAGTCTTACTTTTCTCTGATTAGGTAAAGATTGCCCCTTTCCCTGCCAGAAAAAGTCAAAGAACAAAAAGAGGGGTAAATCTTGACAACTATAAAAGGTTTATTTTTTTAATCACAGTTGGGCTCATCTAAGCCAGTCTCTAATCTTATTTTTAAGGCTTAAAAAAAGCAAACGCCTTTAAAAGGAAATTCTTTGGATCATTTTCATTTTTTTTTTTCAACCTCTAGTCTAGATCTCAACTCTCATTTCTTGGATATATATGTATATATATATATTTTAAAGAAATATGAAACTCTTCCTTGCTTGAAATGATAGCTTTTTTCCCCCCATTTCTTTTAGAGTCTTTTCTGAGCCTTTGCTGGGAGATTATGGCAGGGAGAAAGACACAAGGCCTCCTCAGCTGGTTAGAACAGCAAGCAGAATGAGGCTGGCAGAGTCCTGCCAACATTCCAAGGAAACTTGAAGCGGTCCCGGCACTGAGCCAGAGACTGCCCGTGGAAGGCAGAGCTCCATGGAACCCTGATATTAAGTTACAGAGTCTGCCTGTTAGTAGAGACCAGAGCTTTTCTGTGACACTACTGTCAAACAGCCCCCTCTGTGACTAATATTTTTAACAGCATGATATTTAAAATTTGACAAGGATATAATAATTCATTCTTCAGATAGTCAACATGCTATGAGAGTAAGCTATGTCTTCAAGGCATCTTTCAAAGGGGCTATTAAAAGTAGGTTAAAATCCCTCCCCCTTCAGTATGAAATGTAAGTTGACTTTTCCACTTCAACCACATGAAATTAAATTTTAACTTAAAAGTGAACAACTGAAAATTAGATGGAAAAATAAGGAGAAAGACCAAATTCACCCATTTAAAGGGAAATATGATGTCTGTCTGCAGTTAGCATAGAATCTGCCAAGACCTCTGAGAGTTTCATAACTCTGGTATCCAGCATTTTCCTCTTGGTATTTGGATTGTATTTCTAATTGAAACTTAGAAATTAATGGAATGCAGTCTCCTGTTTGATATATAGATGTAAAGCAACACAGAAAAGCAATTGTCTACACATTTTCTGCCATAATTTTGTTCTTTATTCCAGATTTCCTTATATGATAAACCAACCATTCCAAGCAGCCAGAGATTCTCAAAAGAAATCCCTTAAAACAAAATCTCCTAAAGTTCCTATGAAGAGACACAACTTTTAAAGACTCTAATCATAGGTGAGTATAAGTCAATAAAAATTAGTAGGATAATCCTAATGAAAGTAAAATATGGATATTTAGAGAAAGCTTGGCGATATTTACTAAACAGCAATAACATAATTCCACTGAGACATATGAGAAGCATAATGGTGCTGTGGACTGTGTATAAACAGCTATTATCTTAAAAAAGAAAGATGATCAAAAGGGATATTTTCAGGGTAAATGGAATTTGCAAACTTTTATTTATTTATTTACTTACTTACATTTTTCTTATTTTACATATCCATCCCAGTTCCCTCTCCCTTCCTCCCTGCCTCCCTCCCATCCTATTCCCCCTCCCCACTCCACAGGGAGGGTGATGCAGTCCAGGAGGGATCAACAAAATCTGTCAAGTCATTTGGAGTAGGGACTAGGCCCTCCCTCCTGCCCCTAGGTTAACGAAGTATCCTTCCATGGGGAATGTGCTCCCAAAGTCATTTTGTACACCAGGGTTACATACTGGTTCCACTGTCAGAGGTCCCTTAGACTGCCCAGGCCTTCTAACTGAGACCCATGTTCAGAAGGTCTGATTCAGTCCAATGCTGGTTTCCCAGCTACTAGTCTGAGGGTCCATTAGCTCCCCCTTGTTTCTGTGGATTTCTGTAGCCTGGTCTTGTGCTCATTTTCTTATCACTACTCCCTCTCTCCATCTGGATTCCAAAAACCAGAAAATTATAGTTAAAACAAAAAGATAAGGAAATGAGGAAGCATGTCTAGTTTATTGGTAAAAGTAATAATTGCAGAAACAAAAGAATTGGTAAATAAGCAAATAACAATCATAGCAATTAAGAAATACAATATTAAATTAGAATAAATAAAAATAAAACTTGATAAGACCAAAGTTGAAACAAAAACCAAAAAAAAAAAAAAAACAATGTATAATAAAAAATTAAGAGATTAAAGCATCAATCAATTTCTCTACCTTTTCCCAGTGAATGTTACCTCCTCACCTACTTGAGTCACCTCAGGGCTTATAGGGAGGCTCCTGCTTATGTGTCCAGTTAATACTAGATATGTTGTATCTCAGTTACCTGTGAAATTTCTGTTTGGGTATCAGTGGGGGTCAACCCTACCTTAAGACTTTCTCTGACCTCAGCATGATGTGTTTGTTGTCTAAGCACAGTTACCACCTGGCATGTTACTGTCCTCTACATATGTGTTCTGGGTCATAATGGCTAGATTTCAATAACCAAGTTATTGATGTGTACCTACTCAAGTGAATAGTTCTATCTTACCAGGGTTCAAGCTCCTTTTCTACCAGAGTCTGTGGGTACATGTGTTCCATTGAGTTTCAGTGTATTGGCCCCCTGTGGGTATTCTGTGGTTCTGTGCTTCTGTGGTTCACTGGTCTCTAGCTCTTCTTAGTGAAACTACTGGGGATGATTTGGAGTTTGACAACATGGTGTTAAGGGGTTTTCCACTCTCTCCAGCAAGGTTCTTTCTTGGAGGACCTGCTCTGCCTTGCCCAAGCATACTATCTCTTGATGTTGTGTGGAGGTTTTCCAGCTCCTGCTTCGCAGAGCTTGTCACTTCGCTGACCCTAATTTCATATTATTTTCTATCTCACTTTCTGCAATTTTCATTTACTGATCATTTTTTGGACCCATTGATTGAGGGATTTTTCTCTAATTTCTACTGCTTTATCCACTCAGCTCTAACTTCAAGGTTCTGGTTTCTTTCCTAAATGTAATGTCCATTATTTCTGTACTTTAATCTTTTACCATCCATTGTTTACTGTGATTCACCATGCCTTCACCTCACTTTGAAGTCACAGTTGTGTGGGGATGTGGGAGAGTGTTTTCTGCCCACACTCTGCCATCATACTGCTCAAAAGTTAAAGTTTTCACCAGACAAGTCCTCTGCAGGATCCTTGGGCTCTCTCCCACAGCAGCTGTGTGCCACATGCTCACTCTGCATTCCAACTTGCTTTCTACACAGTGCATTTGGTTCCAAAAAAACAAAAAGAGCAGGAAGTGAGTTCCAGTAATTAAAAAACTTTGCACAGTCCCTCTTCTCAAAATAGCATTGGCCAAAACACGCCTACAGGGTCTGGGAGCAAAGGTAAAGCACTTGCCGAGTTGGCATAAAGTCCAGAGTTTGGATTCCCAGCATCCATGTTTTTAAAAATGCAGGCATGGAAAAGTGGACTTGAAATGAGTCTGAGGTGAAAGGGAACCTGGGGTTTGCTTGACAGCTTGTATTGCCAAATAAGTGTGCTTCAGATTCAGTGAGAGACCTTATCTCAAAGCACTGTGTTCAGAAACAGAAGGCAATATTTGACATCAACCTCTGGCCTCCATTAAGATCACAAGTACACACTTCATACACATGCACACAAATACACAATGAAAAATTCACATGGTTAAAGAGGGGGCAGATAAATACAATTTTTCCATTTGCTTCATATGACATGATATCTAGAGGTTGATGCTCAGTAGAAATGCGACAAATATGGATAAGATTTCCACAGACAAATTCTTCTCTGTTTTTCCTCTATCTGTAATTTACTATTATTTTCACTGGATAGAATGTAACTAACTATTGGCAAGAGCAAAGCATTCTGAAATGCCATCACTAACAATGTTCGGCCTCAGTTGCTTGTCTGTCCTATTACTTAAACAAGGAACACCATTCTTCGGTGTCCTAAAATTATTTGGTATCTAGTATATCTTTAACATTTTTTTCTGAACCAAGCTATGAAATTTTGCTACAGAATCTCTTGCAAATCAGAACAGCTGAAGTGGAATATGAGATGAATTGCTTTAAAAACAGATTAATGTTTTCTTTTCAATTCTTGTATAGCACATATGAATAGGTGATGTCTGCCCATTTTAACTGCTTGGCAGGTCTTCCAAGGATTTACTCACACCATGTATTTAATGACAAATACATGGAATCATTTGAGATGAGAATTGAGATGCCTCCAGACTACAGTCAGTATCTTCTATTGCTTTATACTCCATCAAAAATGAAGCCAGCTGACTTCAAAGGAAGTCAGTACTTGCATCAACTCTGCAGGGGTGTTGAGTAAAATGAGGAACAAGGGGGGAAAACACTATTATGTTTTAAATTCCAAGACCTAAATCATTATTTCCTAGCTGTGCACCAGGTTATATAGACAGAAAGTAAACTGTTCGTGTCATTGAGATGATGATATAGGAGGATCGGGAAGCTTAAGAAGAGGAATTTCTAAAGTCACGTTTAAACCTCCTCTCCCCCGGTGTGTTCATGTGTCCCTAAGACTCTATTTTTCAGAGATGGAGCAACACTCTGGTACTCCTATTGTACCCAGATGCCTGCTGACGATTGACCTGTCCCAGAATTCTCTTCCCAAGTGCAATAATTACAGGATACTCCTGAAAAAAAAATTCAATGTGAGACATTTAAAGAGTCACTAATATTTGTTTGGGGAACATCTATTTCTAAATGGGAATTGGGCTGTTTACAATTATGGGAGAACCCCCTTGTTAATCTTAGAAAAGTAAAGGCATTCAATTTTCTTGAAAGTGCTGACCTCACCTCTCCAGTGTGTGTGTAGGAGGTTGCTTTGTATTTGACATTATACTAAGGGTATAGATGTCAAAATCTAAAGAGAAATTCATGAGACTTATTTATTAAAATCTCCTTTTATAACGCCTTTATTTAGTTATAATAATTTCTAGTATCATTCTCGAAATGACATGTGTGTGTGTGTGTGTGTGTGTGTCTAGAGACTAATGGCAAAAATAAATTATAGTCCTAATTAGGAAAACATATTTAAATTAGGCAGTACTCCTTTGGATTTAGAAAAACTGTCTCAGTATAGTAATAAGTGATTTATAATGCTTCTTAAATGGTTTTATGTAATTATTTTTGAAAATACAAGTGGATAAATTGTCATCTGTGGCTATGTTTGAGTTGGTATAATGATACATCATGAACTAGGATAAAGAGTAAATGAAGCTAACACAATTTACAGTATTTTCTTGTAGTGGTTTTGAAAGAGAATCACTCTTGCTATATGAATTTGGCCTCACTTTGTCATCTAAATGTCTACTAGATGACCTCTAAAATTTCATCACTATATCTCTTTGTTCATTCTGCCATTATGAATGCATGCATAAACTTGTGTAGTTGGGCTATTATTTTGATGGAATGGGATAAAAATATTGACAATATTTCTGAAGCTGGTTAACATCTGCATTTGTCAAGAGATTCATATAAGGTCACTCACATACAAGGTCAAAAGATTCATATAAGGGGAAAGGGACAAGATCTCCTGAGCATATTGGTGGAGGGGGGCAGTGAGTAGAGAGGGAATTTGGAGAAAGAGAAGGGGAGAAGAAAAAAACATGTGGGACCAGGAAGATTGAGTCAGGGGACTAATAGACAAGAGCAAAAAAAGAGATAGCAAAAGAGGGAGCCATTATAGGTTTGAAAAGAAAACTGACTCTAGAGAAATGTCCAGAGACCTACAAGGATGACCCTAACTAACAATCTGAGCAACAGTGGAGAGGATACCTTAAATGCCCTTCCCTGATAATGAGATTGACAACTAACATCCTAAAGCCCTCACCTAGTAGCTGATAAAAACAGAAGCAGACACCCACGGCTAAACACTGAGCTGAACTCCTGGAATCCAGATGCAGAGAAGGAGGCATGATAAGAAAATGGGGTCAAGACCAGGCTGCAGAAACCCACAGAGACAGTTGAACTGAATTAGGGGGAGCTCATGAACCCCCCCAGACTGATAGCTGGAAAACCAGCAGTGGACCAACTCAAACCCCTGAACATGGGTCTCAGAAGGAGTGGGCAGTCTAAGGGACATCTGGCAGTGGAACCAGGATGTATCCCTGGTGAATGAAAGGACTTTGGGAGCACATTCCCCTTGGAGAGGAATACTCCTTTAGCCTGGAGACAAGAGGCAGGGCCTAGACCCTATTCCAAATAACTTGACGGATTTTGATGATCCCTCCTGGAAGGCCTCATCCTACCTGGGGAGTGGGTGGGGAATGGGATTGGATGAGGGGTAGGGGGCATGATAGGGAGGGAGAGGGAAGTGGGGTTGATATGTAAAATAAGAAGAAATAATAAATTATATAAAAGAAAACATCTGCATTTGTCTGACACCATGCTACCAACTTCCTTCATTTCATTTTCTGTAAGGATAAGGAGCTAATTTCTCCTTTTTCCCTCTAGCTACTGCTTCTTTCTTTGATAGTTCAGAAGAATATATCATGAATAGGATAATCTTTGCTTTTGAGATGAGGTCTTGCTGTGCTACCCACATGGGCCTCAAATTTAAGGTCTCAAGAGTTTTTAATTTTCTCAGCCACCTTAGTATGCAGACGACTGCCACATGTCACCACAACAAGTACAAATATGATCATCTGTAGATTGGGAGTTTCCATATCAGAGTTTGCATGGTTCAGTATCTGGAGAAACCAGTTATCTAGGTACAAATATAAAAAGAAGGAGCCCTTTTTCATTTTTAGTTGTGTTTATGCCTTGTAAATAGTTGAGGTACTAAATATAAACTATGTGTTGATTATTTTTAAAACAATAGATATGCTTGGAACACATTTAAACCTTTATAGAGTAGAGGTTATGCAAATTTAAAAGTTTGCAAACCACTAATTCCAATACCTTCAAAGCTTAATGATACCATATTATATCTGAGCCAAATCCCACACATAGTTTCAGGTTGATACAATATGCATTTGGATTAGAGTTATCAATGACGTCCCTTACTAACTAAATCTATACTAATGGATAAGAACCACACTTCTCAAATATGGTTGATTTTAATATATTTTATTTCTTGATGTAATAATGTACCTGAGCTCTGAAATGAGATTAAAACATTTAATGTAGTAAATTGGCCTTAGATATAATATTTGACTATATTTTAAAAATCAAATACTTGTAACAGATGTCTGGTGGGTTACCTTCTGCTTCTGATTTGTGTCTCCATAAGGTGGTAACTGTAGGGTGATAGGACCCCTGACCTGAAAGCAATGTTGCTTAAAGTATCATTTAGCACTTTAGCTTTGCATCTTCAATGTTTTATGAAACATTGCCTCCCAATTTTTTTAAAGATCATTTATTGAAGTGAGATGACAAGACATACTTTTAATAATGGATAACATAAATATCTCGCTGGGTTCATGAGTGAATTATGGCTGTCTTTTCTTTTTCAAGGAGATAATAAGACATAATTCAAATGCATTTCTGAATTAGGAATGAAATTACTTGTTTCTCATTTAAAAAGTACACACACTAAGGGGAGAGAGATAGAGGAACATTAGTTGGACAGGGGAAAAAGTGAGTGGGCCTTGAAGGTGGCCACTTCTTATTCCAAAGAGCATTGTAAGGAGAGGGTATGGGAAGGCACCTGGATCGCTTGGGAGATTGGTATCTAAACAGTACCAATAGAGAAAATTGAGGACCCAGACCCCCTATAAAACATTCAACTTAGAGCCCTATAAAGACACACTCAGCTCTTGGCCCTTCCTAGCTCAAAGGGAGCTGTGTGCAGTAACGTTGTCAGCTTGATTTTCTCCGTGGTTGCATCTTAGATTTTTCACAAATGCTCAGTTTTGTTTTACACAAAACAAACTCAGAGATCCCCTACAAAACCATTCTTGCTGTACTTCCTTAATAAAAAAAATGGTAAAAAAATCTCTTTAATAGTGAAATCAATATCAGGGTACAGGGAGGATCTGGAAGGAGTCTGGGGAGAGGAAAACATGATCAAAATATGTTGTATGAAAGTTTACAAAAACCCCTTTAAAACAAAACCTTTGAATTATCAGAACACCCTTCTTGTTTCTAAAATACCACAATGGCCTACCTTTTTTAAGATAATTTTTTATTTCTTAGCATTTTATTTTCAAAAAAGATTATTTATGTGTATGTATACATATACATATATATGTATATGTATATGTGTGTCTCTGAGTGTATATATGTATGTGTACCACATGTGTGCAGAAGCCTTGGGAGGTTAGAAGAGGGCTCAAATCCAGTGTCACTGCAGTACAGATGGCAGTGAGCTGCTACATGAGTTCTGTGTCCTCTGCCAGGTGACTGAGCCATCTCTCTAGCCCCAATTTTTTTTCTTGAAACATGTTAATCGTTGATCAGAGTGAACAAAAAGAGGCGAGCAAAAATCCTCTCTCATTATCACCTACTTTTCCTTTTTAATATGCTCTAATTGATTTAAGAATATAATAGCTTCCATAAAATTTGATAAATTGAAAAATGGAAAATATCTTAAACTCCACAGTCCTGATTCACAATTACTTGAGAAGATCAGTGTCATACACCACCATTTTGCCAGTTGGGGATCTTGAAGTTTAAGCTAGCCTTTCTACTGCTATGTAGTTAGTTTGGCATTTAGATAGGAATTGAACTGGCTTTTTTCAGTAATGCTATCATTAAGCTTCCAGTGTGGCTCACCAGTTACAATTTATTCAAAAAAAAAATAAATGACAGCAGATGTTATAACAGCTACATTAGGAAAATTATACCCATTTAGCTCTAATCAAGCCAATTTCTCACCCATCTGAAGACAAGAGAAGTCAATTTAAAGAGTTCTGAATAAATGGAAAATGGAAAAACATTTGCTGAAGTAACCCAAGGTAGACAACCTGATTACTCATGGGGGAAATAGTTCTCACTTGTTCCTGAAATTTAATGTACTATTCATTAAGAATACTGGGAATGTTTAAAACAGTTTTTATTTAGTTCTTGAGAATTTCACAGAATATATTTTGATCATATTCCTTTCTTTCCCAAATTTTCCCCAAACCTTCTTCACCTTCCTATCCATCCAACTTCACATCCTTTCTTGCTCAAAACAAACATGGAGTTTAGTTTGTTGTGACTGATTATTCCTAACCATTGCACCTTCCCTCTAGTGTGATTGATATACCCAGTACCCAGTGTCACCCCATCAAAGAATACCAATTTTCATTCTCCCAGCAGTTACAAGTTATGAATAGTTTTTGACTAAGTGTGTGACTTTGTGCCCACTTCCTTTCCTCTATGCTAGGATTTTTTCTGGATTGAGCTTATTCAGAAAACTCAAAGCATTTGTTCAAAATCAGGGACATATTGAGGGAATCCACTTTTCTCATTTTTCTTCAATATAGTACTTAATGCCTTAGTTAGAGCAGTAGAAGTGGAAATAAAAGGGAGAAGTCAAAATACCTTATTACTCTATTTCAGTAATATGTTTCTATTCATTATAGATTCTATCAGAAATCCCCTAGAGCAAATACACAGTTTCAGCACAATGGATGAATACAAAATAAACATACAAAACAAAGTAGTCTTCATAAATATAACAATGAAAAATACTAAGAAGTTAGAGAAACAAGAGAGAATAAACTTAACCAAGGAAGCAAAAGATTCCTACAATGAAAAATTTAATAGTGAAGAAAGAAATTATGGAATACAGTAGCAGATAGAAACATCTACCTATCATGATCTTGGATCAGAAGAATTAGTATTGTGAAAATAGCCACTGGTGGTGGTTTCAAAATATATGGTCACCATAGACTCATGTGTTTGAATGCTTGGCCCATAGTATGATTTCTGTAAGGCAAAGGACACTGTCAAGACAAAATGCCAAACTACAGAATGAGGAAGTAGCTTTACCAACCCCACATCTAACAGTGGGCTGATCCACAAA
Source organism: Phodopus roborovskii (assembly GCF_943737965.1). Lineage (NCBI taxonomy): Eukaryota > Metazoa > Chordata > Mammalia > Rodentia > Cricetidae > Phodopus > Phodopus roborovskii. The sequence goes on along the minus strand of NW_026125295.1, from coordinate 29,567,592 downwards.
ATACATGAAGAACTCAAAAAACTATATATAAAATTACCAAATAATCCAATTTAAAAATGTAGTACAGATCTACAGAGAATTCTCAACTGAAGAATCTCAGCAGGCTGAGATTCACTTAACTGTTCAACATCCTTAGTCATCAGGGAAATGCACAGCACAACTTATGCTGGAGAGGATGTGGAATAAGGGGAACAGTCCTCCACAGCTGGTAAGAGTTCAAACTTGTACAGCCACTTTGGAAATCAGTATGGCAGTTTGTCAGAAAATTGGGAAACAATCTACCTCCAGACACAGCTATATCAAACTTGGGTAAATACCCAAAGGGTGCTCACATACCAAAAAACACTTACTCAACTATGTTCATAGCAGCATGATTTATAATAGTCATGACCTAGAAACACCCTGGATGCTCCTCAACCAAAGAATGGATAAGGAAAATGTGGTACAATTACACAATGGAGCATTACTCAACTGTAAAAAACAATGACTTCATGAAATTTTCAGGCAAATGAGTGGAACTAGCAAAAACAAAGCAAAACATTCTGAGTGGGGCAACACAGGCCCAGAAAGACAAACATGGTATGTACTCACTCATACATGGGTATTAGAAGAAAAAAGAAGAAGTAAAGAACCTATAATCCACAGCCCCAAAACGGTTGACAACAAAGAGAGCCCAAAGAGGGATAAAATGCATCACCCTCAGAAGAGGTAATAGCAGAGATCTCCTGGGTCACTGGGGAGGTAGGTTGGGGATGGGATGGAGGGAGGAAATACTGAGAGACATCTTGATAGGAGGGGGCATTTTGGGATTAGGGAGAAACCTGGAGCCAGAGAAATCACAGTAATCTACAAGGATGACTCTAGCTAAGACTCCTAGCAATAGTGGAGAGAGTGCCTGAACTGGCCATCTACTGTAATCAGCGTGATGACTACTTGAATTATCATCAGAGAGTCTTTATCCAGTAACAAATGGAAGCAGATGCAGAGAACCACAGCTAAGTACTAGACTAAAATCTTAGAGTCCTCCTGAAAAAAAGGGATGAGGGGTTATACTCACCAGGGGGTCAAGGTCATTATGGAGGAACCCACAGATACAGCTACTGGGAGCTCATGGAATCTGGACCAACAGTTAGGGAGCCCGCGTGAAACCATCCTAGGCTGCCTGCATATGTGACAGTTATGTAGCTTGGTTCATTTGCAAGGCTCCTAGCAGTAAGATCAGGACCTGTCCCCAGTACCTACCCGGCTTTTGGAAACCTATTCTTCATGCCTTGATTACCTCAGCCAGCCTTTTATCAGGGGTAGGAGGTCAATCTTCCTCAGTTTAATGTGCCATTCTTTGTTCAAGCCCATACTTTGTTCAAGCCCATAGGAGGCTTGAGTGAAGGTAGAAGGGGAATGCATGAGAAGAGGGGAAGATGGGAATCAGGGGGAGGGAACAGGAAGATAAGAGGGAGGAGAAACTGTGGTTGGATTGTAAAATAAATGAAAAAAAGTGTTGATTAAATAAATTTAAAAAAAATGAGCTCAATCCATTTGGGAAATAAAACCAACGTCAACATATGGGCCTGAATTAAAGAGTTTCTGTGCAGCCAAGGAAACTAAGTCAAGTGAAAGGGCAGTAGGAAGAATGAGAGAAAAAAATTCCAGTCACAATGTAACAAAATTAATATCATTTCTACTGATTACTTATTTTCTAATTAGCTTTTTATTGATTATTTGTGGATTTCACATCACTCTTATCAGTCCCACTCATCTCCCTATCCCTTATCGTTCACCCTCTGCCTTTGCAACTCCCACTCCCCAAGACAAAACAAAATAAAATTTAAAAGAAGAAAGAAAAATCTCATGGAAGGTGGAGTGTGACACAGTGAGACACACAGTACACCCTTTAGTCCATACATTTATACTTGCAAGTGTTCATCACAATGTGTCATTGGTCTGTTTCGAAGCTTCTTTTTTCTGTACACTATTAATACTGAGTCCTCACTGGGACTCCCTTTAATATCCTATTGTCCTGTCATGGAGATGATGCAACTTGGAGTCTGCAGGACCAGTCCCTTCATGTGCTCCAGCAGATCATAGATGGGGTGGATGTTGGGATGGGCCAATTCATAGCCCTGGTTATGAGCCTGGGTGGTTGCTGAGTTGGTCCTGCCAGCTCTTCCTCATCCTCACCACCAAGGTGAGTTCTCCAGCACTGACCAGGGTAGCTCACTCTTCGCAGTAAGCAATAATAGGTGGGTCTGGTTCCCCTGCTCCCACACGTCTGGGCAGCTCACCCACACATACACCACCATGGCCTACTTTACTGTGTTTCCCAGGTGAGGTCCTCTCTACCAAATGCTGTAGCTGGTGAGTGGCAGGGCCAGCTCTCTTGTTCTTATGACCTGAGGGCCAGAGGCAGTGGGCGGGGGATTTCTTATGGCAGATGAGGGACACGGTCAGATCTCTCATGTTCAAGTTTTGGGGACTGACTTACTCACACCCTAGTCAATGAGGTCAGCTCTACTGTGCTGTCCAGGCAAGGTACAAGGCCTGCTCTCTTGAGTGCTACAGCTGGTGAAGAGCAGTACCAGTTCTATAATTCTCATGACCCGGGGACCAGCTCTACCACCTGCCACTGGCTTTGAGGGACAAGAGGGAGGCATCTCTCCCCCATCTGTGCTTCCACATGAGTAGTGGGGCCAGCTCTCTCACACTTACAACGTCTAGGCTAACTAGGCCAGACTAGGAGAATGCTAGGAGGAACAAGAGTTAAATCTGGAGACATCAGCCAGACAAAGAGGAAACAGGAAGTGTAGAAAATGAGGTACCAAGCATGAGGCACATTGAAAAGCATAGATAAGAAATATGGGTTAAAAGATATTTAATGACAAAACCAGATTTTCCCAATACCTATCTACAAATCCAGCCTTACAGAAAGTATTGGAAGGAAAATTCCAACCTAAGGAAGGTAACTACACCCACAAAAATGTAGGCAACAGATAATCCAACTACACCAGAAACCAAGGGTAAAGCAGAACTAATATATTCACAATACCACTGCCAACAACAAACCTAAATCAAACAAGCATCAAGAGTCAATGGTCCTTACTTACCCTCAACATTAATGGTCTTAACTCACCTATAAAAAGACACAGGTTAACAGAATGGATACGAAGACAGAATCCATCCTTCTGCTGCATACAAGAAACACATCTAAGCTTCAAAGAGACATTACCTCAGGGTAAAGTGTTGGGAAAAGATTTTCCAATCAAATGGAACCAACAAGCAAGCAGGCATGGCTATCCTAATATCTAACAAGTCAAACCAAAATTAGTCAAAAGAGATGAAGACGGTCATTTCATATTCATCACAGGAGAAATCCATCAACACAAAGTCTCAGTTCTGAACATCTATGCCCCTAATACAAAGTCACCCACATTCGTAAAAGAAACACTACTAAAACTCAAAGCTCATATAAAACCTCACACACTTATAGTAGGAGACTTCAATACACCACTCTCAACACTAGACAGGACCACAAATCAGAAACTCAACAAAGAAACAAAAGAATTAACAGAAGTTACGTCTCAACTGGGGATAACAGACATCTATAGAACATTTCATCCAAAGACAAAAGAATATACCTTCTTCTCTGCTCCATATGGAACCTTCTCTAAAATTGACCACACACTAGGTGACATAACAAACCTCAACAGATACAAGAGAATAGGAATAGTCCCCTGTACCTTATCAGACCACCATGCTTTAAAATTGGAATTCAACAACAATACAAATAGCAGAAAACCTGCAAACTCATGGAACCTGAACAATGTGCAATTGCACCACTCCTGGGTCAAAGAAGAAATAAAGAAAGAAATTAAGGACATTCTAATATTCAGTGAGAATGAGGACACAACATAACCGAACTTATGGGACAACTTGAAAACAGTGCTACAAGGGAAGTTCATTGTACTAAGTGCCCATATGAAGAAAACAGAGGATAGTCACATAAGAGAATTAACAGCTCAAATGAAAGCTTTAGAACAGAGAGAAGCTAATTCACCCCACAGGAGTAGACGCCTGGAAATAATCAACTTGAGGGCTGAAATCAACAAAATAGAAAACAGGAAAACAATACAAAAAATCAATGCAATACAGAGTTGGTTTTTTGAGAAAATCAACAAGGTAGACAAACCTTTATCCAAATTAATGAAAAAGCAGAGAGAGAACATGCAAATTAAGAAAATCAGAAATGAAAAGGGGAACATAACAAAAGACAGAGAGGAAATCCAGACAAATTTCAGGTCATACTTTGAAAATCTGTATTCCACAAAAATTGAACATTCAAAGGAAATGGACAAATTTCTGGATAACTATCACTTACCAAAATAAAATCAAGAACAGACAAACAACTTAAATAGACCTATAACACACAATGAAATAGAAGCAGTCAGCTAAAGCCTTCCAACCAAAAAAAGTTCAGGGCCAGATGGATTCAGTGCAGAATTCTACCAGACATTCAAGGAAGAACTAATACCAATACTCGTCAAAATGTTCCACCAAATAGAAAGAGAAGGTTAATTGCCAAACTCTTTTTATAAGGCCACAATAACCTTGGTACCCAAGCCTCACAAAGACACAACTAAGAAAGAAAACTACAGACCAATATCGATGCAAAAATACTCAATAAAATACTGGCAAACCGAATTCAAGAATACATCAGAGAAATCATCCGCCATGACGAAGTAGCCTTCATCCCTGGAATGCAGGGGTGGTTTAACATACGAAAATCTATCAACGTGATGCACCATATAAGCAAACAGAAAAAGAAAAACCATATGATTATCTCCCTAGATGCAGAAAAAGCCTTCGACAAAATTCAACACCATTTCATGATAAAGGTCTTGGAGAGGTCAGGGATAACAGGAACATGCCTAAACATAATAAGAGCAATATACAGTAAACCAACTGCCAACATCAAACTGAATGGAGAAAAACTTAAGCCAATTCCTCTAAAATCAGGAACCAGACAAGGCTGCCCTCTCTCTCCATATATCTTCAATATCGTACTAGAAGTTCTAGCTAATGTTATAAGACAAACAAAAGGAGATCCAAATTGGAAAGGAAGAAGTCAAACTGTCTCTATTTGCAGATGATATGATAGTTTACATGAGTGACCCAATAAACTCTACCAGGGAACTCCTACAACTGATAAACACCTTCAGCAAACTAGCAGGATACAAGATAAACTCAAAAATATCAGTAGCCCTACTTTTTTCAGATGACAAAGAGACAGAGAAAGAAATTAGAGAAACATCACCCTTTAAATAGCCACAAGCAACATAAAGTATCTTGTTGTAATGCTTACCAAACAAGTAAAAGACCTATATAAGAAGAACTTTGTGGCTCTAAAGAAAGAAATTAAAGAAGATACCAGAAAATGGAAAGATCTCCCATGCTCTTGGTTAGGTAGGATAAACATAGTAAAAATGGCAATCTTGCCAAAAGCAATCTACAGATTCAATGCAATCCCCATTAAAATCCCACCACAATTCTTCACTGTCCTTGAAAGGATAATAATCAACTTTATATGGAAGAACAAAAGACCCAGGATAGCCAAAACAACCCTATACAATAAAAGAACTTCAGTAGGCATCACCATTCCTGACTTTAAGCTCTACTACAGAGCTATAGTTCTGAAAACAGCCTGGTATTGGCATAAAAATAGACAGGTAAACCAATGGAATCGAATTGAAAATCCTGATATTAACCCACACACCTATGAACACCCGATTTTCGACAACACAGCTAAAATTATACAATGGGGCGAGGACAGCATCTTCAATAAATTGTGCTGGCATAATTGGATGAGGATGTGTAGAAGACTGCAGATAGACCCATGCCTGTCGTCGCCATGCACAAAACTCAAGTCCAAATGTATCAAAGACCTCAACATCTATCCAGCCACATTGAACTTCTTAGAAGAGAAAGTAGGAGGTACCCTTGAACAAATTGGTATAGGAGACCGCTTCCTGAACACAACTCCAGGGGCACAGACACTGAGAGAAACAATTAATAAATGGGACCTCTTCAAACTTAGAAGCTTCTGTAAGGCAAAGGGCACAATGGACAAGACAAAACAGCAGCCCACAGACTGGGAAAAGATTTTCACCAATCCTATATCCGACAAAGGGCTGATCTCCAAAATATACGAAGAACTCAAGAAACTAGTCAACAAAACACCAAATAACCCTATTAAAAAATGGTGTACAGAACTGAAGAAAGAATTCTCAATAGAGGAAATCAAAAAGGCTGAAAGACTCTTAAGAAAATGCTCAGCATCCTTAACTATCAGGGAAATGCAAATCAAAACAACTTTGAGATACCATCTTACTCATGCCAGAATGGCTAAAATTAGAAACACCAATGATGACTCATGTTGGAGAGGATGTGGAGAAAGGGGAACACTCCTCCACTGCTGGTGGGAGTGCAAACTCATACAGCCATTTTGGAGATCAGTATGGCGGTTCCTCAGGAAAATGGGAATTAGTTTACCACAGGACCCGGAAATCCCCCTCTTAGGCATATACCCAAGCACATCAATGCACATCCATGCAACAAAGACATCTGTTCAACTATGTTCATGGCAGCACTATTTGTAATAGCAAGAACCTGGAAGCAACCTAGATGCCCCTCAATTGAAGAATGGTTAATGAAGATGTGGCACATCTACACAATGGAATACTACTCTGCAGGAAAAAAAAATAATGGTATCTTGAAATTTGCAGGCAAGTGGATGGCACTTGAAGAAATCATCCTGATTGAGGTAACCCAGTCACAAAAAGATGAACACAGATGTACTCACTCATATATGGATTTTAGACCTTGATCAAAGGATCACAAGCCTATAATTCACACCACTAGAGGAACTAGGATAAAGGTGTATTCTAAGAGATTCATATAAAGTCCCTCACAGAACCGGTAATGGACAAGTCCCCCAGAGCTCAGGGGAAGTAGGGGGGCAGCGAATGGAGAGAGAAGTAGGAGAAAACGAGGGGGAGGAAAGGAATACATGTGCGACCAGGAAGATTTAGCCTTGTTAGAAATAGAAGACAGGAAAGAAAGAAAGAGAGAGAGAGAGAGAGAGAGAACATAAAATAGCGAGCCAATATTGGTTTGAAGATAAAATTGAACACAAAGAAAGGTCTAGAGAACTAAAAGACTGCTGCCAACTAACAATTTGAGCTTCTGTGGAAAGGCTATCATAAATGCCCTTCCTGGATAGTGAGATCAACAACTAACTTATTCATGGAGCCCTCAAATAATGCCTGTTGGAAACAGAAGCAAACACCCATACATAAACACTGAGTCGAAGTAGAACTCAGATGCAGAGGAAGAGGACAAGGCCAGGTGGCAGAAACACATCCAGACAGCTTACCTGAACAAGGAGGAGCTAACCGTCCTCCCCAGACTGATAGCTGGGTAGCCATCATGGAATTGACTCAGGCCCCCTTGAATATGGGTCTCAGCCAGAAGGACTGAGCAGTCTAAGGGACCTCAGACAGTGGAGCCAGGATGTATCCCTGGTGCACAAAAGGACTTTGTGAACACATCCCCCATGGAGGGATAACTGCCTTAATCTAGAGACAGGAGAGAAGCCCTAGTCCCTGCCATACCTACATGACCCCTACTGGATGCATTCCCCTACATATGGAATTGGGGTGGGGGGAGGGGAGGGTTTTTAGAGTGCATGTGAGAGGGCAGAGAGGGGAAAAGTGAGGGAAGGAGTGAGAGAGGAAGGGAGGGAGGGGGGAGAGGGAACTGGGATCAACACGTAAAATAATAAATGAAATAAAAAAAAAATGCTTTGACTCCAAAACTTAAATACAAGGAAAAGTTACTGGGGAAAAGGATTTCTATTTTTGTTTCCACAGAAAATGAAAAGATGCGGATTCCTTCCAGATTAATGTGGTTTGATCAAGCCAGACCACCTGAAACAGAGTACCAGGTGATCCTACATTCAAAACAGCTAGACCAAGCAGCTTACAGACTACAGCCAGGATTTCTGAATCTTCTTTGAATTCCCCATGACAGCGCCCCTTACCAGCAGGAAGTAGTTTGGAAAGAACGATGCCCAAATTCCCAAATATTGTGTATAAATGTTTGTTTTCATTTAAATGGCCTTGGTTATATAAAATAAAAAAAAATTGTGAAAAAAAAAGATGCACTATCAAACCAATAAAAAACCTTTAAAGTAAAAAAAATAAGAAAGAAATATGGGTCAATTAAATGTGAGAGTTAGTTAGCAACAAACCTGAGCTATTAGCCAAATATTTACAATCATCATAAGCCTCAGTGTATTTATTTAAGAGCAATTGCCAGGCAGGGAAACTCTGCTTACAAATGGTGCCCAATGTTCATGGCCATGTACATCCACGTAAAGCCTAAGAAAGCTTTTTTTTTTTTTAAAAGATTCTAAATGCACAGAAATGGAATCAGACATGACTTCCTAGTCTTGTGTTTCTCATATCTGCTGCGGTACAGAGATGCATTTCCTGGCAACTTCTGAGCCACGTGGCAGGCTCCTACAGTTTCTCACAGGGGTCTCAGTACAGAGCAGTGTCTCTCAGCTATGTGATACATGACAGGTTTAGGGTTTTTGCTCATGCAGACAGAAAGCATTATGGATATGCAGTAAAGACAGTTTCAGATGAAAAAAACCTCTAAATGTGTGTTTAAAAACATACATAGGCTTGGGACAGAAAAGAAAAAGAATAAAGTCTTTAAAAAAGGAATTGAGTAATAAAAATATTTAACAAGACACATAAAGATGGAAATAAACTGAGAATTTGGCTCCTTTGTGTTATTGTGTTATCTTGAAATATTTGGCTGCCAAGAGACACTGGATTATGAAAACTGCTAGATTCAACCAACATATCTATTTTAAAAATATCTTGACTTCAAAATTTAAGTAACAATATGTGTTACTTTGGGGGGAGAGGTTATGCTTTTATTTCCACATGAAATAAGAGGTTGTAGATTCATTCTGGGTTAAATAAAAATCAGGTTTCAACTAGGAAGATCCCCTGAAATCCTGACTGCAGACATGAAGAAATAAACATAAAATAACTACAAGGGGGCATACAATATAGAAATGATAAGGTAAATGGGTAGATTATTGAATCTATTTTAATCCAAAAATGACTACTAATTTCAAAATACTTTGCATTGATATGGATTTTGGTTTATTGATACAAATTTAAAGTTAACTGTGTTATTCTATATCATGTTTCTACTATTGTTTGGGGTAGTATGTTTATGTAGCTCATTTAATATGTAAAATGTAATATATAATTAAGAAATACATATTAATAGTCATCTATAATAATCAAACTTACAGTCATGTTAGGGGTGTTTTCAAGGTTATACACAGATATATTTTGATAGATAAATGTTTAATATATTTGATAACTTAAGGCTTTCATGACAGTGAGACATGTCTGCTCCTGGCACCATGAATTTACTTCAGAGAAGATAGTGGACAGCAAAGAAACTCCATGTAGAGTTTGCTTCTTTATGGCAAAAGAAGCTAACTATGTGAGCAAGGAAACTTCCCTTGTCTCCATTGCCAACAGTTACTGGGCCAGCAGGATGCAAGAATAGCAAGGGCCAAACTTTGACAAGGCAAGGTAGGACAGTTCTTCAAATTTCCCTACTTCACAGGAAAATCTGTCAGACATACTAGGCCTGTAAGCCAGAGTTGGATGCCCCAATGTTGCAGAGGAACCTAGGGTGACAGCCCATGCAACCTGATACACCATTGTTAGGTAACATTTCACACTTCTGGGGTCTTTGATGGAACTGAAGACTAGATAGTAATAATTATAATTTTCCTTAGTTATGATGAAAAGGTAAATTATATGTAAAACTGCAGATTCACCAAGATAAGATAGATAATAGAGTATTTTCTCTAATTTTGCCAAACACAAATGGACAGGCTATTGTAACTATAATTCTTACCTGATAACTTTTTGTTGTATATAATATTACTATGTTAAAGTTTAAAAAGCTCCTTTTTCATTTAGACAAAAATGCTGTGAAGTGTTCCTTTAAATTATGTGAATATATGTTGCTGTGATTGGTTTAATAAAAAAGCTGAGTGGTCAATAGATGGAACAGAATAAGGTTAGGCAGGATAAGCAGGAGAAAGCTGGGAGGAGAAGGGTGGAGTCTGGAGTCACCAGACACAAGCAGAGGAAACAGGATATGTAGAAAATGAGGTAACAAGCCATGAGCCACATCCTGAAGTATAGTTATGAAATATGGGTTAATTTAAATGTAGGAGTTTGCTAGCAACAAGCCTGAGCTATTGGCTGAGCACTTATAATTAATATAAGCCTCAGTGTGTTTATTTGAGAGTGACTGGGGTAAGTAAAACTCCACCTACACCCAGGCATGAGAATTTTGCTTTAGAGTTGTTGTTAGGTGACTTCAAGAGCGTCCAAACACAATGAAGGCTATTGCCATCAGCCTTAACTGCCTCATAGAAAGGGAAAGTAAGATCTAATTGCTAAAGACACTTCACCCTTTGCATCCAGGCTTGAAGAAACTGATGTGACCTTGAAGCTTTTTCCTCTCATAGAATAGGAAGGAATTATGACAGCTTCCAGGGGAAGAGGGGGGACAACAATCTTCAGTTCTATATAGCTCTGATACCTATGAATGGCGGCAACAACAACAAACCACACAAACTGGCAAGATTTTCTAAAAGACAATTGTATAGCTCGCTTTTTCATCAAAGGGGCTTCTTTTTACAGAAGACAGAGACCATTACAGAAAGTCACAACTGAAAAAAGTACAGTGCACAATGGACCATGGAATGTACACCTGATATATTATACAATCCCTACACCTAAGGCTCAGGGTCATTATGGAAGAGGGGCTGGAGAGATTGCAGGGCCCAGATGATCATACCTGTTGAGAGATAGTGTAGAAAACAGAAAATGGAGTAGGCTAGGAAGGAAGGGACTGATGGGTGTCTTGGGAGAGGCTGTGCTAGGACATGAATACGATCAAAATAAATTATATGAATGTCTGAACAGGAATAAAGAAGTTAAACCATAGTCTAATGTATGGTAAGGTAAAAATACTGCTAAAGAGTAGTAGGCAGAACAAATGGAAGTTCAAATGGCTTCTTTCTAGGTCTTTGAAAACTGAAAACTACCAACTATGTTTATATGGGACAGAAGAGGGTTAGTTGAGTTTACAAACATCTCTTCTTTCCTGTGGTTTAGGCTGTTGTTGCTGGGTCTGTAATGAACAGAAAAATCTATTGTTTATCAAAGATGTCTTTAATCATCTCCCTTCTTTGTACACCTGTGAACCTCTTCTGACCACTTTTAGCTTTGTAATCTGTGGGCTGGCTTTGTCCTCTCACCACCCTGAGATTCCCCAGATAATACTCCCTAGGGTGGGCAAAGCCGAGACAATCTGCCAAATGCACTGGGGATGTAGTCAGTACCCTAACCCTGAAATATGTACAGCTGAAGGATCTGCCTTTAGACTTGGAAAGCCTCCTAAGTTTTCAAGACATGCTAGAGGGATGCAGCTGTGGATGTCAGGTAGACAGCTGGCACTTTAGAATTCTCAGGTTCTACAGCAGTGAAGAGCATTGGCTGGCTGCAAATCTGGAGACGCTCACACACAATGACCTCAGACATGACTTGATATTATATAACTCCAGAATTATTCTCAGTTCATGAGACCTGCTCCTAACCACCAAGTGTGGAGCTAAAAGACCTTATGTACTTCGTTGCCTGAACTGAACCTCTTAATTCTTGTACTTTGGGTCTTGTCAGTATCTTGCCTATGGGATTTGTACAACTATGCCCCTAGAATGTCTCCTATACGCTGTGACCATTCCAGTTCTGGAGTCCTGACTTGTGGTTACTCCAAGTTCTCAGGTCTTCTGACTAACTCACATTTAAACAATAGGTACTCTCTTGACATGGTATCTAGCCTTGTCCTCCAAATTAAATATTGTTAAAAAAGTGAAATTCCTATCTGATACTGACTCATCTGCTAGAGGATTCACTATTTAACCAAATTCTGCCAGTAGATTTAAGGTTGTGAGAGCTGTGGACTAGCCTTGTAACTAGGACTGTTAACATGTTTTCACCAAAGCCACTAATTATAGAACTGAAAAGAGATAGAAATAGCTAATCCCAAGCCCAGACTCTTAATCACTTTGACAAATGCTACTGTGCTGTGGAACAATCTTTGTACATTATAAATGTGTATTACTCTCTGTTGTAGATTAGGTGTGGGTTCACTCAGGTGGAAAAAGGCACAGGATGGGTCTAGCCTTTCCAGCTATAGGTGGATTCAACATCTTGTCACTGAGATGTTCTCCCTTATCCCAAGGCTTTTTTATTGTTTTCCAATTTATACCTTTAGCAAGTTGATTTCCACATCCCAAAACTGTAGTGAGATATTCACTTTTTCTGCTTCTGGAACACTGACCACGCCCATCGGGGATGGAACTAGGGGCAGAAGTGACCTGTGGAACTAGGTCTGAGGAAGAGCCAGGGAAAGCTCTCTTGCTGGCAGGACATGGAGAGGAGAGCATCCGGTGGAACCTTCTGGTGTTCATCTGTCTAGGTTGTAAGTTATTTCTCCCTATATAAACACCTATTTGGCCTATTTGTTTATCCTGACCCTTATTAAACCACCATATCTGGTGTCAGAAATGGGATCAGGATTTTCATTGGACCAGGGTTTCACCCAGGCGCCAGACGCCATTCCCTTCCCCCGCCATCCCTGAACAGGTGGTTGCCTTGCCTAACCAGGTGGATGCACCACAGCTTGTGAGACATTTGGAGACATTTGTGTCTCTGCCCTACAACTCTACTGCAGCCCTGAGACCACCGCTCATCTCCTGCCCATTCCCTCACATTGCATTCACACAGAACCCAGCTGTGCCCGACCCTGCTCTTGTGTTGCTGTGCACAGCCCGGACTCTGGGCCTGCTCTGTTTGTGTGTTACTGCAGTGCGGCAGCGCCAGTTGCAAGTGACACCTCTTAGCTCTGTAGTTCCAGCAATTTGTACAAGGCTTATTTCACTCCTTAATTTAACAAAATTTCGCTTCCCTTAGTTTGTTAAGAGCTATTCTACAGGAACCAGGATCAGATGGACACTATTTGGTGGTACACCTCCAGGCATAACTACAACAAGTTGAGATCTACAACTAAAAGCATCAAAGTTCCAGGACAGCAGAATTACACCTAAGGAAATTGTAATATCCTTTGCAATTTAAGATGATATAATATCTGAGATCAATTGTTCCATACCTATGGCGGATAATTTTACAATGCAAGACTTTAAGAATTCTTTTACTTCATATATTGAAGGAATTTTAGCAGAAAAAAATTATGATTGGACCAATATATAATTTTTTTCATAATAGAATGGGTTTCATCATTACTATGATATTCTTAAAGAAATGGTTTGAGATTAGAGCAAGCAATAAGGAACTTGTAGAAATCATAGGAGACTTGGTAACCAAGATTCAAAATATTAAAGATGGCAATAGAGACCTGACAGGTAGAATACAAAACATGAAACATAAAAATGACCAAGTAGAAAACAAAATTTGTTCCATGTCTGATGCCTCAATAACTAAAACAGAAACAATGCAATGTATTAACAGACTAGCAGAAGCAGCTTGTTCCTGGTCGGATGAAGCTACTAATAAGTTTAAAAAACTGGAACATCAAATAAAAAGACTAGATGATAGAATCTCTTCCATGTCTGAAAATAATGGCAAGCTAACAGATAAAACATTTGTTCTGAAAGGCAGTTTATATGCCATTCAGATAATATCTATGAATGAAAATATTAAAAACATGGAATCGTTCATAGTTGGAGAAAGTAAGAAATTGACTGATGCAATGAAGTCTCTAAAAGTTATTTGATTCAGGACATTCAGACACTCAAAGAAGCAATGGTAAATAGATTTTAGGCCTTAGAAGACCTTCAATCTAATACATCAGAAGAAGAACTACAGGTAACAGGACAAGAAAATGACTTAAAAAGTATAAAGGAAGCAGTAGTTTCTTATGGTATGCACTCACCATATATGAACCGATTAATACAATCATGGGCAAAGAATAACAAGGAAACCCCTAAGGATTGGGATCAATTAATATCAGCTGTCCTTGAAAGCACCTCTCAATTAGAATGGAGGGCTTTATGGAGAGAGGAAGCAAAAGCTCTTGAACTTCAGGGATTAAAGAAAGGTTATAAAGCTCCCCAAGATAAAATTCTTGGTGAGGGTCTTTATGTGGACCCAGAAACCCAAGCTGTCTATGATGAACATATCTTGTCTCTATGCAGTACAGCAGCAGCTCTGAATGCTTGGAATTAGGTTCATGAATTAGGGGAGAGGATAGAATCCTATATCAAGATAGGGCAAGGACCTAGAGAACACTTTAGTGTGTTTCTAAAAAGATTATCTAGGGCAGTACAATTAGAGGTAGCAGACATAGATTCTAGGCAAATACTCATAGAATCATTAGCTTATGAGAATTAAAAATTAGATCAGCACCCTTGGATGAATGGGTCCTATGTACAGCCAACATTAAGTATAATGACAATAACGCTGAAGCGTGGGTAGGAGGAGCCATATCTAAAGGTCTGAGGAGACATCAAGATAACAGAGTTCTTAACTATGGTGACACAGAAGCCTGGGTATGAGAAGCCATCTCCAAAGGTTTGAAAGATATTGACATGTCAGATGTTATAACTGTGGCAAAACATTCTAGGCAAAGCATCTCTAGAAATAGCACTCCCAGGAATGACTGGAACAGAAGGCCTCAGCCTTCTGGGTTATGTAGAAGGTGTGGCAAAGGCCTACACTGGACAAATGAGTGTAAATTGAACAGAGACAAGCAAGGAAACCCTTTACCATTGAGAGACTCCTTGGGGACCTTTCGAAGGCCCCATGTCAAAGGTGGTCCGAACATTCCTAGTCACAGTGGAGGACAATCTTCCGCAAGACAATTAGAAAATCCTGTGCCTATTGTAAAACCTCATACTGCTCTGGATGACAAACTAGTGATGGAAGTTGAACAAACATGAAAGAAGGAAATAAAAAAACGTATATTTTGGCAAACCTCTATAAACAGTCAAATGCCTACATTGATTGTTAAGATGAATAACAGACAGTTTGAAGGTATTGTTGACATAGGGGCTGACGTAACTATCCTAACTAATAAATTTTGGCCACAGACATGGCCCCTGCAAGAGGTAAATATTCAATTCTTAGGGATTGGAACCTTGTCTCAGGTAAAACGGAGCACAAGATGGATTGAATGTGTAGGACCAGAAGGACAGAGAGGAAGGTTGAGACCATATGTGGCTGATATAATGATAAATTTATGGGTTCATGATCTATGGAATACACAGATTAACATTCCTCCAGTATTGGATAGGAATCATAAACAACATCATGATTGTGGAAAAAATATTATAAAGTACTATAAAAGACAGACACAAAATATCCAGGCTGTACAAAAACAGAATACAAGTGCTGAACAAACAGAGGAACCAAAAGCCCTACCCTTAAAATGGCTAATAGAGGAACCTATCTGGGTAGGGCAATGGCCAATGACCTCAGAATAGTTACAGGCTTTAGAAAACCTGGTTCAGGAACAGCTAAATGCTGGACATAATTAGTAATCAACCATCCCTTGGAACTTTCCTGTATTTGTTATCAAAAAGAAATCTGGTAAATGGAGAATGCTTACAGACCTGAGAGCCATCAATAAAGTTATCCAGCCAATGGGCTCTCTACAGTCTGGAATGCCCTTGCCTTCTTTGATACCTAAAGAATGGCCTATTATAGTTATTGGTTTAAAGGATTGATTCTTCACTATACCTTTACAAGAAGAGGATAAAGAGAAATTTGCCTTCATGGTACCTAATTACAATAATTCTCAACTGATGAAGAGATATCAATGGAAGGTTTTGCCACAGGGAATGCTAAACAGCCCTACCCTGTGCCAATTTTTTTTGTACAAAAACTGCTAGAAGTAATTTGTAAACAGTTTGCATAGTCCATAATCTATCATTATATGGATGATATATTGTTAACTGACACTAAAGTAGAAATACAATAAAAATTGTTAGAGAAAGTAAAGGAAGATTTACCTTGCTGGGGATTACAAATTGAACCAGAAAAAAAAAAATACAAAAAGGAGATACTATCAACTACTTAGGATATAAAATAGGTCTACAGAAAATTAGACTACAAAAAGTACAGATCAGGAAAGATCGCTACCAGACTCTTAATGATCTTCAAAAATTACTAGGAGAGATTTCTCAACTGCAAACCATTATTGGAGTAGAAAGGCATGATTTTAAAAACTTGAAAATGGCCCTAAAAGGGGACAAGGACTAAAATAGTCCATGAATACCATCAGATGAAGCTGAAAAGGAATTAGAATGGGTAGAAAAGAGGATGCTAGAAGCACATGTGGACTGTGTGGATCCAAAACTAGACTGTATTCTGGTTATATTACCATCTAGAGAATATCCTTCAGGGATTTTGATTCAGAGGGAATATATCATATTAGAATGGATATTTCTACCACATAAACAATAAAAATTAAAAACATATATAGAAAATATCTCTGACTTGATTATAAAAGATAAATTAAGACTTTGTCAACTAACAGGAAGGGACCCAGTTGAAATTATAGTACCTTTAACTAATGAGGAAATGTCCTCCTTATGAAAAGATAATGAATAGTGGCAGAGAGCATATATTAATTTTTTGGGAATGATTAGTAACAATTATCCCAAAAGTAAAAACATCAAATTCATAGAGAAAATGATTTGGATCCTTCCACGCATTGTAAGAAAAACACCTTTCTCTGGAGTTCATACATTCTACACTGACACAAACAAATCAGGTAAGGCAGGATATAAATCAGGTAAAATAAATAAGTAAAGTGGTTCAAAGCCCTTACAATTCTGTACAAAAGGCAGAATTTATGCCATTCTCATGGTACTTACAGGAATTTACAGAACCCCTCAATATAGTTACTGACTCTCAATATACAGAGTTGTCTTACACATTGTGACCACAGAATTTATTCCTGATGATATAGAATTAACTTCATTGTTTGTACAACTACAAGATACTATCAGAAAGAGGACTCATCATATATATATATATATATATATATATATATATATATATATATATGACACATCAGATCCCATATGGGTCTGCCAAGTCCTCTAGCATAAGCCAATGATGAAATTGATTGGTTATTGATAGGAAGTATGCTAGAAGCTGCAGAGTTTCATAAGAAACACCACATGAACAGCAGAGGTTTAAAAATGGATTTTTCTATCACTTGGCAACAAGCCAAGGAAATAGTAAGGAAATGTCATACTTGCTCATTTTATAACCAAACTCCTTTACCACCAGGCATTAATCCTAAAGGTATAAATAGGAATGAAATATGGCAAATGGATGTGTTTCATTTTGCAGAATTTGGAAAATTAAAATACATACATCACACTATAGATACATTTTCAGGGTTTCATTGGGCCACTGCTCTGAGCTCTGAAAAGGCTGATTCTGTTATCACACACCTATTAGAGGTAATGGCCATTATGGGCATACCTACACAAATAAAAACTGACAATGCTCCAGCATGTGTCTCCAGAAAATTGAAACAGTTTTTTGAGTATTATAGCATAAAGCACATAACTGGTATACAACACAATCCTAAAGGACAAGCAGTAGTTGAGAGATCCAATCGTACTTTAAAAGAAATGCTCCATAAACAGTCAGGAGGAACCAAGACACCAAAACACAGATTACATAATGCTTTATTAACATTAAACTTTCTTAATGCTGATGAAAAAGGAAAAACAGCTGCAAAAAGACACTTGACAATAGAAAAAACACCTAAACTAAACCAGCTGGTATACTTCAAGGATGTTATTACCTCAGAATGGAAGCCAGGATGTGTGTTACGTTGCGGTAGGGGTTTCACATTTGTATCTATAGTAGAAAAAAAAACTATGGGTACTATCTAAGTTAATCAAGATTCGAGTTGAACAGGAGAAACATCTTAATGAAGAGAAATGACAAGTCATCTAACAAATTGGGTCCCATGAGAATTGTGGAGACATCTCAAAGGTAGCAGAAGTGTTCTGTTCTTATCCTTACAGGAAAACAGAGAACACCTATCTTCAAACAGCCAATTGACACAGAACATGTAGGTACCTACAGAAGAGAAGATAGCTCTCCAGAAACAATCCCTTAATGAAGAGCAATCTGATTTATGGTAAAATATATTTAATTCTAGTAAACTATTTCTATACAGAAATCTATTTCTCTTTATTTTCTACTATTACTGTAGTCCCAATTCATGTAAACCAGTGCTGGCTTTGGAGTTGGATTTGGCTTTCCTTCTCTAAATTCAAGCATGTTATTGAGATTAAATTCACAGTGTCTGCCTTATATCAAGATGCCAATTGGTGTAAGGCAGAAGAAAACAAAATCTGGGGACTCATTTGCTTATACTCAATTTTCTCTTGAAATCCTAATTTTCTCACATACATTTTAATATTTATTGTTGCCTTTCCCTAATGTATACCTTAAAACTTGAAAATTTTACTTTAATATTGATGTTTAAGTTTTCCAGAAGGAATAATAACCATTCCTAACAGCAAGCTTTGAACACTCCAGAAAGATGATAGGGCCCCACTTCATCATTTCCATTTGACTTAACCTGATGCATCTGTACTGGAAACATCATCCTAAAACCAGTTTGAGACTGTTTTGCTCGAGACAACTCATACTAGCTAGCTGTAATGGTGCACCTTCTTATTACACCAGAGTTTCAAATAGAACTACAGTTGAGCATTTTCTGCCACACAGTGACTAGCTACATATGTCACAGCCAATTGTGTTGAGAAATTTGGTTGCTGAAAATTTTCTTTCTACAGGATCCCATGAAGCAATCATTGTCCCATTTCAGCAGGAAGTAATCTTAAGATAACAATGCCCCCTTTCCCCACTCTTGGAATTTGTAGATAATATTAATCTTCTTAGGGTTGGTTTTCATTACTTAGGGTTGGATATTGAAGGTGATGCTTAGATGCCGGTATCTCTTTTAGACAGGAATAGGGTATGGGTTAGAATGAATATAGGAAGATTAGCCTATCTTCTTGTGAATTATTTAGTAAGAGTGAGATATTAGTATTATACAGCTTACATTATCATATATTCTTATTTGTGGTAACCTATGTAAAGATACATTTATATCCCCTTCCCGGAAGAATTGTATATTATATTTTGTCATATTGTGTAAAATATTTCCACTTCTGATGTTTTATGCACATTATTCTTACTATATTCTATGTATGTATACTTCTGCTTGTGTTCAAGACATTTTTTATATTGTTACAATTTGGGATATTTTTATCATGCTGCCCTTTACAATTCTACCTCTTGTCTAGACATTTCTACTAGACATTTCTACTCTACCTCTATTTTAGGGATTTACATGTATATGTGTGTACATAGTTATATTGTTTAGGTATTTGTCCCTGATTTACTCAGAGAAGTTTTAATCAGTTTTTTACCTAAGTTCCTGAGTATTACAAATTATCTTCACCCATGTTTCCTTTACCAATGAGATTAGTCAGACATAAATGCTTAATCATCAGTCACTTCATAGACCTGCAGAACATGACATTTAAAGGTTTTAATATTAGTACTCTGTTGACATGAGACACTGTTGCTCCTGACAGCACCGTGCACTTTCCTGAAAATATGGTGGACACTGTTGTTGCTCCTTCTGGAGTTCATCCTCGCTTCGGCTAATGGCCTCTTGGGCAAAGAACTGCCCCCACCTTGACCACTGATTTGGACAAGCGGTCCTATGTACTTGCAGGAGACAAACATAGAAAACTGCTGAACCTTGCCAAGTCAGGGTAAGATAGCCTTTCTACATCCTTGCTTTTGTTGTGGTCTGTCAGATACTCTAGGCCTTAGCCAAAACTGGGTGTACCAATGTTGCTGTAAGACCTTGGGCAACTGTACAGGTAGTTTATTGTTTCTGTCCCCACTGCACCTTTTGGAAGTTACCCAACTGCACTTCCTGTCTACCCTAGTATCGTTATTTCCCTTCTCAGATCTTGATGAGGTTGAAGAGTCAACTATCACAACTATTATTCTCTCTTCCTAGTTAGATATATTAGGTACTAGGCTTAAGCTTTCCAGCTTAGGACAACTCTATTGTAAACTCCATTTCGCCTTCACCCTAGGACTAGATATGTAGGTCTTAAGTTGTTTGTTCTCAATTTTCCTTTTCTTAGAGCACACTTGTTATTCACTGTTTTGTATATAGTTTTGTATCAAGCCTAAATCTTTTCTTTAGACTAAAAGGGGAATTGTAGTGAGATAATCACTTTTTTCTGCTTCTGTGGCACTGACCATGCCCATTGTGGGGTGGAACCAGGGCCGTAAGTGACCTGTGGAACTAGGTCTGAGGAGGAGCCAGGGAAAGCTCTCTTGCTGGCAGGACTTGGAGAGGAGGTGTGCTGGTGTTCATCTGTCTAGGTTGTAAGTTATTTCTCCCTGAATAAACACCTATTCGGCCTGTTTGTTTATCCTGATCCTTATTAAACTGCAATACAAAACATTTAACTAAGCTTCTCAAAGGCATAACGCCAAATGCAAATTCTTGCTTAAGGAACACCTCCTGTATGCCTGGGTTTTTTCTGACCAAGTTTGTAAAGGCTTTGAAGCCCTGGGAAACTCTCAGATAAAACTTCAAACAGAACATATTAGAGACAGGGCAGCAATCACAAAAGGCAAATCAGAGGTAGGTGTGATCACTCTAGAGTCAAACTAAGTGCAAAAATCTGCAGGGGTTCTTTCTATAACTCTCATTGGTTAATAAAGAGCTGGTGGCCTATAACTGGGCAGGAAGATATTGGGCAGGAGAGCGAGACTAGGAGGACACTTAGAAGAAGGTCAGAATCAGGAGTCATGAGCAGATGCATACAGAAGAAAGATAGGGATGCTGTACTGAAAAAAGGTACCAATCCACATGGCAAAGCATAGATGAGAAACATGTGTTAATTTAAATGTAAGAGTTAGCTAGTAATAAGCCTGAGCTATTGGCCTAGAACTTATCATAAATTTTAAGCCTCTGTGTGATTACTAGGAAGTGGCTTGTGGAATAGAAACTTCCACATACACCAGTGGAAAAAAAATAATAACTTGTAAGTCTTTAAATATAGTATATATTAAATCAATTCTATTAAATCAATTCTATATGTAAATCAAATACATGTCATTTAAATTCCCTGTAGCTGTTATATAACTATATGTGAAGCTTTGCACCCATCTATAATCATAACTTTCTCCTTTCTCAAGCTGAGGCTGTAGAATTGTGAGTTCAAGCCTAGCCTGAACTAACAAGAAGACATTGTGTGCTGGCTAGTTTTTACATCAACTTGCCACAGGCTAGCATCAGCTGGGAAAAAGAAATCTTAATCTAGAAAATGTTTTCATGGGATCATCCTAAAGGCATGTGCATAGGGCAATTTTTTGATTGACAATCGATGTGGGATGGTTCAGACCATTGTGAGTGCTGTGACCCCCCCTAGGCAGTTGAGAGCATGCCCTAGCATCTGCATCAATTTTTTACTCCAAGTTCCTTCATTGAGTTTATGCCCTGACTTTCCTTGGATGATTGGCCTCAGGCTGTACAATGAAACTCTTTACTCCCCTATTTATGGTTATGCTATTTTATCACAGCAAAAGAAACCTAAGATACTCTGCCTTCAAAATAAAAAATAAAAAATCTGTTGACGACTGAATTAAATATATTAGTTTTCTTTTTTGAATCAATTAAGATATATTACAATCCCAACTAGCATAACAAAAGGAAATTCTAGGAAAATCATACACTACTTTAGGACAAGAGTTGGCAAATCATTGTCTGCTGGACAAATCCTACCAACCACAAAATTCTGTAAATATTTTTCAAGCAGTTGAAAGAGGTAATATTCTGTGCCATGGGAGAATTTTGTAAAACTCTGTTCAAAGTGGATAAACTTTGTTGAAATTGAGCCCTGTACTGGCTAATTTTATGTCAGTTTGACACAAGCTATGGCAATCAGATACGAGGGTGTCTCAAATGGAAAAAAATGCCTCCATAGATATGGCTGTGTGCAAGCCAGTAGGGAATTTTCTTAGTGATTGATTGGGAGGACTCAGCACATTCTGGTGGTACCAATGCTGGATTGATAGTCTAAGTTCTATAAAAGAGCAGACTGAGTAATCCATGAGGAACAAGCTAGCAAGCAGCATTTCTCTATAACCTCTGCATCAGTTCCTGCCTCCAGATTCCTGCCCTGCTTGAGTTCCTTCCCAACTTACTTGGATGATGAACAGTTATGTGGAAGTATAAGTCAAATAAACCCTTTCCACCCCAACTTGCTTCTTCCCACTGTGTTTCATCACAATAGTAATCCTAAGAGAAGCTAATAATGCTTTTTCTTTCAACACCAGAGCTACAGTTGCAAGAAGTTGACTGTTGAAGACTATAGCTATTTCCCAACTACTGCTCTACAGGTAAAACTTTCTGTAAATTAATAGCTATCATTAATGGAGAAGAAATACTGTTTTATTAATAGCACTCTCGGTATTATCACCTCAGTTTTCAGGTAAATAGCTACCTTTGCCACATATTCACAAAAATATTTGTATTCTTTCTCAAATGTTTTAAATGTAGGAAGAAAATAGTTTATATTTTGCTATCATCTAGATATATATTGGAGATATGGTAAATTTGTGCGTAAAATTACATTGTCCTTCACAGTTTGATTTTGTTCAATAAAGAAGCAATTGTTTCTGTATAAAGCAAATCATATCCTTCCACAGCTGTATCAACAGAATCTTCTTTTCTTTTGGAATGCAGCTGACATTGCATATCAAGTTTGACATACTTGGTTAATGTTGTACAATGTGACCTCCAACATACATGCTTGGAAATGGCTCTCTGAGCTAAAAGTATATTTATATTTCCTTAACTTATTATTCCATAGACTTTTTGAAACATAGAAGAGTGTTCAGTCTTCTAAATGTAGTTTCCTTCCATGTACTTATGTAAGTAAAAAAAATTCAGAACTCAAAATAAGTACTAAACTATCCATGATCAGTCTAAGGGAAAAACACTAGAAGACTGTCTCATGTTAAAGAAAGAATGTACCTCCTTATAATAACATTAAAATAAATATTGTATCATCCTCTAACATTCATAAAGTATCTTAGTGAGAAAAAACATTATCATATTACAAATGTGCTCATAAATAATTCCTTTTGAACATGATTCTCTAAATACTGATAAAAGTAATTTTCAATGATCACATATTCTTGATCTATCCCAACAAGTACTGTAATTATCATTTTAAGTTAATTTGATAAGAACAGTCTAAACTGTGATAGTTTCTTCTAAACAAAAACATCATGATTATCAAATAATATAAGCAACAAGAATAAAACCCATATTGTCTGACTTCTAGAAGAATTAAATAAAATTAATATGCATAAGGCACTTGTGATTCTATGCATAAGCTGCAATAATGGTAGGCATACTTTGGCAGTAACCACTAGTGCTCTAATAGGTCTTAAGACCTTGCTCAGCAAGTAGAAGATCATGTCTGATAATGTAAACTTAGCTAACTACTCAAGGCTAGTGAAATCTTGGATCTTGGTAGAGAAACTACAACTGCCACCTTGCTACATCAGTATTATTTCTAACTACATCCTAAAAGATTATCTTTATACCCACAAATTAGTCTTTACAACCATTAAGGAAACTAATCTTTGCAAAAGACAGAATTCCTGCACCTAAAGATTGGAAATCACTGAAGAAGTGTAAGAGGAAAGATTGTAAGAGTCAGACGAACAAGAGTTTATTGTCAGGTTATAGCCCCTAGAAATGTCAGATGCTACAGGCATGAAGTTTAACCAATATGGATACCTAAAATGAGTTAAACAAGAACAAGACCAGTAGACATGCGAACGTGGACTAGGGAGCGTTCTTTGGGCCTCAACCTTTGATGACGAATTACAGGCAACAAAGAATTCAGAGAGTGGAAGAAATAGTCTTCCCTAGGGAAGAGCACACCAATTGAATTGTTTGGCTAATACTAAATGGTCAGCACAGAAAACATATATCACATATATCTACAAGTAACCATATATATATAGACTGCTCAAGTTTTGTGTGTGTGTATTCACACATATATAACAATTTAAAAAAAAAATGGGCCATACATTTAAAATAGAGAGTATGTGGGATGGTTTGGGTGAGGGAAAATTATGTACTTATACTATAATCTCAAACATTATATTCTTATACAACTCAGGCTGTCTCAAAGGAAAAAAGAAAGCCCTCCTATTGAACATGTGTTCCACGTGTGCCCTTCTAGCACATCTTTTTCAGACATGAAGGCTCAAATAAGGCCACCAACCCCATACACCCCACAGAGCACACTTGTTCCCATATTTCCAGGTAGGGAGCTGAGACTCCCAATATCAAGTCTCCCCACCAATAACAACTCCATAACCCCATACACATATACACAAACTGCTCTTCTAAGAGAAGCACAAGACTAACAGTAGCAACTCTATCCATCATCCACTCTCATCATCCTGTCTTCAGGTAGTGAGGCCCAATTTCTGCTGCTAACCCCATCCAGTGCCTCTGAGATTCCTTACATACCATCCTCAGGCAGAGAACATAAACTGCCAGCACAAAATTTGCCTACCCCAGCCAACTCCACTCATTCCTCTGTGGACACTTGACCCCAGTCTTATCGAACCTGCTATGTCATGTTTGGTTGATATTCTTATGAGGCCTGCACTTTTCTGAAAGGAAACGAGTGGATCTGGGGGAGAGGGGAATCTGGGTTGGGAGACATTCAAGGGAGATTCACTCAGTGAGCTCCATAGTGTATACAAACATTAACATACTGCAAAGTAGTTTCAGCTTTATCCATTGTTCTTGGAAAAAATAAGAATGGATCTGAAATACTATTTTCTTATTAAAATTAAAAAGTTTCCATACTAGATTTAAGTCACAGGGCAGTAGATAAAAAACAATTTAAATGGTCTTTCCTTCCTCCTATAAAAAGTTTCATACATTGCTAAATCCTAGCTTGAAAAATCAAAGTTTGAGACATTAACATATTTCTTTCATAGAACTGTAGAAGGTTACATGATAAAGTACTTAAAGGAGACATGAACAATATTTCCTGCAAGTGTCAATGAACCTGTCCCATAGCTTTGATAATTGCAGAGAGACTCTTTAAAGGGCTGTCTCTATTTTCCTTTCTACTGAAAATATCATTGAGAGATTTCAGTCCTGTCTGTCATTTATCTCTTCCTATTTAGGACATATAAAACATTAATTTTTTAAATTTTTATTTATTTATTTTTCTTATTTTACATATTGATCCCAGTTCCCCCTCTCTCTCTCTCCAATCATTTCATGCTCCCCGACCACCCTCCCATCCCATTCCCTCCCCACTCCACAGGAAGGGTAATGATACAGCATTAAAAATTTTAAGACCTAAAAAGTCATTAGAAGGAACACCCCCAAACTGTTGCCTGTTAAGTATACATCTGAAGATATCATTTGAACAACTGGGGAATGCTGAGAGTTGGGGAAGATGGACTTCTCCAGAGAAGAGGCCCTAATTAGTCAGATCTGAGATACTATGCATACATTTGTCAAACATTATCTGGAATGAGAGTGTTTGGAACACACACACACACAAGCATAAAGTAAATTAAAGTGAAAAGAGGCTATGAATTTGTGAAAGATAAGAGGGTTCTTAAAGGACCTGGATAAAGGAGAAGGAGAAGCCATGTAATTGTATTGTAATTTCAAAAAAAATAAAAATTATTATTGATAAATGAAGGATTTTTTTAAAAAGAGAGTTAGAGAGTAAAATCTCTGCAATAAACAGTCATGGTCAGTTTCTTTTCAATTTCTTTGAATGAAGTACTGCAAATGTAAGTGCTAGTTACTTCCCAAAAAACATTAAATGTGTGTCCAACTCATTGCACTAAAGGGGGCAAATAGTGCCAGTATTTCTCTGTCCCTGACTTGCAGTGTTGGGGAATCACATGGAAACTATACTGGAATTGGTTATTGAGATGCAGGTTGCAAATCTCCGATCTCCTCATCTCTCTGCTTATGATGAATGCCAGTGAAGTCTGTGGCTGGTAACAGGAGTTCTACATCAAGGAGATTTATGGAAAGGATGCATTTAGTGTTATTCATGAGCCACTTAACAAGCTTCAGCCAAGGATACAATATAGCCTTTGTTTACAGTCCCAGGAGGTCCTTAGAAGGCTTTTGAAAATGGAAGATTTTTTTTTTTTTGATAAATGGTACAAGATCTTTAGGTGGGTCTGAAAGCTGAAAGTGAACTTTGCTGTTAACTTGAAGTGTACTATATTTCATCCTAACATCCCTGTTTCCTCAATAACAAATTATCAAATATTCCACTGGTATTTTATTTTGCTATTGTTCTGCCACATTAAATAACCAAAAGGGACACATTTTTGTAGAAAAATGATTTCAATTTCTATTACAGGAAGTTGGAGCATCTTAACAGGATATCCAGACTATTTGAACAGAAATGAAACAACATATGTTTGGAACTGTCTTTTGTATCATACTTTGTGTTTGTGACATGCATGCCTCCCAGTGCATTGTTATTTATGGAGACAATAACACTCATTCTGACAACCAAGAAATGTAGTTCTATAGCTGACTAAAAGAAGTCAGAAAACTGCAGTAGCGTGACTTGGCTGAATTAAAAAAATAATTTCAGTTAGCATGTGAGGAAATAGCAAAGTACCAATAAAATATTGACTAAGAGTACTAGATGGCATTTAGACTACAAAATTTTATTGTTTTCAAAAATCACTGAATTTCTAAGTAATATTCAACTATGTCAAGAAGTTATAAAATGGGGTTTGTTTCTAATTTCATGAAGGTGAAGGACATGATAGTGATTTTAACAAACCCAAGCCTTAAAATGTTTCCAGAAGCCTTTTGATATGTGACTGTTCTGCATAATGTTTTATTGGTGACATCAGCCTACAGACTACAGTTTAACAAACAGACATGTTATTGGAGTCTTCTTCAGCACTGTGGTTTTCAGGTTTATTTCATAGCTGGGGTCCACAAAATGTTTCAGTCATGAGTCCATCTTTCCTTCCATTTCAGAGTTTCTGGCAAGTCATGGGAGCTCAGGTCTCAGAAGAGCATCATTACTCCACTGTGGAGTGTTTGTGGCAGCATCTGTTTCAATGCTGTTATTTATTAGTGAAATAAGAACTCAGAGACCAGTTGATTTGGTAAGACTTTCTTAATTGTGTCCATATTAGCTCCCTAAAACTTTCACAAGGCTCTCCAAGCCCTATGGCATTGATGCAATGATTAAGATACACAGTACTAGGTTTAAAGTAGGTTATTGTAATTTTATTCAGGGAGAAGTCACTTACACAAGAAACCAATGAATGACCGGCAAGTTCCTACTCCAAGGATCCATACCTAGGTTACACTCTGTGACCTGACCAGAACAAAGAGATTGTGTAAGGAGTAGGGTCCTTACAGGAGGGAGCTGGCCATTGGGACCCCAGATGTAAACTGGCTCCCGATCACATCTGCCTGTGACCATGCCCAGGTGTGGTCAGTGGTACAGGTATGGGCAGGGTGGATATCTCACCACAATATAGCATAGATGAAAGTTACTAAATTTTTGTGCCTATAAACAAATAAAGACACATTTGAAATATGTTACATACCTATTGTCTTCTTGGAATGTAAGCTGGCTTTGTCCATATTAAATGAAATTAAAATATGACATAGTTTAATGGGAAAAAGGCAAAGCTATCATAAACAACCTACCAGCTAGCTCTGAAGAACATACTACTTTAAATACTCCAACAAACATAAAAACCATGCTAGCATAATCTGAAAATCAATGTGTAATATTTGGAACAGGTAGGAGGAAAAAGAAGGCTGACTTAACAATTCTATACTCCTAGCAATAGGGGAAGCATAGCTTGAACTAGCCATCTCTTGTGATCTGTTTGGTGACTTCCCCAGTTTGCCATCAGAGAGCCTTCATTCAGTGACCGATGGAAACAGATGCAGAGATCCACAGACAAACATTAGACCAAGCTCAGGGAATCCTGCTAAAGAAGGGGGGGGGTGAGGATTGTAGGAGCCAGAGAAGTCAAGGACATCACAAGAAAATCCACAGAATCAACTAACCTGACTCATAGGATCTCAGAGAATTTGAACCAACAACCAGAGAGCCTACATGGAACTAATCTAGGTCCTCTACATACATGTGACAGTTGTATAGCTTGGTCTACTGTGGGACTCCTAATAATGGGTGCAGGGACTGTCCCTAATGCTTTGCCTATCTCTTGGGAACCTATTCCTCATACTGGATTACTTTGCTCAGCCTAAATACAAGAGGAGGTACTTGTCTTACCACAACATGATATACCATGCTTTGTTGATACATGGGAGACATGTCCTTTTCTGAACAGAAACAGAGGAGTAAATTGAGGGGGTGGGCAGAAGGGAGGGGGGAGAGGGAATAGAAGGAGAGGATGAAAGGGAAACTGTGGTTAGGGATGCAAAATAAATAAAGAAATGAATACAAATAAGAATATAAATAAAAATATTGTAAAGTTCCAATATCTTGAAATATTGCTGGGATTTTTATTTCATGAAAATATAGATCTTCTCTTGTATATTACATCCTGACCACAGTTTTGCATCCCTCAGCTCCTTCCAGCTCCCCATACTACTCCCACGTTCCCTCTCCCCTGTATCCACTCTCCCTCCATTTCCCTTCAGAAATGGTTGTTTCCAAGAGAAAACAACTGAACATGACTCGTCAAGATACAATGGGGCAAGGGAAAATCCCTCAGGTAGCAGCTGGACAAGGCAACCCAATAGGAGGCAACGAGTCCCAAGAACAGGCAAAAGAGGAATTCTCCAAGCTCCAAATTCAAGCTAAAACTAGGATATGCTGGCTGTGAAATCCTTGTTATTCCTTTCCTTGTTCCGTGCATGTGTCCATGTTCTTACTCACTTGTGTGTGTGCGTGTGTGTGCGTGTGTGTGTGTGTGTGTGTGTGTGTCTGTGTCTGTGTGCTTGTGTGTCTGTGTGCTGTGCGTGTGCACATGTATGTACACTTTAGTGTGATAAGTACACGATTTTGGGAGTTGGAGTACTATTTTAAAGACAATTTCTTCCCTTTCCTTGCCACATATTTATCCCCACACCATCTTAGCTGTGCCAAGAACATGGTAATTATCATCTTTGTTTCTTAGGCTTTCTTTATTCCATCCAACATGCAGAAAAACCTCAACTGTTTCAATGAGCTGCATAATTCAATGCAGTCTTGGTAACTAAAATAGTTTGCCTCTGAACAAGAGCACACTGATTTACAACACAGTCACTGAACTTATTATTTTTAAATAAGTATTCCTGAAAAAAAAAATAGTGCTTCCTGTCCAAACAGTTCTAAGTGTAATGTGTTATCTACGAAGAGAGAAGATGCACATTAGCAAATAAACTCTCTAACTTAAAAAAAAAAAAGTCTTCTGCTGCTAGAGTTTCAGATGCAGACATGTTGCTGAACTCTCTGTAAGTGGCAATCATAGAGAAACTTGAAGCAAGAAAGGAATAAAGCAAGAATATGCTCAACTAGTTTCAAAAAGGGAAGTCTCCCATAATAATAATATACTGAATTATTTCTCAGGGTTATTGGTGCTGTACACTAAATAAAAGTAACAAAGGATTTTTAAGGGTAAAATAGATATCATGTCTGTCTTCAATGAGTCTATATGGCTGCACATACAGGGCTCTGGTAATAATGTTCTAAGCATTCTACCTAAATTAGTAAAGCAACACTCTAATTAAGACTAAAATGTGAGTACTATTGTGATCTCTACTTCATGAGGGATGCATGTAGCACAGAGAAGTTGTATAACTGTCTGAATGGAATGCACACAGCTGATACAAGAGAGCACATTTCACACCAATGCCCCGGAAGTTCAGTTCTAACCTTCAGGAACCTCCAGGTTTCTCTCCATCATGCCACTTGATAACATGTAACCTAAAATAGAAAGAGAAGACAGAAAGAGGTACAGGTTGGGAAAGAGAAAAACAAAAACAGGAGTTAAGGCAAGGAAGTTGAAAGCCAGAGGTGCACTTGTCCAGATGGACTCCAAGAACCATTTTGGAAGAAAAGGAGAATTTTGTGTTGGAACTTTAAATTAGGTGGTGCTACTTTAAAATAATCAAAACATCTTGATATTGTACTTCCCAAAATATTTCTACTATACTTTTATATTTATTGCTATAATCCTATTTGAGAATGTGTATGGCTGATTTGTTACTGTGTTCCTTGTTGAATGTAATTAGAATTCTGGATGTTTCTTGAATTTTCTTCAGTTTTATCAGCATTGCTAGCCTCATTCTATAGCTGTACTTGCATTTCAAGGGTGAGGGCACCTGAACCATTCTACTTTAGAAAGCCAAGAAACACAGAAAATGAAAGGACATGAAAAAAATCAATTATTTGAAGTATATTTGTAGGAAATTCTGTATACTCACAGTGAAGGGATGACATTTGACAGAGTGAACCATTTAAAATGACCTCTTTTCATTTCTCTTTTTCCTCTACAACAAATGTATGTTAACTAGAAGCCTGCTATTTTGAGTGATGCTGCACTGAAGCTAGAGAGAAAGGCATGTAGCTGATCTACTGCGGGGTGCAGGGGGTGGAGGGGGTGCAGCTTAGGAGCAGCCTTAACTGATAATTCCTAGTTTTCTGTAGGCTCATTAGTGGAAGCAGGGTGGAATTGGCCAGCTACTGCCTTAATCAGTACAGCTATGGGTTAGACATTAGGCATTAGGGTTTCCAGAAATTGGACCCCTGATAGTGCTTAAAACTGGGGCCTATGTCTTATTTCACTGCCTCAAATCACTGGAAGAAATAACAACCCACAGCCTATTTAATTTCACTGAGATGTATGTACACAGAAAAGAATCTTTTTATAGCACTTTTAGATTTTCATTAATAGCTTTAATAATCTCTAGAGAATACTAGCAAAGCAGTCAATGAAAACATGATGATGGCAAACTTTGAAATATGTTTTTGGGTGCTTTTTACTTAGTCCCAATGTTACAAGAAAAAAATGTTAATGTAATTTGTAATATTTAGATGTTTAAATATTATTTGCAAGAATGTGATCGTCATTCTTTTTTCTTTTGCAATTAAATAAAACTTCAAACTTCAATTTTAGGGTCACTCTTTTTTTTGAAATTCTAAAAATCAGACAGACATCAACTATTGTACAACTCAGAAATAAACTGTGAGGGTTAAGTGAGTATTCTGATGAGAGCCTGTAACAAAAATGGAAGACAACCTCCTATTTACCAAGTCTGATGTGTTAGAGGAAAGGTGGAGTGGGCAGAAAACATTCCCCCCCCCCACTATATTCTCTAAACAGTTAAGTCTGCAGGTATTTGTCTGAACTGTTCCTGCCAGAGACCCTTTTGTCTAAAACATTTGAAGAAGGAAGGTCTCCTGTGAGCCCTTTACATTAATCACCAGCACCGTCTACATGAGACTCTCCCAAAAGGGATAGAGGAGTCTTGTGTTGAGAGACTTTCAGAAACAGGCCACAGGAACACCCCAGCCTGAGACAGGGCCATGTAGAGAGGAAATATGAGCCCCTCACCCCTGACCCTCTCGCCTCTTTATTTGGGTCTCTTTAACAATGCAAGGTTGGCAGCAGAGTAAGTACTTCTCTCTTTTGTTAGGCTTGGGAAAAAATCTAGAGGCTGCTACTGTGGTTCCCACCTAAGGGCTTTCCTCGTTTTTAATTAGAAAGAATAACAACTTACACCATATTTTTTCAGATCACACTCTAAAGTGACCCTAGCAATAAAATACTTCTCCGGTTCCCATAGAAAACAGATCTAAATTACAAGTGCCATTATTTTGTGATTTTTTTGGGGGGGGTGGGTGGGTGGGTGGGTCTACTTGAATATTTCTTTAAAGTATCTGTTTCATCCCTAATATGTGAAGTTTCTCTGACTTCTCAAATGTTAGTAGTCACATATCACAAAAGGATGATACAAAACAATGTTATATCATTTATATGTTTTGTTGTTTTGATTTTAACAATTCTGGAGATGGTGATAAAAAAAAATACAACTTGTGGAACTGCCTACTATAATCCTATAGTAAAAATTTAAAAATGCTTATTCTAATGAAAGACATCATTCTAAGGTAATCTAAACTAAATTCTTTTTTGTTTGTTTGTTTGTTTGATTCTGAGATTCTAAATTGTCATAGGCATTTGTCCAAAGAGGAGTATTTGTTACACCCCTCCCCCGCCCAGTATGACATAGGAGGAAACTGTGACATTATGTGGCACATGGCTCAGACTCCAGATATTCAAAGAATTAACAGATATAATAGTCAAGTAACTTTTTGATATATAGTAACAGAAAAACACCCAGATTTTATGCTTTCTTAGGTAAAATTGTTTATACCCCATTTCTCAGGTATCTCGCTGGTATTTGCGACTCTTGAATCAAGTTCTTAGAAGAATAGAAGACTTAATTATGCAATTTCTCATTTGTAGGGGCAAAGTATAAATCCAAACATTTTAAACTATGCCATGCTAGTTTTCTCTTCAAAATGTGAAAGGGAAATTAGGAGAGGAAGAATTATGGGATTCTGTAGAATTCCCAAGAGCATTTTGAATATCCGATCCAGATATAGAAAGACCCAGGGTGCCATCCTTGCAAAGATAAGAATCAAAAAGAGGAGAAAGGACATGTTCACAAGCAAGCCATTTAGAAGGGTAATAAATGAAAGAGAAAATGTGACACAATCATTATGACAACGTATTTTCTTATATAGCATTAATGAAAAGTTCTGTTTCTTTTATTTAAATGGATGTTTTTCATGAAAATTCTCTGATTATTATTTTACCTCTACCAACTCATCCCAGATCTTCTCTACCTTCTCCCCCCCACCCCGTTCAAATTTCCACCCCTTGTGAGAAAAAAAAGACATTTAAACAATAATAATAATATAATATAATATAAAACAAACCCAAGCAAACTGGAATATGACAAAACAAAAAAAAAGTCAAAGAAAAAACACAAGAAAATCATAGACAGAGATACACATGTTCATACATGCACAAACCAATAGAAGCTGTATGCATGTAGTCACAGTCTCTGTGAGTTCAAATATATGTTCATTGTACTG
Organism: Phodopus roborovskii; assembly: GCF_943737965.1. Lineage (NCBI taxonomy): Eukaryota > Metazoa > Chordata > Mammalia > Rodentia > Cricetidae > Phodopus > Phodopus roborovskii. Next base: position 29,534,162 of record NW_026125295.1, on the reverse strand, counting down.
TCTTTAGAAAGCCTTCTTTCACTGGTGTGTTTCATTCCCTCGAGTTCTAACACTCTACCTCCTCTTATGGAGGGTTTCTTGAGCCCTGAGGTGACATATTTAATGAAGACATCCCATTTAGAACTGTGTTCCAAGGTCTCTCACTCTCTACACATTGTCCCATGGTGGGTCTTTGGTTTTGCTCCCATCTACTACAGAAGGAAGCTTCTCTGATAATGGCTAAGCAAGACATTAATCTCATTCCCTGGCTGGTGTCAAAGATCAGTTTTCTACTTGAATTGAAAACACACTATTGTACGTTTAGTTATAAACACGACATCTCAAATAATCAATGAGTTCGGAACTTGGTCTTATGAATGGTTTTGTTTGTTTAAAGTTTTCTTATTCAGCATGCTTTACCAATTCACTGGCATTGATTTAGAGCTAATGACATTTAAGCTTATTGGACACTTATCTAGTTTGTGTACTTACAGCCTTCCTTTTCTCAAGAACTTTATAAAGGATTTCACTGGTGCATTTCAGGGACATTTCAAACAATAAAACATAATTAAAAGCACACAATAAAACAGTTAGTCATTAAAATCATAAAAGCACATATACTTAATGTAGCAGAGCTGAAATAAGAAGGCCAAACATCATTTTGATCTGCCACAGCTGAGAACATGTCTATCAGGGTCCTCTCATTTTGCATATATCCATGAATAGTTCAATAGCCAGAGCCACTGATATGCAGGTCACAAAAAAATGTTAAAATGAATGAGAATCCCAAGGTATGGAATCCACAAATAATAAAGATTAACTCTCATAAGTAATTTGTGCAGAGATTCTTTTATGTGTACTAATTCAATCATATTTTATTAAAATATTGGTAATCTGTTATAAACAGCAATTTCTCCTGTAACAAAATATAACTTCTACTTTTTCAGACTTTGATCTCATATTGCATTTTTAAATGCATGTTTGTGGGTTTTAGGAGGTTTGTTATTTGTTTTTATTTTTAACGGTCATTATTTCTTCAGTTTCTTCTTCCATAACCTTCCCTATGGTGTGGTGGTGGTGGTGTGTGTGTGTGTGTGTGTGTGTGTGTGTGTGTGTGTTCATGTGTGTGTGTATTTATATATATGTATAATATTTTGTTTTGTTATGTTTTATGTTATATTTATTAGGGTACAGGTTTACGCAAGTCATACAGCTGCTATGTGTTTCTTGTCTTAGTGTCTATGTCATATCCAGAAGATGGTGCTACAGCACTCTTACCTGTCCACTGACTCTTAAGTGATGCTCCCTGGGTCTTAGAGGAAGTGAAATGAATGTCCTGTTTGGAGCCAATCACTCAGTCTTCACTTATTTCCACTCTTTGGCAATTTATGAGTTACTGCTTTTCCCATTATCCACTACCATCAAAAGCTTCCCTGACCAAAATGAAGAGAATCTCTGGCTATAAGCATAAGTATATGGTCACCAATTTAACCACATTTATCAAAACTCCATTTAGCAAAATGTAATAGTAGATTGTCCCATAGGACCTGTGACCTCCCAAGTCATAGGCTTTTGACCAAATCTATAATGCCAGCGTTTTTTCATCTCCATGGAAATGGTCTCAGATCTAACTAGGAATCAGTTTGTTACCCCTTGAACATTTGTACCACTATTGCATCAGTGAATATATTGTGCCTGCCAGTTTTTTGTTGTTGCAGGAAAGATCCATAGTTGAGTAAGACTGTTGATGACTTTTCTCCCAACTTGCATATCCTTTTTCAGCACTATGAATGGTCTCTAGAAGGGAAGATGCTTCCAAGTCAGACCCAGCTTGATTTCTCTCTGTTCATCCAAAAACATAAATGTCTTCAACAATAGCACCTTACTATCTAGTCCTGGTGGGTAAGTGAGAGCAATGACAATGTCTTGTATTATTTGAGAGCCTCTGGTGGCTCTCTGGAAAACAATTCATAAGGTGGCACCCTACCCTGAGCACTGAGATTTGAATTTTAAAACATGTCTTATGTGAAACTGTTAAAGCTCCCTTTTCAAGTTTTTATTATTTTCTAATACCTGTGCATGTGCATGCCTCTCTCTCTCTCTCCCTCTCTCTCTCTCTGTGTGTGTGTGTGTGTGTTTATGTGTGTGTGTGTGTGTGTGTGTGTGTGTGTGTGTGTGTGTGTGTGTGTATAGTTTCATGTGAAGGCCAAAAAAAAAAATATCAGGTCAATTGAAGCTGGAGTTACAAATATTTGTGAACTGCCAGATGTGGGTGCTGGGAACTGAACTGGGGTCCTTTGTAAAAGCAGCAAGTACTCTTAGCCACTGAAGTACCTCTTTAACAGTCATGTCTCTAGTTCGCCTACAAAATAGTAGATTTCTATACGGAATTTTCATGTATGCTTAGTTTGGGTTGACCCTTTCTCTATTTATCTTTACCTTTCTTTCCCCTATGTCCCTAACCTATCATCTTTTAAAACTTTACTTTTCTAGAATTACTATTGTCATCTTAAAACACCATGGCAAAGGCTGCTTACAGAGGAAAACAGTTAATTGGGGGGTTTGTTTACAATTTCAGGTTAGTCCATAATCATCATGGCAGACGACATGGCAGCAAGTAGGCAAGCATGGTGCTGGAGCAGTAGCTGAAAGCTTATGTCCTAATTTGCAGGCAGTGGGCAGAAAGGGCCAGCACGGACTTTTGAAACCTCAAAGCCCTCCTCCAGTGACACACCTCCTCGAGCAAGGTCATGCCATCAATCCTTCTTAAATATTCTACCAACCGGGAATCAAACATATGAGGGGGACATTCTCGTTCAAAACACCACACATAGCTTTACTCTTCTTTATTTCGTATTATGTGTGTTAATTATTATATTGTTATATACTATATAAAATATTAAATAATGCATCAACTCTGCTCTCAGAGCTCTACTGTTTAGAGTCTTAACATTATTGTATGTAATTATCTGTACTTATCTAATATTTATAATCCATTTTTATTTCTTTTGTTTTTGAGATTATAATACAATGGCATCACTTCCCCCTTCCTTGTCCTCTTCCATACCACCCCATATACTCATCCTTGCTCTTTATATCATAGCCTCTTATCAATGTTATTATTCTGTGTTTGTGTTATGTGTGTTGCTAAGTAAATACAACCATGCTAACTATTTGGTTTGGGATTTGGTACTGAGTAACTAATTGTTCTTCTCTGGGAAAAACTATTTTTCCCACTTTTAGCATTCCTTATGTGTCTGTACTTTTTTGTTTAGGACTGAAGCCTTATGAACTCTCCCCTTCCATGTTAGCTTTTCCATGTTAGTTTGCCTATTTGTCATCATCATTATTTGGTTCATGTTTAGTTAGCTATACTGGTGAGACTTTATTCATGTAGCTTCTGACATTCCTAGTCTCATAAAAATTCTCTGATCCTCTTGCCCTTAAAATATTTTTGCATCCCTCGTTCACAATGATCCCTGAGGCTTAGGTGAAGGTGTTGTATTATAGATGTATCATTTAGGGCTGGGCTCTACAACTCTGCATTTTGATTGCTTATACTTTTCTATAACAATCTCTGACTGTTATGAGAAGTTTCTTGAGGGGTAATGAGATCAATTCAGAAACAAATTATTAAAGAAAAATGGGTTTGTTTATAATAATTTGACAAAACCTGGACAGAAAGATGTCTAATTTTCTAATCTCTCCTTAATCCCCACCCACCTGTGACCATTTTGCAGTTTATAAAAAGTTACAGGACAAAAATAAAGCTAGTTAGTTTGTACATTTAGATATAAGACAGGGTAATTAGTCCTTTCATGGGGAGAAGGAGTCCTGAGACCCAGATTGCATATGTATTTCTCTTTAGAATACCCATCTCCTCTCAGGCTTATTAAGCATGACATAATAAGTATCTATTCATCCATTCATCTATCTATCTATCTATTTATCTATCTAGTTTTCTATCTATCTATCCATCTGTCTATCTATCATCCATGTCCCTACTAGCCATATCATAATTTATCATCCATTTATCAACTATTATCCAACTACTTATCATATATATAATATATATCTATACATCTCAAACTGCCATTTTCAAAAGAGATTTATGAAATCTAACTTTACTTAATGATTTATAATACATTACTATTCTATAAGCCTGTGTTGACTCTTGTATATTAGGAACATTTCCACATCATTTCCTCAATTTTTGTGTCATAGATACTTTTCCACCTATTATTGAAATCGGTCATTTTCCTCAGGGACTGTGGTTTATTTTGTCAGGGAACACTTAGGGTGCAATGTTAACTGTTTCTTTGATGCCTCTCCCTCCTCTTGGGGTTGGTATTTATACCTGTTAGCCTTAAATATTAAAAATGGTTCTTGAGATCCTGAGCTAAACATCCACTCTGATCACTAATCATTTCAAAAATGTCATCACTTCCAAAATGGTGTCTGTTTCGATTGGCAGAGCTTCCCCACTCAGTTCCTAGGAGAATTTTGCTGAATGGCCACATTGATATAATATGTACAGCTTTTGAAATGGAACAGATAGTTATTGAATTAACATATTTTGATAACAATGGGATAGAAAATAAGCCTTTTCTTAATGTGGATTCTACTTTTGACATATTATCTGGGTTTGATGATTTTCATAATTTAATAACTCATCCATCAGTCAGGTAAGAGGATTCTATTGTAGTCACTTTCTTATTTTCATAATATTTTAACCATCAAATTTTAACATCGATTCATCAAGATCATGTTGTCAAATAAAATATAAAGTGAAATTTGAATTAAGGTAAACAATGGATAATGTATCTGAGAAGAATGTCTCAAAAATATTTTAAAGTACCATTCAAATTTGGTACTCTGTATATTTTAATTGCTAAATCTACCAGTATGCATTAACCTTTCAAAAGTATAGCTGTAAAGTTACCAGGGACTCTCATGTTAGTTGGGAATCACAGTAAAATTTTATTGAAATTCATAAAGTATCATTATTTCCATGGCTTTTGTACATTTGACATTTCGTGGATATGGCTTTCAACAACCTAATTTGCCTTTGAAGGGCTTTAAAAACTATATTCAAATGGACTTAACATTTCTATAGAAATGTCCAGCATTTTCAGTGGTGTATGAATCTAATGTGCCCCATGCTGGAAAGGCACATAAAATTTGTGGAAGATTGCAGGTAGCAGGTGGACAACTTAAGTGAACACCTGTAAAGTCATCACCTGGAAGTCTTTGCTTCCCAAATACATAACCAACTTTTTTACTGCTTTTCACTCCACTTCACAGATGGTGACTGCCTTACAAATTAATGACTTTGGCAAGTCTATCATTGCATCAATCATTTCATAGTAATAAATGTTATTTCTTTGTACCACAGTTTGGTAATTCTTCCACTACTCTAGTCATTTTGTTTTTAATATGTGTCATTATTGAACTTTGTTGTTAATAATTGTAATTGCTTTGATGGTCCTTGAAGCATGCCTATGGAAGATGGTAGGAGTCGCTGACAAGTGTTATGTGTTCTTAGCCAGCCATCCCATACTTCTTGTTCTCCTATGGCCCAGTACTCTCAGAGGAGCATATTAACCTCACAGCAGCCTCTAAAGGTCAAGTGAACATAAGAGTCACATGCCTCTTGCTTCAAAAGCTTGAAGTAATTAAGCTTACTGGAAAGGCATGTCAAAAGCTAAGACCTTCGAAGTAGGCTTACTGTGCTAGACAGCCAAGTTATGAAGGCAAAGTGAAATTCTTAGAATAAATTAAGACTTGGTTCAGTTAACTCATGAGTAATAACAAAGAAAAATTGCTTTATTATTGGTGTGTAAAGTTCCAATGGTTTATATACATGATCAAAATAACCAAACACTGCTTCTTTCTAATATGCAATATAAAGAAGAGCCTCATTCTCTTTGATTCTAAGAATACCAAACCTATGGAAGCTATAGGTACAAAGTTTGAGGATAACAGAGGTTAGTGGATCATGAGACTTAGAAACTTGAAAAGTAAGGTAACTGTCTTACTTGGAGTTTATGTTCCTATTATAAAACACCATAACCAAAAGCAACCTGGGGAGGAAAGGTAATTTAGTTCATGTTACATTTTCAAATAATAGTCCATTGCTGAGAGAACTCAGGGCAAGAATGTGGAGGCAGGAACTGCAGCAGAGGCATAGAGGAATGCTGCTTCCTGTCTTGCTCAGTTTGTTTTATCATATGCCCCAGGACCACCTACCCAGAGATAGTACCACCCAACTTGACTGAAACTTCCCACATCAGTCATTAATCAAGAAAACGCTCCCATGGGTTTATCCGCAGGCCAATCTGGTAAGGACATTTTCTCAACAGAGTTTCCTCTTCACAAATAACTAGTTTGGGGCAAATTGATAATAATCAACCAAGAAAATGATGCAGCAATTTTTCATGGAGAGAGCACCAGAGACAAGCTAGAAGACTTGGCCATGAAGTACTGAAAACAACAAAATTCCCCACATCTGGGTAGTAGCTTACCACTAAAAAGACTGACAGCTAGAGTGATGGTTCTCAACCTGTGGGTCATGACTTCTTTGACAAATCATTATTTTTTTAAAATGCACATTATTATTCATAATAGTAGAAAATTAGCAGTTATGAAGTGGCGACAAAAATAATTTTGTTATTTGGGGTCACCACAACACAAAGTACTGTATTAAACAGTCTCAGCATTAGAATGGTTGAGAACCACTGATCAAGAGCTTTTGTGGCTAAGAAGCAGAAGTTAATGGTTTCAATACTTAGTTTCAAAACATCAAAGGGCCAGATGAATTTTTTAGGAGCTCGTGTACATTAACCATTGTGACAATCCATGGGCCCTGAAAAAGCATTCTAAGGATGCTTGCCAGTGCTCTGTGATCGGGATAACAAAGCCTTGAATACAGGACACCTGTTGCTACTATGGATCACTGAATATTTTAGAAAAATGATCCATCACCTTTCAAAATATCACTGATCACTAAAAATGCTGGAGATACAGAGACAGTGACATTGATTTTATGCCTGATAACAAACCATGTATCCCTCACAAAACCCACAGGTCAAGAGGTACTTTAGAATTTCATATCCTTTGCTGAATGATGTACCTGAAAGAACAGAAAATATGATTCCTCTGATGGATCTGTACTCACAAAATTGAACTTTTTTGGAAAGGAATTGCTATCATAGGTGTCATTCAGAGCAATTCTGAGGCTGGAGGAAAGGTTTGGCAATTAGAGGTCTGTTCTGCTTTTCTAGAGGATCCCAGTTTGGTTCCCATAACTCACAGTGGACAGCCCATAAATGTAACTCCAACTCCAGGGAGATCCAACACCATCTCCTGGCCTCTCTGGGTACCACCACAAGTAGCATTCATTAATATAGACACTTAAACACACAGAAAGAAATGCTTACATTTTTGAAAAAAGTACTTCATGGGAAGAATTTCAAGTATTATTGCAGACAGGGATTTGGAAAAGGCTTATTCTAACTATTTTGTGTGACACTAGAAACTTCAGAATTACAGAGAAAAAGTAACTACAGATGTGGTTAAAATAATAACTAAACGAGAACTATAATTAAAAATGAAATCTGAAGAGGAGCCTGAATTGTTGACATCTCATGGCAGAACTTCAGAAGATCAGAGTTGCTTATAAATGCATAAACAAAGGTATTTTCTTGGTGAAGACACTGTAGAATATTGTTTAACAGGAGAGGATTTTGATTGTCAATATTATATACATTTATTGATAAGGCAGTGTTGGGATTGGAAAGGGTTGATAAAATGTGACTAACGTGAGAAAAGACTGACAAACACACCATGTGCTACAGAGACCTCCATTATGAAAGGAATAGTCAATTGATAAGGCAAATAACATCAATGTATGTCTTTAACAAATTGCTCAGCGACTCTAGCCTTTCAACAAACCACTATGCTGATTGGTCAGCAGCCACTTGACATTGATGATGATTTTTCCATTGCCAAGAAAGGATAATTACTTTCTGAAAACTCAGTTTATCATTAGTAACTTTAGCAATACATTATTTATAATTAAATCTGTATTATGTTTTGTTTTGTTTGCTTGTTTGTTTTGGTCTAATGTGCCACAGTTAAAGGATTATAGTAGTGGTACTCAACCTTACTAATGTCGTGACTCTTTAATACAGTTCCTCATATGTGGTGGTCACCAGTCTTAAAAATTGTTTTGTTGATTCTTCATAACTGTAATTTTCTATTGTTAGGAATAGTAATGTAAATATCTGACATTCAAGATATCTGATATGAAACCCTCAAAGGTTGAGAATCTCTTTGTTAACTTCTATTAAATATAATTTTTTTACAGTGTTAAGAAATAACCAAGTGCTCATGCATGCTAACAATGTTCTACCAATGAGCTAGTATAGAATAACAGTGTGATGCAACAAATGGTTCATTGGTTTTGTTCCTGAAAAAGAGAAGGTAGCCCATTCATTCATTCACAGATGCTAAGATATTAATCGTCAGACACAATTAGTGAAATTTTAATATTACCCCACTCTTTTGAGGTCTTTGTTTACCCATGACTGACATAAAGTAAGTAGAAAGGCAAAAATTTAAGCAGAATTATCTTGGTTTTCATTTTTAAGTCACCAAACAAAAGATAAATTTTTGTGTACAAATAATATACCCATGATAATTCCAAAAGAGAATAATGAAAATTTGGAAAGCAAAAGACTTTAAACACTTTCCAGTTTGAGCAACGATAGCACTTGACAATAAGGCATTTTACAAATTCAGGGCCTCCCCCAGGACTTAACTATTAGCCCATATTTTCCATATGAATAGAATCATAGCAAAATTTTTCATTGCCAAGGTCACCTGCTGAAGGCTGCTATCATTTACATGATTTCAGTAAAATTATGGGGACTTGCTGTGGAATTGGTGCTGGCTGTCTGTTCTTATGTATATACATTGTAGATCTTTTCCACAGAATTGGATATGTCACTTAGTGCATGTGACTTTCAACTTTAACCCAATACATAATAGCACTATGTAAATGTCTTCTAACATGTTCATAACACAGGATCAATATCTTTAAAAAATCTAAGTAAGTAAAAATTTTGTTTGGTATGTTAATTTTTTATTGTTACAAATATTGAAATATACATTTACAAATATTCCCTATTGAGTTCTTTTAGTTAACAAAAGCTCATATCTATATGTTTTAAGTCTGACTTCTTTGGATTAGATAATCTATAAGTGAGTTTATCACTGAGGAATCCTGATTCTCATACTCTATGTAAAGACAGGGGCTATTAATTAATTAATATTAACATATTAATTAAAGGAGTTCATTTAGGATCCTCTTTTGTAGCTGGGATAACTGACTTATTCTATAAGGCCAGACCCTTAAATCATAATCTGAGGAAATCCCAACTTTCAAACTTATAGGAAAAAAATGACAGTCCCCAACAGATGTGTAAGCTGCTTGTGTTTTAGTTAATTCCAGTTAGTCAAGTTGACAAGCAAGATTAGCCATCACAATTGCATTTAGTTGGGAATGTGAAAGGATATTTTCAGAATTCTTCAATTCAATGATTAATCATAAACAAGTCCCGTGAAAGCCAAAGACACATCAGTCCTAGCATGGAGAGTGGAGCTTGGCCAATCACATCTCTATGTTAGGAACCTTTGGGAATTGTTCACTACTCTGAGAGGAAAGGTCAGCTTTCTCTAAGAATACATATCCTGGCTAGTGGAAGTTCCTGGGGAAGGATACACGAGCAAGAATATTTGAGCAGCACAAATTGGTCTTGCTTGGTTTAAGACCAATTGGGTGAATATGGAAGTGGATGGGAAGAGAGCTAAGGTGGGGTGAGTGATAAGACAAGACACATTGCATTAAATTCTCTAAAACTAATAAAAACTGTTTTTAAAAGAACTGCAAAAAATTTGACTTAAAATATCAAAGTGTCTTATCAGTAACTGCAAATACAAGGAAAGGAATAGACATAGAAATGGCCAGTAACCTGTCATATCTACATTACCCCAACTGGATGGCATTCCCCTACATATGGAATTGGGGTGGGAAATGGAAGGGGAGGGTGGTTAGGATGCAAGTGAGATGGCAGAGAGGTTAAAAAGGAGGGAGGGAGGGAAGGAGAGCGGGAGGAAGGAAGGGAGGGAGGGAGAGGGAACTGGGATCAACACGTAAAATAATAAATGAAATAAAAACAATGCTTTGACTCCAAAATTTAAGTTCAAGGACAAGTTACTGGGGAAAAGGATTTCTATTTTTGTTTCCACAGAAAATGAAAAGATCTGGATTCCTTCCAGACTAATGTGGTTTGATCAAGCCAGACTGCATGAAACAGAGTACCAGGTGAGCCTACATTCAAAATAGCTGGACAAAGCAGCCTCACAGACTACAGCCAGGATTTCTGCATCTTCTTAGAATCCCCCATGACAGTGCCCCTTACCAGCAGGAAGTAGTTTGGAAAGAATGACACCCAAATTCCCAAATATTGTCTATAAATGTTTGTTTTCATTTAAATGGACTTGGTTATATAAAATAAATAAGTAAGTAAATAAATAAATAAATAAAAGAAATGGCCAGTAAATTCAAATTGCTTTGAGATTCATTCTTCTCCCAGTCAGAAGAGAGTGGCTATCATGCAGAATACAAATGACAACCAATGCTGGTGAGGTGTTCAGGAGAGACTCACACACACCTGCTGGGTTTGTAAAACGATGCAGTCACCACAGAAGTCAGTTTTGGAGATGCTTCCAAAGGCTGAAAATAGAACTAACATATGACTCACTGTGACACTCCTGTATATTTACCCAAAGATCTTTCAGTTAGTATACCATAGAGATACTTTCACATATGTGTTTATTGCTGAACTGTGCATATTAGCCACAAAATGAAGCAAGCAGATGAATGGGTAAAGAAACTGTGGTGTAAATACAAAAATACAAAATGGAAATTTAGCCCAGCAAAGAGAAAAGTTAACAAATAACATATTCCAGAAAACGAATGCAACCAATGTTAAATGCTATAGCCAGACTCAGGGTAACATGTACAGCATATTTTCTCTCTTATGGACAATCTGTACTGGAATTAATAAGCCTATGTGTAGATGTCTGTATATTCATGAAAGTAGAAAGGAGTTCATGAGAAGGAAGGATAATGTCTTAATGGGTTGGTTAATGGAATACAGGTACCATAAAAGCAGGAGAGATTGCTTTATGGGGGAAGAAGATGAAGAGGGAGTTAACAGAAAGGAGAGTCAGGGAGGGGTGGATTAGAACAAACTATAATTACATGTGTGTATTAAAAATCCATAATATAACCTATTACTTTGTATGCTAAAATATATCATTTTAAAAAAGAAAAGAAAGAAGTTAAATTGAACTTTGAGTCAACATTAGTTATAATCTCTTGGCTATATTATTAGTGGGTCAATAGTTCAACCAAGAAAGGGTCTCTAACTTGAGCAGACACTAATTAAAAGACTCAAATTTGATCCTACTACATAAGTCCATTCATATTAACACATTTCCAGATTTCTTGCTCAGTGAACTAGTCAAGATTAAAGGATTTGCTAATATGAAGGAGCAGAATATCCTTCCAAACTGACTGAGCAGATTTGTGGACAAATTAGTTCATTTAAAATTGACATTGAAAGATTGATTTTGCACAGAATGAGTTACCTTACGTATTCATCATTTCCTCTGCTCCTGCACACAAGATAGAGATCTGCTCCATTCGCGTTCTGATTGTAATATGGCTGCTCACTGAGAACCTTTATTTTATAGTCTTGATTGCAGCTTGTCATTCTTTTTAATTCAGGTATATTTGAGCCTTTTAGCCAGACCTTCAAAAATAACTTCCCTAAAAGCCCCAGTAAAATGACTCATTATATTTTGTTCAATTCAACCCTACTCTAAATTATAATGCAGGGAAAAGTTCTAATTGCACAAAAGGCCCAATTATTCATAGGGCTATGTGACTCAGTTTTTCAAAAGCAGCAGCCGGAAACCCAAGTGCAAAAGCCTAAACCCAAAGTAAAGGTCAGTGTGCCGCAACTCTAAAGAGCCTAAGATGGTTGACATTCAGTATACATTATTGCGTAAGTGCATATTAAGGAGATACACATTTTATGACAATAGTTATAAGATGTAAATAGAATATATAGAGAACATGTTAACCAGAAAAAAATGCAAAAAGATTGATGATTTTTACAGTTTTAAGTCTGAAAAAACAAACAAACAAACAAACAAAAAAGCAAACCCTTATGGGAGAAGCAATGTACAATAAAATTTCTAAATGTAATTTAGAAAATAACAATAGCTAAATTTTTAAAATTCAGGGAAAACTATATGGATTTGTTCTGCTTTATTGACAAAGACATATACTCAGATATTACTAAACACTACTTAAAGCAAAGTGACGTGTTTAAAGAGGTGGGATTCTCAGAACTGTTAACCAAACAGAAATAATGAAAGAGTGGGAGGGAGAGTTTGCTGTTAAAATTCTTTCCCAAGTGGAGCCACAACATCTTCCATCCTCTTAAGGTTCTAACAACAAACTGAGGCACAGTTCCACCGAAGTTCACTCTGGGGAGTAATGGATGTATTGGGCTTCCTCACGGAGCCTAGGTGAGAAATTACAGTGATGTGGACACTACTCCCTAAACAGGGATGAGGAACTCCTGGTAACAGCAGAGACAGAGTCGCTGCTCAAGTTTTCCCCTGCCAGCATAGGCTAGCCACAGCTCCAGGACACTTGTAGTGCTGTCAGGTGGGAGGAATCAGCTGGGTCCTCAGGTCAGTTTGTGTCAGACCACAAACCTCTATGTCGAGTTGTAAACCATCCCTCAGCTGTCTTTTCTGTTCTTTCATGGGAATTACATCTGAACTCTCCAGGAGCATGATTAGCTATTTAGAAAGTTACTCCTGACCAAGGCTTTGGTGGGTTAGTTAGGTATGAGTTTGACCTTTGAACCAGCTACTCAATAAAGCAGGGAAATTAGAAAAAAAGACAAAAAAAAAAAAAAAAAAAACTTCAATTTTAAGTATTGAGATATCCACGAAGATCAAATAGAAAGCTATCCATGTGATTTTTTGGAAAGATTTGTGTTCAGACTTTACACAGAAATATGATACTGCCTCAACTTTTGCAAACGAAATAAAAGCTTAAAGGGAAAAGTGTAATCTTCAACATAATATTAGAGTTAATAAATGTTGGTATAAAGTCATCTCATTTTAGAGCAAACAAATTGTAAGCAATGGGGGCTACATGTCTGTATCTGTTTCAGCAATTCAGATGTTCCCTGAGGAAAAGGGGGTTTTACTGGTTTCTGAGGATCCTGGGGTTAGTGGACTTGTCATGTTTGGTTCAAACTTGTCATTTTACTACCTTCTCTAGACTGCTGCCTTTTAACATCCATGCCCTCTTTGCTTTATAAGAATTTTAGGAAACAAGAGATTTAGCTCCTGCCATTAAACCAACCTACCCACCTGTATCTACCTATATATGATGGGCTTTATTTTGTTCTTCTTCCTGTCAAAGAAGAAATCTTTGTTCTAAAGCTAGGTCCGTGACATGCACACTAATGCCCCCTCTCCTACTTATAGACCCTACTTTTCACTTATCTTTCTCCAAAATAATTTGCTTTTCCTATAAGGTTATTTTTCATTATCAGAAATCAAATGGTAGTAATAATAATAATGTATTAATTGCCATCAAAACTAATTCTTAATGCCTGGAAAAGATGCCTCAAAAACTTCTTCAACTTGCCTCATTTAAGTTTTTATCTCCTACTGCACTCAAAACTCTCTTGTCAATTTCTTCATTGTACTCCACACTGAAGCTAGCATGACCTTCAATGTACTCCACACTGAAGCCAGCAATGGTTTTCAATGTACAGTACATGCTGAAACCAGTGTCGGTGTTCATCTTTAACATGTTTGATCTACTCAAATATTCAGCACAACTGGCACCTTACTCTGGTGAAACTTTTCCTTGGACAATGCCCATTCATAGCTCTCCTCAATATATCCACTCTTCTCAGATTCTTTACTGATCTTAACTCATTCCTCAGCCTCTGAACATCATAGATGCCCCCCATCCCTATACAAACATCTCTTTTTGCACTGTTTCTCCTCCATCTTTAAATGAGCTCATATGCTTGTTCTTTGTGCCTTTAAGTCCCATCTGTTCTCACATTTCTCAAAAACTGTCAGGAACCCAGACATATTTCTCCAATCACAGGCTCCTCTTTTCGTCTTCTCCCAAATGCTGCTCATCTCTGTTTATTGTCTAATATATACCAAAAATACAGTACGTCTAAAAACAAGCTCCTTGATAGAAGCTCAAGGAACCACCTTCACACTGATTCTTTTTTTTTTTTTTCAAAAAAGTCATCTCAGTTTCAAAAAGTTCATATCAAAATCCTTAGCACATATCTTCCTCTTTCTTAATGGAAAACATCATTAGCAAATCATCCATTTTCACCACCTTCAGGTCTGTGACTGAACATTCACTGGTCTGTTGGGATAGACTGAGTTTATCTTACACTTTTCTTCTTATCCTCATGAATATTCTCCATCCTACAGCAGACTTATGTAAAACATAGACTGGATCATAGTATTATCATGCTACAGTTGTCAGAACCTTCTGTTGTCACTCAGAGTAAATCAAAGTCCTTACAATGGGCTACATGGCCTTGAATGAGTAAGTACCTGTGAATCTCTTGCCTTCAGCAAATCACACTCTCTTTACTTACTGCCTCCCTTTGCACCTGCTTCCTTGCTGTAATTGTAATTTTCTAAGCACAGTCCATTTGAGGTCCTTTTATCTATCTGGACCCTTAATAGCAATGGGTTTTGTTCATAAAAGTCTCATAATTACCCACTTATTTCTAGCAGTGTTCACATGTTACTTCTATTCACTTGAGCTTATAATTGGCTGGCTCCAACAACAAAGGGCAAAACAGCAGTGAATTCAATACACATTTTGTTTTTCTTTTATATATCAATCTGAATATTAGTGGCCCGAGGCTAATGCTACTGTTTCATAGCACCAGTACTCAGCCATCTTCAGCCATGTTGTACAGTCAACTTAAAAATGTACTGTCCATCTTGAAGTGTAGGACAACTGTGACACCATGTTTACCTGTTAGACAAGGGAGAAGGAGAAATGGCAAGAAGAATTAATATACAGTTTCAAACATAATTTCTACATTGACCCCATTAGCCAGAGTTTAACCAGTTGTAAGAAAGACCAGGAAAGTTCTCTTAGCTATGTGGCAATATGACTAGGTAACACCCAAGTGTCTTCTAACTAAGGGAAAAAGTGAGCATGGATGGATGATGAGTAGCAATCATGTCACAGTAGAGAGGTGAAAAACTTGCTTCCTTCTACAATTATCTTCAATTTGTTTCATTGCTTATTTACTTTCTGTGTCCCATCCCTACAATGTCAGATTTGGGGGGACAAATATGTTATCATGTCATCCCTGGGGAAATATACATCAAGCCAGTGTTTTAGATGAAAAATTGTCTGTAGAATGAAGAACTCACTGTTCTCTCATTTCAAATGCATCACCAGATTCTGCTCTCTATCTGACCTCCCTTGTTACTCTTAATGCACATAGAATGAACTTCATTTGAGATTCAGTTTCAAATACAGAATCCTCAGTGATGACTTTATGGACCTGTTAAGGGTCCATATCAAAGGCACACATCTACCCTGCACTAGCACTTTTCATTCCACTATCCATCCCCCTGGTTGTATATAAACTCTCTGAGGTTGTATTGCAGGCTCACCATTAGCCAAAATTCTGATTATAATTCACCAAAATTCACTCCAAGTAACTCATGTAAAAACAACAATAACAGCAACAATTTTTAAAGTGGGGTGCTCATTGGTGTTGAGTTACTTCACAAAACCAAAAGTGGTGATCATTCCAAAAAGAAAGGGAAATCCTCATGGTTAGTCTCATGAAAAGGCTCATTTGGCTATCTTTTCTGAATGTGGAATCTTTTATAAATGTGGAGTTTCTGCTCTCCTTTCTACACTTGGTTTGTTGTGTACCTGCTGTAACTTGGTAAATGAAAAGAGAGTAGCTTAACAAAGTGGCTGAAAACTGTGGATATTGCTATGGGGCAGTAAGCCTATCAATGAGCTTAAAAAGGAAACTACACTCATAGTTTCCTCAAGAAATATTCATCTAGCAATTGTATCAACTTTCTAGTTCGCAGGTTCAGAACTTATGCAGTAGCCAACTGCCATGCCCTCAAAGATGCAAGTGGTGTCTGACCATACCGGTCAAGGTCACAAGAAAACACAGGTGCACTTCTTTCCATCACAAAATGGAAGAGTGTGCTCTGCCATCCCACAAATGGTTGCTGTATAACTTTACTGATAATTAAAAAAAATGCACACAGAATATATAGGTTTATTCACATAAGAACATCTATTTAAATAAACATAAATACATGTGTCAAACTGAAAAAATCTTTGTTTCAGGCAGTGTAATGCTACCTTTTATAAAATTAGTTTGAATTTGGGGTATGAAGTTATTCCATCAAGGAGCAAGATCTCACGGCTAACTCTATATGCCTATGTATTACTTGCATTTTGCAATATGATTACTATAATGAGTTATCTGAATGCTAAACACAGTTTTAAATTAGGAAACACTACACATTCCCTATAAGAGAAAATATACAGCTTCATTTAATGAACAGGTTCCTTGAAAAAAAGCAAAATCTACAGGCAGGATGTCATTATATTCACACTTTGTTCTGCTAAGGTTAAAAATAACTGGCTTCACATGTAGCTCTAAATTGAATTATACTTACTGTTTGTGTGAAGACAAAGTCAATCCATTTTATTAGCCTAGCATACTTTCCTATGGAATTTAGCACTTAGAAAAAAAAGAAAAACATGTACTTATACAGTGATTTTTAAAAATCATATATTACAAAAATTAACAATTTGCTACCTGAAACTCTAGTTAATTAGCCATGTTCACAGAATTCAGTGATTTCTGCTTACAGTAAGGACTTGGTGCTTCTGTTATCCCTGAATTCATAGGTCTAAACATAATCTCCAAAGTGAAGACCTGAGGAGGTAACTCTTGGGAAGTGGAGACTCATGAACTGACTTGGAAAACATATGTAAAAGCTGCCTCTACTAGTGGAGGATACGGTGAAAAAGCCACAACCCCTTTTTATTCAGTCCACAACCCCAGACAGTGGAATGATCTAGAAATTCCTTCAGAGATGCTCAGTGATTTAACTCCTACCTGATTCCTGATCCTTCTAAGTTGGCAATCATTTTTAGCCATCATAGATGGGGAATGTATTTTGGTGGTAGAGCACTAGTGTGCAGGAGGCCCTGGGTTCGGGACCTGCCACTGCCAAAAGTATAAAATAAAATAAAAGAAAAGAAAAGAATGAATAAAAGGAGATGAAGACCAAAAGAAAAAATCATTTGGTAAGTAACTGACAGATCAGCAGAATTGTCCAGCAGGTAAAAGTAGCTGATGCCAAAGTTGACAACCTAAATTCAGTCCTTAAGACCTACCTATATGTGGAAGGAGAAAACTGATTGCCACAGATTTGTAGTTGGCCTCTAAATGTGTACCAGAGCACATGGGCATACACATAATAAATAAATGAATAAATAAATACATAAATAAATACCTAAGTCAATCCAGAATAAATAGTATCATGTAAGCACAACAAAAACATATATATTGTAGTTTTGTCTTTGGTAAATTATCAGAAGTGTCAGTAATACAGCAGAGTTGTGTGCCCATATGATAGATTATCTAAATACTATTGAAATAACTACTTTTGAGCATCCACCACATACAGAGACTATATTACACATTAATGTCTGTGCAAACACTTCTTTACAATATACATTTCTATTGGTATAAACAGCATGGTGAGAATAGTGTTGTTTTGCATGAGGTTAAATACACAGATTCTCTGCAAACTGTCTTCCCAGTACACTGTCTTTATTGGGTTACCTTTCCTTTTTTTGATGCTCTTCTCTAAGGTCCTAGACTATGACTATCGACCTTTAACCTTAACTTTGTTTTCTTCTTCATTGTCCCGAAAGTTGACAAGCTCTCAAATTGTTCTCAAACCATAGCCATTTTTTTTTCTGCCCAGCAGCAACAAGCCTCCAAGTGTCTATACAATCTAAAGAGAAGCATTCCAGAACCAAAATTTCCAGGAGCTCAATGCTGAGCTTTTGATATGCTAATGAAGGAGGTTATGGAATTTGGAAAAGTTCTTTTCAAAGGCAATAGCCTGGTTTATGAAGCAATTGTCTTGATGTATAATCCTATTATGCATTTTTTCTTTCCATTTGAGTACCTTCCACAATGTCTAATCTCTACACATGCATGCTCCCAGGCAGACACATACTGATTAGAACAAGGCACAAAAGTTTAAAAAAAGCAAAGGAAATAATAATTTATAATTTTCAAATACTCTCTCTTTGGTTAATAGCATTGCCAATATCATCAATTACCACAATAGGGTTTTTTTGTTTATTTATTTTGTTTTTTGGATTATTTTGGGGTGGGGGGTTTGTTGGTTTGGGATTTTTTTCTTCCTCTTCTTCCAAATATACATTTCCCTAAAATAACAAAGCAAACAAATGAAGCTAAAGTACTGTGCCTGTTGCAAACTCATGCCCAGGATGACTGTTCCTCTTTGGTAGTAAAATAGCAACCCTAAGATAAAACACAAAGAGAAAGTGAAAATCTTGAAGCTGAATTGTTGGCTCTCCAAATACAACTTGTTAATTAGTACTTGCAGAACCCTGGCCCATTTGCCTGCCGTACAACCCTGAAACAACAAGTTTCAAAGGTGACAAGTGGAAAATGAGGAAGAATTTATTAAGGAGTGTGACTGATCATGTGGAGACAAGGGCTAACCCTAATTCTGCCTCCAGAGAGTAAGGCTTCAGTGGGATTTTGGAATGCACTGTGGGTGGTCTAAGGCATGGGGAAAGAAGGGTAGAGGTGATGAAGAGTGGAGACCTCAGTGTTCTCCACAAGCATGATACAAAACCCGCAAGCCCTAGAAACCATTCTCAGGGGCTTTCATGTTGGAGATTTGGCCTTCTGAAATGTCCAGTGATTCCTGTCAGTGTTTTCTACTGGGTTGACCTGCTTCACATTTCCTGAAAAGCAATGTGTTTCTCCAAGAAGGTCAAGGAATTGTTTATAACAAGGCCATAGGAGTGTATCATTTGGATATGTGTGCTAGTTAATCTTAATTAACACCTTGATTGGATTTAGAATCACCATAGATACAAACTTCCTACTTGTCTGTGAGGGATTTTTTTAGATTACATTAATTGATGTGGGAAGTCACAATCTAAATGTTGAGTGGTTCCCTCTCATTCTATGGGCAATGGTTCCTCATGATGATGTTGCCACCTCTAATGTTGCTACTGTGATTTACCCACTGCAATGACTAATATCCTACAAGTATGAACCACAAATAAATCCTTCCTTACTTAAGTTGCTTTTGTAAAGTATAAATAACCAATCAATGCATAAAAGCAACTGAAATACTATATGATCTACAAAACTGGTGATAAATGCAAATACTTAAAAGTAAATGAAATTAGGTGATGTATTCATTTTTTTTTCCAATTTCAGTAGTAGTGCTTGGGTTGATGCTTAATCATAAATTGATGTATCTAATAATAAAGATTACATTGATTTTGTTAAAATTTGTTCATGAAGTTCCTAATTGTACTATCTTCTGGACTACTGCAAATATAGCTTCTATCTGTGAGCTATTGCATTGGTGTATTTGAAAGTATTGAACTTGCTAAAATGCATTTCACACTGTCTTGTCCAACTACTTTCTGCATGGTCATCAAGTCTTCACTGATGCTAAGTGTAAAAATAAGAAATATCGCTGAGATTCAGTCTTTGTTTATGAAAGCTCATATGTTGTATGAAATTGTGACGTTTTCCCCTAGTTAACCTGTATTGTTATGGGACTGCTGGCCATGTCCTTCACAGTGAGTAAGAAAAGTTATCACAATTTTCCCACGTCTGGGAAGATCTAAGGCTATGTTTGCTACATTTATTCTATGATACATGAACAAAAATTCCTAGGAAGAGTAGCAACTGTCACTGAACCCTCTGAAAGGCTGTCTGAAGGGCACATTAGTGACTGTGGAGTGTTCCAAATCTAGGGACTAATTAAAATTTACCTTAGGCTACATGTAGCCCCTTGTGACTATTGAGTGAAGCCTTTTGGAATGGATTAAGTAGCTTCCATCAGTCAAAGGGCTAAGGACGTCCTTCTGATAAATCTGAGGCTAAGGGCAGAGATTTCCCTGTTACCACCTACCTGAGGTTTCCACCAACATATTATAAAAGTGCCTTTACATATGACATTCTTTGTTCCATTGTTTTAAAGACTGCCAGGAACAGCAACAACACTGGAATTGGAGAAGTCTAGATCTTTGTTATGTAGCCATGGTCAGTTATATTTGTCTCATTATCTCTTATCTCCTTTAATGTGAGAATGAGAATTTCTGTGTCAACAGTTAGTAAACACTATAATGTATCACCATATTAGACCATCACATGGTTATTTAATCAAATAGAGTATTTCAGTCAATTGATACTTGAATTATGAAATTTAATTGACTAATGGAGTTTCATGCAGTAAAGTGTTATCATTGTATTTGCAGGAAAAGGATATAACTGGAAATCATTGTATTAAAAATATTGAGCTAGATGCAAAAGGATAGATTCCACTTATTTTCTTGAAGAAAGAGGAAGGGACCTTAAGGAAAGGAATGAGGAAGAATAAAGAATAATAAAATCCATATGACATGAGGGTAGAAGGGAATCTATGGTCAAGGATGCCATAAACAGAGACGTGCCAAGAGGCCAAGAAAAAGCAAGGGTATAGGAGATAAATAAAAACAAAATATATATTAAAATTCTACAATAAAGCCCATTACTTTATATTCTAAATTAAAACAATAATTAAATAATCATCATCATCTTTTTCCTCCTACATATTCTGCCTCCTACCAACCTTTTTATCTAGCATCCTGAAACCAATTAGTACATCATTAGAAATGCAGTCAAAATATCACTAAAATATATATGCTATTCAGCCAGAGGTGATAGGTTCTTCCTTCTTTTCGATGTATATTAACCTAGATACTATTTTCTTGTACTTTCTATAAGAAAATATAGATAATAATTGTTCCTGAACATCTATACTTCTGCCAAAAAGTGAATGTCATTGTTGGGGTTGGGTGGATAGCAATATGGTTTCAGGAATAGCCAGACTATAAAGAAGGCAAGATGCATTGATTAAATAATTACATGTATAATTTAAAAAAAAAGACTGTTGCTGTGATAGTCAGAAGATGACTGGAGGTGAAGGATAATCAGCTTTCACAGGGCTGTAAAGCAGCTTCAGAGAGAACTCCCTCTTTCTGTTTCCTTGCTATGTTTTTAAATATCCCTACCCAAGTACAGTGCAAGGAGTTCTTAAATTTTAGGGGATCCAGAGTCTTTGTCATGCTGCTTGCTTTATTGCCTCAGTACCAGGACTTTGAAACATTGTAGCTCCCAGAGTCCTGTCTCACTGCCAGTCAATTCCTAAAGTCACACTGGGTACCACAGACAGGCGATATTATTGCTATAGGCTAACACTACAATATTTGAGAGACTAGTTAAGAGTCGAGAAGTATGTGTTTGTATGTTAATGGCAGGCTACCCAGACTGGTGTATGATAGCTTTTCAGCATGGTGACCAAGGTGGATTAAACATTTAAGTAGATGCTGTTACAAATTCTCTCGCCTGAGAAATGTTACAATCAACTTTTTCTTCAGCAAGAAGTTACTGCATGTTCCCTGCCTCAATATTCTTCTCAACAAAGACCTCAGGTTGAACACTTATTATAAAACTTCCCAAGGTATTTGAAATCTTAAGGGCAGTAATGGTGAAGCTACTGGTATTGACTGGAACCATGGTCTACAACATCACTAACTTCTCTTTGGGTTTTAGGGTTTTAGCCACGTCATAACAGGTCAGACATTCACCATGTACTTCCTGGTTACACAATACAGAGGAAAGACCATGAGTGGTACTGGGGTGTTTTCTCTAGAGAAGTCCTGAGTTGGAAACCTTGATGGGAGCTCAGAATGGAGGCAATTACTGGGCATGAAGTAACAATACATGCTGGTCTTTTCCTTCTGATTCTTACAGTCTCCTTCTTCACTTACTATGCATAGGTCCCAATGGTGCTGCTGTCTTGGCTACTCCAGTCTTTGTCCTGCTCCAAGACATGGCAGCTTTGTCTTAGAGAAGCCATTCCAGGCAGCCACCAACTACTACACTGGACACACAGGTCAGAGATGGGTCATCTCAGTATTTCTACTGTTTGGGAGCTTCCTGATGGAGATCTTCGTTTCTGTTTGGAAACCTAAAGCTCCCTGATGGTCGGAGTTTTTGAACTCTCTTTTCTCAGCATGTCCACATGGCTGCCAATGTCATTTTCTATTGAAATACAAAGACTCCCCCAAAACAGAAATTGGAGCAAAATATCTGAGCCAGCTGCTAATCATTCCCTTCATACACTAAATTTCAGGGTCCTTACCACATGATTCAGTCTGCAGATATGACCTAACCCTTCCACATTCCTCTATGTTTGAACTTTCAGAGCAAGGGTGTTTAGAAATAGATCATAAAGGTTGTAAAAATCCTTGTCCATACACTGTTGATTCATTTAACCATTGGGCTGGGAGCACCACTTTACAGCAACTATTTCATTATTGGGAAAAAATGTCTGCTTACTCTGTTCAGCCACCTTTCTTAGAGGACAGATCTGGAACAAAGTGGAGGAAATTGGAGGTTTGTGGCTGATCCTTTTTCCCTCACTATCTCCTGTACCTCAGTGCTGGGAATGACTAAAGGAGACAGAATGACTCCAGCAGGACACAAGGTGGAGTTAGCAGTTTCCTGTCCTTATGGATCCCAGACCAAGGGAGTGGAAATTGCTCTAGTTACTGTTGCAATGGGGGGGATAAGAATTGGTGTTGTAGTTTAATGCAAAAGAAATGAAGGAGGAAGAGAAAGAGAAGGAAAAAAAGGAGGAGGAGAAAAAGGAAGAGGAGGGGAAATTAGTGAACTAAGTTTTTCTCAAACTTCTGCTCTATGACTGCCTATAATCAGGTTGTCACTTCCATCTTCTATGAATTATAACCACTTAAATTTACCAGCAAACATTCTCTATAATATGTTTGTATAACATATAGGCAGGGAGAAACTTAAGAAAATATTTTGGCTCATTTACATTTAAAATATACGTTTAGTCAGATATAGTGTGACACATAGCACTAACTAACCTCTAACTAGACATATGACAAAATTCTGTCTCAAAAAAACACATGTGTGAACATGTATATAGGCATTTGTACACACACAAATGTGTGAATAAAGTCTTTTTCTAGAAAATTGTAAGTAAATAAAAGCACAAATTTGATGAACATTAAAACTTCTGAAGTATTTTGTTCTCATTATCAAATTTTCTGCCTATAATTAGCTTGTAAGTGAAGGCAAGGATTATTGCCTTTGTAGGCACTGCACAAAGTAAAGAATAAAGTGGCTACCTTCAGTTTGTGGCATGTATAATCTACCTTTTTCCCCTATAAAAGACTTCTCCAGAACATATTCTCTATTGTGTCATGGTCCATCCAAAGTATAGACAAAGAACAGCTATTCCGTGGGGCCAGGAGCCAAACTGAGAAGCAAAAGCACATGCAAATGAATATTGTTGAGATGGCCAAGGCCAGCATGGTCCTGTATACAATGTTGTATCTCCACAGTCATATTTTCCTGCTGAATTTAAAGCTGGTTGGGAGGATGACAGTTCTGGCTCAGGAATCTGCAGCCTTAATTATAAATACACCTGATTCAGAGTGGGCATAGAGGAGCATGTTCAGTCCTTGAACATCTTAAGTGTATGTTTCATTGTGGCTTAGACAGTGAGTCAGAAAAGCCTTTGGATTAGCATAACTCATCCACCTGCCATACACAGATGTATTCCAGTTTGTATTGTAGTTGAGGACTCAGTGTCTCTATTTTTTGTATGGGAATACATCCTCTGTGTACTAGCCTTTTGTCCAAAATTACTCAGCAAATTTGTTTTCATATATGGTTTTGAAAAGTGACTTATGAGTCTTCATGGGTGATTATTTATGTAAAGGGCTTTGTAAATAACAAACAATGAATAGCAAGTAAGAATGCAAGCTCCTGCTTGATGCTATAGGAGTCCCTGAGTTTTAAATCTACTATTTTCCTGGCAATTGAATCCCTGCCCCATCTTTAAAGTCTATGCTTAAAGTTAAAATATTTATAACATGTATGTTGCAGAGGATAGGCCCTCTGAGGTCCTGGACTCTGTTGGAAGCATCGTTATTTATCTACAAAAATTTATGAATGGAAATTATTCATGTTAAATATTGTCAGTGTCAAGCACCAAGAAGGAGAAAGGCTGTGTTCAGTGCACTAGGAAAAAGAAGAAAATAGAACAGAGAAAGAAAACCATTTTGTAACATGGGTCAGGAACGTTTGGCAAACATTAACACAAACAAGACAGGTAACATAAACCACATGTCTAAGCCAAATGTGTTCAGCAGAGTTGGAACTGAGATGTGGACAGGGGACTCAAGAAGGCAGGGATTCTTAATCCTGGAGAAGTTTAAGAAAGGTGTAACATTTGATCAGCAGGACTAGATGGTAGAGCAATAGGATCTGATAAAACTATATTTTCAGTGAATGGACAAATATGACATATGAGGATTTTTATGATAATTTATTCTTTTGTCAGCAAAGTAATAACTATCAACAAAAATAATTTCAAATTGAATTTTGCATTTATACAATCATTCATTCACATTAATTTTCTATTCCCTTGAGTCCACCCTACTTCGGAGACTTCTCGGAGCAACTCTGAACAAAGGAGACCTGACTATCCACGAGGGACCACCCGTAATTTCCACCAGCTTGGTCTCTGACCCCGCCTCCAGTCCTCTGCTGGAGTCCTGGGCCCCTTGCAGAGATCCGCCTATCTCTGGCCTATCTCTGCAGGTCCACTCGGACTTACTGCCAGCAAGATCCTTGACCCCAAAATCCTGGCCTCTGCCAAAGAACGAGGTCTCAGCTGGAGAGCGCCAGTTTCCAGTGAGATCCCAATACCCTGCAAAACCTTAAAACCTTCTCAAGTTCCAGCTCAGCCCTCATCCTCTTCCCCCAGCTATTGGCCAGAGCTATTGGCCAGAGCTATTGGCCAGAGCTATTGGCCAGAGGACCACTGTGAGTACCTGCTGGCATCTTCTTCTGGATCCTCATCCTTGACCCCATCCCTGGATCCCTGTCTGCAGAGAAACCTCCTAGAGAGCTTGGACCACACAGAGCTAAAGATATTGAATCTCAGATCCACATAAGCCCATCGGGGAAGTACCATAGAGAGAGGGGGAAGACACCACCAAAACCTACTGGAAGAAACTATGGGAAGAAGGCAATACAAGAGAACACCTAACAACAAAAAAGACAAACGTGACACCACCAGAATCTAGGGAATCTACACCAACTAGAATGGAACACAACAACAAAGCAGAGGAAGCAGAAGGGTACGACTTAAAAATTACCATCATAAAAATGATAGAGGCCCTCAAAGAAGATGTGAGAAAATCCCTTAAAGAAAGGGAGGAAAAAACAATCAAAATAGTGGAAGAAATGAAGAAATTCCTTAAGGAAAATACAGAAAGCCAAGAAAAAACAATTAACCAGGTGAAAGAAACGGTTCAAGACTTGAAAACTGAAATTGAGAAAATAAAGGCAACACAAACTGAAGGAATGCTGGAAATTGAAAAGCTGGGCAAAAAATCGGGAACTACAGACATGAGCATAACCAACAGAATTCAAGAGATGGAAGAGAGAATCTCAGGCGCAGAAGATAAACTAGAAGAAATAGATTCATCGACCAAAGAAAATCATAAATCCAACAAATCCTTAACACAAAACATCCAGGAAATGTGGGACACCATGAAAAGGCCAAACCTAAGAATAATAGGCATAGAGGAAGGTGAGGAAGCCCAGCTCAAAGGTGCCGAAGACATATTCAACAAAATCATCGAGGAAAACTTTCCAAATCTGAAGAAGGACATGCCCATGAAAGTACAAGAAGCATACCGAACACCAAATAGGCTGGACCAAAGAAAAAAGACCCATCGACATATAATAATCAAAACACCTAGCATACAGAATAAAGAAAATATTAAGAGCAGCGAAGGAAAAAGGACAGGGTAACATATAAAGGCAGACCTATCAAAATTACACCTGACTTCTCCATGGAAACCCTCAAGGCCAGAAGGTCCTGGATAGATGTTCTAAAAGTATTAAGAGAACACGGATGCTAGCCTAGGCTACTATATCCAGCAAAACTCTCAATCAATATAGATGGAGAGAACAAGATATTTAATGACAAAACCAGATTTTCCCAATATGTATCTACAAATCCAGCCCTACAGAAAGTATTGGAAGGAAAACTCCAACGCAAGGAAGGTAACTATGCCCACAAAAATGTAGGCAACAGATAATCCAACTACACCAGAAACCAAGGGTAAAGCAGAACAAATATATTCACAATACCACTGCCAACAACAAACCTAAATCAAACAAGCATCAACAATCAATGGTCCTTACTCACCCTCAACATTAATGGTCTTAACTCACCTATAAAAAGACACAGGATAACAGAATGGATACGAAGACAGAATCCATCCTTCTGCTGCATACAAGAAACACATCTTAGCTTTAAAGATAGATATTACCTCAGGGTAAAGGGTTGGGAAAAGATTTTCCAATCAAATGGAAATAAGAAGCAAGCAGGCATGGCTATCCTAATATCTAACAAGTTAGACTTCAAACCAAAATTAGTCAAAAGAGATGAAGACCGTCATTTCATATTCATCTCAGGAGAAATCCATCAACACAAAGACTCAATTCTGAACATCTATGCCCATAATACAACGTCACCCACATTCGTAAAAGAAACACACTAAAACTCAAAGCTCATATAAAACCTCACACACTTATAGTGGGAGACTTCAATACAACACTCTCAACACTAGACAGGACAACACATCAGAAACTCAACAAAGAAACAAAAGAACTAACAGAAGTTATGTCTCAACTGGGGTTAACAGACATCTATAGAACATTCCATCCAAAGACAAAAGAATATACCTTCTTCTCTGCTCCATATGGAACCTTCTCTAAAATCGACCACATACTAGGTGACATAACAAACCTCAACAGATACAGGAGAAGAGGAATAGTCCCCTGTATCTTATCAGACCACCATGCTTTAAAATTGGAATTCAACAACAACACAAATAGCAGAAAACCTGCAAACTCATGGAAACTGAACAATGTGCAATTGCACCACTCCTGGGTCAATGAAGAAATAAATAAAGAAATTAAAGGCTTTCTAATATTCAACGAGAATGAGGATACAACATACCCGAACTTATGGGACACCTTGAAAGCGGTGCTACGAGGGAAGTTAATTGCACTAAGCGCCCATATGAAGAAAACAGAGGATAGTCACATAAGAGAATTAACAGCCCAACTGAAAACCTTATAACAGAGAGAAGCGAATTCACCCCGCAGGAGTAGACACCAGGAAATAATCAACTTGAGGGCTGAAATCAACAAAATAGAAACCAGGAAAACAATACAAAGACCAATCAATGCAAGAAAGAGTTGGTTTTTTGAGAAAATCAACAAGATAGACAAACCTTTATCCAAATTAAGGAAAAAGCAGAGAGAGAACATGCAAATTAACAAAATCAGAAATGAAATGGGGAACATAACAACAGACACAGAGGAAATCCAGACAATTTTCAGGTCATACTTTGACAATCTGTATTCCACAAAAATTGAAAATTCAAAGGAAATGGACAAGTTTCTGGATAACTATCACTTACCAAAATTAAATGAAGAACAGACAAACAACTTAAATAGACCTATAACCCGCAATGAAATACAAGCAGTCATCGAAAGCCTTCCAACCAAAAAACGTTCAGGGCCAGATGGATTCAGTGCAGAATTCTACCAGACATTCAAGGAAGAACTAATACCACTACTCCTCAAAGTGTTCCACAAGATAGAAACAGAAGGTTCATTGCCAAACTCTTTTTATGAGGCCGCAATAACTTTGGTACCCAAACCTCACAAAGACACAACTAAGAAAGAAAACTACAGACCAATATCCCTGATGAACATCGATGCAAAAATACTCAATAAAATACTGGCAAACCGAATTCAAGAATACATCAGAGAAATCATCCACCATGACCAAGTAGGCTTCATACCTGGATTGCAGGGATGGTTTAACATACGAAAATCTATCAATGTGATCCACCATATAAACACACTGAAAAAGAAAAACCATATGATTATCTCCCTAGATGCAGAAAAAGCCTTCAACAAAATTCAACACCCTTTCATGATAAAGGTCTTGGAGAGGTCAGGGATAACAGGAACATGCCTAAACATAATAAGAGCAATATACAGCAAACCAACTGCCAACATCAAACTGAATGGAGAGAAACTTAAGCCAATTCCTCTAAAATCAGGAACAAGACAAGGCTGCCCTCTCTCTCCATATCTCTTCAATATCGTACTAGAAGTTCTAGCTAATGCTATAAGACAACAAAAGGAGATCAAGGGCATCCAAATTGGAAAGGAAGAAGTCAAACTGTCTACATAAGCGACCCAATAAACTCTACCAGGGAACTCCTACAGCTGATAAACACCTTCAGCAAACTAGCAGGATACAAGATAAAATCAAAAAAATCAGTAGCCCTACTTTTTTCAGACGACAAAGAGGCAGAGAAAGAAATCAGAGAAACATCACCCTTTACAATAGCTACAAGCAACATAAAGTATCTTGGTGTAACACTTACCAAAGAAGTGAAAGACCTATATAATAAGAACTTTGTGGCTCTAAAGAAAGAAATTAAAGAAGATACCAGAAAATGGAAAGATTTCCCATGCTCTTGGTTAGGTAGGATTAACATA
The DNA here is from genome assembly GCF_943737965.1 of Phodopus roborovskii. NCBI lineage: Eukaryota > Metazoa > Chordata > Mammalia > Rodentia > Cricetidae > Phodopus > Phodopus roborovskii. The sequence continues at coordinate 29,505,009 of NW_026125295.1, read as the reverse complement.
GTAAAAATGGCAATCTTACTAAAAGCAATCTACAGTTTCAATGCAATCCCCATTAAAATCCCACCACAATTCTTCACCGACCTTGAAAGGATAATAATCAACTTTATATGGAAAAACAAAAGACCCAGGAGAGCCAAAACAACCTTATACAATAAAAGAACTTCAGGAGGCATCACCATTCCTGACTTTAAGCACTACTACAGAGCTGTAGTTCTCAAAACAGCCTATATTGGCATAAAAATAGACAGGTAAACCAATGAAATCGAATTGAAAATCCTGATATTAATCCACGCACCTATGAACACCTCATTTTCGACAAAACAGCTAAAATTATACAATGGGGTGAAGACAGCATCTTCAACAAATGGTGCTGGCACAATTGGATGAGGGTGTGTAGAAGACTGCAGATAGACCCATGTCTGTCGCCATGCACAAAACTCAAGTCCAAATGGATCAAAGTCCTCAACATCAATCCAGCCACATTGAACCTCTTAGAAGAGAAAGTAGGAGGTACCCTTGAACAAATTGATATAGGAGACCGCTTTTGAACATAACTCCAGTGGCACAGACACTGAAAGAAACAATTAATAAATGGGACCTCTTCAAACTTAGAAGCTTCTGTAAGGCAAAGGACACAGGGGACAAGACCAAACCGCAGCCCACTGACTGGGAAAAGATTTTCATTAATCCTATATCTGACAAAGGGCTGATCTCCAAAATACACAAAGAACTCAAGAAACTAGTCAACACAACACCAAATAACCCTATTAAAAAATGGGGTATAGAAATGAAGAAAGAATTCTCAATGGAGGAAATCAAAAAGGCTGAAAGACACTTAAGAAAATGCTCCACATCCTTAGCTATCAGGGAAATGCAAATCAAAACAACTTTGAGATACCATCTTACCCCTGCCAGAATGGCTAAAATTAGAAACACCAGTGATGACTTATGTTGGAGAGGATGTGGAGAAAGGGGAACACTCCTCCACTGCTTGTGGGAGTGCAAACTCATACAGCCATTTTGGAGATCAGTATGGCAGTTCCTCAGGAAAATGGGAATTAGTTTACCTCAGTTACCTTCAATCCCCCTCTTAGGCATATACCCAAAGGATTCACATCCATGCAACAAAGACATCTGTTCAACTATGTTCATAGCAGCACTATTTGTAATAGCAAGAACCTGGAAGCAACCTAGATGCCCCTCAATTGAAGAATGGTTAATGAAGATGTGGCACATCTACACAATGGAATACTACTCTGCAGAAAAAAAATAATGGTATCTTGAAATTCGCAGGCAAGTGGATGTCACTTGAAGAAACCATCCTGAATGAGGTAACCCAGTCACAAAAAGAGGAACACAGTATGTACTCACTCATATATGGATTTTAGACCTGGATCAAATGATCACCAGCCTATAATTCACATCACCAGAGGAACTAGGATACAAGGTGTATTCTAAGAGATTCATATAAAGGCCCTCACAGAACTGGGAAGGGACAAGTCCCCCAGAGCTCAGGTGAAGTGGGGGAGGACAGCGAATGGAGAGAGAAATAGGAGAAAATGAGGGGGAGGAAAGGAAAACATGTGGGACCAGGAAGATTGAGCCTGGTTAGGAATAGAAGATAGGAAAGAAAGAGAGAGAGACAGAGACAGAGAGAGAGAACATAAAAGAGGTAGCCAATATTGGTTTGAAGATAAAATTGAACACAAAGAAAGGTCGAGAGAACTACAAGTCTGCTCCCAACTAACAATTTGAGCTTCCGTGGAAAGGCTATCATAAATGCCCTTCCTGGAGAGTGAGATCAACAACTAACTTCTCCATGGAGCCCTCAATTAATGCCTGTTGAATATAGGAGAAAATACCCATATATAAACACTGAGTCGAACTAGAACCCAGAAGCAGATGGAGAGGACAAGACCATGTGGCAGAAGCACATAGAGAACAAGGAGGAGCTAAAGGCCACTAGACTGAAAGCTGGGAAGCCAGCATGGAACTCACTCAGGCTCCCCTGAATATGGGTCTCAGCCAGAAGGACTGAGCAGTCTAAGAGACCTCAGACAGTGAAGCCAGGATGTATCCCTGGTGCACAAAAGGACTTTGTGAACACATCCCCCATGGAGAGATAACTGCCTTAATCTAGAGACAGGAGAGAATCCCTAGTCCCTACTTCACATGACCTGTGAGATCTACATGACCCCAACTGGATGGCATTCCCCTACATATGGAATTGGGGTGGGGGATGGGGGGAGGTTGTTTAGAGTGCATGTGAGAGGGCAGAGAGGGTAAAAGGGAGGGAAGGAGGGAGGGAGGGCTGGGGGAGCGAACTGGGATCGACATGTAAAATAATAAATTAAATTTAAAAGAATGCTTTGACTCCAAAATTTAAGTTGAAGGACAAGTTACTGGGGAAAAGGATTTAAATTTTTGTTTCCACAGAAAATGAAAAGATGTGGATTCCTTCCAGACTAATGTGGTTTGATCATGCCAGGCCGCCTGAAACAGAGTACATGCTGACCATACATTCAAAACAGCTGGAACAAATAGCCCTACAGACTACAGCCAGGATATCTGAATCTTCTTCGAATCCCCCAAGACAACGCCCCTTGGCAGCAGGAAATAGTTTGGAAAGAAAGACGTCCAAATTCCCAAATATTGTGTATAAATGTTTGTTTTCATTTAATTGGTCTTTGTTATATAAAATTAAATAAAATAAAAAAAATTCATTGCCAAAAAAAAAAATTCTATTCCCTTAATCCAAGTTCCAGGAACAATAAATACATATACACACATGTGTATGCTACATACGTAAGTATGTAGCATGGCCCTGAATATTATTGCTCTTAGTGGACTATTATTGAAATATGTGACCCTGTGGTAGACAATCACTGATAATGACACAACCAGTTGATCTGTGACCAACTTTAAAATTAATTTAAAAACCCTACCAAAGAAAGGATGTCAAGCAACATTTGAAAGAATTCTGATGACTTTAATGTCCGGAAGAAAGAAACAAAAGAGGAAATGTCTCAAACCTATGAGCTATTTTTAATTAATTAATTACTTCATTTATTATTTATTTATTTTGCATCCCAGATGCCCTTTTTTCTCCCGCCTCTAAAGACTATAGTTTAACTATACATCAGGACTTTTTATTTATAGGAAATTACCATACTAAAATTATTACATTGGGGTAGTTATATTAAGAAATGAGGAATTGGGCTGGATTGTATAGAAGCATTTTTCTCAGTGAGAAGAGGCACTTTCTGGCAAGTGTTAGTTACAATATGAATTCGGTACCCAGCAACCACAAAACAGAAATTATAAAGCATACCTGTGAATTGTGTGCCTCCCCACTCAATAAATGCGTGCATGAGTAAATGGATGAAATGCAATTTAAACTTTTGGACTAGAGAGATAACTCAAAGGTTAAAATTACATGGGACTCTCACAGAGGACCCATTGCTCATGCCAGGAACCTCACAATGACCTGCTACTCCAGCCCCAGGAGATCCAGCACCCTCTTCTGGTGCACTACATTCGTGTATACAAAATAACAATCAAAACAAAATCTTACCCAAAAAAACAAATAAGGAATCTTTCTAATAAATACTTTCTTTTTTTTTTTTTTTTTTTTTTTTTTTTTTTTTTTTTGGAGACAGGGTTTCCCTGTGTTTTTGAAGCCTGTTCCAGAACTAGCTTTTGTAGACCATGCTAAACTCTCAGAGATCGCCGCCTGCCTCTGCCTCCCGAGTGCTGGGATTAAAGATGTCCTCTGCCTCCCGAGTGCTGGGATTAAAGATGTGCACCACCAGCACTCGGCTAAATCATTTCTTAAAATTATTGTGCATCTTATAAACTACTAGACACTCTGGTCCATTTTCTAGGAGATACTGAGTTTTGATGAGTCATTCCTAGTCTTAATATGAATAAAGTTAGCATATTTTATTCTTTCCTTTTCCTTCTCAAATCACAAAGATACCATTTAATTATAATACCCACTATTGTTGATTAGAAGAAGAAAAGAAAGGTGGTAGGATATTTTTAAAGGACATTTTAAATATATTTTCAAAACTTTTTACTTTTTGTTACATTTTAATACAAAAATTCTAACGATAGAATGTATCCTAGACAATAATTATGTAACTGTTGACAATTGGAAGTAAGAAAGGAAGAAGGGAGGAGGAGGAAGGGAGGGAGGGAGGAACAGAGCATGATAAAATATTTAAAAGCCCATTCATCAGTAGCTATGAAAATAGTTTCTGTTGCTATTAATAAAATGCCAAAAACATTATGTGAAATTAAATCTTGTTCTGAGTTAATCCTTCTATAGCATCAGATATTTGGTCATTTTCCAAGTGTTCACCTCTGTGATTTAGAGAGGCTTTAGATAGCACCTGCTAGTTGTCTATCAAATTTTATGTCCTCTGCTGTATCTATTCTAGTCAAGATTCATCCCAGACTAATCCACATTCAAAGCCACAGTGATAAAACCCACATCCACCACACTGATATACAAGTCTACAGCACACATACTTTAACTATTCTGTTCTTTATTACCTACTTTATTCGCATTTTACCATTCGCACACATTCATGGGAGGATTCCAGAGTCTGGCTCAGGAAAAATGGTATTTTTAAAGTGATTACGTTGATAATGGCAATGCTCTTAAAATACTCAAGAGAGGTGATTTTAGGAGACACAAACATGAGGAGTGATTTGGGCATCCAAGGAGGTTCTTCATGGACACTGGGACAACCTGGGTCTTACCCCATTTCCTAGACTTCCTTTGGAAAGATTGTGGCTCTTTCTCCATCTAGTCTGCCAAGACTATAGATACAATATATCAAAGTCTTCCCCCAAAGGAAGAGTCATTTGCAGTCAGGAGAAACATACTGACTGATAATACAGACTTAATGTCTTCGCTGCTAAATCATGCAGGTCATATTAAGTTTAAGTAATTCATGCTCAAGGGATAACCAGCAAATAGATTATGTTTTACAGATGGTAAACATGTCTATTCCCTCATGAATTTTTTAATCATAGCAAATTTAGGTGTGATAAAAGGGTGCTAATATCAGAATAGAGTGTGATCTTACCCCAAAAGTTTATGTAAACTGTGTGTAGGGTCTAAGGTAATAGACATATATTGTTTTGCACTGGCCATTCTAGTTCAAATTACAGATACACACACACACAGAGTACTGCTTTTGGTGTTCATGTATGTTGGTACATTACAAATGATAATGAGTAGTGAACTTGTTATCACAAATTCAATTTAAATGGCTTCGTGCAAAGAAATTTACTTTTCAGCCCATTTCCTTATCTACTTCCTTTTCTTCTCTTTTTATTTTTTTAAAGAAATGCATCACATTATCATTAAAAAAAAAGCATCACTACAATTAATCAGAGTTTTTAATACTTTATTATTTGTCTTTGAGTAAATAATCAGGTGTTGTCTTTCTAAAAATAACTCTACCTGGTTGGAAGATCATGCTGGGAGTGAGTCATCCTGACTACTCTTGATTCCTTTGCACAATTTTTCTGTAGAAAGCATACTTCTTTACACATTGGTGTGTGCGTGTGTGCAGGTGTGGTGTGAGGGTGTGAACTAGTGCATGTGTGTGTTTATGACAGAGAGAGAGAGAGAGGAAGAGAGAGAGAGAGAATATCAAAGAATTTATGGCCATATTATGTGGTCATTAGAACAAAATATTTCCTCATTCTTTTGTCTCTGCTTTGTAAGTCCAATAGCTGGGAAGGGAGTCAAATCTTCCCAAAATGACTGCTGCACTATCAAGATGAGATGGTTTAATTTAAATAATAAATAAGCTCCATGGCTACCTTTTGCTCTAATCCATGCTAAACTTTAGCACCTGATCCAGCTGCCAGCATTATTGCAAGAACATTTAAGTGTACAGTACAAGATTGTACTTGATTTATTAAAGTAATGAATTAGGTTTATTGTAGGTGATTAAATGTATTTTACTTTTTAAAGCACAAGAACTAGAAAAGAAAAGCATCATTACAATCTGAAAATAACTAGAAAGATAAGTTCATTAACTTGCCTACACTTGCACATCATAAAATCCTTGTTAAAAATTGCTCCCTAGCCTGCTGTATTAGCTTCTTTATGAGGTAATTTCTCCATATAGTAATAAGATTTTTCTTTTACTCTCCAGTGCATATTAAACCCACTAATCTTCTTTTATAAACTATAGTTTCAGCCACTTTCTCAATTTACTCACTTTAAAGATACATCCCTATTAATATTAAAGGTAACGAATACAGATATGAACTTTGCAAAACATGCCTGCAGATTTATGGTGCAATCTTTCAACAGAGCACTGGAATAGCACAAAAGGGGAAAGCCATAAATGTCTCGTGTGTCTCGTGGCAAAGCAAACAATCGTAGTCCCAATGGAATTAATTTCCCACCCCATTCATTATGTGAATGAACACTAGACATACTTTGTACTGTCAGGAAATAAAAACAGAATGGAAACAGTCAGTTCATTCAGAGAAATACAGTGGAATCTTGCCCAGGAAGCACATAGGCTTCAATATTCTGATTAATAAGCATTGTAAGTGCTTTGAGGAAAGGACAATTGGTCCAGCTACCTGTACTCAAACCAATAAGGGCTGAGGTTTTCTTCTGGCTGCCAGCTTCAGAAAACACAACATGAGGTTGAAGACTACATCTTTTAAAGGATACATCCAAATTATTTGATGGCTATGTATGTATGTATGTATGTATGTATGTATGTATGTATGTAATTTTACATAGCTATCCCAGTTCCCTTTCTCCATCCACTCCACAGGGAGGATGATACTTCTAGGAGGGATCATCAAAATCTGCCAAGTCATTTGGAGTAGGGTCTATGCCCTCCCTCCTGTCTTGAAGCTGACACTTCTTTTTTGAGTAGTTCTTCCAACAGATCACACACTCTGAAGATGATATCTAAAATATCCTGTATATTAAAGCTTATTATTTAATGGTGGTATAAACAATCAATACTGCATATCCAGAATAATAAGGAGATAACACATCTTGGAAACAATTAATTAAATGTAGTAGTCAATAGAATGAAACTGTAAAGTTTAGGAAAATTGAACTTTTCTATAATGCTTGAACTCATAAAAAGTAATTGTTAGAAAATTTTAGCATTGTTTTAAAAAGATTAACTAATGTGCAACATAGATCCAAAATTCCTCTTATAAACAGTATATGAATTACAGGCTAACAATGGTGAGAATACTGTTAAATCACTGCTTCCTTTAATTATGATACAAATGGAAATGCAAACCATTCAGTAACTATTTTTAGTATTAAAAGAGTTCATGACATATTAAATAGAAAAAAGTCAGGTTTATTTTTAGAAGTATAAATACACTGATGTGTGTTCTGGAGAAGGACAATAAAATTATGCATGTGACCATGGTTTGCCAAGAGAAAGAGTAGTCAGTAGAAATCTCTGATCTTTCGTCTCTTACTTGTTTTCATCCTACTCCTCTTCGTTTTCAGCTATTAAATACATTAAATAAATATTAAAGGCTGACTTTAACCTCTATAAAATGTACATGTACTACCACAAAAATTAAAATCTAGAGCTTTTTACTTTAACTTTTTATACTGGTACAAATTATTCAAATATATAAAATGTTTGTTAAAGTCAGAATAGTGGTATCTTGTATTTTTACTAAAAATCATTTAAATAAATTTCTGACACTTAAAATATACTTCTCCATACACAAAAAATGGCTTAAAATGTCATTTTTATTAATTTCTGTCAAGTAATAATTTATTTTTCCATAAGATTAGATACAACTTACATTTAAGATATCTCTAAAATTTAGTGAACTCACAAAACTTTAAGGCCTGAAACTTTCAAGCTATAATTTATTTGTTTAAAATAAAATCATCAGCCTAGATACAGTGGGCAGGGCCTTGGTCCTGCCCCAAATGATGTGACAGACTTTTATGATTCCCCATGGGAGCCCTCACCCTCCCTGGGGAGTGGATAGGGGAAAGATGGTGGAGGTAGTAGAAGGGCAGGAAGGAGAGGGGATGGGATTTATATGTAAAGTAAGACTGTTTTTAATTTTAAAATTTTAAATAAAAAGAAAAGAAAATCATACAATAAATTTTAATAGATTGTCTCCAAATTTGACTCTTCTTTCCTAGTAAGATTATTTTTCTCATCCTTGTTCATTACTGTTATTTCTTCATCATTCTACTCACTTGTTTATTTATTCATCATATAGACCTTCCTCACGGTGTATCAAGACCCCCCACACACACACACACAGGGGAGGTAGAGAATATTTTCTTTAAAATATTCTCAAACCTACATTCTAATTCAGAATTCCTCTTTCCATTTCTTTTCTGTGTTGATTATCTTATTCTATGAATTTACTTTTTATATTAAGGCACTTAAACCATTTCAACCACTTTGATACTTGACTTCTCATTTAACATCATGCTAACTTCACACCAGACAATGATTTCTTCATGCCAACCTGGTATTCAAGCACAATTCTATTGAAGCTTTCCATTTCATCAGGGTTTGACCTATCATAACTGACATCCTTAGCTGATCCTTCCTGTAAAGCCTTAGCATTTCTCTGAGATAATACTGACTACGCAGAGACCATATCTTGTATACCTTCCCATAACAAAAACAGGTGTTAGTGAACAATTAAACTAAACAGAAGCCATCCTCAGAGAAGTTAAAGTTGGACAACACATACCTGAACAAATCCAGCAGCTTTACACGGATATAATCATAGGACCATTACATGCAACAATAAAACTACAACCATGAGTTGGCTAGTATGGACAATAGTACCTCTCACATGGAGTGTTGCATTTGATAAACAAGCAAATAGATGATGGAGAGTAAGCTGTTTAATGCTAAAAGAAGGAATCAGCCTTCACCTCATAGTGGCTTATCAGCCACATTTCTGCTTAATATTAATTAAAAACAAATCTGTAACCATCTTAGAACTCTACATCTGATCTGCATGAGATGTTTTCACCTGCAGGCTTTAGCGGCTTTAATAAGCATTTTTATTAGAGAGGAACAGAGGATGTTGGTGTCATTAAAGTGGACTGCTCCTTCCTGAGTGCATGTGTTGCTTCTAGTGGCAGATGGGAGCTTTGGGTGGCTGTATAGATTGCAAACACTGAGGATTATAGGGCAAAGGGATAATAAACTAACAGCTGCAGGATTATAAACATGGAAGTTTCTTCTTCCTTGTTTTCCTTAAGCCCTTGAACAAGGAAGTTGTTGGGGTCTTTGTGGTAAATTTGTTGACTAACATACATTTTAAGCAGCCTGTAACAGTAAGCTTAGCCTTTTTGTATAAGGCATTAAAGTTAGCCTTTTTAGCTAAGTGTTTTATTCTGGCATTTTGGAAAGATACATGATCCAAACAGAATATTTATAACAAACCTTTTAAGGCTTGTTCTCATCTATTTTTGCCCTCAAAGGTCATTTCACAAAAGAGATCAAAAGACAGCTTCTTCCAGGCCAGCTCAGTGGGTGGCCAAAAGCAGATTAAGTACTAACAGCCCAAGGAAGTACTGAGCAATGTGACTTGCTTTGCTTTGCACTGTTCAGTCAAATATTGTCTCTATTACTTCACCACATAATTTATATATATATATATATATATGTGTGTGTGTGTGTGTGTGTGTGTGTGTGTGTGTGTGTGTCTGTATACATATATATGTATATGTATATATAAGTTTAATTATAACTGACATGATGAAAAAGAATTAAAATGATTTTGAAATAAGCTTATCAAATGGGCTTCCTGTAAATATCTAAACCCTTTTCCAGTGGGAGCTTGTTTATCTAGTAAATTCAAAATCTTCAGGAACCTGACATCGTTTGGTAGGTAAATCTTATCTAAAAATCAATTTTGTCTTTCCAAATACTGAACTTCTAACTATAGGGAAAACAGAATTTTTGATTGTCTGTTGTTTTCCAGGTAAGCACTGATTAAAAAGCAGGAACTTTATATTAGAACTATGAATCCACCAGTTTTTTTTTATATTGTTACTTTTGTGTACACTCTATCATTCTTACTTTGTGTTTTGTGAATGTAAGGCACAATCCTCAGATCTTTGCTAGATGGAAGAGATCTATGGATTAACACCAAGAAGATAATACCCCAAAAGAAAATTCAATATTCATAAAGAGAAAAATTGTTTTTAAAATGTTGCCCTCAAAGTATAGTGACATTTCTTAGGATGTGAGCAACTCTGCTAAAAGTGCAGAGAAAGAAAGAAAAAGTCTTTAAAAAACAAACAAACAAAAAAAAAAAGTTTATCAAGCAAATCCCAGGGTCCCATAAGGAAGACAAGGAGAAGAAAAACAAAACAAATTTAAAAGGAAAATTTGTGGATGCACTGATAGGTTCAGGAACTCAAGCAACAGACCGAGGGCATTAACATGAACATAGGGAAAGGTACAAGTAAGTGCTTACTTAAATGGATTTCTACCCGAGGATGACTCTTAATGCTTATAATGTTTAAAAAACAGCAACAGACTATGGGAGAAGGAAGAGCTGTTCAGGGTTCCTTTGAACTGGGAATGTCTGGGAATGGTTTAGAGAACAATGAGAGGGGAAATAGTATCAACCTCAATGTGTTCATGCTTCACAGGACAAGAGGTAAATCTGAGTAGAGCAGGAATGGACTGGCCTTAAAAGTGGTAGGCAGAGAATGAAAACAACTTGGCAAATTTCAGCTGGAAAACAGTGATGCAGTAAGATCTTAATGTCCATACCCATTGCTGCAAACAGGGAAGGAAGGGCAAATTAGAGGAGATGTTGCTATACTAGAGTCAGCTTTGTGGGAAGATAGTTCATGTGTCAGGTGAGGATCACAGGTCTAATGAACTTTATTGCATGCATGTTGGAAATAAGAAAATCCTAATTATGACCCAAACATATGAAAAGTTGAAGCCCAAAGAAAGGTGGTAGAATAATGTCTCAAAGATGTCCTCTACAGAGACCAGTCCAGGACTAGAGATAGACCCAAGGCTTAGAAACTATTGTAGAATTGGACATTTTTATTCTAGCTGATTGACCCAGAGGTCATAGCAGAGCCAGGGTGTTTTACCTCAATGAGTCATTTCAGAGATCATTTTTACTCCAACCAGTAGAGATGAGCCTGTAGGTCAAGAGCTTTGGCTTTGTTGCCATCTAGACTAGAATAGATTGCCCCAGCAACAGCAACATCCATCAACATTAAGCTTCACCTCTCTTCCAAGCTGAACTTCATGCAGTTTCAGCTCTAGAAATCTTGAGCGCCCAGGCCAAAGTTTCGTAAAACTAAAGAAGAATATGAGCTAGAATAAGGTTACTGAGGTTTTGGTTTTTTTTTTTTTCCCCTTTTCTTGTATCTCTGGGATTTTTTGGCTTGCTTTGTTGGCTTGGTAGCTGATTGGTTGGCTGGTTTCTATGTGTTTTCATATATATATATATATATATATATATATATATATATATATATATGCTTCTTAGGTCCTTGTTTTTGCCTTTGTCCTTTTCTCTGGCATTGTAGTACCTAAGTTTCTCTGTTATTTTTTATACAACTAGTTACAGAGTTGTACATTTATCTTCTGTCTTATGAGAATAGGACTTCATAACTGCCCCTGCATTTTTTATATCTACAAAAAGTCATGTCTTCTACTAGTCCCCTTGCTACAGCGTATATCTCCAACTCCTGTCTCTTCCTTCTCAGTCATACTGTAGCTCCTTCTCATTTCCTAATTTAAATATTGATGCCCTTGTTCTGGAAAAAAAAGTCTATAAACTACATCTTCTCTATCTAGGACACCAATATCTCTGTCTCTAAACTATAAAAACTATATTGCAAAAGAATCTGGTATATCTAGGTAAGTCCAAATATGCCCCCTAAAAAATAAGTGAAGTCTTCTCTAATTCCAAGAGCAGACATCCCTTTAGGAAGATTCACAGAAAATAGAAGTATATAGAATTGGAAGAAGTGAAAACTGGGGACAAATTTAGTTCAACAGGTATAAAAAGGAAAGAAAAGGAGGAGGAGGGAAGAAGAAAGTAAGGAAGACCAAAAGAAACAGAAGGAAAGCAAGAGAGAGAGAGAGAGAGAGAGAGAGAGAGAGAGAGAGAGAGAGAGAGAAAGGAAGAAAGAAAAGAAAGAAAGGGAAACCGGAAAGGGAAAGAAGGAAGGAAGAAAGGAAAGGAAAGGGAGGAAGGAAGAAAGAAAGGGAAACAGAAAGGGAAGGGAAGGAAGGAAGAAAGAAAGGAAAGGAAGTAAGGAAGAAAGAAAAAGAAAGAAAGAACGAAAAGAAAGGAGGAAGAAAGAAGACAACATGAAGACTGCAGCAAGATAGCTAACTATGTAAAAACACTAGAAGTCTGAAGTCTGAGACTCAAGGTAATCTTTTAAATTTGAGCCCCTTAAAGTAAAATAAATAAATAACTGAATAAATAAATAAAGGACACATTATATAGTTTCAATAATCAATGACACATATTCCCATTCTGAAAGGGAGAAACAAGACAGAAACATTGAAGCAAAGCAAGACTAGACCCCTACACAAAAGACACTACATCCTGCAGACTCATGTCTTGCACCTGTGGCTCCTAATAGTATCATTTAGGTTTCAAAGGGCTTGGGTGGTAGCTCTGTGGCAGATAGTAGCTGGTGGGAACTGAAACATAATTAACATAGAAGAGAAGCCACTTAGAAGTAAAAAGCTGAACTCCCTTCCCTACCTGGGTCTCATAGTTAGAAGTAAAAGGCTGGACTCCCTTCTCAGGGAGATGTCATTCTGTAAATATGTTTCTCTTATTGGTTAATGAATAAAGTAATGTTGGCACATAGGCACATAGGAAGGCAAGATAGGCAGGGCTAGGAGACAAGGAGGATTCTGGGAGATGTAGTCTAGAAGACAAGAGGTAGAGACTTGAAAAGAAGGCAGGACCCTCTCTCTGGTAAGATAAGACCACGTGGAAATACTTAGATAAATATAATTGGGTTAATATTTAAGGTAGAACTAGCCAAATAAGAAATACTGTTAACAGGCAAACAGCTTTATATATAATATAGCACCTCTGTGTGTTATTTGGAGCTGACGGCAACTGTGGGTCCAGGCTGGTGGGAAAACTGCTCGTAACACCCTTCCTCATCGGGGTCTCATACAACAAATAGTCCTTGTTCAGCACAATTTATAGAGAAATTCCAGAAGTTCTTCTTCACTTGGACTTCATGTAACAAGCAGAAATTTTGAGAGAAGCAAAACAGTAAATTATAGAGTAATGATATGGGTTTTGTGGCTATGTCCTTTAAAGAGCTAGATAGATCCTTTGGAGCCCAACACTCATTTGACTTTTCCCCTCGGCTCATTAACCCACTCCTATTCTCAGAAATTATTTTCCTTTTAAATAGGTTTCTCTTTCAGTTTCTAACCACATGTTCCTAGTAAAAGAGACTATTTGTTCGGGAACACAAGAGTCTGTACTCGAATACCTACTGAATTCAGATCTGTGGGCAACAGTAAGCATATTTTTCTTTCCTTTCCTCTTTGTGTCATTTTCAAATACCAACCAAAAGCCTAAGCATCTTTTGCTCTGACGCTCTAGGACTTTATGTTTTACTGAGCACGATACCTTACTTACAAGGGCATTCCTTTCTCTCCATCTCCACCCCCCCCCCATTTCTGGCCGCTACCAGGATTTAGAATTTGTTTGTCCTGTTGATTTTGTTTGTTTGTTTGTTTGTTTGACATTAGGTTGTCATTGAGCTCCTTTTATTAATGAGAATGGGGAGCCAACACGAGAGTGCCAAGTTCCTTGAAAACAGCATCTCACTAGTTGGTCTCATTGTAGCACACAGCAGTTCACACTTCTAGCATCTCTGGTATCTTGAAGTCTCCATGGTAACTTGGGTTTCACCTTCACAGAGTCTCTTAGGTTCTCTTTGCTAATAAGCTCAAAAAACAAACAACAACAACAACAAGAAATCCACAGGAAAATCTTGATGAGTTTGCTATCTCCATTTTATTCTATATGATCAAGAAATTAAAAAAAATCAATGCAAAATAAATTATAATCAATAAAAATTATGGCAGAAGAGGATTTTCTGTAACATTTTCAGTTTCTAGAGACATTACAGCAGCTAGTCTGAGATGACCTCATTTCTCCTCTGCTTTGCCTATGTTACAAAATAGAAAGCCCTTCATCCTAGGTATAAACTCTCTGAAGTAAAGCCATCTATGCACTCTCCTGACTCATGCATTTACCAGTCTCATGAATTCAGGCAACAAATGTAAACTCTTTGTGCATTGGTGTCCCATAAATATAAACAGGATAATGATAACTAGCTCATAGAAGGCTGTGAAAATTTACTAAATTTTACTAAATTTCATACTTTCCTCATAAGTTAATACATACAAATATATTGAAAATTTCAACAATCACAACTATTATCTACATTGTTGTTATATTATTATGGAAAAATATAAACTCATTTGTATAGTCTACTTAAAATGTTAAGAGGATGCTAGGTAAAAATTATCTAAAATTAAGGACTATGATTATTTGCTTAGACAGTTACCAGATTAAATTTATATGCTCTATTAGGAACTGTATTAAAATAAGGGGAGGGTGATGCCATAAGACAGATGCAGATAACGAGATCCTACAGCTTACCTAACAGTGTTATCGTCTCATCTGGCAGGACTCCCACATTCTAACACTGTCAGATTTGATCTGTTTTGCTTCATAACTACGGAAACTATCCTAGATGGGGCAATATATTTGAAAATTTCAGAATTCCCCAAAATTTTCTCATGGGATCACACAAACCTTAATGAAATATACTGATGCTATTTCTGCCATGCAGGGTTATCTGTGCATCAAGAAGTCGGATTTCTAAATGGCTTTCCTTCTCTCGAGGACAAAGAATTTAGGGAAATATACCTGTACAAAAATGAAAACCAGCATAACTAAATGAACAAAAATCTAGACACATCAGAAGCAAAGCATGATCTGCATAGATGTATGAGTGCAGGGGTATATGCTGGTGTGAACATGGGCCCATATATATGAAACACATGAAAATGACTGCAGAGGTAATATGGGTACTTCAACATTAAGATGAGAACAGGGCAATGTACATGGTACTTCTCAATATGTATTAGGAAACTCACAAACTCTTGTAGAAAAGAGTAGAAAAACATGACTTTTCAAAGAGCCTACCAAAATTATATCCAAGCAGTAATCTAATCCATAGTGAATGGTTACAGGAAGAATGAGATAAACTTCAAAGTTATACATAATCTTTGTGAGTTCATTCTGAAAAAAAAAAGCATTATTACATTAATTAAATAGTACAAGAAGAAAATTACATCCCTAACAAAATTAAAACCTACCATAATATGGCTAGATATGAAAAGCTGAATGAGACAACATACTATTAATACAATAAAGGCATTTAGATAAAAGAATATGTTGTTAACATGCAATTTATGTAGAAAGAGTGTAGTCAGAGGAACAAACATGGAGTCACACTTTCCTAGATAGGACAGGGTAGAAAAATAGAAAATTCTATATACTCCTTAATTTGCCTGACTATAATTACTCAGAAATAAAATAATTTTCCTCATAATTTCATGGAATTAATCAAGTATTTCTATGTTGGTTTATTTTCCAGAATGTATTAATACTATTCTCACAAATGTCATTTTATATTCTATTCCAAATAGCAGCTTATATTTTATCTTCTAAGTTTTCAAAAAACATTAATAGAGAAATAGATAGATGATAGATAAATAGCTATATATATATAGATATATAGATAGATAGATATAGATATACTGTATATGATTGATTGAGAGGTGATGATAGATACTATAGAGATATGGTAGATAGGTAGAGAGATAGCAACTATAGATGACAAATAGATAATGATAGTTATGGATTCTGGCTTCTGAATGGGAAAATGCGCTTTCAAAAGAATACAGACCATGCTTTTTTGTGTCATCACATCAGGACTTGAGAACAAGGAAAGGGATACTAGGAGTAGCGCACATTGGACATGCCAATAGAGAAGTGATAAATTATTAAAGCATGATTGGAAATATTGCCATTTTTCAAAGCTGTCAGTTTAAGCATAAAAGCATCAGCACATTAAACTAGTTACTGCTTTTTCATAATTGAGACTTTAGCTTCTAGCTGTGCCCTGCAGCTTTTCATTAATCACTAGGACTGAAGTTCAGCTCAGTGACAGCTTAGAAGGCATTAAATGGGCAAAGTATTTCCCAGGTACAGTTAGGAGAGGCCTTTTAGTCCTATAATCCACAGCTAATTGTTTTTCAAAGTGTCTAAGTACAATCTATTCCTGGCGTTTCCTGGTGTCAGACTTAGCTGCAAACTGGTTTTCTTTTATCTTCCCAGACTTTCTCCCACTAAAGTCTATTGAGAGCCTGTTGTTAACTCAATAAAACAGGTGCAGAAGAGCCATGATATGTGAAACCGCAATGGATACTTACCAAAGAGCCATCTATCAGATTGCCCAAGAAACACTACTTCCTGAACACTTATTTTAATCATGCCATTTAATTTGTCATAAAAGAAACAAAATAGCATGAAACTCTGCATGCAGGCCAAGTTCAGCTTTTTAATGTGGAGAAAAGACCTTGTCAGTTCTTTGAGCAAATGCAACTGCATCCTTCTCCGGCATGAGGTCAGACTGTGGATTTCCACGTTTGCTTGAACCCAAGGATTCCTGTCATAAGCCCCTCTGATGTTTTGGTTCATTTTTTTTCTTTTCTGCAAAGTATTGTACATCAGGTTTTAATGGATGTGCCAAAACATTCCTTCTTCAGTATAACAAATTATCGGGAGCAATGAGGTTCATTAATTATGTCATCTAATTGGATTGAGGCAGGTGCAAAATACCTCAGATGAAGTGGTCACTGGCAGGAAGACCCAAGTGCAAGCTTTTCTATTAGAAGCCAGCATGTCTCCAGACTCCTGGAATTACTTTGTACTTATTGATTAATGGCCATAATTTATTACAGTGCAGAAGATCTTGCATTGAGTTAAACGTGTGATTAATCAATTTTCCATCAAATTATGAACAGCAGAGCAGTTGCCAGAAAGAAAATACCAAGTGCATTTTCCCATGGTGTAAATATATCAGGACTTCAGCTAATAACTGTCTATCACTTGTGTAATATTCTCTGTCACACTGATAGATGTCATCTCCACAAATCTGCTACAGGTAGGAATGATGGAATGACCACAAAACATGTTTTATAGCTGCCCTGTTTATATAATGAAATGTTCTTTGAATCCATCTCTAAACAATTTATTAATACAACATTCATTTCTGCCTTCAGCTTGAAATACATCATTGTTAAGTCAACAATCTTATATTAAACTCAAAGTGAATATTGAGGAAAGAAAACCTTAGGCAAAAGAGAGATGAATTTTGGACTTCATGTGCACAGGAGCTCATTTTTATTTTATGTCACAAATTCAAAGGTGACTAATTGTTTTCCCTTCTAATCTGCTTTTAAAGTATGGTACACGTGTGTCTTGGGAACACTACAGGAACCTACAGATTGAAGAGAAAAATTCATTTTGTTCTAAAAGTTAATTTCTCTGATTAAATAACAGCTATGTTAGGGGTTCATAAATTGTCTCTTATGTGCAAGGGTATTTTATCTTACATTTAAGCTAGTTGGTACTGTGTCTTTTGGTACTCCGTCATTATAAGTGTTCAAAAGACCAAGGAAAATAGTAAGGTACTATAATAGTCCCTGATTCAACCAAGCTGAGGAAAACTAACCCATGCTAAAGGATATTTACAGAAACAAAAACTAATTTTGACAGGTAAGGATTTAACTGGGATAAATATGACAGTGAGCGCTCATTGCACCATTCCAGTTCAGTATAGTTTAGAAAAAAATGCATTAAAAAATCTTAAAGGCAGCTGAGCCATACTGACCCACTGAACAATGCTGGATTTCTGAAAGTGCTACTGCAGAATTGTACAGAATTTCTTCTTTGTCTTCTTAGAGCAGGGAGATTCATGGCCCAGGGTGTGAGTGTCTTTGGATGGATCACAGCTGAGATCTCACTAGACCTCTTGTGATCAGTGTGTAGAACTACCCCCTTGGAGGAGCTTTTTAATTTCAGTGCATTAATTATACCTGTACAGGAACTTATAGAGCCATGTTCTGGTAGATGTTTGTCTGGGAGCATGCCTCATTTTAGTAGCTTTTATGTTTAAGCTAGAAAGAAAGACTAGTTTCAATTCTCCTTTACATGCCTTGTTTTCCAGATAAGCCCACTTCAAAACTAGGGGCAACTTTATCTCCAAAATGACTGGTTCTATTGTAGTAATAATCAGGTTGTCAAATATGACTCCCACCTTAATATTTCTCAAGCTACTTTCCCCATGGTTGAGGCCTGCGAAGCTAAGTAGCTCCAATTGGCCCAGGCTTTTCTTCTTGAGCAGTCACAACCCCTGATGATCTTTAGATTCCAGGGATATCTAGAGAACACATGCAAATGAAATAAAGATACATCAAGTATTGTTCCTCTTTGTGTATTTACTGTATAACTTGGGAAAAGCCATGCAAGACACTTTTTTCGTTTCATCCTCCATGACACGTAGGAGTTTAAGTATTCTTATGTTAGATGGTTGACATGAGGTATTAAAATCCTGTAATTCCTCAAGCTCAAGTCTCAGACACTTTAATACCTACTAAATTTCTCTGGCTAGAAGGAATCACACTTCTTCAGAAAAATGAAAATTTAAGTTTTCCTTATGCCTCACACAAAATATTTCCCTGATCTTACAGAATTCTCAAATTGAAGCTCACAATGACACCTACTTTAATATTCACCTTTAATTGTATCATTTCTTAATGTAGAACTCAACTGGCCATTCAGAAGGAAGCACCTACTACAAGGAAGTGAAATATGACTGTGGGGAATTGAAAGGAATGTTTGTTTACTGCTAGTTAAAATGTAAAATGGTTCGGCTATCTTGAAAAAAAATCACAGTGTAATTTTTCAAAACATTAAATTTACAATTACAGTATACATAACAATTTTACTTTCAGGGTAATAACTCCATTATTGGCTACAGAGACTTTAATATGTTTAAATATGTTTAATATGTTTAAATTAGCATCATCTACATTAACTAAAAAGCAATAATATTTCAAATATCCATGTAGTAATAACTGAACAAAAACAAATTGTATATATAGTAGACTGTTATTTGATCTTACAAACAGGAAATACTGGCTCATGTTGGAGAACGGATATCTTTTAAGACATAATGCTTAGTGAAATAAGCAGTTCCCAAAGACAAATATTTCATTTATATAATTTAATGGAGCAGTCAAATCCAAGTAGATACAGAGTAGAAGTATGATTGATAATAATCAAGAGAAAGTTATTTTATGTGGGATGTCACTGGTGCATGAGGAATCTTAATAATGGATGATGGTGAAGGTCATACAACCATATGATGACACTGACCTATGTCCCAAAAACGACTAAAATACTAGATGTGCTTTTCCACAAAAAAAGAAAATAAATAAAAGTTCTTGATAATGACCGCACAAGTAGGAATCAAAAAGATTAGTTCTGAGGTGGCCTTAGCGTCATGATCTTTAACTCCCCCGGTAGGGTACAGACCCTGGAAAATCCTTACCAGTTCACTTTAGAACAATGGAAAATATAACTGACCTATACATGGAGAGCTTTGGTAAGCTTTATTACATGTCCAAAACATTTTGGGTATATCTCTCCTCTCAACAAAGAACAAACAAGTGAAAGATAGATTCTGCATGGCAGTACATTGTGGTAAACATTGTGTAAACTGAAGCCGGGATCTCAGTACCTTTAAGTGTATAAACCACTCTACAGACTTGAGTGTCCTACTGCTGACACTACAGGGAGAGTGGATGCCCTCCCAGAGGAGACTTTACCATCAACCTTCAATGAGTAAAGCTGTTCTCCAGGGGATGTTACGCTTGACCTCCAATGACTGTTACCATTCTAGAATCAAAGTCCAGTGTAGTCAGATCTTCCCATTTTAAAACAGTTACAAACATCTCAAGAGAAGACTTCCAATGTTTAACTATCAGAAAATAATTTTTAAAGCCAAGTTTTAATCTAGTAACAATTGTGAGCTTTAAATCACCATATTTTTCCTTCTCTTAAAGACAGTCAAGCCACATCTTCTACCCGTATGATTCTTTATCTAGACCAGCAGCTGGAAAGAAATGTCTCTCCTATCTCTAAATTCACAGATACATCACTGATATCTGTCCATACATTAGAGAATTTTTTTTGTTCCTGTACATGTATTTATACTATATGTGTGTGTATACACATTTGACTACTATATTAGCTTCTTGACACAGAATACATAACTCAATGTCTAATACACCCATGGCATATACACCCATGATATACTACCATATCTCATGGCCTGCTTAATAAACACTTGCTAAATTTATAGCATAGGAATCATGAATTAATATATGTAGGTTAGGAGGGCAATGAGTCTACACAACATTCTGAAGTATATTTGCAGTGATTGTCTGAAGTCCAAGACAGTTTGCAATGTTTTCTTTTTTAACATATATTTGCATTAAAAATGTGCCTTTTTTATCTCCCATATTCTCTAGATATACTTATTAATTTGTTAAGTTCAAACTGATTGTTAACTAGCTGTCAACTTCTATAATTAACTAGCTCATTCCTCATCCAGACTCTGAATGAGTATTCTTATTGCCCCTGATTGCAAAAGCAGAAACTGAGCAGTGAAGTTGCTGCCTGAGATCACACACACAGTAGATAACAGAGCTGACAATGGATCCTAGATGGTGGGATTCTTATTCACCACACCAGTCTGTTCCCACTAATAATGCCTAGAAAGAAACTAACTACGCATGGGGGCTGGAATGGGGCTGGTGAGGCACAAGGATAAGATCCCTTCAGTGCTTATCCAGCCTTTCAATAAAACTTCACTTTTTTATTGTATTAGCAATGTTTTGTTTTACTTTAAGTGAGCATGAGAAAGAAGAAGGACTTTAGAAGCTGCTGTTTTTATTTTATTTTATTCTGTTCTTCATAATAATAGTGGTATAAGCTGTGCTTGCTGAATCATATGTGAGTTAAAGCCATTGGTTGGCTGCCAAAACAAGTTCTGTAAAACTCAAGGGAAATAAATGTTCTGCAACCATCATTTGGCTGAATGGAATTTATAACACAGTATTGTATGTCTCAACACCTATAAATTGTATGCTCCATATTATTTATATCCATAATATATATGCATGTGTTTAAGTAAATATATTGCAAAGATTATTTCTTGAGTGTCTTCTACTGGAAAACTGAGCCTGAAGCCTGAGCCAAGAGGAGCATGAATTTACTCTAGTTGTTTGGCATGACCTTTATGAAGTTCCAATTGTTCCTGTTAGAAGCTACGTTATTGTCATCTGTGTTTATTTTGAAAGATTTCTATAAATATTTCAGCTGCTTACTAAGCTGACATACTCAGCATAAATGAAGTAAAAACCCATGGTGGAGATTGCATTGAACCTGTGTTGCCCAACACCAAAAGCCTAGGGCCTATGGAAAAGATATGAAAGCCATAAACTACTTTGCTCAAATTCTTCTATTTCTCGATTATGAATAATATCCGCAGAGAATTAGGACATTCTTGACAACTAGCAACATTCAAAACTCTACTCTTACAGGAATAGCCACAATATTAAACCGCCTACTATTATAAATGCAGTACATTATTTAAAAAGTTGTGTACTTGGCTGGGATCTGATTGTGTGTACAGCTCTGGCCTAGCAGTCTGGAGACCTTGGGTCAGATTTCCAGTATTTCCAAAAGAAATCTTTAATCTGGTGTATAATGCATGGGGAAGCTGCAAAGGAAATTTTCTGATAATAGCATATTCAATGAAGTTGGGAATCTGCATTTTAATCATGTTTGAGATATGTTTGAATATTTCAATAAAAAATAATATAAACTAGATCTCTCATGCATGCTGGTTGGCATGTAGAAACCAGATTGTTCATATGCAGCTGCAAGAATGTGAACTGATGCAGCCATTCCCCATTGGCTGCATTCAGTTGACAAGGTCTTACAAATTCAAGTCTTCAACGATTGTCCTATTTAGTAATTGTTTTCTTAGGCTCTTCTTCTAGGGAGGTGAAAATGTACAAGAATGTGAAACTCTTACTACAAATGCTTATAATGACTTTGTAGTGTGAAGCAACTGAAAACAATTATATGTTCCCTCAATAGGTGAGTTGTTTATAAAACTGTGATAAATCTATACTGTGGAATAAACATTCACCAATAAAAAAGATGGGCCATACTCCTGGAATCCAGTTGCAGAGAGGAAGGAGTGATAAGCAGAGGTGGTCAAGACCAGAGGCAGCTGATCTGAACAAGGGGGAACTAATGGACCCCCAGATTGATAGCTGGGAAACCAGCATTGAATTAATTCAGACCCCATGAACATGGGTCTCAGTTAGAAGTCCTGGGCAGTCTAAGGAACCCCTGACAGTGTATTCCTGGTGTATGAAAGGACTTTGGGAGCACATTCCCCATGGAGGGATACTCCCTTAACCTAGAGAAAGGAGGGAGAGCCTAGACCCTACTCCAAATGACTTGACAGATTTTGATGATCCTTCTTGGAAGGCCTCACCCTCCCTGTGGTGTGGGTAGGGGATTGGAGGTGGGGGGCATGGGAAGAAGCAAGGGAGAGGGAACTGGGATCAGTGTGTAAAATAAGAAATAATAATATTAAAAAATTTATCTTAAAAAAAGATGGACTACTGATACCTGAAAAAGCAACAGTATAATAATCTGACTTGAACCTATATGAAATATTATCTTCTTTAATAAAAATTTATTATTATAAGAACAGGTGAAAATATGAATGAATACACTTAAGAAATTAATACAAATAATAAATTATAATAATAAATCTATTATCAGAATAACAAAAACATTTTGCTTACTAAGAGTAGATAATAAAAGGGAGAGAAATGAAATTCAAATACTTTTCAGCTCTTAGAATCACAGCTTGTGCAATAATCAGGAAGGGTAGTGATTTGGAAACAATGTGAGATAATGACATGTTAGCCTAGGATACCACAAACATGGCTTTCAACCGCAGTTCATTCTTAGGCAACTGTTGCTTCCTGTTCATAGTTTTGCACTGACAAAGTCATTAGAAATCATCTGTTAATGGGTCAATCCTATGTGCCTCATTCTCTCTCTCTCTCTCTCTCTCTCTCTCTCTCTCTCTCTCTCTCTCTCTCTGTCTGTCTTTATCCTGGTATTTTCATGTACACAATAAACTCTCAGTGTATACCAAGGTGGCACACAAATTTTACAAATTAATTCCTATTGTCCTAATATAATAATCTGATAATAGGCTTACTATTCTCAATTCACTTTTGTGCTATATGGGACTTCTGCTTTTCAAGAAATTGTCTTCTTCACCCCTTAACATTCTGTGACACTCCTGAAAAGAAATTTTTCTGCTTCTCCATAGTATTGCCAAGGTCAATCATCAAAGCCATACTCACTTAGCCTAGCTTCAGAATCATAGAGATATCTAAGCTGTGAACCTGCTGGGAACTCAGTACTCATTTCCTAGGCCATGATGCTTGTGGTCAAGTGTCCTGAAACTATTATATCTCATCTACATTTCAGACACCAGTGGAAAAGAATTACTGGAATGTCTTCCACAATAGAGAGTACCAAACCTGAATGTTTTTCTTATACATTTTATTTATTCATGACTTGGTTGATAAAGTTGGAATCTCATTAATTCATTTAAAACATAAAACATTAGGAGAATGCTTTATTCATGCCTTAGAAAATCTGATTACAATTCTAGAAATTTCAAGTCATTTAGAAAAGAAGGAATGGTTGTAAGAGAAACACATTTAATACTGCAATTATAAAGTAAATTAGATTAAGTAAATTCAAAATAAGAACATAAGTTATGTAGTTACAAATAAGTTTTAGGATCTTATGTTCAGACACCCTACAAAACAAACAAACAGTAGTATATAAACGTAGTTTTTTCTTGTTTGGTTTTTTGTTTGTTTGTTTGCTTGCTTGCTTGCTTGCTTTTGCTGGGGAGGGGTGGTGGGGTGAGGGATTGCCATAAAGCCACTATAGGTCCGACTGAACTTAATATATACTGGAATGATTTCAAATTTGCCCACAGTAAATGAATGGAACTAGAAAGACAAACATGGTATGTGCTCACTCAGAGGTAGATATTAGACATAGAGCAAAAGATTACCATCCTATAACCCACAACCCCAGAGAAGCTAGGAAACAAGGAGGGCCCTAAGACATACATGGCCCCCTAAAGAAGGGAAAAAGGACCAGATCTCTTGAGCAAATTGGGAGCATAGGGGAAGGGGGAGGGAGAAAAAAAAAAGAGGAAAGGAAAAGGGGAGGGGGAGGAGAACATGAGAGATCAGGAAGATCCAAGTGAGGGAAGAATAAAAAAGGAAAACAAGAAAGGAGATACCTTATACCTTAATAGAGGGAGCCATTATAGGTTAAAAGAGAAATATGGCACTAAGGAAATGTCCAGGGATCCACAACGATGACACTAACTAAGAATCTAAGCAATAGTGGATAGGCTACCTTGAATGCCCTTCCCCTATAATGAGGTTGATGACTACCTTAAGTGCCATCATAGAGCTTCATCTAGTAGCTGATGGAAGCAGAAACAGACACCACAGCTAAGCACTGAGCTGAACTCCTGGAATCCAGGAGTGATAAGCAAAGGGGTCAAGACAGTGCTGTGGAAACTCATAGAAACAGCTGACTTGAGGAAGTGGGAGCTCAGGGACCACAGTCTGACAGTTGAGGAACCAGCATATGACCAAACCAGTGTCAGTTGGGATGCCTAGGCAATCTATGGGGCCTCTGGGCAGTGGAACTTTTATCTCTAGTGCAGGAACGGACTTTGGGAGCCCATTCCCTCTCTCAGCCTAGATACATGTAGGAAGGCCTATACCCTGCTCCAAATGATGTGATAGACTTTGAGGAACCCTCATGGGAGGCCTCACCCTCACTGGGGAGTGGATGATGTTTGGATGGGGGTGGAGGCATGGTGGAGAGAGAGGGAACTGGGATTGGTATGTAAAATAAGATTGTTTTTAATTTAAATACAAATTTATATTAAGAAGTTGACCACAGTTTTAACCCCAACATTTATAAAAGAAGTTGAAATCAATAAAATAAGTAGATAATCGATTAGATAAATAAATAATGTTCACAGTAACTTTGGCTTCAAACTTCTTTGCATAGTAGGTACTTCGGTAAAACTATATCTGGTTACTGGTACAATATAAGAAAATTTATCTTGGAGACATAAAACAATCTTAATGGGAATTAAGATAATCAAAAATAAAAATTGAATGCTTTTAATATTCACCTTGTTGAAACTATAAACCGAGGAACAAATCTTGGCTGCCACACAAGAGTCTGGCCTCTGGTGTAGAGCATCCAAATTCAGTGCTAAAAAAAGCAGTCTGCTCTCCCTACAGCCTGAAAGCTGCCCTGGGCTGCTCAAGTTCCCAGGATCTCTTTTTAATGCAAATGTGAAAAGGAGATGGCTTTAATTTGTTTCTTTCAGCCACTGAATAATACATCCCACACCTGGAATCCTTTAGGATTTACAGACGAGGCACAGAAAGGGTGTGGTGGGGATATAGCAAAGAGGAAGAGTGGCTGGCTGGTGTGGAGCCACATTTGAAAGAATCCTTTACTGGGAGATGAACCAAGGATGACAGCCACTGACTTAGCACAACTCTTGCTATGAAATGATGAAAGAGAGCAAAAGGGTTCTCTTTAAACTTCTAACAGGTATTCCAGTCCCAATGACTCACTTTCATCTGTGTGGCTCCAGAGCTGGGGTGGAAACTGAGTGGTTTGAAAATAGATCTCTCCAACTAAAATTAGCCCCTGATAAGAGAGAGCACTCAGAAACACTGGCCTACATTTTCCAGAACTATCATTCTTGTATTTTGCCTCTGTTTATATAGTTTATCAAACAACTTAAATATCCATTTTCTATGATTGACCTAAGTTATAAAATCATAGATCATTTTAATGAAGTAAATACAATAACCTTATTGACTTTGTTGTAAAATGCAAGTTTGTATAGTTAACTGAGATGGAATCTGGAACTGAAAAGGCAATATGGACATTAATTACTAACAATCTTTTCTTAATCTATGGAATCTATGGAATATAAATGCAATTTTTGACATAAAATAAGGAAACAGGTTCATTAAGTAAAATTAATTTAGAAAATGTGTCCCAATAGAATCAACATACTTGAACAAAAGGCAGTTGGACTGGAAAAACAGCCATTGTTAAATAAAAATAGTCTCGTAAGCCCCTGCAGTATATATTATTATACATAGTACTATCTAAACACACAAAAATCCCTTATTCAATGACAAATATTCTCAAAAGATTCAAATGATATGCTTGTACACTATGATGGTGCCCATTTTCCCCATGCTTTGATTGTTTTTATTTTTATTTGAAAAAAAGTTTGACTACAGCTAGTTTTACTTTTAAATAAAAAATAAAGATACTTTTGTACATGATATATGCCCCCATTTAATAGACATTATAAAATACGTGGTAAGATTTTCTTCTTTTTCTATTTTTCAGTTGTTAGGAATAGATTTTTGTTCTTACAGTGTGTTATAATTACAATTTCCAACCCACAACTCTACCTACCTTCCCTTACATCCAAATCACCAACCTTTCTGTCTGCTTATAGAAAAAATAAGCATATAAAGAATAATGATAGGCCCTCATGCACCTTCTACTTGAGGTGAGTGTTTGCCCAGCTGGGGTCCAACACCCCCACCCTCTCCTTGAAACTTCCTAGGTTGGTTCTGAGCTTACTGGACCTGCCACATAGAACCATCTAGATCCTGCTCTCACCTGACCTTTGGCCTTTTTATATCCTCTGCTTGAGTTGAGTCTGGAGCCAGCTCAGGTCCAACTTCCCCCATCCTTTCCTTGGAACTGGTTTAGATCTGCATCTTGATTCCCCTATGACCTCTACTTGAGTGGTCCCAACTTGGCACATCAGACTATCCAGAGCCTATCCTCCCCTCAATCTTGAAACCCCTACACCCTCTGCTTGAGACCTCCAAAAGAGCTCGGAGCATGCAGTTACTGATATGAAAGTTCTGACCTACCTACAACCACCGGGAGATGAGAAGAGAGAGAGAGAGAGAGACTCCCACCTGCACCCACTGGAAGAAGAGATGAAAAGATAGCAGTACAAGAACACTTTCAACAATAGAAAGACCAATTTGACACAACCAAAATCTAGAGATTCTACACCAGAGAGAACTGAATACACCAAAGCAGATGAAGTAGAAGAGAATGAACTTAAAAACAACTTCATGAAAATGATAGATGCCCTCAAAGAGGATATGAGAAAATGCCTTAAAGAAATGGTTTAAAAAAAAATGGAAGAAATAGAGGAAAAGATGAATCAAAAAATGCAAGAAATCAACAAATCTTTTAAAGAAAGCAAGGAAACCTGAAATAGACAATAAAGAAAACACAAACTGAGGGAATGCTGGTAATAGAAAAGCTGAGAATATGATCCAGAACTACAGATGAAACCATAACCAAAAGAATACAGGAGATGGAAGAAACAATCTCAGGCACCGAAGTTAAACTAGAGGAATACATTCATTGATGAAAGAAAACCTTAAATCCAACAAAACCTTAACACAAAATATCCACAAAATGTGGGACACCGTGAAAAGACCAAACCTAAGAATAATAAGCATAGAAGAAGGCGAAGAAGCCCAGCTCAAAAGTGCAGACAACATATTCAACAAAAGCATAGAAGAAAACTTTACAAACCTAAAGAAGGACATGACTATGTGACTATGAAAGTACATGAAGCATACTGAAAACCAAATAGACTGGACCAAAAAAAAAAAAAAAAAAAAAAAAAAGTCTCTTCACCACATAAGAATCAAAACCAATCATATAGAATAAAGAAAGAATATTAAGGACATATTAATGAAGGAAAAAGACCAGATAACATATAAAGGCAGACCTATCAGAATTACACCTGACTTCTCAATGGAAACTCTGAAGGCCAGAAGGTCCTGGGTAGATATTCTACAAACACTAAGAGACCTAGATTACTATACCCAGCAAAACTTTCAATCACAATAGATGGAAGAAAGAAGATATTCCATGACAAAACCAGATATTCAAAATACATATCCACAAATCCAGCCTTACAGAAAGTTCTGGAAGGAAAATTCCAACCCAAAGAAGTTAACTACACTGACAAAAATATAGGTAGTAGATAATCCCACCTTACCAGAAGTCAAAAGAAACAGCAAGGTAAATCTACTTATGTTACCACCACCAACAACAACAAATACAAAACAAACAAGAATTAACAATCAAAGATCCTTAATTTCCCTCAATAGTAATTAATGGTCTCAACTCATCTATAAAAAGACACAGATTAACAGAATGGATACGAAGACAGAATCCATCATTCTCTTGCACACAAGAAACATACCTTAACTTAAAAAGATGGGTTGGGAAAAGATTTACAAATCAAATGGACCCAAGAAACAAGCATTTATAGGTATCCTAATATGTAAAACATTAGACTTCAAACTAAAATCAATAAAAAGAGTTGAAGATGGTTATTTCATATGCATCACAGAAAAAAAAATCCATCAGGATGATGTCTCAATTCTGAACATCTATGTCCCAAATAAAAAGGCATCCATATTTGTAAAAGAAGCATTACTAAAACTCAAATATCATGTAAAACATCACCCACTTATAGTGGAAAGCCCCCTGTATTTTATCAGACCATCATGCTTTAAAGTTAAAATTCAACAACAACACAAATAGCAGAAACCCTACAAACTCATGGAAACTGAACAATGTGCAATCACACCACTCATGGGTTAAGGAAGAAATAAAGAAAGAAGTTAAAGACTTCCTAGAATTCAGTGACAATAAAGACTCAACATACCCAAACTTATGGGACACTTTGAAATCAGTAAAATTTTACTGCACTAAGTGCCCATATGAAGAAAACGGAGGATAGTCACATTAGAATTAACAGCAAAACTGAAAGCTCTAGAACAAAAAGAAGCAAACTCATCCTGGAAAAGTAGATGCCAGAAAATAATCAAATTGAGGGCTAAAATCAATAAGTAGAAACTAGGAAAACAATACAAAGAATCAATGTAACAAAGAGTTCGTTCTTCCAGAAAATCACCAAGATAAACTTTGTCCAAACTAACCAAAAGCACAGAGAGAACATACAAATTAGCAAAATCAGAAATGAAAAGGGGAATATAACAATGGACACTGAGGAAATCCAGAGACTGTTCAGGTCATACTTTGAAAATCTGTACTCCACAAAATGTGAAAATTTAATGGAAATGGACAAATTTCTGGATAGGCATCACTTACCAAAATTAAATCAAGAACAGGTGAACAATTTAAATACACCTAAAACCCCTAATGAAATAGAAACAGTCATCAAAAGTCTCCCAATCAAAAAAAGTTCAGGGCCAGATGGCTTCAATGCATAATTCTACCAAAAATTCAAAAGAAGAGCTAACACCAATGCTCCTTAAGTAGTTCCACACAATACAAACAGAAGGTTCATTGCAAAACTCTTTTAAAGAAACTACAATTACCTAGCTACCCAAGCCACACAAAGACACAAGTAAGAAAGAACTACAGACCAATATCCCTCATGAATATTGATGCAAAAATACTTAATACAATACTGGCAAATCGAATCCAAGAACACATCAGAGAAATCATCCACCATGACCAAGCATCCCGGGATGCAGGGATGGTTCAACATACAAAAATCTATCAATGTGATCCACTATATAAACAAACTGAAAAAGAAAAAACACATGATCATCTCACTAGGTGCTGAAAAAGCCTTCCACAAAACCAACATACCTTCGTGATAAAGGACTTGGAGAGTTCATGGACAACAGGAACATATGTAAATATAATAAAAGCAATAAACAGTAAACCAACAGCCAACATCAAACTAAGTGGAGAGAAACTATGTGATTCCTCTAAAATTAGGAACAAGACAAGGTTGTCCACTCTCTCCATAACTCTTCAATATTGCGCTTGAAGTTCTAGCTAGAGCAATAAGACAACAAAAGGAGATCAAGGGGAAAACAAATTAGAAGGGAAGAAGTCAAACTTTCACTATTTGCAGATGATATGACTGTTTACATAAGTGACCTGAAAAACTCTATCAAGGAATGCCTACAGCTGATAAACACCTTCAGCAAAATGGCAGAATACAAGATTAATTAAAAGAAAATTGTAGCTCTGCTATATGCAGATGATAAAGGGGCTGAGAAAGAAACATCCCCACTTACAATAGCCACAAACAAAATAAAATATCTTGGGATTATACTAACCAAACAAGTGAAAGACATATATAGCAAGAACTTTGAGTCTTTCAAGATAGAAATTAAAGAAGATACGAGAAAATGGAAAGATTTCCCATGCTCATGTAGGCAGGATCAACATAGAAAAAAATGGCAATCTTGCCAAAAGCAATCTGCAGATTCAATGCAATCCCAATTAAAATCCCAGCACAATTCTTCACTGACCTTGAAGGATAATAATCAACTTCATATGAAAAAACAAAAGACTCAGGATAGCCAAAACAACACTGTACAATAAAGGAACTTCCAGACGTATCACCATCTCTAACTTCAAGCTTGGTATTGGTACAAAAATATATAGGTAGACCAATGGAATTGTATTGAAAATCCTGATATTAACCCACACACCTATGATCACCTGAGTTTTGACAAAGCAGCTAAAATTATGCAATGGAAAAAAGAAAGCATTATCAACAAATGGTGCTGGCACACTGGATGCTGGTGTGTAGAAGACTTCAGATAGATCCATTACTATCACTATGCACAAAACTCAAGTCCAAATGGGTCAAAGACCTTAACATATATCCAGCTACACTGAATCTCTTAGAAGAGAAAGTGGGAGGTACCCTTGAACTAATTGGTACAGAAGACCACTTCCTGAACATAAAACCAGTAGCACTGACACTGAAATAGACAATTAATAAATGGGACCTCCTGAAACTGAGAAGCTTCTGTGAGGCAAAGTACATAGTTGACAAGACAAATAGCAGCCCACAGAATGGAAATGATCTTCACCAACCCCACATCAGACAGAGGGATCATCTCCAAAATTTACAAAGAACACAAGAAGCTAGTCACCAGAACACCAAATAGTCCAAATAAAAAGTGGGATACAGAACTAACTAGAGAATTCTCAATAGAGGAATCTAAAATGCCTGAAAGACACTTAAGAAAGTGCTCAACATCCTTAGCCATCAGGGAAATGCAAATCAAAACAACTCTGAGATACCATCTTACTCCTGTTAGCATGGCTAAAATAAAAAACACTAATGAAATTTTTATGGTGGAGAGGATATGGCAAAAAGGGAGCAGTCCTCCCTTGCTGGTGGGAGTGCAAACTTGTTCAGCCACTTTGGAAGTGAGTATGGCAGTTCTTCAGTAGAGTGGGATTCAATCTACCACATGATTCAGCAAATCCACTTTTAGGCATATACTCAAAAGATATACATTTATACAACAAAGACATCTGTTCAACTATGTTCATAGAAGCATTATTTGTAATAGCAAGAAACTGGAAGCAACCTAGATACCCCTCAACTGAAGAATAGATAACAAAAGTGTGGTACATTTACACAATGGAGTACTCCACAGAGGAAAAATACAATGGAATCTTGAAATTTGAAGGCAAATGGATGGAACTAGGAGAAACCATACTGAGTGAGGTAACCCAGTCACAAAAAGACAAACATGTTATGTACTCACTCATATATAGATTTTAGATATAGAGCAAATTTTCACCAGCCTACAATTCACACTGATGGAGAAACGAAGAAACAAGGAGGACCCTAAGAGGGACATACATGGTCCCTCACAGAAGGGGAAAGGGACAACGTCTCCTGAGCAAACTGGGAGCAGGCAGCTGGTGTAGGGGTCAAGGAGAAGGAGTTAGGTAAAGAAAATGGGAGAAGAAAGGAGGAGAGAGGAGTACATGAGGGAACAGGAAGATTAAGTCGGTGGAAGAATAGAGAAGTACAAGAAAAGAGAAACCATAATAGAGGGAGTCATTATAGTTTTAAAGAGAAATCTCACACTAGGGAAATGGCCAGATATCTACAAGGATGATTCCAGCTAACAATCTAAGCAATAGTGGAGAGGGTTCCTTAAATGCCCTTCCCTGATAATGAGATTGATGACTACCTTATATGCCATCCTAGAGCATTCATCCAGTAGCTGATGGAAGCAGAAGCAGACACCAACAGCTAAACACTGAGCTGAACTCCTGGAATCCAGTTGCAGATAGGGAGGAGTGATGAGCAAAGGGGTCAAGTCCAGGCTGAAGGAACCAACAGAAACAGCTGACCTGAACAAGGGGGAGCTCATGGACCCCAGACTGATAGCTGGGAAACCAGCATAGGAGTGACCTAGACTCCCTGAAATTAGGTCTCAGTTAGGATGCCTTGGAAGTCTATGGTACCTCTGAAAATGGAACCAGGATGTATCCCTAGTATAGGAAAGGACTTCACGAGCCCATTCCCCATGGAGAGATATTCTCTTAGCCTGGAGACATGGGTGAGGGTCTAGGGCCTACTCCAAATTATTTGACAGACCTTGATGATCTGTCTTGGAAGGCCTCAACCAGTCTGGGGAGTGCATGGGGGATGGAATAGGGGCCCTGTTGGGGGTATTGAGAATGGGAGCGAGAGAAAACTGGAATCCATATGTAAAATAAAAATTTTAGATAATAATGATAAAATAAAAGTAAACAAGGTTTAACAAAACAAAACAAACAAAATGAGCCAAAAGAAAAGCATAAGAAACACATACAAACTCAGAGATATACACATTCATACACATTGGCATTTCATAAAAACACAAGGGTTTGTAAAAAAAAAAAAAAAAAGGAAAAAAATTAAAAAGAAGAAAATAAAATGCTCTGTCAAAACATTTTGAGACAGAGAATGCCCCATGAGTCCAGTGAATTCATTTTAAATTGACCATCTACTGCTGGGCATGGGCTCTAGACTGAAGAGTTGTTTGTTTCCCCAGTGAGACTCTGTAGGAGAAAACTGTTTTTTTGTTTTGTTTTGTTTTTCATTTTCAAGTTAGTTTTAACTTGAGATATCTTCTGGGTTAGGGATGGGAGTGGGTCTTTGTTCTTTTCTCTTCTCATCTCTGGGCCCAATCTGTTCAGACCTTCCTGGGTGCTGTGAAGTTTGCCACAGTCACTGTAGGTTCATATGTTCATGGATCCTGCTATGTTTAGACTTTATTTCCTTGGTGTCCTCCATCCCTTCTGGCTCTTACAATCTTTCTGCCTCCTCTTACACAGAGTTCCCTGAGGAAGGGATATGATGGATATTGCGGTTAAATAAGGATCAGGATAAACAAATAGGCCGAATAGATGTTTATTCAGGGAGAAATAACTTACAACCTAGACAGATTACACTGGATTACTCTCCTCTCCGTGACCTGCCATCAAGAGAGCGTTCCCCGGCTCCTCCTCAAACCTCTTTCCACAGGTCACTTCCGCCCCTGGCTCCACTGGGCGTGGTCAGTGCCACAGAAGGAGACAAAGTGAATATCCCACTACAGTTGGAAATATCCCATTTATGACTTAGTGCTCCAAAGCTTTTCTATACCTGTTGGCTGTGAATTTGTTCTCATCTACTACAGGAGGAAGCTCATTTGATGTTAGCTAAAAGACACTGATCTGTGGGTATAGAAGAACATCCTTAGCAGTCAGTCATTTTCCAGCTATATTCTTTTAGAAAAACAGTAATATTTGTTTCCCCCAGCCCCAGGTCCCCAGACTGTCTGGGCAGAGGTCCCTGTCTACTTGAGCAGTGTCAGGCATGGGTTCCATCTCATCAAGTTAGTCTTAAGCCCAGTCAGATATGGGTAAATACTCCCCCAAGTTCTATGCCACTGTTTGTACCATAGTGTCCTGAAGGTAGGTTATAATTGAAGATCTAAGTCTTTGTAGCTGGGTTAGTGTTTACCTTTCTCCTTTGGTCATGTGCAGACTATCTTCCTGTATTAAAGATGCTAGCATATGTGGGTGAGGCTCTAGATGGCCACCAGCTCAACTTCTCCATGTTCAATAAATGAGTTGTGTAGGTATTGTCTTCAGCAACAGAGCCTTACTGTCAGTTTTTAGCAAGAAATCACTCTGGCAATAACCTGGGTTATTTCAGGGTTCCCATGGATGCCCTTCAGTCAACAACTGGATTAGATGCAACTCATTTACATTATTGGAATTTTCATTTGGTGATGAGAGATTTCCAGCTGGGGCTCAGTATCTCCCATTATTCAGAAATTTCAATTAAATCATGTATGGATATATTTTAGGAAGCTTCTACTGTATTCGGTTTCCTAAGAACCCCCAAATGACACCAAGTTTTAGTGGTACCTTCCCATATTCCCTCCCTCATCCCTTCTTCTGCCTCTCCTCTATTTTCTCCTTACAGCCCCATTTCTCATCCATCCATCTATTCTATTTACCCTTCTGTCAAAAACCATCCCTCCCCTAGTCCCTACTCTATGCCTAACCTCTGTGTTTCTATGGATTGTAGTTTGCTTATATCTGACTTAACAGCCAGAGTCCACGAATAAGTGACCAATATCATATTTGTCTTTCTTGGTCTAGGTAACCTGGCTTGGGACAATGTTTTTTTCTAGCTCCATCCATTATTCTGTGAATTCTACTATTTCATTTTACATTTTTCATTATGTAAATGTTTCAAATTTTCTTAATTAATTAATATCTTGATAGAAATCTAGGCTTTTTTCAATTTTGGGCTGTTTTAATAGAGCAACAATGAACATGCCTGAGCAATTGTCTTGGTAGTAGGACGTGACATCTCTTGGGCATATGCCAAGAGAATTATTGATGGAAGATTTTGATGGGAGATGTCATTCTATACATAGGTTTCTCTTATTGGTTAATAAGAGAAATAAAGCACTGTTGGCCAATAGGAAAGCAAGATAGGTGGGACAAGGAGACTAGGAGGAGAAAGGAAGTGGTAGGGAGGGGTTTCAATATGGAGGACTACAGGGAAGAACGCCAGCCCCACTCTCTGGTAAAATGAGACCACGTGGAAATACTTATATTAATAGAAATGGGTTAATCATTAAGACAGAGCCAGCCAATAAGAAATATTAGAAACAGGTCACCAGCTTTATATCTAATACAGTGTCTGTGTGTGTGTGTTATTTGGGGCTGTCATGGTGGTGGGACCAGACTTGCTACAGGGAAAAACCTAATCCTAACATAATGGTGCAAAATGTGAACCTGAGAACTTCCACTTAAAACTTAACAAAAGCTTAAGAAAGGGTTTAGAAACAAAGAAACAAAGACAAGCAAGACTTCTTGGTAACATTTTTCTCAGTTGTACTCTGTTTTGCTAGAGACAACCAGAGACTTGTGTGGCTCCTTTAAGGGAGATTTCCTGACTAAGCATAAGCGGCAAAAAACTGCAAGGCTTTTAAAGAGCTCTGCTAGCAACTGAATGGTGTATAGGAGAAATGGCAATGGCAGTGACCACATCTCCACGCCGGCAGCATGCTGCTGGATGGCAGCGTAGAACAAGGCAATGAGCGCAGCTCTCAGTTCTGGATAGAATACGGCTAATACAGCTGTGGCTTTCATTTTAGCAATGTTGTTGTTTAGCAGATAAAAGACTCGTGGCCACAAAAAGATAAAGATTTACAGTAAAGACAGATTCACATTAAGAAAAACCGCTAAAGATTTTATAGTGTGTTTTAAAATATTTGTAGGCTTGGGAAAGAAAAAGAATAAAATGGTTTTAAAAAGACAGAGAGTAGCTGAGTATGGTGGCACATGCCTTTAATCCCAGCACTCAGGAGACAGAGGCAAGCAGATCTCTGTGATTTCAAAGTAAATCTGGTATACAGCGTTAATTCCAGGACAGATAAAAGTTACACAGAGAAACCCTGTCTCAAAATAAAAAATGGAAGTAAAAGAAATAGAGTAATAAAAAAGTCACATAAAGATGAAAAGCACAGAGAGAATCTGGGACCGGTATGTTATTATATTGTCTTTGTATCGTTTGATGGCTGAGGAAATAACAACTGTTAAAATAAATGCTGCTGGATTAATTCAATATATATATTTTTAAAATGCATTCACTTCCAAATTTAAGTCTAAGGACAGGTTCTGGGGAAAAGAATTTCTATTTTTGTTTCCACAGAAAAAGAAAACCTGTGGATTCCTTCTAGACTAACATAGTTTAATCAAGCAAGACCCCCTGAAACAGTGTTCCAAGTGATCCAACATTCAATATAGTTGATATAAGACAGCCTTGCAGACTACAGCCAAGATTTTTACGCCTTCTTAGGATCCCCATGACAGCGCCCCATATCAGCAGGAAGTAGTTTGGAAAGAATGACACCCAAATTCCCAAATATCGTTTATAAATGTTTGTTTTCATTTATATGGAGTTGGTTATACATGGGTTAATGACCAAAACCAATCTCTTTAAAGGTAAAAAGAGAATTATGGTATAGATATGAATACTTTTTTTGGAATGGATTTTCATTTATTGATACACATTTAAGGTCAATTTTGTGATGATATTTCTCCTCTTGTTTAGGTATTACATTTATATAGCTATTTAGAAATGTAATGTACAGTGTAGTACATATTATAGATAGTTACCTATGATAGTCAAAATTTAGAGGTAATTTAGTTTTTCAAGATATACAGAGATATATTTGAGATGGATAAATAGTCTTCAAACCTTTCAAAGACCTACAGAATATGGCATTTAAAATGATTTAGGGTATGTCTAAACAGTGAGGCACAACTATTCCTGGCACACCACCTTCGTCAGAAAGGAAGATGGACATTGAAGAAACATGTTATGGAATTTGCTTTCACTATGGCAAGACTAGCCATTTGGGCAAGATACTGCTCTTGACTAGACTGTTTGACTTTATGCTGTATAAACAGGACATGCAGGACCACAGGAAAGTGACTGCTGATGCAAGATGGAAATTACTACAGGGTTCCTGCTTCATGGAAGAGTCTGCCAGACAGTCTGCAGTACACAGAGAAAAGTGATTGACAAACTGCCAATACAGGTGGACAGTTTAGTTTCCTTCTTTGCTGAGGAGTCTGCTAGACACACTATGGCCTATAGGTTGAAGATGGAACATTACAGAAGAACTTCAGGTGACTGACCAGGCAGTGGGTTGTCTCTGTCATTTATAGAGTTTATATATTATCCTTCTGTGGTCTTTGAAGGAGTTGAAGACAGATAGTTATGGTTATAGTTTTCCTTAGTTAGTACTAAAGATAAGTTACATATAGGATTTTAGACTTACAAAGAAGGATAGATGATGGAATATTTTCTTAAATCTTGCTAAATGTTAATGGACTAAATATTGTTAACTATGACTTTTATGTGATAACTGTTTTGCTATGTTAAGGGTAAAACCCTTCTCTTTTTTTTAGACAGAAAAGAGATGATGGGAGCTGTCATTATATAAATATGTTTCTCGTATTGGTTAATGAATAAAATACTGTTGGCCAATAGGAAAGCAACATAACTGGGACTAGGAGACTAGGAGGAAAGAGGAAGGATGAGTAGGGAAGAGATCCAAGATGGAGGATGGTGAGAAAACGCCAGCCCCTCTCTCCGGTAAGATGAGACCACGTGGAAGTACTTAGATTAATAGAAATGGGTTAATCATTAAGACAGAGCTAGACAATAAGAAACTAGTAACTGGCCAACAGAATTAAATCTAAAACAGCGTCTCTGTGTGTTAATTGGAGCTGACTTGGTGGTGGGCCCAGAGTGACAAGGGATAACTTGCTGTTAACAAGATGTCATTCTGTATATATGTTTCTCTTATTGGTTAATGAAAAAAGTCCTGTTGGCCAATAAGAAAGCAAGAGAGGCAGCACTAGGAAACAAGGAGGATTCTGAGAGATGAAATAGAGAGGAGAGTCAAGATGTAGGGATTTGAAAGAACAAGGTCCGAACCCTCTCTCCGGTAAGATAAGACCACATGAAAACACTTAGATTGGTAGAAACGGGTTAATATTTAAGGCAGAGCTTGCGAATAAGAAACACTAGCAACTGGCCAACAGGTTCATAATTAATTCAGCATTTCTGCGTGTTATTTGGGGCTGACATGATTCTGTGACCAGGCTGGCGGAAAACTGCTCTTAACAAAGTGGAGTCTACAATGTGGGCACTAAGAACTTCCACTTAAAACTTAACAAAAGCTTAAAAAGGAATTTTAGAAACAAAAGAACAGAGACAAGCAAGGCTTCTTTGTAGCAGCATTTTTCTCAGTTGAGCTATGTTTTGCTAGAGACAAGCAGAGTTTTGCATGGCTCCATTAAGGGAGTCTTCCTGATTCAGCATAAGCAGCAAAAAACTGCATGGCTCTTTTAAGAGGCCCTGCTAACAATTCAGTGGTGTGTATGAGCAGCTGGCAGTGGCATTGACCACATCTCCAAGCTGGCAGCATGTTGCTTGATGGCAGCAGAGACCAAGGTGGTGAGCACAGCTCTCACTGCTGGTGGTAAACGTACCCCTGCCATACTAGAAATCAATGTTGTTGTTTAGCAGATAAAAGACTTGTGGCCAGAAAAAGATAAAAGATTTACAGTAAAGACAGATAAGATAAAGAAAAACCTTCTAAGGTTTACAGTGTGTTTAAAAATTTACATAGGCTTGGGAGAGAAAAAGAAACAGGACAAAATGGTGTAAAAGAAAAATTGATTTCCATAGTAGTTGTACAGGTTTGCACTCCCACCATCAATGAAGCATTGTTTTCCTTACTCCTTATCCTCCCCAGTATGAACTGTCGTTTGTTTTATTGATTTTTAGCCATGTGACCAGTGTAACATGAAATATCAAAGGCTTTGGTTTTCACTTTCCTGATGACTAAGGATGTAGAGCATTTAAGTATTTCTCAGTCATTTAAGTTTTACGTTTTGAGAATTCTGTTTAGGTATGTACCCTCTTTTTACATTGGGTTATTAGTCTTTCTGATATTCTGTTGTTTTGAGTTGTTTATATGGTTTTGATATTAGCCCTCAATTGGATGTGTAGTTGGTTAAAACATATTTCCCCATTCTAAAACCTGCTATTGTGTCCAAATGATGGTGTACACTGCTATATAGATGTTTTTCAGTTTCATGAGATCCCATTTGTTAATAACTGTTTTTAGTGTTCGTGCTTGGAGCAAATGACTCAGGACCCCTACGCTGAATGAGAAGACAGGTCAAGACTATGAAAAAACAGCCTAGGCTACTTTCATACTCTGTATCCCTACTCCTCACTCCCACCCACACCTTGTCATGCTCCTTTTATTTCTTTTATCTCTTACATATTTCAGTTCCAAAGAACACAGTGTAGCCATATTTGCAGGATGTAGTATCTCAATATTCCCACAGGAAGGAAGACAGACATTTGATTACCGTTCATTAGTTTGTTACCTTTCTCTTCTCAGTTCAGTTTCAGGCTTCACCACTCAGTTATTGCCCCTACTACTCTCTCTTCAATATACCTTACCTCTAGTTTTTTTTGCTAGTGCAATAGGAATCACGCCTTACCCTGAGACCACTTTTTTTCTTTTCTTTATTCTGTGTTAATTTTTTTTTAAATTTTCTTTGCTTTGTCACTCTTTTCCAAAATAACTAATATATTAACCACTTTTTTCAGTGACATTTTACTTCTTAAAAAAGATTAGAACATAAGGGAAGGAAGTAGTAATTCAAAATTAATTAAGTAACTAAATTAATTAATATAATCAATGGCCTAACACCAGCTGTAGAGGTCCTAATCACCAAACTCTAATAACAAAAAGCTAAGTAACATCAAAATTGATAATCACAATAATGACCTCCACTGAAAAAACTTTATATAAAACACAAAAGAACTCAAAAAACAATCAAACAAAAGAGAGGAATCTATGAATGCAGATTAGGGACAAGATTTGATTCCAGTTTAGCCACATAGGTAAACTGACATTTCTGTCTTGCACTAGCTTTAATGTAAGCCACAGAAATCAGTGTAAAGACCACATCAAACTCTGAGTAAGGTCCACAGACTTGTGGAGAGTTCTACAACTCACAGTCTCAGGGAAAATACCCTAGCTGACATAGGGTAACACCTGGTGCTCAAGGAAGACTCAACACAGAGTTTCTGATCCTAAATATAAGTCCTATAATATCCTGCAGAGGGAAAGGACATGCTAACCCAACTAGCTAACACTGCAAAAATTAACTACAGAAAGAAAAAACAAGGACTTGAACTTTTTTAATAAAATAAATAGTAAAACTAAAAGAAAGTAAGGAAAAATTCAGTGAATGAACTAACTTTAGATATTCAAGTCCCAGCAGAAAAACAGAAATGATCCTAAAAACCAAGACAACATGTCTGCTGCACAAATCACTAATCCCATAAAATGATACCTAATAAAAATGACCTGAAACACTACTAGAGAAAAGAATCCAAAAGATGATTATAAGTATAGTCAATTCAAATAACACATGGATGCACTCCTAGATAACAAAAACAGGGATGCATGAAATAAAGAAGTAAACCCAAGATATGAAAACAGAGATGTAATTATTAAAGAAAACCCAAACTGAAACAATGCTGGAAATGAAAAGCTCAGTAAATGGAAAAAACCCTCCCAAGAAAGTCTCACCAGGAGAATGGGGCATGTAGAAAACAGAGCATCAGAGATAGAAGACAAGTTTGGTATAGGAATTGCACCAGTCAGTGAAGATCAATAATGAATTTAAAGAGAAATATAAACAGAAAGTGGAGGAGCTCTAGAACACATGAAAAGGTGTTTCAATCCAGGAGTAAACAAGAAGAAAAATACCATACTGAAGACGCACAGAATATTTACAATAAGATCTTGCAAGAAATTTTCTCAGATCTACAGAAAGAGATGCCCATGCCAGTACAGGGGCCTACAGAACTCCAAATAGACAAGACCAGAAAAGAAACTCCCCAGGACATGTTAAAGTCCAAACATTCAAACACAGACTAAAGAAAGTGTATTGAAAGCTGAAAGACACAAAGGTCAAATCACTTGCAAAAGGAGGGTTTACAGAAGCATCTAGTTATTTGTCAGAAACTTATTCCCCTTTTATAGAAAATAGATCTTTTTCTCATATAAATATCCTTATTATGGTTTCCCCTTCCTAATTCCTCCCCATATCCTCTACCATCCAGATCCACCTTCTTTCTGTCAGTCATTAGAAAACAAATAGGCTTATAAGGGATAATATTGAAATGAAATAAAATAACTAACACATTGTTTAGGACAATAGAAACAAATGAAAGAAAAAGAGCCTAAAAGCAGATAGACACATAGATCCACTCATAAACAACTCATGAATACCATAAAACACAAAAGTGGAAGCCATAATATATAAACAAAAGACCTGTATGATAAAGGGAAAGAAAGAGAACATAAATTAAATTTAAAAGAACTTATATGAAGCTGTGAGACAAAGAACCCCAAAAGATGCTTTTAAGATCATTTCCTGTTAGTCATCCACTGCTAGGCATGCAGCTTACCTTTAAGAGTACTTTGTTTCCCAAGCAAGACTTCTTGGAGAAAACTAAATTTTCATTTGCAAGTGGTTACCAACTAGATATTGCTTCTGGGTTAGAGATAGGTAATGTATTCACTTTTCCTTTGAGCTCTAGCACTCCAAATTAGTCAGAGGGTGTGGAGAAATCAAGTAGGTACTAACCTGGAAGTGTCTTTCCTTCTAACTAGCTTTTATGGTACTGGGAGGTGATATGCAGGTTTCTGAGATGGAGTGGGATGGTAGTCATCCATAGTCTTCCCTACCTGTGAACTGCAATAATTACTGGTATGATATGTTCCTTAATGCAAAGTGGTATGAATACTATCAGGATAACCAACCATCTTCTGGTTGGACTTTAGTTATACACCACAGAAAGAAACCCATGTCTGTTACTATAAATAATGGCCAAAAAAAGCCATGCTTTTGGAGTTCACAGGCCTCAAATATGAGTGGAACCTAAATTCATATCTTAATACCCATAGTTTAGTGCAGATCTCAGACCCCTTTAAAAAAGATTTTTTGTGTATGGTGAATAAAAAGAAATAAACTAAGATGACATGAGTAGATAATTTACTCAATAAATATAATTGTATATGTAATTAAAATATAAAATTTACTTTTTAAACTGTGCAATAGAGAGTAGTTAATGTAGAAAGAAATAACTAGTCCATGTACAGAAAGTATCAGTGAAGTGGTCAGCCACAAATGGGACATCTCTATCACACCAAAGCTCAGGGAGCATTATGAAACAGTGGGCAGAAGCATTAGAAGAAAACAGAAGTTGGCTTGCACTGAAATAACAGACTGTCTTCTGGACATAACAAGTCTATTGTACTCATAAATAGCAGTTATGGTTGCCTGCACAAGACCTGCACAGTATCAAGCCAGTCAACATTCTAGCTTGGAGTGGGAAGAGTTTTATAACTCAGCCCTAACCAAGGAACTGTGGACAATTAATGGCTTCCAGAAGAGAGAGGACGTTGTGTTGCTTTTATTTCGTTTTGTTTTAAGGAATAGTGGGTGCAGCTCCACCTGAAGATTTTGCAAAGGCAGTTGTCCCATGAGGAAAAGCCAGGGCCTGGTTAAATTATGGTGGTAGGGGCTTGATGGTCCTGCCTTTCACACATAGTCTGCTCAAATGGAGACTGAGAGCATGAGAGACACAACTATGCTATTTACATAATTTCAAAAGAAAAATCTAATAAATTACTGGTGAGGAGAGGACAAGAACAGATTGTCTAAAATTTTTCAGTAACTTCTTTTCAATGTGAAATTTTCTTTTCTTAGACTTCTAAAAATGTATCTTTTAAAATCCTCAGGAAAAAACTTGTTGAGAAATGTACTTTAAAACCTCAAAACTAGACTGGATTACTGCCTTTTCCAGAAAGTTTGTATATACTCACTAAATATAAACCTTATATAGAAACTATTTCTCTTCCATCTTCCCCTTTGCAGCATCCAGCAGGCCCTCAGCCTCTCTAACCTTATCCCTGCCACCAAATTTGTTGTTCTGTGAGTTGAAAGTACATTGTCCTATTTTCTTAACATAAAATTGGAACATATAGCCTGACCAAAAAAAAATCTGTCTTTACCAGTAAAAGAGATATTTTGGAATAAATAACTTATATACCAAAAATATAGGAAATTCTAAGAGGTTTCAGTAAGTTTTGGTGATAAAGATAAAACATTTCAAATTGGGTTGCCCTAGAAAACTCACAATAGCAAGGCATAGATCACAAAAATCTCTTGCTTTTGAATTTCTTTCTCTCTAGTTCTCTCTCTCTCTCTCTCTCTCTCTCTCTCTCTCTCTCTCTCTGTGTGTGTGTGTGTGTGTGTGTGCCCACAGAGGTCATAAGTCATTGTCATATTCCCACTACTTGAGTCTCATGTGATTTTTAGCCCCATGATACAGTGCTGAAGTCTAAACTTAGTCCTCTTAATAGAAAATACTCTTAGTCACTGAGCCATTGCTCCAGTCCTCTGGTGCCCAACATATTTCTAGATTATCCTACTGGACTTCATGGAATGCTGACAGACTATTTGTTGCAAACACAGGAGCTTACGATTGGGAAGCCTGGTCTTCAGTTAAGCTAGGGCAATGTTTTGGGAAAAGATTGAAATAGGAAAGCAGGAGCAGTTCCCCCAGTATCTAATTGGCACATTATACTTCCTGACACATAAATGAAAGTCCAGCTGTATCATAGGAGGAAGGTTTGGAAGTGGGTAAAGGACAAGGATTCAAACTTCATAGTTATAGTTACTTGTTACTTCATAACAAAGAACATATAGTGTCATAGAAACTGTTTTATCATATCATGTAATTATATGGGGTATAAATGCAGGCCATTCTCAGCTATGTAATCCTTCTTTTGAGTATGGTTTTGAGTTGTACTCAGCTGATTAATCCAGTTTCAAATGACCCCACATGGCAGCTTCAATCACATTTCTGGACCCTTAAGAAAGAGATCTGAAAGAAAGATAGGTTGATGTTTATAATGTCAACCAAAGCAACTCTTCCTTCAGAGAAAATGGAGGATTTTGGAAGCTGTGTAAGAGATGTGTTGTAAGCAAGACTTTGAGGGTAAGTCTGGTCTGTAGGCAACTACTTTCGAACAAGTAGGGCTCCACAAGTATCCTAGTTATATTGGTTATCGGGAACACTTACAACCCATTGTTACTAGTACTTGTATATTTTAAAAGAATCACTATTAGAACAAATTGTAAAATTATATGTAGCAAATAAACTATAACCATCATGATGAATTATTGAACCTTAATGTTTTACATACAACAATGTGTCTATATTTAGTCTATTTACTTAAATGTAGTGTCGAATACTCTCTCCGTGTCTGGTAAGTCAATAATATACACATTAGTTAAGGCTCACAGTTTTGCTCCTAGTAACAGCCTCTACAGAATAATTACACATTCCTCACAGAATTCTTTTATTATATGTACAATTATGTAAGACATTTGACTACTTTTCATTTTTTTTTCTGCCTCCTCTCTCTCCACAGCTAAGGAAAACATTTATTGAGCAATGTTGAGTTATTTTTTATATGTCATTGTAGCTACCACATTCACTGATAAATGATTGCAATTAATCTTTAAAGATTATCTACCCTTAGGGGTTTTTTTAACAAAT
This sequence comes from Phodopus roborovskii, assembly GCF_943737965.1. Lineage (NCBI taxonomy): Eukaryota > Metazoa > Chordata > Mammalia > Rodentia > Cricetidae > Phodopus > Phodopus roborovskii. The sequence goes on along the minus strand of NW_026125295.1, from coordinate 29,460,014 downwards.
AAAAAATATTTTTTAATTTCTTTTGTACTTCAGAGATGATGAGGATCAAAATATGAGATTTTTAGTAGTAAAATCATATAGAATAACAATCTAGATAAACTTGGAGTGTAATTTTTTTCTATGTTGGAGGGCCAGTCATGTCTACTTTCACATATTTATAGCATACAGTGTCAAGTTCCGCTGAAGGAACACCATGTGCAATGATTGGATTGGGGTTATTGGCATAGCTATCACTTCAGATACCATTCCTCTGTGCTGGGAAAATTTAAAAATTCTACTTTAAGATATTCTATCAATTCATGCCAACAATTATTACTACTTTGTGCTACTGAGTGTGGTTATTTCTACCCAATTGTACCCTGTATGCTACCTTTTATCAGTTATCTAGTATTCATTCCTTTAGTAACCACTACTGTGCCTTTAATGTATAAGTAGAAACATGTACATATGGTACACAGGAAAGATAAATAAAATACATTTTAATGATGAAATAGATTACATAATATTTTCAGCTAAAACTTGAGATGGCAAGAGACTTTGTCCTTGACTCCCTGGTTGGGAATGGTTGTTTCAGCAACAAACTATTTCACTGATCAGAGTTGTTTGGAAAAGTTGAAGTTCATTTTCTTTAACTAAAATAACTCACTGGGCCATCCATGGTGATGACGACAAAAGCGATCTTCTTGCTTATTTTGATGTAGCTTTATTCAAGCTTTCTTGGGCTCAAGGTTTAATGTTGCCTTTGTGCCACCCCAAAATGACATGTGATGGAGTAAGGCAACAAGCTGAAAGCACTCAGAGAACATAGTTCAACCAAGGAAAAGTGTTTTAAGTTCCAAAAAGATATTCATAACCAATAAGAATTGCATATAGAAATAACAAATTATTAAATATAAAGGGTTATAAAGTCATAGGAAAAGATGCTCCAATTTTATTTTTATTTATTTATTTATCACTTTAATCAGTAGTTATGGAAATAGCCAAATATGCCCTTAGTTTTGGCAACTCTACCTTTTCCTATTCTAGAATTGTTCTCAGAAGTGTTAAAATGTCCTAAGGAAAGCAACACTGATTTTCCTATGTAGGAGAATGCAAGGGACATTGGCCTTTCCCAAGCACATGCCACACTTAGGTTAGCAATGTTTTGGATTGTACTTTCTCATCTCTTACTAGTTAGCCTTGGAGCTGTGCAGAAAGATAACACTCAGCTAGTGAGTGTGTAATATGATGTAAACTCAAACACCCAATCACGGTAATTTTAGAGGTTAATTTCAGATTTCTGTCTTTACTGATTAATCTGCTCAATTTTTTAATTCCCATCTGAAAAGAAAATTCTATGCTTTAACACATGTGAACATTAGTCCAGCATCTAATTTCACTGTTGGTATAGGGTGATTGTATCTATTAGCTATACCTTAAAAGGAACATCGCCAAGTAGAGAAGTTATGATATAACTGGGTGCTGCATGCATTCTTTGTATTTAAATATCCAGTCCCTGCTTCCCTAAAAAGGAATCCAAATGACATAGTGCCACATTATCAAGCAAGCTTCAAAACAGAATAATGTAGTCCAATTTAAACAACCAAATACAGTGTTGAATATCATAACTTTTTTATATTGCATCTCATTTTATTTATTATTAACAAGATTTCCTCATTAAGCTTACTTACCAAAATAAATTCAGAGTGTCCACATCTTATAATTTTCTTCTTGGCAACCAGAATACATAGTAATGGAATTCAAAGACTTCATGAATTTTCTCATCCATATAGGCAATGTGAGTGTCAAAACATACAGAAGGAGACTCCTACAAGATTAGTTATAGCAATGTGATTTTCTTGGAGAGGACACTGTGTTAAGAAAACTCTTGTTCATCTATAGTCTCCTTCCTTTGAGAATTGGGATTTAATACTACTTGATTTTTGTTGTTGTTGTTGTTAGAAAAACAGTGTGTGTTGGGGGAGACAAAAAAGAAAATCTGTTGAGGTCTTTTAACTAGAAAACATAAAATCTGGAAGTCAGAACTGGGAATATGATTTATTATATTTGACCTTGTCATTTAATTATCTGATAATCTGCTTAATGGAAACTAGAAAACTGAAGTTATATGATTTATACTTTCAACATTTTAAACTTTAATTTCAAAATTAAACACACACACACACACACACACACATATATATATATAATTTTTAATCCTCATTAAATTTAACTGTGATTTATCTGTCAAGTGACAAGGATGATGCTTGATTCTTTGGTTTTACTTTGTGATTCTCTCTCTTGATTTCAGTTTTATGTGACTCAGTGAAAACCATTCATACTAATATTTTTCCCATTCTTTCACACGTACACACACACACACACACACACACACACACACACACACACCAAATAAATATAACTAAAAGGACTATAACTTAAAAACTTATATAATAAGAACTTTGAGTCTTTCAAGAAAAAAACTAAAGAAGATACAAGAAAATTAGAAGATCTCCCTTACTCTTGGATAGGTAGGTTCAAAATAGTAAAAATAGCAATGCCAAAAACACTCTACAGATTCAATGCAATCCCCATCAAAATCCCAGCATAGTTCTTCATAGACCTTAAAATAACAATACTCAACATCATATGGAAAAATAAAAGACCCAGGATAGCCAAAACAACACTGTACAATAAAGGAACCACCTGGGCTTTACCATCCCTCACAAGGCTATAGTTCTGAAAACATCTTGGTACTGGCACAAAAACAGACAGAAAGACCAATGGAATTGAATTGAAAACCCTGATATTAACTCACACACCTATGAACACTTGATTTTTGACAAAGAAGCTAAATTATACAATGAAAAAAAGAAAGCATCTTCAAAAAATACTGCTGGCATACTAGATGCTGACCTGTAGATGACTGCAAATAGATCCATATCTATTGCAATGCACAAAACTTAAGTCCAAATGTATCAAAGACATCAACATAAATCCAACCACACTGAACCTCTTAGAAGAGAAAATGGGAGGTACCTTTGAACAAATTAGTACAAGAGACCACTTCCTGAATATAATAACAGTAGCAAAGACATTGAGATCAACAATTAATAAATGGGACTTCCTGAAACTGAAAAGCTCCTATAAGGCAAATGATGCAGTCAACAAGACAAAACAGCAGCTCACATAATAGGAAAAAAAACTTCACCAACCCCACATCTGACAGAGGGATCGTCTCCAAAAATATACAAAGAACTCAAGACGCTAATTATCAAAACACCAAATAATCCAATTAAAAAGTGGGGTACAGAACTAAGCAGAGAATTCTCAATAGAGGAATCTAAAATGGCTGAAAGAAAGTGCTCAACATCCTTAGCCATCAGGGAAATGTAAATCAAAACAACTCTGAGATACTATCTTACTCCTATTAGTATGGCTTAAATAAAAAACACCAATGACAGTTTATATTAGAGAGGATGTGGAGAAGGGTGGGAGTGCAAATTTGTACAGCCACTTTGGAAATCAGTATGGCAGTTCCTCAGGAAAACTGGACTAAATCTATCTCAAGATCCAGTAATTCCACTCTTAGGCATATACCAAAAAGATGCACATCCATACAACATGGATATCTGTTCAACTATGTTCATAGCAGCATTATTTGTAATAGCCAGAACCTGGAAGTAACCTAAATGCCCAACAACTGAAGAATGGATGGATAAAATGTGGTACATTTACACAGTAGAGGACTATTCAGGCGGAAAAAAAAAAAAAAAAAAAAAAAAAACAATGAAATCTTGAAATTCCCAGGCAAATTGATGGAACTAGAAGAAATCATCCTGAGTGAGGTAACACAGTCATAAAAAGGAAAACATGGTATGTACTCACTCATATATGGATTTTAGGCATAGAGCAAAGGATTACCAGCCTATAATCCACAGCACCAGAGAAGCTAGGAAACATGGAGCACCCTCAGAGAGACATACATGATACCCTGGAGAAGGGGAAAGGGACAAGATCTCGCAAGCAAATTTGGAGCATGGGAGGGAGAGAGTTAGGGAGAAGAGGAGGGCAGAGGTCAGTGTGGGGGAGCAGGAAGACTGAGTCAGGGAAAGAGAAGAGAGCAAGAAAAGAGATACCATAATAGAGGTAGCCATTATAGTTTTTAAGAGAAATCTGGCACTAGGGAAATTTCCAGAGATGTACAAGGATGACCCTATTGCGGTTTAATAAGGATCAGGATAAACAATTAGGCCGAGCAGATGTTTATTCAGGGAGAAATAACTCACAACATAGACAGGTGAACGCCAGCAGGTTCCTGCTTCCAAGAATTCCTCCGGAAATCCTCCTGTCCGTGTGGGGCTTGCCGGCTTGCAAGAGAGCTCTCCAGTGCCTCCTCTGACCTGCTCTCCCCAGGTCACTTCCACCCCTGGCTCCACCCCCAATGGGTGTGGTCAGTGCCACAGAAGGAGACAAAGTAAATATCCCACTACATGACCCCAACTAACAATCTAAGCAATAGGGCAGACTACCTTAAATGCCCTTCCTGCATAATAAGTTTGATGACTACTTTATATGCCATCCTAGAACCTTCATCCAGTAGCTAATGGAAGCAGAGGCAGACACCCACAGCTAAACACTGAGCTGAACTCCTGGAATTCATTTGCAGAGAGGTAGGGTCAAGACCAGGCTAGTGAAACCCATAGAAACTGCTGACTTGAACAAGGGGGAGCTCATGGACTCTCCAGTCTGATAGCTGGGAAACCCAGCTGGACTGACCCAGATTCCCTGAATGTGGTGTTAGTTGGGAGGATTGTGCAGTTTATGGGACCTCTGGTAGTAGATCAATATTTATTCCTAGTATATGAATGGACTTTGGGAGCCCTTCCCACATGGAGAGATACTCCCTCAGCCTAGACACATATGGGGGAGGGCTTGGACCCTGCTCCAAAGGATATGACAGACTTTAAGACTCCCCATGTAAGGCCTCACTTTCCCAGGGAAGCAGAAAGGGGACAGGATGGGGGTTGGGGGGGGCAGGGGAGGATGGATGGGTGCAGGAACTGATATTGATATGTAAAACAAGCTTGTTTCTAATTTAAATTTAAAAATACACACACACATATATATGTATATATGCACACATATAACATACGCACATATGTGTGTGTGTGTGTATAGATGTAGATGTAGATTTAGCTATAGATATTTCTAAGGTTAAGCTAAATGCATTTTTCTTCATGAGAAAGCCATGTGCCTTTAGGGGATGGTGGAATAATATGGTTATGACATGAATTATTTCCCACAGGCTACTTTGCTTTGAAGATTTTGTCCTCAACTGTTGATGCTTTGGGAAGACACACACACACACACACACACACACACACACACACACACACACGTATATATGAAGGGATTAGAAAGGTTTGCAATTGGCAATGGGAAAGGGTAAAAGGAAGAGATGGAGAGGGGAACTAAAGGAGGGAAGGAAGGAAGAAAGGGGGAAGATGAAAACAAAACACTTTATTCAACTAAATCTAATGTGACAATTTTCCCAAAAAAGAAAAAAATCCCAGTGGCTCTAGTAAAGCATAATGCCTCATTTGTCAGCCTGCTTTAACAAGTGGATGTTTAGTCTCTGATAGCCTGTACCAAATTCTGAAGAGTTGTAAGATGAAAACATGTCATTCCTCCTATTGCTAGAACCAATGATTTATTCATTCCACTTATCCTTTACTACAGATGGTGCCCTTGTCGGTAACAAATAATTTCCAATACCAAAGAATAGTAAGAAATGTAATTAAAATGCACCCTTTGCTAGCCTTATTTTAGCCTTATTCAGTCTAAATAATGCTACATTTCTTAATTTATCATTTTACCAATATTCACATTATCTGCATTAAATATAATGAGCATCATTTTGTTTTGCTTTCTTCTTTTGGTAAGGCTAGCTACACAAACTTTAATTTCCACAGAATAATTAGTAATTGAAATTTGAATATAATAAATTTCTGTTTCCAAAGTGTTAGTGATGTCAACCCTCTATATGGGGTGAGGACATATACCATGACCCCCAGGAAATAACGGCTAGCCCTGCCTACCTGTTTCCAATGCTTTCACATACTCTGCTGGCAGTGGCTTCCTCTTCCTCTTGAGTGCCACAACCCTACACCCTCTCAGTTGCTTATCCTCAACTTAATTAAAAACATAAGAATATGAACGTACCCTCTACTTTTCAAAAGCCATACTTACAAACTTCACTGCCAGTTTATGACTCCCAAGTTCAAAACTCCCTCCCTTAAGATGCATACCTTGATCTCTCTCCAGCTCATTTGAGATGCAGGTATGTACCCAGCTTCTCACTCACTCCCCTGCTGTGTCTGCCCATCCCAGCTCTTGCCTTCAGTGCCTAGAACACTGTAACAACTAACTTCTCTCCAGTCCTTCTTTCCTACCACCCCGAGTTTGCTTCTCTGAACTCACAGCTGTTCAGAATGCACTTATTGGGTTACCAAAATTAAAATTAAAACAAGCCTCATTCTAAGGCAAAAGTTCAAAAGTATGATAAGTTGGCAAAGGAGGTTACAGAGGATAACTGATCATTTCTAGGTCAGCAAAGTTGAGTGCGTTTTTGGTAGAAAGAGGAACTTGGACGAATTATATATTGCTCTTAAATGTCTGAATAGTAGTACAGAACATACATCAATAAAAATAAACAAATTCAATTCAGCCAAACACAATCTACTTTGTAAATTTGCTGATCAATCTAGCAAAATTTGGTTTTTATGGTTTTGTTCCTGATTTTTGCATCAATGAGTTAATATAATAACTTCAAGATATTTTTCTTTGTCATATTTATTTTGGAGATTGATTTATTTATTTAGTTATTTTTGAGGCAGGGTTTCATGCAACTTAGTTGGCTTTGAACTCTTCATGACCTTGAACTTCTGACCCTCTTGTCTCCACTGTGCCTAGTGTATGTGATACTGGTGTTTAGCCCGATGCTTCATGCACACCAGGCAGGCACTACTCTATCAACTGATTTAAGAAGTTACAAGCACCTGGTAACAAGGGCAAGCTATCTCTCAAAGCTTAGAGAGTCCCAGCCCAGAGAATTGACATCTTTTCACTCAATATACATAACCTTTGAAGGAGACTTTTATTTTGATGTGATGGAAGAAGATAGGTAGATTGGAACAGTACTGATCTGTGAAGTGGGGATTTTGGATGCTAGTCTGGAGACTGCTAATGAGTTGTAATCTTGGTGGAAACATTGATACCTCTTTTGCCTTCACCTTCTTAATCTTTGAAATGATGACCTTGGGTTAAATCACTTAATAAGCTCCTCTGACTCCAAGTCCAAGTTCTATAAAGAAAAATCATAAGTGGTGTTCAAAGTCCCTTTGCTAACTTTCCTATGTAAATTTTAATAACTATGAAAAAATGAGATAAGGCAAATTTGAGTTATGCTGAACATAAATAGATATTGACTTTTCTTATCAACTAGAAAAAAATTCATTCAAGACAAAATGTTCATAGACTTAGATTACTGGGATTCTTACTACTACTATTACAAACATGATTTGAAACTACAATATTGGAGCCAGGTTTGTATTACTATTTGGGATAATATAATCAAGCCCATAGAAATAAGTATCTAACTTTAGCCAGACTCTTTTTTCTGTGCAATGATGGTCTTTACTTCTATTACTTCCTTTTATACATTACAAAACTAACTGAGAGCATACATCTGAGCAAATATTAAAAACATACTACATTATGTGTAAACCACATGAAGTTATATTCTCACGCATTTTTATGTGATCCTCCTTTTGTGAATCCAACAATGTTTTATAATTTAAACTAACAGAATGTAAAGCTACAGCTAAAACTAAAAAGCAGCCTTACAATATCTTAAAGGTCTGCCTGCTATGTTTCATCGTAATTTCACCCATGTAGAAATCTTAATAAAGTTGGAGATGTCCCCAGGAACAAGTATAACAACTTATTTTGAACATGCACACTAATATCATTCTACTAAACACAAAACAACATTATTTTTATTATCACAGTACTAGCTTTTCCTAAAATATCACACAGCCAATAAAACAATTCCAAAGTAAGTTTTAAACCTTAGAATCATCCCAGTTAGTCACTATTGAGATTTTAAGCTTTTATCTTGTACTCAAAACTCATCAGTCCTCAATTATTCTAGCTCCAAACAAGTGGGTATGGAAGATAGTAAGATATGTCCAAGCAGAAATTTGTTATTAACAAGATTTAAAAAAGAAAAAATAAAAAAATAAAAAGACTGAACCTCAAACTATGAACATCCAATACCAACAAAAATCATACTTGTGTTACTTGTGTACTTATGGATGTATTTAAGTCTTTCTAGATAAGCAGACTTTTGGGAAAACCAGTCAAATCAGGCATTTAAAAATTTGAGTTTAAAAATGATCTTTTTTTTTATTTTTTTTTTAAGATTTCTTTATTATGTATACAGTGTTCTGTCTGCATATTTCCCTGCAGGCCAGCACCAGATCTTATTACAAATGGTTCTGAGCCACCATGTGGTTGCTGAGAATTGGACTCAGGTCCTCTGAAAGAGCAGCCAGTGCTCTTAATAATCTCTGAGCCATCTCTCCAGCCCTAGTTTTTTTTTTTTTTTTTCTCTCTTAAAGTTTATGTAGATTCAACACAATAAACTCTACTTTTACATGTCTGTGATTATAACCGAATGTATCGGAAAGTCATCATAGTCTTAGTTTCAAGTAAATGCATCCAGCTTAGCTATATGGAGAATATCTGAAATCAACTCCCAACTGTAAAAAGCAAAATTTCAAATATTTCTTATCTGCAATTGCAAAGCTTGCAAATTAAGGTGAAAAAAATTACCCACAAATTCTTTGTTTTCTGGATTTTCCAAGACATAATAAACAATGTAATGGTACGTCAACAAAGAAAATTTGTCATGTTAACTGATTAACACCTGTTAATATGAAATTATAGCCATCAGTTTCACCCTTGTGTCACACAATTTTAACATGTATGAGAAACTTGGTCAAGTAATCAACAAAATTACATCCATGCACCAGTATATTTAATAGAACACAAACGATATCCTCTTACTGTGATGAGTCTAGAAATAATTTAAATTTTGGGTTTTATTCATGACAAACAAAACTACTTATACAGCAAAGAGCATCACTTCTGTATTTTTTTTCCCACACAAGTCATGGTCTTCATTCAATTTCCAATTCAAAAACAAAAGTTGCAGATTCGGTAGGCAGGTTTTTGTGTGAGCACACAATTCTAAAGTAAAAAACAATAAGCCTGTAGAGAACTTCTGCCTCTTAATAGGGCAAAATAAATAAATAAAAGATTGTAGACTAAACTCTACGCAAAATAAAACAAACAAAACAAGTATCCCAATAAATTATCACAAAATTGTTCACAATCGCTGCAATGTTCTTCTAAGGCAGCTGGGATATAAAAGTGGACACAGAAGAAAAATACCACAATACATTAAAATAGCCCCTTTGCTTGGTATGGGAGAAACCTACATCTGTGGCTAACTCTCCTTTCCCCACTTTTTATCTACATGATAAATGGCAGTTATCCAAGTACTAAAAATAATTAACTATCTAGTGATGTTGTTGCCAGACTTAACAAAAACAGCAATGAGTAAGAAATTTCATTTTCAAAATGTTTTCTTAAATCTTAACAATTAAATCAGAGGTTTTAAACTTAACAAATAGTTTACCTTTGTACTTCATTTAGTCTCCTTAACTCTCCTTGGGAGTTATACATCTTATACATCTATACTGATAGATGTATAAAAGAATTTATTAAATATTAAAAATAGTTTGGCATTGCCATGTACTTTTACATGGAAACAAATGTATTTAACTCATTTTAAAAATCAGGATTATATATATATATATATTTACGTGTGTGTGTGTGTGTGTGTGTGTGTGTGTGTGTGTGTGTGTAGGGCAAATTTAAAAAGATAATATCTGACATTAATTTTAAACAACTATTAAGCAGGAATCTATATCTTCTAAGATGTTCCATATAAATGAGCTACATAATTAACACCCTGGAAATTAACATTGTTTTTATTTAAGCAAACAAACACGCAAGAGACCTTTGAGCTTTAGTGCCTTTTAAGACACACTTGTTAGTAGCAACAAAGGTATCAAAATTGAATTTATTTTAGCGTAAATAAAAGGTGAGAATAGTACTGTTTCTCATAGTCATAATGAAATCTACTTTTTGCTTGTTCTTTAGTTTTTAAATTTGCAGCAAATCTCACCAGAGAAATTTTTTATCTTCAGCTTTATTTGGCTCTGTTTTTATCACAGCTTTAAAACAACTAGACAATGAACCTGGACATCCTAGTGGACTATATTAGTCCTGAAAAGCCTAGTAAGTACACAGTGGGCTCTCCACTGGCCTTGTCAATGTGAAACCGAGAGAGGTATTGCTGTTACTCTTTTAAATGTCTCTTCTTTAGGCTGAAAGGAGGAATCTGCTTGTGATTTAGACAGTTACCAAATTACCAAAACTAGCACAGCAACTCTTAATGAGCAAAACCATTAATGATCTTCCAACTGGAGCGCCTGTTCAAATACCTCACCTTGTTAGCACAGAATGAGGTGTTCAATCAAGAGACTGGGAATTGGAAGTACCAGGGCACAGTTTTGAGTGGTGATTACGAGGGCGAGAGGGCGAGTGCCAAGGTAACAGTCTTCTACCCTGCAGGAAGCTGAGAAACCTTCAAGTCTACATTTGTAAATCAGGCCTGATGATCACGGCAGTCACCAGCAAAGAACATATGAAACAATCATTTCCACTATTCTTCCACTGTTTTAATTTGTCCTTAAAATGAACAAGAAGATTCCCCAGAGTCATTGGCATTTTGTCTTCAGAAATTTAGAGCCTACTCTAGGAGTTCTCTGGCATGGAAAGGCAAGCAAAAGCCTCAGTGAAAATTTTAAACATTACTTCCTTTCCACAAGTGACTTGACTTTTCAGATTTGCTGACTTAAAATGTATGAAATGTTCTGTGGGAGTTGATTTGAGATATTTAAAGTTGTGGAGCTTTGAAGCATAAAATATACGTGTTGGCTTTTAAAATTTGGTGGTATTGTTTTTCACTTAAAATTCTGTAACTTAGGCATTGAAGTTTTGTTAACTTTTAAGAAACAAGCTATTTTAATCTGCTCTTTGCCCACAGAAAGTTTACAAATAATTTACTAAAAGACTTTTGCTTTAGACTATGCTATTTAAGTTCCTTCAAAAAATAACAGTGGCATGTTATCAATCTTAGGTTTAAGAGAATATATTTAAGCAAAAAACAAGTATTTTTAAAATATACATAACTTATCTTAAAGGAAAAAGTTGCACCAGAAATAGAACACTAAGCCTTTCGATGCCAGTATTCTATGTTGATTTTATTATTATTAAGCATATCTTTTAAACTTTGGATTACTTAAATTAGTTGAAATTAATGAGCAATAAAGTATTTCTAGATAGAAAAATGACACACAAATATGTAATAATTTTTCTTCTATGTTATAAAAATTGACAAAATTTGTAGGTGTGCCTTTTTTTGTCTTGATTGTTTAAGGGTAATGTACAAATCTGTTAAGGAGTGGTATACAAATTAATAGCTAGCAGGAGAGCCAAAATATAAGATGACTGATTATATTTTATGTCTATATAATTTCATAAACTGTTTTATGACTATTTAATCTGAGAAGGGATTTTCAAAAAACACTAAATACCCGCTAATTCTATTTCAAGCAAATGCATTAAACACAGCATCTAAGTCTATACTTTCGTCATTAGATGCTGAAACTAGAAAGCAGCTTTAGTTCTTTTGTTTGTTTGTTTTGTTTTTTAAGACTTCGATCTGTTCCTGAACTTGTAGGGTTCTGCTTATCTAAGCCAGAAAAAAAATATATATATATTTGTAATTACTTGAAACCGACTTCTGAAAACCCACTTGGATAATATGACTAAATTTATCTTGGAACAGATTTCCACATTTGCTAGAGAGATTTGGATTTTTTCTTGACTATTGCTCCCGTGATTTTATTTTCTTAATGGTGTGATAGTGTTTCCTGTACTCAACAGTTTAAAATATATAAACTTGTATGAGAAATGCCCTGCAATGTTGTGTATTACAATCGCATCCCTTATCCCAAACCTACAGTGATGACTGCTGGATGCTCCTTCCTTCAAATAAAACCTTGCTTCATCATAAGCTATCCAAATGTAGAGGGCGCTGCTGTTCATGGATTCTGAAAGTGTTCCAAAAGCAAAGACAGTCACTTATAAATATAGTTTTTGTTTTTCAAAACCTGCCTGTAAATTCTAACGGCACTGTATAATGTGTAAAGTCTTGATTGAAACTGAAAGTAGCAAAAAACTATTTATGTAGTACAGAGTTAAAGTTGTACATGTCATTGTGCAAACAAGTATTTTTAATTATCCTTGGTTTCTAATTATCTGTAAATTATTGTAGACATTCCAATAACTAGATTTTATATATTTTAATTTTCTGCCACTATAGTTATGCAAAAGAATAGCCTGGTGTACCAGGATGCGGACTGAATTACCATTTTCACATAGATGAAGGAAAGATGAAGTAAATGTAAAGGAAATTCCTTCTGGGTAAAAATTGTGTGTTTTCAGTACTCTGTTACAATGTTTTTGGAGTTTGAAATTTTATATAGATTGAGGAAAATGTTCCAATCAGTGGTTGTCTGTGTTAGCTATTTTTCTAAGCAAGCATACAGTTTTAAAAGCTGTTTCACTGAACTTGCTAGTTTCTGCATTGGTTTTTTTAATGCACGCCCAAAATATAGACGTTGTCTCTTATCATGTAATAAGTATACCACTTTTTCATTAATGATTTGAAACAAAGCAGGATAAAATAAGTGTAACTACATATGTTTGTATATATGTATATATTCACTAATAAAATGTTATAAAATTATTTCTTTGATTTTTCAAAAGTATGCAAATCATATGAATTTACTTTTACTTTCCTCTGTGGTATGATTACTATACATAATTTTCATGCAACTAGAACTGAAGCAAATCATAGTCAATCTTATAAAATTTTGATAAGTATTGGTATAAAATTAAAGTAGAAAATCTCATGTATTCGGTGCAGTGCTACATGCAAATTGAATTTATGCTAAGCAAAACTAACAGGCACCTTGTCAGTAATGGACAAACCTGAGTGACAGCTCCAGATTTAAAATGTATTTGCTCAGACAACAGATCGTAAACTAAAATGTGATTATGTTTTAACCTAGGTTTTATTATTAGCTCTTACAAGCCATTCAAAATTTCCTTTTCTTGTTATGCACACATTTGGTCCAAATAAATATAGACAAGCTAGTATAATAACGGCTAGCGTTAACAAGACAGTATCCCCTACAGTTAGTGCCACACAATCAGCCACACGTTTTACATTTTTTTCTTTCCTTTCTTAAACACCATCTAAATAACAGCAGCATTATACTTCCCTCCCTGGTACCTAAAGAGGCGACAAACGTGAGTGACTGTGATCTGTAAATATGTACTCTATGCAGCGCCGTGAAACTAAGTACAAGAAAAACATAAATGTCGCTTCAGGAAAAGTTTTGAATGTAGCTCAGGCATAGCTTTTCAACTCTTCCAGTTATTTTAAAATCAAAATAAGCGTGGCAGAAAGCACAGGAGGGAAAGCAGCTGACGAAAACGGCTCCTAATGCGTTCTTTTTGACTAGGGCATCCAAACCTGCTTGTTTAGGCTGCATCTAATCTAGCACAAGAAGGCATTGTCTGAGTTTTATGCTATCCATCCACATGTAAGAAGTTCTCCACCTTAAATCAGGGAAAAGAAGTCGAGGAGGGAAACAAGCCAACCCACAACTGGCTAACAGTTGCCTTTTATGACTGGCAAGTCCTTTGGAACTGAGATACCCCACAGACTGACCAACTAGGACACGGATGAAGCTTGGCCCTGTCTTTCTGTCAGTTCGCTGCCATCAAAACAAAGGCTCATATTACACGAAAATCTTGTGCAAATGAGCCATCATAGAGTGAATGACAATCTCCTAAGACCATGCAGCAGGACGCTTCTTTGATCTGAAGCACTGTTAATCTTTCTCACACATAGCACACTCATGCACTAGGGAAATCTTCGATGAGAACCACCCTATTGCCACAGCAAGATATAAGGAGGCACTAAGCAAAAGTTCTACCTTGGCTGTATCTTCTTTTGAGTCGTTTTTCACTTTGTTTTAGGTGGATTTGTTTGATTAGGTGGTTTTGGTTTTTGTTTAGGTTTGGATTTGGGTTTAGGTTTTTTGTGGTTCTTTTGTTGTTGTTGTTGTGGTTGAGATGTTCACAGAAAATTTATATCTCCCCGTTTTTTACTCAAAATCTTTGCTTAAAAAATACTTCCTCTGGTACAATTTTTTTTATAGATATTGTTAAATTATGTTTTAAAAGTCTTCCAAGGGCTATAAAAAAAAGTCAGAGAATGTTTTAAATGTTTTGTTTACGTAGGTTTTGTCATTAATCATTAAGGACCCAGACAAACAACAGCTACATATTATATATACTGCACCAAAAATGTAAGAAAGGAAAAAGGGAGGGGCTGGGCGTAGTGCTGGTGTCGATAAGAGGGAGGAGGGAGAACGGAACGGGGAAGGAGAGAGAGAGACAGAGAGATTTGCAAAAGAATGATTTGGGTCTCCATTTCAAAGGTGTTTAACCCACCAAAACACATCACTAAAAAAAATTACAGATCAAATTTTGGATCCCAGGCAGCCTTTTCTTTTACTTTCTAATATTAAAATAAAGTGTTTGGTTGGAGAGCCAAATATGTAAAGCACATGTGCTCTCGCACAAGCTGAGTAAATCATGCCAACTCAAAGATGGTAGGAAATATGCCTCCTTAGTTGTGCTCTGCTTTTGAAGTGTTGCCTAAAAATCAGGCCCAGTCTTCAAAGAGAGGGGGATTGCAGTCTTTATCCAGCAATTAATATGGTTGGAACTCAGAGCATCAGCATCTAACCACAACCCTGACTGGACAGAAGCAGAGCAGGAATTCATTCTCTTTCAAGACTTGAAGTAAATCATAAAAATGAATAAGTAAGCCACAATATCTTGCTAATACTTTACAGGAAAGAAAGGGGTAATTCTAACCTTCCACATCTAACAGCCATCCTGTTTTTGACATCCAGACAATCCCTTCCAAAACGTCCCAGCATTTTATCATATTCCCAGACCTTTAATAAGCTTTCTACATCTGGATTATTTTACTCTCTATCCAGCTTTTAAGAAGGCAATGCTACTAGTGAAAAATCTCTTTCTTTCACCATCTAGAATAAAACACATGATAGTTGTGGATGTTTCTCTTCATGTCAGAGTTCAAGGATTCAAAAATGATAAGAATGTAAAAGCAATCAAAACAGCAAAATTTGCAGGAAGAGCTAAGCACATTAGATTATGCAGGGCAGTCATTAGATATGATGGAGGTGAGCTTCATTTTTCTTTCTCAATTTCATCATAAGAATCTTCTGACAGGGAGTGCTAGGGGAGCAATTGGTTAGCATTAGAGACCTTACACAGAATCTTCTGGCAAAAACCTGGAATGATGATTCTGTCTTGCTGCTGGGTGATTGCAGAATTGCAGTCCATAAAACGCCATTGATTTCTACCCAATGTTAGATCCTGAATATTTTTTTTTTATTTTAATGTTGTGTTTTATTGAGATTGTTCTCAGGTTTCCCAGGTTGCCCTCAGCCTTGCTGTTTGCTATGCAACAAAGGCTAATGTTGAACTTCTGAGGCTTCTGACTCCTCTGCCTCAGCCTCTTAAGGCAGATATCACAGATAAGGTAGAGCTTGAATATTAAAGAATAAATTATCGAGGAACAAGATTTCAGAGCAAGGGCCTAATTGCAATTAATATATCTATATAACAAGTGTGTTTGGGTCTGAATAAAAGATGTATGTACAGTAGAGATGGGAAGTCTCTCACTATAAGGACTGATCTCGGGATAAGTAGGGCATCTTTACTTCCTCACGGAGAACAACATGCTGCCCTCTCAAATCACATGCAGTTGTTGTACTATTTCTTCCTTCCTTCCTTTCTTCGTTCCTTCCTTCCTTCGTTCCTTCCTTCCTTCGTTTCTTTCTTTCTTTCTTTCTTTCTTTTCCTTCCCTTATTGTTGTCTTGAAGGAAAGCGCCATGTGTAAAGTATTTACAGATAAATACCAGGGCGCCCTGACAGCCTAAGTGACATATTTCATTAATAAACAATGTTTGTTACTCAGTGAGGTTTCATGCAGAAGATTCTTGAGGAGCAGCCACTGCAACCTCTAAATATTTTTAAAAATTAATGTGTAATGGCCTCTTTGCTATCAGATCAGATACTGTTTTTTGTTTGTTTGTTTTCTTTTTTCAAGACAGGGTTTCTCTGTGGCTTTGGAGGCTTACCGGGAACTAGCTCTTGTAGACTAGTTGGAGGCTGGCCTCGAGCTCACAGAGATCCACCTGCCTCTGCTTCTGTCTCCTGAGTGCTGGGATTAAAGGCTTGCACCACCACCACCAGACCTATCAGATACATTTTTACCCCCAAGATCTTACACAGGAATATAGAAGTGAGCTCACAATGATACATGGTTTTCTGGATTTTTGTTGCCTGTATTTTCTTTTGTATTGCCTTTCCTTGGGTACTCATTGAAAAGGTCCTGATGAATGTTTCAGCTCTACAGAAAGTTGGGTGGAAGAACAAAGCACAGTTCACAGATTAAATATCTAAAAGGAGGTAAAGTCATATTGGTGATGAGGATGTTGGATATGGGGTGGAGTTTACACAAACTTAAGAAGAATCCATCACCCCATTTCATTTTTTGCCATCGTTATGTTGAAGCATCTTGATTTTCCTAGACCCTAGTTCAAAATCCAGGGAGCCTGCCAAGGCTATTTTGCCACTTAGCAGCAGTGGTGTTAGAGCAATTTATACAAGGGGCAATAAAGGATTCAAAAAGAAACATATTTTTCAACCATTAAAAAAAATGAATGAATAAGAAGGAACACTTCCTTTTTAATATTGCATCTGATATTTTTTTTAAAAATAAAATTCCCTGATAGTACACTATCATTACCCACCAAGCATGGGGTTTGGCAATGTCTACTGAGGCACGTCTACCATGGTCTACCCCTCCTATATATTTAGCTGTCAGCAGGCATATTTGTTAGGTATAAATTATTCAAACCCGATTTCAAAAGACCCATAACCTATTTAGAGTTCAATGTTACTAGATCCACCCACAACCACTAGCCTATTCCCAACCCACTTATATAAATACATAGATTTGTACTTTCAGCCTCATTGAAGGGTACTAATGAATATGTTATTTATGCAAAAGTACAGGTTCGTTAAATAGAACCTATTTAACTGTATTTTTTTTTTCAAAATGTATTGTCAGGTAAAGCTTTTCTTGGTGTTTTTTTTTTAATAGGAAATCAGCATTTTCTGTAACAGTATTAGTAAGAATATTATTTTTAAGGCTATAACAAGAGAAATTCATGGTTACTGATTTTTGTAAATCTAAAATATTTGTATTGCACTCAACACTTACTAACCAATGTGCTGTTTTTAATCTAGCAAATCTATTTATCGGTCTTTCCATCTGGCATTTTTTAAATTTATTTTTAATTAATAATACATTTATACAGCATTACCAAAGAAAATAAAGAATAAAGATAAAAATAAACAAAGCTGTTCTTGTCTTTGCTCTCTGTTTAGAGTCCTGAGCTCTGTGAGTGAGCTAGCCTTTTCCATGTTGATGCAGTCTTTCACTGTGTTTTACTCATAAACAAGAAGTACAATTGGCAGCTACAGTCATTTGTTTCCATCTGACACGTTCTATGACAATGGGTCTCAGCCTTCCTAATGCTTCGGCTTTTTAGTATCATTCCTTGGGTTGTGGTGACCACCAACCATGAAATTACTTTGTTGCTACTTCTTTACTGTAATCTTTGCTACTAATATGAATCATAATGTAAGCGTCTGATATGCAGGACACCTGATAAGCAATCTGTGAAGGGGTTGTGACCCACAGACTGATAATCACTGTTCTATGAGAACCATGTTTGCTAAAGGCTTGGCTTTGGAGTCAGGGAGATGAAAAGCAGAACAGATTGAGTTTTAGTTTTAGTACTCTCAAAGAGGTATGAGAAAGAAGTTGAATTGTCTCCTTACTCTACTTGTAGCCATCTATAAGAAAGTCATATGACAAAACCAGACAATGTGTTCATTTAACTATAAGATAGGCTAAATACTCTTTTCCTGGTTGGCTGAAGAATGGGGTAGGAGAAGGCACAGGCAGTTCCCAGACTATCTTCAGAAAGTCTTTTGTTATTTCAATTCCAGCATAGCAAAATTGGTTCTTAAAAAAATCCCTCTATTTTGAAAGTTAAAAATAATTAGATTTGTAGGTTTAAGACCCTGCAACAGTTTCCGCCTGGCAACACACTTTATCTATTTACTACCTTGCTTAGCTACTTATTTATTTTTAAGGTTTAAGGGAACATAAAGCATTTATTAATTTTTCCTGGGCTGGAGAGATGACTCAGTGTTTCAGAGCACTGGTTGCTCTTCCATAGGACCCCGATCCCATTCCCAGTACCCACATAGTAGCTCACACTTGTCTTTAACTCTAGTTCCAGAGGATCCGATGCCTTCTGGATTTTTCAGGCACTGTATGCACATGCTGAAGGCAACACTCCCATAGACATGAAGTAAAATAAGTAAATAAAATTTTAAAAATTCTTATATGAAAAACATCTTATGTGTACTATATTTAAATAATTTCCCCTCCAGCATCTTTTATATTCCTCCTCTCAAATTCATGGCTTTGTTTTCTATAGTCATTAATATGCATATATATATGTATACATACATACATACATGCATGCATATATGTATATACATATAAATGAAAAATATATAAATAAAATCTTCTGAGTCCATTTAATGTGAGCCAACTTCTATGGGTTTTGGGATCCAAACTCTGGTTTCTGGTAGAGCAGTAATTGCCCATAGTTGCCAGTCATGCATGTCTCCTGCCCCTTGGCCACACTATATTTATAGTTAAGCTGGGTTTTCATATACATGAGGCATACCTATACACCTGGCATTAAATCTAATTTGAGTCACTTTTAAAAACAGTGCATAAGTTCTTTTAGACTATAAATTAATCTAAAAGATTTTAAAGTAAATTTTAATTAAATGTTTAATCTATGCAAGGATTCTCTTTTATACACTATCACATCTGGACTATTAACAGAGAAAATGAAGTTTTTCCTTGAAAATTATATGATTTTCAAAGATTACCTTTCAGATGCAAAACTTTGCCATTTGGGAAATCCTGATAATTAAAATTTACTATACATTTACTTTATTGGATTAAATAACTCTATTACAATATATACTAGATATACTTGCATGTCAGGACAAAGAATGTATTTGTACCTACTACAACATTCAAAATTTGTAAGATGCACAAAATTTCCTCTTTTTGACAAAATTTTAATTTTGTTTCAGAAGTAAATTAACACATGAAGAAATTTTGTGTACTTGCTATTCTAATTGTGGTTGGCTTCTTTGTATTCTAAATGTATTTATATACTACAAACTTACAGCCTTTTAGAAAGGCTCCTCTTTTGTGAGGCAGGCCTCCAATTTAATCAGAAAGCCATTGACTGTCTCTCTAACTGCAATACTACTATTGCACAAGTGATCATACTGTCCTAGCAGGTAGGTCTTGTAGTGAGTTTATAGAGGTCACAGGCAAGTATGGCCATTCATACACAACCGCCTACATGGCATCTTCCAGGTCCAATTATAAGCATTTTTTTTGGTCAACGTAACTACACATAATCCTTTCCTATATGATTCATTAATGATGGCTAGCCAGGCATATATAGTGGTGAACAACAAAAATTCTTGCCTCAAGGTAGGTGTTAAACAAGGATTGAGCACACCTGAGGTTGTCCCCTGACATGAAATTTGCTGATAAATAGTGAACCTAGAAAAGGACATATTGAGTGAGGTAGCCCAGATCCAGAAATACAAGCACTGCATGTTCTCATTCATGTTGGTTCCTAGATCCAAATCCTCAAATGTGAATACACAACATGGAGTAACTGCAGAATCCAGGAGGGTAAAGAGGACAATGGAAAAGGGAAGTGCTAGAGTGGATTAACAGGTTGTAGGTGATGTAAAGGGAGAAAATAATGTGATGAAAACTGAGGAAGGGTCTTTAACTGAAGGAGGAGGGGGATCAATAAAGAGGGAGACAGTCACAGAAAGACAAGCATGCTATGTACTCACTCATATATAGATATCAGACAGAGAGAAAAGGATTTACAGCCTGCAATCCACAAACCCAGAGAAGCTAGGAAACATGGAGGACCGTAAGAGAGACATACATGGTCCCCTGGAGAAAAGGAGAAGGATAAGAGCTCCCGAACAAACTGGGAGCATGGAGGGAGGGGGAGGAAGGGAGGAAAAAGAGGAGGGTATAAGAGGAGAGGGGAGGAGAACGTGAGGGACCAGGAAGACTGAGTCAGGGATGAATAGAGGAGAGGAAGAGAAGAGATACTTTAATAGAGGGAGCCATTTTAGATTTAAAGAGAAATCTGGCACTAGGGAAATGTCTAGAAATCCACAAGGATGACCCCAAATAAGAATCTAAGCAATAGTGGAAAGGCTACCTTAAATACTCTTCCCCAATAATGAGATTGATGACTACTTTAAGTGCCTTTCTAGAGCCTTCATCTAGTAGCTGATAGAAGCAGAAGCAGAGATCCTCATGGAATACAGTTGTAGAGAGGGAGGAGTGATGAGCAAAGGGGTCAACCATCCTGGGGAAACCCACAGAAACAGCTGACCTGAACAAGTGGAAGCTAATGGACCTCCAGTCTGACAGCTGGGGAACCAGTATGGGACCAAACAAAACATCTTGAATGTGGATGTCATCTAGGAAACCTGGGAATTTTATAGGGCCTCTGGCAGTGGAACCAGTATTTATCCCTAGTGTCCAATGGACTTCAGGAGCCCATTCCCCATGGTGGTATACTCTCTTTGCCTAGATACATGCCCCTGCCCTAAATGACTTGACAGACTTTGATGATCCCTCATGGAAGGCATCACCCACCCTGGGGAGTGACTGGGGAATGGGATTGGGAGGTTGGGGGGTGGGATGGAAGGATGGGAGGGAGAGGGAATTGGGATTGATATGTAATATAAAATTGTTTCTAATTTAAATACAATTTATTACATTTTTTTCAAATAGAAGAGAGGAAGAAAGTAACAAAAAGGAGGTTTGAGACATCCATAAGGAATCTAGTATTTTCATTTGCCAAAAATTACCTATAGTACATGTAAGTGTGTGTGCAAATGAAAAATACAACAAATTATATTAAATTTTCACTGAAATACTCATTTAATTTTGACATGCTGGTAAGTTTTAAAACTGAAGAATAAAAATTTTGAGTATTAATAATATGCACTAGTAATACAGCGGAAATTCCCAAAGTTGGTCTATATCTTTCCCTGAAATTACTGTAAAGCCCTAGAATTAAAAAGAACAACAGCCAACACATGGTTTTTCATATCAAAACCATAATTTGTACAATAAAGACTATGCAGTGTGATTAAAAAGCTGGACCTAACTGTTGTCTTTCTTTATACTCAGAATATGATGATTATAGCTAGTCCTTTTTAATTCATTAAAATCAAGTTTTGCCTTGAAAAATTGTACGCTGAACCATTTTAAATTTTATGCTTATTCTACAATATTTGAAACAGAAATAAAACTAAAGACTGTCAGACTAGAATATATATGTGTGTGTGTGTGTGTGTGTGTGTGTGTGTGTGTGTGTGTGTGTGTTTATTGTGCTTCAGGGTTATAGAAAATCAACATATTTTGTCTCTATATTTTTACCTCATATTATTTTAAAACTTGGATATTTTTGTCATATAAAAATTATGTATATTGACTGCATGCATATCCAAGAAACATAAAAAGAACAAAATTTCTAAAGACATTTTCATCATATTGCAGTCATCAGAGACTCACTTAAGTGTTAACATCATGTTACACATATCATAAAGAAGTTTCCCTATAAAGATATTGAGTCCAATGATCCAAGTTTGAGATTTTAATAAAACATCTCTTTGTAAAATTAATATCTAGAAAATACCAATACAAAAAACAGATGAATATGAAGTTCTTAATAAATCTTTAATAAAATGGAATAGGGATTCTTTATATTTCAAATGTCTTTATGTTAAGTTTTATTTTCACAGTAGGGATTTCCAGTGCTTACAAACAGTAACATTCAATGTCTGGATGAAGCAACTATTAAAAAGTCTCTGCAAAATGATAAATAACTAATACCTCTCATTTAAATAGAGATTAAATTTCTAAAACACTGTTTTGTTAGAACTCAAAAAATTCCTAAACTGATTCCTGATAGGTATATTTAGAATATAAATTTAAAAGTGTTTTTTTAAAGAAATTTAAAATGGGATATATAATCCTCAGTTTCTATATTCTCTACAAAATTTCTCCTGTAGTCCTGTCCTTTATGCTCAAGTCTTTATTCTCTGCTTCTCTTATTTCTGGAAATGGTTATCTACATTTAAGTGGATCAAAATTAAGTTTTTATTTATTAAAAATTGTCTATTTATTCATTCATTCATTACTTTACAGCCAGTATGGGGACCTCAGACATACTAGTCAAAAGGGTTACCACTGAACTAACTCTAGCCAAATTTTAAAATGTATTACTTCAATCCTACTAGCCACATTTCAAATGCTCTGCAGTCGTATGTGCTAGTGGTTATCAAACAGAACTACTCAACCATGAAGCCTTTTTCTCTTTACATGAAGCTGTTGACACTGTTACCTAGAGAAGAGAAAGATAATAAAATACTCTAAGTATGTTACTCTGGGTATGTCATGTGACCCTGTCAATTATTTTTCTAGCATGTTTCAGTTTCTGCACCTTCTAAAGTGACAATAATAGTAATAATGATATCAACTTTATAAGTTATTGACTATCAAGAGCATGTTATACAAACTGACTTAAATAAATATAAATGTGGGTAAGCCAAATATGTCTGGCAAAAGACACGTACAATAAGAATATTCATTTTCTCCTTTTTATAGTGAAAATTGCACTCCTACATTAGCTAATATTTTTAAATCTTACCTTGGACAATTTTAATAGACTCTATTTGCCCCCTGAGTCCTCTTCAGTGTCGACTCACATGTGTTCTCCCTTTTCACCACAGATCTGCTTTACAATAAGATATTTGTAGCTAATACTTATAAATGCAACAACTACACCTTCAGATTTCAAGCACTCAGTAAAGTTCTTGGGCTCAAAATGAACAACCCACTAAGTTGTCAAATTACATTAAATTTGGTTATAAACATTGATAAATCGTGTGTGTGTGTGTGTGTGTGTGTGTGTGTTTAAGAGAATCCTCACATGCTTCAAGTTTTATTAACATTTATAATCTCAAATTGTTTTATCCTTACCATCTGTTCTGGAATTTAGAAACGTAAGTTTCAGTGTGTCTTAAATGTTCCAATCATCTGAGCTGTTTAAACTCCCCCAATTTAATGACCTTTTTAAAATAAACTCTTCAAGTCATAAGTTATCATTTTTGTTGCTAGAAACCAACAAAATTCTATTTTGTAAAAGTCATTGGGGAGATAAAAAAGATGAATTAGGGCTGAGTATGATGCAAATATGGCATCATCAAGGATTGAATAGAAAAATATTTTTAAAGTCATTGAGGAAAGGGCTCTAACTACAAATTATGGCTCTGGGTATGATTTCCAGCCTCGGAAAAGGAAATAAAGTATCTGGGTAACCTGATGCAGAACACTTATAATCCTAACATTCAGGCAGGGTAATTGTTAATTTGAAGCCAGCTTGGACTACATAGTGAGGTACTGTATCAAAATAACAAACTTGCTTTGCTTTTGCTTTTGGCTCTGTTATCCCAAACAAAACAATCAAAGAGAAGAAACAGAAAATAGTAACCACATGTGTGGTGGAATTGATGAAATCAGAACATGCTATGCTGAGTGATGTAACTCATACCCAGAAAGACAAACACCAAATGTTTTCTCTTATTAGTCCATTCTAATTCTGAATCTTTAGATATAAGTTTATAACCTGGAATAACCACAGAAAACCAGTAAAGTTAAAAGGGACCATGGTAGGGGGTGGAGGAGAAGATATTCTAGAGAGGGGAGTTGTAGGACTCAGGTACTATGAAGAGAAAAATATGGGGGGGTACTATGTCTGGAGATGGGGAGGGAGGGAGGGAAATATGGAGGAAATAGGGGAAAAGGAAGGATATAGAATGCCAAAGATGACTGAAAATGTCACAGGAAAATTCAGTATCTAATGTTTACTTTAAACATACATAATAAATATATAAGTGCATTGTATACATATATACATAATTTAAATAATTTCTACTTAGAGTGGTAATGCTCCCTGAAGAATCATAGACCATGTAACAAAAAACCCAGAGCTAAGCATGAAAAACTCCCCTCAAGTTCTTAAACAGGGAAATTCACGAGACTCCCTGAAACAATACAGGCTACTGCCATGGTTGTTGATTGTTTCCTAAAACCTGGTGTAAGACCAGACTTCTGAAGTCACCACATACTTCAAATACAAGACTTGGAGGAATCAAGCTGTAATTCATCTAGATCCTCCTCCGTGAGGAATGGTTCTCATATTATTAGAAGGTGCAATGAAAGCTGCCAAAGGAGATGAGCAATCAAGTCCTACCCAGCTGTGAAGCCTATGAACCACAGTAATTACTAGACCAGCAACATACCCATAGGTGCAATAGCGGCACTTTTGTCTTGGGGGTAACCAACATCAATCAAATTGGACTCAACAGGAAGGCATCTATGCCTGGTAATGTAAACCTAGCCAAGTATTTACAAGTGGAGAGATCAAAAATGCAAGAGGAGAATCCAAAGCATTTTCCTAAATATAGTTTCTAAATGTATTCTTAAAACTTTTCATTACACCCACAGAAAACTTTAGCCCTTACCTGTCATCAAAGATTATTTTGCCAACAGTTGAAGACTATTACAAGCATCTGTAATTAGATAACATCCAGATAATAAGTGACTGTGGGGTGCACAACCACAACTGATACATATGCAGTACAACCCCTACACATATGTCTCAGCAACACCACAGAAGAAGGAACATAAAGACTGTGAGAGCCAAAAATACAGGGTATCTGAAGTGAGATAGTGTCTTCTATATATGACAGGGATGCTATATCCATGATGCTATATCCTACCTGAGGACTTAGCCTTCATAGTACCAGAAGGCACCATGCAGCCTTCCAAGGAAGGAAAGCAATCAACAGGCCTACCTATTTATGCCTTCTATGAACCACAACAATGACAACATACTCTAATTCGACTTAGAATCTGTTCAGCAAGAAAGAAATCATGGCTGGTTCTACAATCATAGCCAGCTACCTATGGATCTTGAAGGAGAACCTACAACTTGTTGTTAAAGCAATATAAAGCCCAATACATTCTAAGTAGTTGTCCTTGTATCCACAGATAGGTGTAGTCGTTGTCTCTCATCAAGAAAATGTCCCTTTGCAACAGTGAGAGACCACTACAAAAAACCACTACCAATCAAAATGTAGAGTTGCAGAACACAATCCCAAAGGATACATCTACAAAAAAATTCTCACACATAAGGAAGCAAGAAGGGTTGTAAGAACCAAAGACTCAGAGTTTGCTGTGAGATTATATCTCCTATAAATGTTAGAAGCTGCATCTATAAAGTTACACCTGTGTAGTTGCCTAAGCATGAGCCAAATAAGGACAACAACAAACATACTAAAGTGAATCATGGTGGGGGCCCAGGAGACATTAACCCTATACACAGAACTACAGGGAACTAAGGAATGCTGAGAGCAGGAAAAAAAACAGACTTTCTCATTGAAAGAATACACTGGTTATACAGAATCAAATGATCAGCCCTGAAAACACAAATGCAAGTAACATTATACAGACTGAACAGGTTGTTTTTGCATACTTAGAAATATATATGTACACACATATATGTAAACAACACCAATTCTTAAAAGAGGCCATGAATTTGAAAGAGCAAGGAAGAGTATATGGGTGTATTTGAAAGGAGGAAATGTTAAATGGGAAATGTTTCAGTTCTATTATAATCTCAAAGGAAGCAGGTATACTTTTTTAAATGATAGATTTTTAGCATGCTGTATTTAATGGGTTTGTATTAATTTTAATAAGCATGTAAGAGTCATGAAAATTTCCTCACCTCAAATACAGAAGTATATAAATTTCACAGCCTGAAGATGATTACTGGGAACCTTCAGCACACAACGCCATAAGAAGCAGGAAAACTAAGCTGTGCCTTCTTCGGGAGCACATTTTCTCCTGAAGAGAGAAAAGCCATTTGGTTCTGCATTCTCTTGAAGAAACATAAATCAGCCTGACATTTCCAAAGAGAAACTTGGAAGTGCATCTAAAGAGTTGTACTTCAGTATCAGCTTTAAAGTTTTTCTTATAGATCTTTCAGTTAAAAATACTTAAATTTCAAAAGGGAATCTGTTGTTAAATTGTAAATACATTTTTCAAAACTACCTTGTAGTTTTCTGTTTCTAAAAGTAAGTCACAAATCCAGATTTTAATGTGCTATTTCTGGATTTTGAAATGTTGGCAATTCTCAGAAAATCAAAAACATTATGTTGGCCAAAAAGTCCACAGCTGCTCATAGAATCATGTTTGCAAGAAGGTAGTTTGTGAGCCTGCCCACAAGTATTTACACAACTATATGCAAACAAATATGGATTTTAATTAGTTACCCTATGTCAAAACCCAGGAATCAGGAATGATGAGTTTGCCTCATGTACACATTTTTCTCAAAATATGAATGTTAAAATAAAGAGTTATATTGGAGTTAGGTTATAATTCCATTAACTTTAAAGATGAGATAACCTATCTAAAACGTTTAGAAAATTTATACATAAAAATCATTTTGATGTTTTTCTTTGTGATATCTTAAATTCTAAGACATAAATTTCTAGCTTAGGTGTCACATCTCCATAAGTATTGTAGACAATTCTTAGTTTTCAGGCCATGATTTATCAAGACAAAAAAACTTCAGTTAAATAACTTTCATAAAATAAACCAAAATCATTTAATGTGCCATGGAGAAAGTTTTATATAACTAAAGCACATAATAATAGTGTGATTATTCTGGATGAAATAATATTGCCTTTAGTGTTTATAAACTATTGGCAAGGCTCTCTAAGCACTGACTTCACTTTATTCATAGAACTGGTAAAATGCAGTAATTATTTCAGGGTATATTTGTCCAAAGAATTTTCAAACTTCAACCATGGTTCTTGTGCCCAGATATTTTTAAGCCCTTTTGACTTCACACATTGAAATTTATGGTGCATTTTCCAGTACTCCCTGCTGTGTCCCTCATCAGGTCCTGGCTGCCAAGTCACTAGGAAACAAGAAATGAATGCTGGAAAACCCCGTGGCTGTTCTGAACTAAAGAACTGCAAACATGACCAGAGTTCTCCACAAACCCTCCTAGACTGTCACAAGAAAAATGGCAACAAACTTCAGCCACTCAATGAAGCAATATTTTCCTTATTACTTGCAAAGTCTTTTATTTGCCCTCCTCAGTATCATGCTTGAAAGGATTTTAAGACTGGGGCAATACTTGGAGTAGCCATCTGTTCTCTCGGATTAGCTGTCAGATGAGTAGAGTGTTGGCAGTCAATATTTTCACATTGATCTAAAATATCAACAAATTCAATATTAGTTCATGACATTAGTAAGAAATACTTTTATACTTTTACATCAAACAAAATGTTGAGGGTTATTTTTCAATAATTTATGTCTCTGAAAACACTGGCATATGCAAACATATTCTAATTGAATAAAAAAGACAAAGGTGGTCAGTGCTAGATAAATTTAGTATATCAGGGTTCCCTCTGTACTTGTGCTTTTAAGAACACATCTTAAGTTTGGAGATTCCTGACCATCCACCATTACAAGTCCCTTCTGGGCAATGATCTATCAAGTTCTGACTGTCTCAAACTGTGTGCACCAGAGTCTACATCAATCACACTCACACTTGCTGCACTTTTAACGAGAAAACCAAGAAACAATAATTTTCAATTAAGGAACTACAAGAGTTGGGGTTTGATTTATGATTCAAGACTAATTATCAAATAGCTGGCCTAATGAAAATTAAGCTGCTGGTTATTGCAAAGATTTAACTTCATTTTCTTGAAGAGACACTGATATGATCCAGAAGGTAATTTATTGAAGTAGTATGATGTATTTTAAAAGTCATAGACATGTAAATGAGATAATTACCATTTTAAATGACGAGGATAATTATTTATATTATGATGAATTTTATATTCTGAGTGCATATATACCTGAAATAAAAGCTTATCTTTGCTTCTGATAAAGATTTTCACTTCCTTCTTATGCTACTGGAAGATCTAAAAATATTTCCCATACTTTAAGGAGCAGATAATCCTTACATAAAAGAGAATTATTTAACAGTTTTAAGTGTTGAAAATTATTTGATTCAGAATGAATAACTGAAAATATTATCAAGCAAGTATTACAGACCACATGTGTATGTTATGTCAATTTTGTCATTTTTTGGTGTTGTTAAATATGGAGTTGTGAATTGTTAATGTCTAGGGTCATAAAAGCACAAGGATGCAGATTAATATTACCTTACTCTATAAAAGAAATGCTTTACTGTTGTGGCGTATGTGGCTCTTTCTGCCAATTTACACTTTAAATTGCTCTGCTCCAACTCTCTCATACTCAGTTCCCTAACACTCCATTCTTTCTTAGCCATTTTGTTTGCTCCTCTCCTCTGTTACTTCCAGAAAACCACAGCTCAGAGTGCTACCCCACTTTCTTCTATCCCAACATTGGATGTTACATTCTCCCAGGGATCAGCAGAAACTTCCCATCTTCCACCACATTTGGAAAGGAAGTCTGCTTTCTGAGCTCATGAGTTGTCTGCTCATTTTTCTCAGTCTTTCATATTACAATGAGATTTGTAATGTTTGATTGTTTAACTTAATCATAAATAATTTATTTTCAGTTCACATATATTTACATGTACCTTTCTAAATGCAATTATACTTTCATAAAAAATACTTAACATCTAAATAATTTCCTAAATGATAAATATATGGGGATAGAACTTGGGACGATAAAACCTTTGAATGTTTCCAAGATGACTCTAATATTCAATTACCTGTTCAGAAACACACACTTGATGTCTTGAGTTTTGTTTTTTTCCAAGAGGGTTAATTACCATTGGTACAAACTAAGAACCCAAAATCAGAACTAGTAGACATGTGAATACTTCTGAGAAGTGTTATGTCTCCCCACCTTATAAATGGCACACTTGCAATTTAGAATCATTGCCCATTTGAGTTGACCACATATTCATAAGTATTCTACTTTCTAATAGATAATCATCCCTTTAATCATCCCTTTGGTGTGTTCATTACTGTAATATTTATTTTATAATTCTAAGTGTATCTTTCCAAATGCAGTTTTATTTCTTCTTGTGTGCTTCTTGAGGCCCAAAACCTGGTTCAGTTTTTCAATACATGTTCATCATAGCATGATTATGATGCTGTTTGGTCAACTCTGAGGCTGCTTTTAAAAAGAACAGGAAAAAAAATTCAGAGTAGAATAGCAAGAGTTAATTTTGTGATACTACTTAAATACCAGCAAAAATTGCAAAGATAACAGGAAAAATCTGATTTTTTTATCATGATATACCAATAGTTCTAAGAATTACTTGTCTTTTGTAAAATTGGCTTTCATCTGTCTTCTAGTCTGCTACCAAATTTGTTTGCATAGACACTAATTAACAAGTTCCCACTCCCACAAAACTTTCAAATTTACCTGCACTCAACCCTCAGCCCAGGATTGTCTTACAGAAGTGCAAACCTGTCTGAATCCCTACCTTATTTTGGAATCTTTACCACATGCATACTTTCTAAATTATTTCTATTCAAATTGATGCTTACAGATGTTCTTGTCAGCTGTCTATCACTATAATGAAACACCTGAGGTAATTAACTTATAAAAACGTATTTTTAAGTAGTAGAACACTCAGTCAATTAAAAACTTTTCTCAATTTTTTCCTTTTATTACACTAATAAGGAGCATTACAAGATAGATGTTTTATTGTTGTTTCAGTTTTAATAACACAAGGAACTTTTGTAGGCTTCAGCTTGATAAAGCTTGGTTCCAGTTCTTGAACAACTACTTGAGTCCTATAGGAGAATGGATAACAGCAAGTGATACTTTAGAAGCGAGCTGGATAGGATCATTAACCAAAGCTGTACTATCAGCACCAAAGAGGTACTCCAGAGCATTAAGTCCACACAGATAGATAAGAATTTAAACAATTATCCATTACATGCATAATTTAATAAAAACTTGTTATACTAGTTTCATTACCTAGGTTTCCAAATGGTTTGTAAAGAATGAAGGTAATTGGTATTCTTCCATTTTCTTTGTTTCCTAAGTCAATCATTTACTTGCAATTGTTAATATGGATACTACTGAATAAATCACAAATTCGGAACACCTCTACATCTGTTTCTGGTATAACTGTGTTTGTCTATGTTAGTTAAGATTCTTATTCTACAAAGTGATTAGTATATGTCCATGTAATATGAGAACAGTGTTGGAAACCAGTCACTATGACTTTCTAGTGTAACATCCACCTCTAGATGTGCACTTGGTAGTTTCCTAAATTGCTTATTGTCTGGGGTAGCTGTCCTTGGCCTACAATGCTAGTAGTCTAGCCACCTGCACAGTCTATTAACTTCTTTCCTCTGTCCATGGTCTGTTCTCCATCAATTACTCTCAATGCTATTTCTTATGAGCCCTAAACTCATTTGTCTCTTCACCCTGCATCCTTATCTTTTCACCAGGACAATAACAAATAGCCACTTGACCTACCCACAGTAGAAAAACTTTGCAGAAAATATCAAGATGCCATCCATGTTTAGACTACTATGTACTGATCGCCGAATAAGATCCAAATCTAAAAGAGTCAGAGAAATCTATTGTCACCTTCAGTTTTACCTTTTAGTGATGATGAGGGCTCAATTGTCACCTCCAGTTTCATTTCTTAGTAACTGTGAGTGTTGATAACAATTGTGTCACATCTTCAAACACAACATGCTCTCTCAAAAAGCCTCAATGTTCTCCCCAAATGCAAGTGTTATATCTAGCCCTAATCTGACCTTTAGCATTGCTAATATTAACTCATTCTTTACAAATATGTCTCTCTTGCTTCCGCATAACATCAGGCCCTCTAATGTTTCATACTTGTATAATAATACACAAATTCTTTAGCATTTAGATGAGCAATAATTTATTCATTATTCATGTGATTAGATATTAATATCTAACTTAACAAGAGATTATAGGATCTTACAATAAAGATCTGTGTCTTATTCACATTTTACAGCCTGAATCTAGTACAGATGTTTGGTAAAGAATTCTTAGTAGAAGGTAAATTGGACCTAATAGAGGGTGCCACTGATAATGATCATAGCACTACTTGAACTGCTATGATGACATATGAAATTCATTTGTTCTCTGTTTCTTCAGATTCATGCAAATAATTAGTTCCTGCATCATTTTGATAGATCAATAATTTTTACTTTTTGATGTATGTGTTGTACCCCCTCTCTAATCCTCTCTTCTCCTCAACTGTATCTTCTTCCCTTCACATTGCTTCATTGAGTCTTTAATTCTTACCATTTTCAAGAGTTTTAATTCATTCATTAACACTCAGGATACCTTTTAGGATCTGCAGAACTGTAATAACACTCTCAAAGAAATCAGCATGATTTAACAGTTTCTATTGCGTGTCTGCTGTGTGCCAGTTATTTTTTTCCATGATACACACAAAAGACAAACAGTAGATGTGAAGTACAACTTTTACTTGTGAGGTGAAATAGCAACACCCAGCCTGTTTGGGCCTTTCCCCCCTTCCATTTCCTACTGATAACTTCACTTGGAGATTCAATGAAACAGAGATTTCTTTAATGTCATTCATGGCTCTGTCAGTACATCTGCTTAGAAGGATGTTTCAGAGAGTCAGCCTAATGGAACTTTTCACATAAATGCTTAGTGTAGTCCTCTGGAAGAAGGCAGGCTCTCATGCAGTGTGTTCCTGTTTTAAACAGAAACTTGTGTAAGATGAAAACAACTAATAAACTGTCAAAAAATCAAAGTTAGAAGATTCCTGGGTCTCAATTCTTTAACAGCTGAGTCGTGTCTTTGCTGTGCCTTGATCAGCCTAAGCTATGATAGAGGCAGCAGTGAATTTCAGAGAGGAGCCTCGTTCTAGTACCAGATTTCCTCCAGTGATTGCTACAATTCAGATGAAGACAGTCTCCAAAGTCATCCATAAAATCTGAGAGAATTCAGACTTTGATCTCCATGTCTTCAAACAAGGGGTTGTAGTTTCATGGTAAGAAGTAATACCACAGGGTCTATAATCCACAGGTGCAGGGTATGGAATATGGACAAGTAGAAATTCTCCTGATGCAGTTGCTGGGGAAGGCAGCATGGATTAATATTGGATAAGCATTGTTAAGGATGGAAGCCAATGTCAAAAACCAAAACAAATTGCCCAGCCACAATGAACTGTTTGCTTTTGCAGGTGAAATGTGATGAGAGTTTACTCTGGAAATCCATATAACCCCAAAAGTAGGACATTTACTTAGTGATCAAAGGCTTTTGTCTACTTAAATTTGAATGATTTGGCTACTTAGTCCATGCACACTAAACCTTGAATGTTTTAGTTATTCCTGACTCTCACAAACCCTTTGCACATTGAAAAGTAATCAAATTTTGTATTCTATTTTAAGACTTACAGTATAACAATTATTTGTATGACAAGGTCTTAATTTTTATTCAGCATTAGACAATTTAAACTTATGAGAAATATAGAAACAGGAAGGAGGGTCATTGAGATACCAACAAAATCTAAGGTAAGTGCAAACTTAAAAAGATTTCTTATTTTATTTCTAATGATGCATTTGTATATAGGTGTGTGCATGTGAATTCAGGCATGCACAAAGACCAGAGGCTTCAGATCTACTTGTGGAGTTACAGGCAGTTGTGAGCTATCTGATATGGGTACTAGAACTCAGATCCTTTGGAAGAACCAAAACTGTTCTTGACCTATCTTCCCAGTCCCTAAATACAAATGTTTAACAAACCTGATGTTTAAAAATACAATATGTCCTGTTCTAATGATTTACATATATTAATTTGTTTTATAACTGTAAGATCATGAACTATGAAAATGAGACAAGTTCTCATTTGATTACAAAAAGGTATAAAATAGTTGAGCAACCTACTCAATGTTTCTCAATAGTACAGTCAAAATTCAAATCTAGAACACCTGGTTCTGGTGTGTACTCCTTTTAACTAGCCCATTCTGTTTTGCTCTTGCAGAGTTCTATTCATGCTGAATGATTTGTTGTTCACATCATAAAATTCAAGAACAATAATTAGAAAAAGTCTGCATCTCAGCTAGTTCTATAAATAAAAACTGTGATTGGTTCAACAAATATCAGCCAACTTGTCTATGGTGACAATCTTCAACAGCCAGAGTTTGAAGCTAGAATAATTTCTAACTGCATTCTAAATAATTGTCTTTATGCATTACATGTTAGTGGTAGCCCTCAGCTCTCATCTAAAAGCTTTTTGCAGCAGAGAATATCTAGAATTGTTCAAAATGGAGAGAGTAAGTGACTCTGGGGTGTCCAGCTCCAATTGATACATCTCCAACACAGCAGCTATACATAAGCTTCAGGGACCATCACAGAATAGGGGAAAGAAAAATTGTAAAAGCCAGAGGACCTGGATGTCTTCTTTCAGGTAGTTTCTTCCATAACTGACAGGTAAAGACTTCCATGAAATCTCAACAATATGATTTCAAGAACAAGACCTGAAAATTATACCAGTTGATGTTAACAAATGTTAACAGAGGAAATCTCAAAAGGCTTCATCCCCTAGTTAAAGAAATATAAGCAGGGCAGTCTAAGGGACCTCTGACAGTGGGACCAGAATGTATCCCTGGTGCACAAATGACCTTGTGAACACATTTCCCATGAAGGGATACTCCCCTAACCTAGAGGCAGGAGGGAGGGCCTAGTCCCTACTCCAAATGACTTGACAGACTTTGTTGATCCTTCCTGGAAGGTATCACCCTCGCTGTGGAATGGGGGGGGGGGGATGGGATTGAAGGGTGGTGGGGAGCATGGGAGGGAGGAAAAGAGGGAGGAGGAAGGGAGAGGAAACTGGGATCAATATGTAAAATAAGAAAAAATAATAATAATAAAGAATTATAAGTAGTCATTCACTGTGAGAGAGGAAAAAGCAACCTTTTCCATGAATGAGCACTCTGATAAGTTATTCCATTCTATATGATCAGCTCTGGAAACATATACACATGAGCAGCACCTGCTTTTCTGTATATATATATATATATATATATATATATATATATGTGTGTGTGTGTGTGTGTGTGTGTGTGTGTGTGTGTGTGTTAATAATTGAAGAAGTGGTCATGAATTTTAGGGAGTGTGAAGAATGTGGGAAGATATGTTAAGGGAGATAAAAGGATGGAATTGATTTAAATGTTCATATATGAATTTCTCCAACATCATAATAAAATTAGTTTTAAGTCTGTATTGTAGTATAAATAGATTGGTCAGTCAGTGGTTATGAGCATGTGATCAATTCTTGTACAGTTCCCAGCACCTGCTTGTTGCTTCACAGCTGTCTGTAATTTCAGTTCTAGGAGACCCAGTACTCTCGTCTGGCCTCTATGGTGAACTTACATACATACAAGAAAAACACTCATACACATAAAAATATATATTTAATTACTATTATAAGATATATCACTGACTCTGAGAGAAGAAGTATAGTATGTAGAAATCATTCCTTTCTAGAGGTCTATTTATAAAAATTGCCACTACTAGCTATGGCTGCCCAATCTAGTTAGTTTCTCCTTTTGAATAGTGTTTGTCAAGGGCACCATGTTAATTTAGAGTGATTACTTAAAATAAAGACTTACATACTGTCATACTGTATGAGAAACCTCTTTTGCAATGTGGCTCAAGGTGTTGAAAGTTTACCAAGATCTCAGTAACTTTCACACACCTTGAAGTTCAAATACCATGAGAGACAAAAGATAAAAAAGGAAACTTTGATGAAGTCACAGGTGATGTTAAGGTGTACAAATCAACAAATTATATTAATTAAATGTTAATTTTTTCCTTATGATAAGACATAATGTATTTAAATATGTTTTGAATGTCAACCATCATGTTTTGAAACATAAAAATATAGATACATAAGTGATGGGAGATGTCATTCTGTATATGTTTCTCATACTGGTTAATAATAAAGCACTGTTGGCCAATAGGAAAGGAAGATAGGAGGGACTAGGAGACAAGGAGGAAATAGGAAGTAGTAAGGAGGAGTCAAGATGGAGAGTCTGGAGAAAGCAGTATGCCGGCGGCTCCCCGGTAAGAGAAATACATAGATCAGCAGAAATGGGTTAATAATTAAGGCAGAGCTAGCCGATAAGAAACAAGTAACAGGGCCAACAGCATTGTATCAAATACAGAGTCTCTGAGTGTTATTTGGGGCTGGCGCGGCAGCAGGACAAGACCAAGCGGCGGGCGGAAAAACCCATACTCTTACTGTTGTATAATATACTTTGCTATGTTAATGTTAAAACCCTTTTTATTTAGACAGAAAAGAGTAGATGATGGGAGAGGTCATTCTGTATGTTTCTCATACTGGTTAATAATAAAGCACTGTTGGCCAATAGGAAAGGAAGATAGGAGGGACTAGGAGACAAGGAGGAAATAGGAAGTAGTAAGGAGGAGTCAAGATGGAGAATCTGGAGAGAGCCGGATGCCAGCCTCTGTGGTAAGAGAAGGCCATGTGAAAATACATAGATCAGCAGAAATGGGTTAATAATTAAAGGCAGAGCTAGCCAATAAGAAACAAGTAACCGGGCCAACAGTATTGTATCAAATACAGAGTCTGTGTATTATTTGGGGCTGGTGGCGCAGCAGCAGGACAAGACCAGGCGGCGGCGGGCAGAAAAACCGTACTCGTTACAAATGGCGCCCAACGTGGCTAATAAGAACTTCCACTTAAAATTTAACAAAAGCTTAAAAAAGGGTTTTACAAACAAAAGAACAGAGACAAGCAAGGTTTCTTGGTAGCAGCATTTTTCTTGGTTAAACTCTGCTTTGCGGGAGACAAGCAGATATTCGCACGACTCCTTTAAGGGAAGATTCCTGACTCAGCATAAGCGGAAAAAAAATGCACAGCTTTTAAATAACTCTGCTAACAATTTATTGGTGTGTATGAGAGATGGCAATGGCAGTGACCACATCTCCAAGCCGGCAGCATGCTTTCTGGGTGGCAGCGCAGACCAAGGCGGTGAGCATAGCTCTCAGTGCTGGCCGTAAAAGTACCCGCCACCATCTTTGGTAAACTGCGGCAGAAACAAAGACTTTCATTTTAACAATGTTGTTGTTTAACAGATAAAGACTCATGGCCAGAAAAAGATAAAGATTTACAGTAAAGACAGATTCATATTAAGAAAAACCTCTAAAGGTTTACAGTGTGTTTTAAAATATACGTAGACATGAAAAAAAAATGGTTTTAAAGAGACAAAGAGGAACTGGGTGTTGTAGCACACGCCTTTAATCCCAGCACTCAGGAGACAGAGGCAAGCAGATCTCTGTGATTTGCAAAGTAAACCTGGTATGCAGAGTAAATTCCAGGACAGATAAGAGTTACACAGTGAAACCCTATGTCAAAAAATAAAAAAATAAAAGTAAAATAAACAGAGTAATAAAGGCACGTAAAGATGAAAAGCTCAGAGAGAATCTGGTTACTGTATGCTATTGTGTTGTCTCTACATTGTTTGACTGCTGAAAAAATAACAACTGATAAAGGAAATGCTGCTGGATTAATTAAATTTATATATTTTAAAAATGCTTTGACTCAAAAATTTAAGTTCAAGGACAAGTTACTGGGGAAAAGGATTTCTATTTTTGTTTCCACAGGAAATAAAAAGCTGTGGATTCCTTCCAGACTAATGTGGTTTGATCAAGCCAGGCCCCCTGAAACAGAGTTCCTGATGATCCAACATTCAAAACAGCTTGAACAAGGCAGACTTGCAGACTACAGCCAGGATTTCTGCATCTTCTTAGGATCCCCATGACAGCGCCCCCTATCAGCAGGAAGTAGTTTGGAAAGAACGACGCCCAAATTCCCAAACATTGTTTATAAATGTTTGTTTTCATTTAAATGGACTTGGTTATAAATGGGTAATGATCACAGCCAATTATTTTTAAAGGTAAAAAGGGAATTATGGTATTGATATGATTACTTTTGGAATGGATTTTCATTTATTGATACAATTTAATGTCAATTTTGTGAGATGTGTATTTCTCCTCTTGTTTAGGTATTGTGTTTATATAGAAATATAATGTAGTACAGATTATAGATAATTACCTATGATAGTCAAAGCTCAGAGTTAAGTTAGTTAGGTTTTTCAAGATACACAGAGATGTATTTGAGATAGATAGGAATTCTTCAAACCTTTCAAAGACCTACAGAATATGGCATTTAAAGTGGTTTAGGGTTTTTGTGACAGTGAGACATAATTGCTCTTGGCAATACCACCTGCACCAGAAAGGAAGATGGACATCGAAGAAATGCATTATGAAGTTTGCTTCCAATATGGCAAGACTAGCCATTTGGACAAGATACTGCTCTTGTCTGGACTGTTTGACTTTGTGATGTATAAACTGGACATGCAGGACCCACAGGAAAGTGACTCCTGACTCAAGATGGACATTGCTACAGAGATCCTGCTTCATGGAAGAGTCTTCGAGACAGTATGCAGGACACGGAGAAAAGTGACTGACAAACTGCCAATAAAGAAGACAGTTTAAAGTTTTCTGCTTTACTGGAGAGTCTGTCAGACACACTATGGCCTATGGGCTGAAGATGGAAGATTACAGAAGAACTTCGGGTGACTGAAAAGGCAAGATGTCTCTGTCATTTCTAGAGCTTATATATTATCCTTCTGTGGTCTTTGAAGGAGTTGAAGACAGATAGTTATAGTTTTCCTTAGTATTAAAGATAAGTTACTTTAGACACACAAAGATAGGATAGATGATGGAATATTTTCTTCAAATCTTGCTAAATGTTAATGGACTAAATAGTGTTAACTGTGATTATTTGATAACTGTTATGTGATATATTTTGCTATGTTAAGGTTAAAACGCTTTTTATTTAGACAGAAAAGAGGAGATGATGGGAGATGTCATTCTGTATATGTTTCTCATACTGGTTAATAATAAAGCACTGTTGGCCAATAGGAAAGGAAGATAGGAGGGACTAGGAGACAAGGAGGAAATAGGAAGTAGTAAGGAGGAGTCAAGATGGAGAATCTGGAGAGAGCCGGACGCCAGCCTCTGCGGTAAGAGAAGGCCATGTGAAAATACATAGATCAGCAGAAATGGGTTAATAATTAAAGGCAGAGCTAGCCAATAAGAAACAAGTAACCGGGCCAACAGTATTGTATCAAATACAGAGTCTGTGTATTATTTGGGGCTGGTGGCGCAGCAGCAGGACAAGACCGGGCGGCGGCGGGCAGAAAAACCGTACACCTTACACATAAGGAATCCTACAACAAAGAGAAGCTAGAATAGAAAACTGAAGACTCAGAACATCTGAGATGGGGTAACAACTACAGGCATACTGTAGTCCTGCAAGTCAACAATGGCTGGCAGCACAAACTGCAGTCTTAGAATAGGAATGAGAACTGAACCAAGGTAAAGGACCATAGGCACTAGAGAGTGATGTTGATATGGAACTCAGTGTGGAGACAGGATGTGATACAGAATAAGACCCACCGGCAAGAATGGAATTCCAAACTCCTATCATTAGAAACTATGTACTTCAGGAGAAAACATGAGTTGCCTGGAATTAAGGCCCATATACACCAGGATTTCTACAACTCTTAACACAAGCTGCAGACCCAGTCAAGAGCACAAGCTTACTCAGGACACTGACTAACTCTCAGAAGACAAACGAAGTCACTGGCTCTACATACTAACACTATAGATGAAAATGAAACCTGAAGCCTACTATGACTTAGTTCTCTCCTGATCATTTTAAATATATCCACTAAAGAATAAATAAAAGAATTTAAAATTATAAGTAAAAAAATAAAAGAAATAACTCTAGAAATTAACTTCAGACATCACAAAGCAGAAACAATAAATTATGAACAATAATGTATAATTCAATTAAAGTTATAGTGCAAGGCATATTTCCCTATGAATTATTGGTCATAGGGGTCATAGTTCACCAAAGCAATGCCAACAATTGCCATTGCCCTTGGTTACCCACCATAACTACATAATAAGAACCTGCTACTGAAAACATTTTGGCTACAAAGAAGTCACTCTGAAGCCAGGCAGAAACCTTCATCCCTGCTGGCTAGCTTTGACAGTACAGAAAAACACTTTGAAGGCAGCTGGAGGGGAAAGTAAACCAATGGTCTGCACTCTTTCTGCTTCAACACTGATCTACTAGGCACGATTTTCCCACTGGTGCATCACTGCTGGTGACTATTGTGGGGTAACTAATCACATTGTGCCTGAAATTACTTACGATCTGCTCCTTGGGAGAAATTTTCAAGTCATGATCTGCAGTCTTGTCTAAAAGCCAAAGACTAGTGAAGTCATAGAACATAAGGTAAAATCTTCTATGTTTATTTTAATAAATGATCATGTTGCCAAGTTATCTTCTAGGTATTTTTATGCCCACCGACTTATGTTGGTATCTTCATCGCAGAAATTTCTTTTTGCAGTGAGCAGCAGGCAATGCAGACATGGGAGTAAGAAACTGAATGTACAGCTCTACAACAAACAACTTCAGTGTCAATTCTCTCCCTCAAGTCTTGGGGAACATTTCAGAAGAGGAGACAGAAAGAATGGGGAAGAGGCTGTGAAATGTTGTTTTCTGGATAACATGGCTATCTTATTGAAGAAAACAGAGCGCCTGTTCTTATCAGCCAAAATTCTATCAGAAGTTGAGTTGGTGTGCTCCAGGCCCCACATCTTACTAAGGAGATATGACAGGTGATGGATGCTGAGAGAGGGAGAATTATTCTTTTTGATATGTATCAGCTAGTAGGAGTCCCATGCTGCAGTGGATAGCATTACACTTTGCACATATGGACAGCTCTTACTGGATATTGTACTGGTTGGTACTGTCAACACCAAACTAGATATATCTAGGATGAGAAATTTCAAGAAAATGTGCCCACAGATTACCTGCAGGCTAGACTGTAGGGGATATTCTTGATTAATGATTGAGAATTCAGCCCACTGAGGGTAGTGCCTCCCTTGGGAAGATGATTCTGGGTGGTGTAAGAAAGCAGACTGAGTAAGCCTCAAAGAGAAAGCCTATAAGCAGCATTCTCCCATGGCTTCTGCTTCAGCTCTACTTTGAATTCCTTCCCTGACTACCCTCAGTGATGGACTGTAAGCTAAAAGGTGAGATAATTCCTTTTCTCCCTGTGGTGTTTTATCAAATAGTAGAAACTTTAACCAAGACAGCTATAGCAGGTGAAAGACAGGAAAGAAAGAAGGGAGGAAGGGATGGAAGAGGGAGGGAGGGAAGGAGAGAGGAGAGGGGAAGGAAGTGAGAGAAGGAAGATGAGGGAATTAGGGAGAAAAGGAAAGGAAACAGGAGGGGAGGGAATGGAATAATGACAGCAAAAATCAAAAAAACTTTTGATCAGGTATCTGCTTAGGTTTTGCTCATCTTGATGGCATCCAGAATATCATACCATGGGTTCTAAAAATCCTAAGAAACATCATAGCCTTAGTAGGCTTAAATCAACAATCAGTAAGGGATATTCAATGGACTAAATACTCCATGGTGTTTGTTTTTACAAATAAAATTTATTCAAAAGAGCCACACAAAGCTCTCTTCCTAATCGATGAGTCTTTCATACTGATAAGCAAAATTGAGTTAGTTATGGGATAAAACTGCTGACCAACAAAACCAAAAATCTCGCCCATTCTGTCCTTCATGAGAAGCTTTCTGGCTCCTAGTTTAGGTGAATAATTAGCTATATGACAGACAACTGATACAGCTCTACACTGAAAGTTCTAGTAGATAGGCAGCCTTGGTGTTTGGTATACTGTGTACTATCAAGTAGCATTCTCTGTTTATTGGGCCAACTGGGAGAAGAATGAAGAAGAGGAGGAGGAAAGAAGAAGGAGGGGAAAAACAGAGAAGGAGAATTCTTCCACAAAGTTAAATTTGATACATAGAAATACACAGGAAATACTTTGTAGTACCTACCACAGAACAAAGACTGATGGAGATCAGATAGCAACACTTGTATTTAGAGCACTACCCACATCAGCCTTTCCAGGACAGACGCCTGAACTCATTTGCCTTTAACAGCAATTGAAGGACATTTTCACTTAGGAGTAGGTCTAACAGTAACACAAACTGGAAAGCAAATCCAGATATGACATAGCAATTAATTAAACTTCTAACACCTAGAATCTATTTAGACATATTTATCCAGTATTATCTCCTATCAAATACAAAAGATTCCCATACACTTCAAATGCTGTGATTAGCACATTACTGGAAATTTTCTTAAATAATGGTGGTATTTTTGTGAGACTTCTCCCTGTCATAATGATATTTTCCAATACAAATTTCATCATACCTCAAACAAATATCTCAGTAAGTCACCCATAGCCTTTAGAGCAGTGATTCTCAATCTTTCTAATGCTGTAACACTTTAGTACAGTTCCTCATGTTGCAGTGACTTCCAACCATAAAATTATATAGTTGATACTTCATAACTCTAATTTTGCTATTGGTGTGAGTTGTAATATAAATATCTGATATGTATCATGACCCACAGGTTGAGAACCACTGATTTAGAGTAATCATTTTGTTCATGAGACCAAAAGGCTGCTATATGATTTCTCTTCATTTGCATGTATTTCTCATTCCTCAAGTCAATAAGCATATATTATTAAAATGTTACTTTTCTAATGAAATAAATGAAACACAGGAAAAAATTTAATCAGTAAGCATAATTTCCAAAATGCTGAACTTTTCTAGTATATTTTACTATGAAATATTGTTTATTATTTAAATACATAGAGGTCTATTTTTGCACTCTCTTTGAAACATATAAAATAACATGCTGAGCAATGAAATTGAATTTACTTTTAAGTCTTGAAAAAGACCTGACAATTTCATTCAGGTCTTTCACATTTTTAGGCTTTAAAAATAGAAATATGGAAGTATTTTGGTAAAAAATTCAGTGAAACTCTT
Organism: Phodopus roborovskii; assembly: GCF_943737965.1. Classification (NCBI taxonomy): domain Eukaryota; kingdom Metazoa; phylum Chordata; class Mammalia; order Rodentia; family Cricetidae; genus Phodopus; species Phodopus roborovskii. The sequence continues at coordinate 29,417,379 of NW_026125295.1, read as the reverse complement.
TGGGGGTCCAGGGACTAGAATGATTGTACATATTTCTGGCATTCAATGAATAATTCCTAGACAGGTTCCCATCCCCACTTATATCCATGGCATAGTAATAGGGAGGTTGATAATAAAAGTAGTCTTCAGCCACAACCATCTCCCAAGCTTGTTTTAGCTTCATTAATCAAGCTTCAGAGTTACTGCACATCAAATAAGTGGGTTGAAGCTTTGACTGTCTTTGTGCTATGGGGCAAATACCCATATGGTGACCATCGAGGTAACTATAGGCCATAAAGTTTATCAGTTGTTGACCACTGACATGAACCTTAAAACTATAATCAGCATTGCCAGATATAATTGAAAGTGCTGGCCTTAGAAACTTAATTAACTCATTACACAGTTGCTAAAGTTACTTTACTAGAATATTTTCCCCATTCTCCATCAACAGAAATCCTTAGAAATTCAAACATGTAAATAAAACTTATAATTGTACCAAGATAGCCCTTTACATTGCAACATTCTGTACTATTTGTCTAAAAGGTCCCAAAAGCTCATTATTGACAATGCTGCAATAAGCAAATGGATTGTATTTAGCTGGGTTGATTTTACTGTTAGCACAAGACTAGCAGAAACCATTGTTGGATTCCAAAACTGTAAATTTTTAGTAAGTATATATATGTAAGCAATGTAATCCTTATACTTGTAATCTATATACATTTGCAAGTGATTCAAGTATAACATTTATCACCAACATTCTTGAGTCTTCCCTCCATACAATTTGTGAATCTTCCCCAAGATTTCCAATGTCTTCCCTCTCCCAGAGGCTCCACAACATTTCTGTTTCTTAGTAGAAAACAACCAGGCATCTAAAGAATAGTAATAAAATAAAACCTGTAAGGCATACAAGCCAGTCAAAGATGGTGCCGAAGGGAAGTCAAGAGGGCAAGTCCTGAGTTGTTTACAAAAAAAGATAATTGGTTGCCTAGATCGAACCAGATGAGGTCATTGCGTAAACAGCTTGTTCTCAATGCTGAGATCCCACTTGGTACAAGCCTGAACCGGCCCTGTGTAGCTACTTAGTCTCTGAGTTCATACATGCACCAATCCTGTTGATTTAGAAGGCCTTGTTTCCTTGGTGTCTTCAATCCCCTCTGGCTCTTGCACTCAAGACATCTCTTCTTCCACAAAGTTCCCTGAACCTTGTGGGGTTGGATTTGATGGAGACATACCATTTAGTTAATAGTTCCAAAATCTCGCACCTTGTCTGACTGTGAGTCCCTGCATTTGTTCCCATCTACTTCAGGATGGAGTTTCTCTGATGATGGTTGAGCAGGGCACTCATCTATGAGTATAACAAAATGTCATTAGAAGTCATTTTATTGCTACATTCCCTTTAGCAGAGCAGTAGTATTTTGTTTTATCCTAGCTCCCTTGGTCTACCTAGTCTCAGGCTCTTGGAAACCCAGTCAGCATTAGGTGTGGATTTCCCCTTAGGCAGTGGGCCTTAAATAAAATCATATATTTGTTGGTTACTCCCACAAGCTTTGTGCCACTGTTATAGCAGCATGTCCTGCAGGCAAGTCGCCGTTGTAGATTGAAGGGTTTATAGCTCAGTTGGTGTTTACCTTTATCCCTATGTGTAATGAGGAGTACCTTCCAGTATTATGAGCATTAATTGAGGAAGTATAACAGCTCTATGTATATGTGTCATCTTCAGCAATACAACCTTACCAGCAGTTTGTAAAGAGGAATCAATATCCTTGGAAATAGCATGGCTTTATTGGCATTTCCAATGGGGCCACTTTGTCAAACAACTCGATCAGATGTAACCCATTCTCTATACAAGAAAATTCATCTGGTGGTGAGAGATATCCAGATGAGGCTCTGTCTCTATGGTTATTTGGCAATTTCCTATAGATAACCTTCACATATGAATATGTTTTAGGAAGCTTCTACACCATCAGGTTTCTATATGACCCCCCTTCATCTTGGCTGATCCTTACTGAACTGCTTCTATCACCCCCTTTTTTCTTTTCCATTCTCTTTGTTTTCCCATTACAGTCTTCCTCTTCATCCATCCTTAACTCTCTCTTCTATTTCTCTTTCCTAAGGAGATTCATCCCTCCTCCCCAACCCCTTATTCTATATCCAACTTCTATGATTTACGGATTTAGCTTGCTTATCAATGACATAACAGTTCATATCTACATGTAAGTGAGTATATATCACTATTTGTCTTTCAGGCTCTGGGTTAACTCATTCAGCATGATGTTTTTTCTAACTCCATACATTTACTTAATAATTTACCTATATTTATGGTTGTGAGCCTAGCCTTTAACGGCTAAGCTGGACAAAGCAGCCTTACAGACTACAGCCAGGATTTCTGCACCTTGTTAGGATCCCCCATGACAGCGCCCCTTACCAGCAGGAAGTAGTTTGGAAAGAACGATGCCCAAATTCCCAAATATTGTCTATAAATGTTTGTTTCCAGTTAAATGGACTTGGTTATATAAAATAAATAAAATAAAAAAAGAAGAATGTTAACAATGCGGGGTAGCAAGCCAGTAAGCAGAGTTCCTCCATGATGTCTGCTTCAGTTTCTGTCTTCAGGTTCCTGCCTTGAGTCCCTGCCCTGATTTCCCTTTGTGATTGACTGTAAGCTGTACAATGAAATAAACCCTTTCCTTCCCAGGCCAAAAAAAAAAAAAAAAAAAAAAAAGGAATTTACCTATAAATTTCATAATTTCATTATTTTTAAAACAATCTTATTTTGCATAGCAATCCCAGTTCTGTCTCCCTCCTGTCCTCTCACTCCCCTCACCTCCCTAGCCTACCCTCTATCCACTCATCAGAGAGGGGGATCATTTTTAACAGATGAATAATACCCAATGTACCACTTTCTTTATCCCTTCTATGTTGATAGACTTCTAAGTTGTCTCCAATGTCTGGCTATTATGAATAGAACAGTAATGAACATGGCTGAGCAAGGGTTCCTGTAGTATGAAGAAGGCTCCTTGGGGTAATGCACAGGATCCCCATCTTTCCCAAGAACTGTCACACATAGTGGCTGTACAAGTTTGAGGTTCTACCTTTCTTTACATGTGCATCTGCTTGGGCTTTCACTTATGTTATTGATCTTGGCCATCCTGATTGATGTAAGATGAAATCTCAGAGTTGTTTTGATTTTTATTTACCTCATGTCTAAGAGAGTTAAATATTTCTTTAAGTGTATTTCAGTCATTTGAGTTTCCCTTTTTGAGAATTCTCTGTTTAGATCTGTACCTCAATTTAATTGGGGTATTTATTTACTTAATGTTAAGGTGTTTTGTTTTTAGTTCTTAAATTTATGGATCTAGAATGTTCAAGGGAAGATTAATTTTTTAAGCTGAGGCTGTTTTCACAGTAGTGCAAGGAAACTGTTATCTCGAAAGACTTACAAAGAACACTCCTTCAAAAATTGTAGCAATTTCAGAAGCACAATTTTGGAGGAAATCACTTCAGATTCTTATATTGTTGATACACTTCGAAATGTGAAAAGCATTGATAGGGTAAAACAGTATTGCAGTGCAGCTGTGCAGACAAGCTCCATGACATCAGCTTGATTCTGAGAGCAGTGTGTCCTGACCCCATAATGAGTTTACTGCTTGGTGATTATTCTATAATTTAAAAAAGTACAACTTTGAAACTTACCTTTATAAAATAAGAAATTTTTATCATGTTTTTCACCCATTTGTATTGAATTAAAGAATTTTCAGTTTCTTGTCATCAAAGTAAATTAAATTATACTTAAACATTTCAATTAAACAATAAACATTTAAAACTTAATTTATAACTTAGGAAAAGTGCTGCAATGAACATAGTTGAACAGATGACTTTGTTGCATGGATGTGGATCATTTGGGTATATGCCTAAGAGGGGGATTGCCGGGTCCTGTGGTAAACTAATTCCCATTTTCCTGAGGAACCACAATACTGATCTCCAAAATGGCTGTATGACTTTGCACTCCCACCAGTGCCTGGAAGCAACCTAGATGCCCCTCAATTGAAGAATGGATAAAGAAGATGTGGCACATCTACACAATGGAATACTACTCTGCAGAAAAAAAAAAATAATGGAATCTTGAAATTTGAAGGCAAGTTGATGGCACTTGAAGAAAACATCCTGAATGAGGTAACCCAGTCACAAAAAGAGGAACATAGTATGTACTCACTCATATATGGATTGTAGACCTAGAACAAAGGATCACCAGCCTATAATTCACACCAACAGAGGAACTAGGATACTTGGTGTATTCTAAGAGATTCATATAAAGTCCCTCACAGAAGGAGGAAGGGACCAGTTCCCCAGAGCACATTGGAAGTGGGGGGGCAGTGAATGGACAGAGAAGTAGGAAAAAGAGAAGGGAAGGAAAGGAAAGCATGTGCGACTAGGAAGATTGAGTCAGGGTAGGAATAGGAGAGAGAGAGAGAGAGAGAGAGAGAGAGAGAGAGAGAGAGAGAGAGAGAGACATAAAAGAAGGAGTCATTATTGGTTTGAAGAGAAAACTGAACCTAAAGAAAGGTCTATAGACCTAACAGACTGCCTTCAACTAACAATTTGAGCAACCGTGGAAAGGCTACCATAAATGCCCTTCCCAGATAGTGAGATCAACAACTAACTTATCCAAAATCATGGAGCCCTCATGTAATACCTGTTGGGAACAGAAGCAAACACCCATAACTAAACACTGAGTCGAACTAGAATCCAAATGCAGAGGGAAAGGACAAGACCCGCTTGCAGAAATACACAGAGGCAGCTGACTTGAACAAGGAGGAGCTAACGGGCCTCCAGACTGATAGCTGGGAAGCCAGCATGGGACTGGCTCAGACCCCCTGAATATGGGTCTCAGCCAGAAGAACTGAGAAGTCTAAGGGACCTCAGACAGTGGAAACAGGATTTATTCCTGGTGCACAAAAACTCCTTGTGGGCACAATCCCCCCTCCCCCATGGTGGATACTCCCTTAACCTAGAAACAGGAGAGAAGTCCTAGACCCTATTTCAAATGATTTAACAGATTTACATGAACCCACCTGAATGGCATTGCCCAACATGTGCAATTGGGGTGGAGGGATGGGATGGGAGGCTGGTCAGGGTGCATGTGAGGAGGGAGAGAGGGTAAAAGTGAGGGCGGGAGGGAAGTAGAGGGAACTGGGATCGACATGTAAAATAAATAATAATAATAATAAAATTAAATCTGAAATAAAAAGAGAGATTTGTGTAGAGGTATGAGTGTGGCTCAAGGATAATGGGAGGTGACAGGTGGAAGGTGTCAGCATACAAAGTGTGCAGTACAATTGTTAAAGTAATGGTAAAATTTCAACTTTTAAAGTTAAAAAAAGAGAGAGGGAGTAATCATTTCAAAACAATTAACTTTTAAATTTGTCATAACAAACAATGGGCTGGTATCTACTCTCCTCCCAAGCAAGCCTTACAAAACCTCCTCAAGACTGCATAAGCTAAACAATTCCTGCACACATTCCATTTACCAACAAGGTTCTAAAATCAACTTTGCAAATGCTATAATCCTTAATGCCATTGTGGGATAAATGGAGATCATTCCTTGAGAGCATTTGGCCAAGACTGTGGGCATGCTTTGTTTCCCCAAAAGAAGGGGAAAAAAGAAGTGGTTACCCATCTTTTTTTTTTCAAGATGTCATTCTCCCAGAAGAGTTTATGAAAGAAACGTCTGTGGTGAGGCTCTCCAGCACTCTTCTCAAAGCCACAGCTGACAGTGAAAGCGCATTGCTGGAAGTGGAGAGTCAATCTCCCCATCCGCTCAGAATAAGGCACATAATTTGCTGAGTACCGCATGCACTTTCCTCACATGTGCTGAGACATTATGACATTGATGTGGCTTCCATCCAAACCTCAGCTGCATAAACACGTGGCCATTCAGTGAGCAGATTGGCATCCTTTTAAAAGGTCTTCTGTACCAAGAACTTTAACTTAATCTCAAGGAAGCATTTCTTTGTAGCTTGAGTTTGAAATCCTGCACATATAAACTGGAATCTCCAGACACTGGGAAATCTCCAGTCATATACCACATTCTGCACTTTTAAAACCAATTTTCTTAGTGTCGCTTAATTTTCATTGGCCTTCCTGAGAATGTGTGCAAATCCAACTGGTGAAAATTAACAGTGTCACAAAATTCAAGTCAAATTAACAGTTTCTAAATACATTTTTTTCTGCACTAGAATGAAAAATTATTAATTCTCTGAGACTTTCATAGAATGTATTTGGATTTGAGAGTTTCATAAATTTAATCTCATATTCACCCCAACTCCTCTTCTTTTTCTTCCCAGGTGTAGCCCCAATTACAATTACCCTCTCCGGATTCTTGTCCTTTTTAAAATAACCCATCAGCTCCAATTTGTATTGTTCACATACTTCTGGGCATATAAACAACTTACCACAGTCACACAATTAAGAAAATTGACTCTTTGGAACCTGGAAGCCATCACCTGTCTGTAACTCCTCAGTAAGGGAGAGGTTAGGGCTCATAAACCTGTTTCTTTTTCTATGCTAAGATGTTGACTGGCTTTATATTGGGAAAGTCTCATTGGACAGCTACCACTGCTATAAACTCATGAGGTTTTAGAATCACTCTGTTTCCTCTTAGAAAATGGCGCTGGGGCCTTAGACAGGAGTGTATTATAGATGTCCCACTTGTGGCTGAGTATTCCACAATCTCTGGATCTCTGTATTTTGACCAGTTGGGAGATTCTGCATTTACCATTTTGCACGGCAAAAGCAAAAGCTTTCTCTGGGTAGACCAGAGAGCAGCACAAGTCTATGGATAGTGATTAAAAATATTTCAATTTATTCCTTATGTTTATGATCTAGTCTTGGTCTACATCACCTTTCTTGATTTTCCGGCAAGCATCTTTTATTGTAACTAGTGCCTTGTTTTCATTTCTTTAGCATGTCCCTTTTAAACACTTGTAGTCTGTGGCGCCTGTCAGAAAATTAATGTCTAGTAAGAATAACTCGCAGGAAATGGTAATAATGAGTGTCCTACAAAACATGTGAAGGGGTGTTGTATCAGAGACTGACAGGTACCCAAGCTTAGCCTGTGATTCTCTTTAACGGAGTCTGCCTGATTCATTGGTTTAGTGTTCTCAACCAAGTTTAGCAGTAAAAATAGCTTCCCAGCTAATATGCTTGTATAATGCTGCTGATGATAATGAAATGGAAGTAAAAGCTATTAGGATGAATTCATAGAAAAGCTCTTACCCAATTTTGTCCTTCCACTTAACTTTTGGAACTTGAGCAAGACAGATGGGATTACACACACCTATTTTGGATGAATAATCAATCAAAAGAGAGAGCTTACAAATACCAATAAAGACTCTGAGTTCCACCAGCATGATGCCTGATCACCAAAGCAGGGCCTCTGCTAAAGAAAGAGGCCTCAGCTGGAGAGTTCCAGTTTCCAGTGAGATCCGATTATCCTCCAAAAATTTCACAAGTTAAAGCTCAGCCTTTGTCCTCTTACCCCCAGCCATTGGCTAGAGCAATTGGCTAGAGGCATCTTCTACTGGATCCTCAGCCCTGACCCCATCCCTGGGTCCCTGTCTGCAGAGAGACATCCTATACAGCTTTGACCACCCAGGGCTACAGATATTGAATCTCTGACCCATATAAGCCTACCAGGGAAGCACCATAGAGAGAGGAGGAGACCCCACCAATACCTACTGGAAGAAGTTATGGGAAGACTGCAATACAAGAAAGCACCTAACAACATAAAGACAAGCATGACACCACCAGAATCTAGGGAATCTACACCAACTAGAATGGAACACAACAACAAAGCAGAGGAAGCAGAAGGGAACGACTTAAAAATTACCTTCATAAAAATGATAGAGGCCCGCAAAGAAGATGTGAGAAAATCCCTTAAAGAAAGGGTGGAAAAAACAAACAAAAAAAAGTAGAATAAATGAACAAATTCCTTAAGGAAAGTACAGAAAGCCAAGAAAAAACAATTAAGCAGCTGAAGGTAACAATTCAAGACTTGAAAACTAAAATAGAGAAAATAAAGGCAACACAAACTGAAGGAATGCTGGAAATAGAAAAACTGGGCAAAAAATCAGGAACTACAGACGCAAGCATAACCAACAGAATTCAAGAGATGGAAGAGAGAATCTCAGGCGCAGAAGATAAACTAGAAGAAATAGATTCATCGACCAAAGAAAATCATAAATCCAACAAATCCTTAACACAAAACATCCAGGAAATGTGGGACACCATGAAAAGGCCAAACCTAAGAATAATAGGCATAGAGGAAGGTGAGGAAGCCCAGCTCAAAGGTGCCAAAAACATATTTAACAAAATCATCGAGGAAAACTTTCCAAATCTGAAGAAGGACATACCCATGAAAGTACAAGAAGAATACCAAACCGCAAATAGGCTGGACCAAAGAAAAAAGACCCCTCGACATATAATAATCAAAACACTTAGTATACAAAATAAAGAAAGAATATTAAGAGCAGCGAAGGAAAAAGGACAGGTAACATATGAAGGCAGACCTATAAAAATTACACCTGACTTCTCCATGGAAACCCTCAAGGCCAGAAGGTCCTAAATAGATGTTCTAAATGTATTAAGAGAACACGTATGCCAGCCTAGGCTACTATATCCAGCAAAACTCTCAATCACTATAGATGGGGAAAACAAGATATTTAATGCCAAAACCAGATTTTACCAAAACGTATCTACAAATCTGGCCTTCCAGAAAGTATTGGAAGGAAAACTCCAACCTAAGGAAGGTAATTACACCCACAAAAATGTAGGCAACAGATAATCCAACTACACCAGAAATCAAGGGTAACGAAGAACTAATATATTCACAATACCACTGCCAACAACAAACCTAAATCAAAAAAGCATCAACAATCAATGGTCCTTACACACCCTCAACATTGATGGTCTTAACTCACCTATAAAAATGACACAGGCTAACAGAATGGATACGAAGACAGAATCCATCCTTCTGCTGCATACAAGAAACACATCTAAGCTTCAAAGATAGACATTACCTCAGAGTAAAAGGTTGGGAAAAGATTTTCCAATCAAATGGAAATAAGAAGCAAGCAAGCATAGCTATCCAATTATCTAACAAGTTAGACTTCAAACGAAAATTAGTCAAAAGAGATGAAGGCGGTCATTTCATATTCATCGCAGGAGAAATCCATCAACACAAAGTCTCAGTTCTGAACATCTATGCCCATAATACAAAGTCACCCACATTGTAAAAGAAACACTACAAAAACTCAAAGTTCATATAAAACCTCACACACTTATAGTAGGAGACTTCAATACACCACTCTCAACACTAGACAGGACCACAAATCAGAAACTCAACAAAGAAACAAAAGAACTAACAGAAGTTATGTCTCAACTGAGGTTAACAGACATCTATAGAACATTCCATCCAAAGACAAAAGAATATACCTTCTTCTCTGCTCCACATGGAACCTTCTCTAAAATCGACCACATACTAGGTGACATAACAAACCTCAACAGATACAAGAGAATAGGAATAGTCCCCTGTATCTTATCGGACCACCATGCTTTAAAATTGGAATTCAACAACAACACAAATAACAGAAAACCTGCAAACTCATGGAAACTGAACAATGTGCAATTGCACCACTCCTGGGTCAAAGAAGAAATAAAGAAAGAAATTAAGGACTTTCTAATATTCAATGAGAATGAGGACACAACATACCCGAACTTATGGGACACCTTGAAAGCAGTGTTACGAGGGAAGTTCATTGCACTGAGTGCCCATATAAAGAAAACAGAGAAGAGTCACATAAGAGAATTAACAGCACAACTGAAAACCTTAGAACAGTGAGAAGCTAACTCACGCTGTAGGAGTAGACACCATGAAATAATCAGCTTGAGGGCTGAAACAAACAAAATAGAAACCAGGAAAACAATACAAAAAAAAAATAAATAAATGCAACGAAGAGTTGTTTTTTTGAGAAAATCAACAAGATAGACGAACCTTTCTCCAAATTAACGAAAAAGCAGAGAGAGAACATGCAAATTAACAAAATCAGAAACAAAAGGGGAACATAACAACAGACACAAAAGAAATCTAGACAAATTTCAGGTCATACTTTGAAAATCTGTATTCCACAAAAATTGAAAATTCAAAGGAAATGCACAAATTTCTGGATAACTATTACTTACCAAAATTAAATCAAGAACAGACAAACAACTTAAATAGACATAGAAGCAGTCATCTAAAGCCTTCCAACCAAAAAAAGTCCAGGGCCAGATGGATTCAGTGCAGAATTCTACCAGACATTCAAGGAAGAACTAATACCAATACTTGTCAAAATGTTCCACAAAATACAAACAGAATGTTCATTGCCAAACGCTTTTTATGAGGCCACAATAATCTTGGGACTCAAGCCTCAAAATGACACAACTAAGAAAGAAAACTACAAACCAATATCCCTGATGAACATCAATGCAAAAATACTCAATAAAATACTGGCAAACTGAATTCAAGAATACAACAGAGAAATCATCCACCATGACCAAGTAGGCTTCATACCTGGAATCCAGGGATGGTTTAACATATGAAAATCTACCAACGTGATCCACCATATAAACAAACAGAAAAGTAAAAACCATATGATTATTTCCCTAGATGCTAAAAAAGCCTTCGACAAAATTCAACACCCTTTCATGATAAAGGTCTTGGAGATGTCAGGGATAACAGGAACATACCTAAACATAATAAGAGTAATATACAGCAAACCAACTGCCAACATCAAACTGAATGGAGAGGAACTTAAGCCAATTCCTCTAAAATCAGGAACAAGACAAGGCTGCCCTCTCTCTCCATATCTCTTCAATATCATACTGGAAGTTCTAGCTACAAAGCTATAAGACATCAAAAGGAGATCAAGGTGATCCAAATTGGAAAGGAAGAAGTCAAACTGTCTCTATTCTCAGATGATATGATAGTTTACATAAGTGACTCGATAAACTCTACCAGGGAACTCCTACAGCTGATAAACACCTTCAGGAAACTAGTAGGATACAAGATAAACTCAAAAATATCAGTAGCTCTACTTTTTTTCAGACAACAAAGAGACAGACAAAGAAATCAGAGAAACATCACCCTTTACAATAGCAATAAACAACATAAAGTATCTTGGGGTAACACTTACCAAACAAGTAAAAGACCTATATAATAAGAATTTTGTGGCTCTAAAGAAAGAAATTAAAGAAGATACTAGAAAATGGAAAGATCTCCCACGCTCTTGGATAGGTAGGATTAACATAGTAAAAATGGCAATCTTGCCAAAAGCAATCTACAGATTCAATGCAATCCCCATTAAAATCCCACCACAATTCTTCACCGACCTTGAAAAGATAATAATCAACTTTATATGGAAAAACAAAAAGACGCAGGATAGCTAAAACAACACTATACAATAAAAGAACTTCAGGAGGCATCACCATTCCTGACTTTAAGCTCTACTACAGAGCTATAGTTCTGAAAACAGTCTGGTATTGGCATAAAAATAGACAGGTAGACCAATGGAATCGAATTGAAAATCCTGATATTAACCCACACACCTATGAACACCTGATTTTCAACAAAACAGCTAAAGTTATACAACGGGGCGAAGACAGCATCTTCAACAAATGGTGCTGGCACAATTGGATGAGGGTGTGTAGAAGACTGCAGATAGACCCATGTCTGTCGCCATGCACAAAACTCAAGTCCAAATGGATCAAAGACCTCAACATCAATCCAGCCTCATTGAACCTCTTAGAAGAAAAAGTAGGAGGTACCCTTGAACAAATTGTTATAGGAGACTGCTTCCTGAACACAACTCCAGGGGCACAGACACTGAGAAAAACAATTAATAAATGGGACCTCTTCAAACTTAGAAGCTTCTGTAAGGCACAGGACATAGTGGACAAGACCAAATGGCAGCCCACAGACTGGGAAAAGATTTTCACCAATCCTATATCTGACAAAGGGCTGATCTCCAAAATATACAAAGAACTCAAGAAATTAGTCAACACAACACCAAATAACCCTATTAAAAAATGGGGTACAGAACTGAAGAAAGAATTCTCAATGGAGGAAATCAAAAAGGCTGAAAGACACTTAAGAAAGTGCTCCACATCCTTAGCTATCAGGGAAATGCAAATCAAAACAACTTTGAGATACCATCTTACTCCTACCAGAATGGCTAAAATTAAAAACACCAATGATGACTCATGTTGGAGAGAGGGGAGTGGAGAAAGTGGAACACTCCTCCACTGCTGGTGGGAGTACTCATACAGCCATTTTGGAGATCAGTATGGGGGTTCCTCAGGAAAATGGGAATTAGTTTACCACAGGACCCGAATCACCCTCTTAGGCATATACTCAAACGATCCATATCCATGCAACAAAGACATCTGTTCAACTATGTTCATAACAGCACTATTTGTAACAGCAAGAACCTGGAAGCAACCTAGATGCCCCTCAATTGAAGAATGGTTAATGAAGATGTGGCACATCTACACAATGGAATACTACTCTGCAGAAAAAAATAATGGTTTCTTGATATTAACAGGCAAGTGGATGGCACTTGAAGAAAACATCCTGAATGAGGTAACCCAGTCACAAAAAGAGGTACACAATATGTACTCACTCATATATGGATTTTAGACCTGGATCAAATGGTCACCAGCCTATAATTCACATCACCAGAGGAACTAGGATACAAGGTGTAGTCTAAGAGATTCATATAAAGTCCCTCACAGAACTGGGAAGGTACAAGTCCCCTAGAGCACAGGAGAAGTTGAGGGTCAGCGAATGGAGAGAGAAGTAGGAGAAAACAAGGGAGAGGAAAGGAAAACATGTGCAACTAGTAAGATTGAGCCCGGTTAGGAATTGAAGACAGGAGAGAGAGAGAGATAGATAGAGAGAGAGAGAGAGAGAGAGAGAGAGAGAGAGAGAGAAAGAGAGAGCATAAAAGAGGGAGCCAATGTTGTTTTGAAGATAAAATTGAACACAAAAAAGGTCTAGAGAACTACAAGACTGCTGACAACTAACAATTTGAGCTTCCGTTGAAAGACTACTATAAATGCCCTTCCTGGAGAGTGAGATCAACAACTAACTTATCCATGGAGCCCTCAACTAATGCCTATTGGAAACAGGAGCAAACACCCATACATAAACACTGAGTTGAAGTAGAACTCAGATGCAGATGGAGAAGACAAGACCAGGTGGCAGAAACACATAGAGACAGCTTACCTGAGCAAGGAGGATCTAACAGGCCCCCCAGACGGATAGCTGGGAAGCCAGCATGGGACTGACTCAGGCCCCCCGAATATGAGTCTCAGCCAGAAGGACTGAGTAGTCTAAGGGACCTCAGACAGTGGAGCTAGCATGTATCCCTGGTTTACAAAAGGACCTTGCTAACACATCCCCCATGGTGGCATAACTGCCTTAACCTAGAGACAGGAGAGAAGCCCTAGTCCCTACTTCACATGACCTGTCAGATCTACATGACCCTAACTCGATGTCATTCCCCTACATATGGAATTAGGGTGGGGCATGGGAGGGGAGTATGGTTAGGGTGCATGTCAGAGGGCAGAGAGGGTAAAAGGGAGGGAGAGAGGGATGGATGGAGCTAGGGACAGAGGGAGAGGGAACTGGGATAGACATGTAAAATAATAAATTTTTAAAAAATGCTCTGACTCAAAAATTAATTTCAAGGACAAGTTACTGTGGAAAAGGATTTCTATTTTTGTTTCCACAGAAAATGAAAAGATGTGGATTCCTTCCAGACTAATGAGGTTTGATCAAGCCAGACCTCCTGAAACAGAGCACCAGGTGATCCTACATTCAAAACAGCTGGACAAAGCAGCCTTACAGACTGCAGCCAGGATTTCTTCATGTTCTTAGCAGGCAGTAGTTTGGAAAGAATGATGCCCAAATTCCCAAATATTGTCTATAAATGTTTGTTTTCAGTTAAATGGACTTGGTTATAATAAATAAATAAATAAATAAGTAAATAAATAAATAAATAAATAAAATACCCATAAAATAAAATAAGTAGTCCAACTGACTTAGGGTCACATTGTTTAAAAAAATAAACAGTGACATTACATAACTACGCTATTAGTACAGGATAACAAGGATGTGTGATTCCATCATAGAACCCTGACCTGACCCTAAGTGATATGCTACTATTAAAATTCAGGAAGAAGAAATAAACACTTTTATGGGGTATTTTAGTAGCATCTGAGCTAAATCGAAAAGATTAAATAGTATTTTATAATAGGGCAAATGCTACGGAACTCCATGAAGAAGATTTTAAAGACCAACTTGTATTTGCAGTATATCAAATTTAATGGAAACTGCACAGCAGCTTCCTGCTGAGTTTGGCACACATAGCCTCCATTAAAAGGCCCTGAGCCTTCATGCATAAATCTTCCTATCAGAGACATAGGACAAAACCAGTATCTTCATTATGGCCTTGCCTACATTTTGTACACTTTAATAACTTTAGTATCATCAAGTACCCACTCATTCATAGGCAATCCTACATCACATGATATTCAAATATCTTAGTTTTATATGCTTTATATTTCACTATAGATGATAAACTTCATGAGATCAGAGACAGTCTCTAAGCCCCTACACATCTTTATGGATTTTGACAGCATACAGGCTTACTCATGGAAATTTCTGAAGGGTATGGATAAAGGTGCTTACTTCCAAGTCTGAGGACATAAATTTGATTCTTGGGACCCCACATGATGGAAGGTCAGCATGGATTCCTTCAAGTCTTCCTCTGACCTCCATACACATACCATAGTAACACACACACATACCAAAAATACAATGATTTTTCTTTTCTTGGGGGGATAGACAATTTGTTGCATTCCTCAAAAATGCTTTTATAGAAAGGTCTAACTTGGCTTGCTTACTGGTAGGTATTAGAATAAAAAAATAGTTTAGTGAGTCATCAGCAATTGCAGAGTATCTGTAAGTTTATAGTAGACGTCATACCCATGACCTTAAAGACTTTTGAAATAACTTAATGTTTTTATCTCTATGCTGCTTTTACTAGCTAATGTAATTTGCAAGTCCCAAGGAAGAAGTGTACTAAGCGTGCAATGATAACACAAGTGAGAACTGCTAATACAACCAGACAGATGAGGTTCCAGGAGGCCTAGTGATGCCAAAGCACAGCCACGCCTCATAGGGCTATGGCTTCTGAGAGCACCAAGGAGGAAGTGATCTTTAAGCAGCGTTGGAAAGGATGAAAGTTGCTGTAATTCAGGAAGAAAAGGCATTACAGACAGACCAAGAAGCATGTGTAAGGCAGATAGAGCCAAGAGAGCATGATCGCTCCAAATACAATCTGGTGTAGATGCAGGGTATAGGAAGTATGAATCCGGAAAACATGGAACTAGAAAATTTCCTGGAGGTTAAAAGCATAAACTTCCTGGTACCACCAGCATTTCTATGTGCTCTGCTCTGTGGTTAAAGAAAAGTTACTAAATGATTCTAAGCAAAGGGTTTCCATGTTCAGATTTACAAACTGACAATAATTCTGAGTGAACTGTCAAAATTTTTCCAGTAAAAAATAAGTTTAAGACTTAGGGCAGAATTGAACTGCTAACTGCATAAGTCTATAATTCTGCAGTTTATTTTTCCATTTTACTAAACATAGACACTTTTCTCATGCAATGTAATTTGAATACAGTTTCCCTTCCCTCTATTCCTCCCAGGTCATCCCCACCTTCTCTGTCATCCAGATCCATTTCCTTTCTGTTTCTCATTAGAAAAGGGCAGGCTTCTGGGAGATAGCAACAAAACATAACAAAACAAAATGTAACACGAAATGAAAGCATTTCAGTATTTAGATTACAGTCAATAATTTTACTGGTTTAGAAAAGTGAAAGTAGCAGGTTGTCCACTCGGTTCCATGACCTTACCTGCCACAGGTAGTCAACAACGTTGACAGTGCCATGAATGAATCCCTTACTGTCTTAAGTCCCATTAGGTGCCTTACTAGTCGTGGTTGTGGAATTACAGCAGCATAGGACTTTTGGTTGTTTTACTCCATTGGCATATTGCACAGTGCCATCCAAGATTATGAGAGCTAGTTGTCAGTGAGGAGTCTTCCAGGTCCAGATCATTTCTTCCAGATCCTGTGTCCAGAAACATGTGGTGTCTTCAGCAAAAGTTTATTGCATTTTTTTTAGAAGTCACCAAGAGCAATAATAGTAGCCTATAGTATTGAGGAGGCCTCCTAGACTCACTTCACCAAAATTTTGAAAGGAAGTTTTCCATGCCTGGATAGGGGTTTTTGTTATATAATAGACTATAGCGGGGGGGGGAGCATTGTCACTATAACTGAATAATTTCAAATGTATATGTGTTTGTATGTGAGGAATACATTATGTATAATGGTAAGTGGCCATAAAATAATTCCCTATGGCTCTTTCAAACACCGGAGTTTTTGTTACATAGTCTACAGGTTGGGAAAGGAAGCATTGTCAGTCCAGCTGGAATAAGAATATATATATATCAGAAATATATGTGCATATGTCAAATATAATACGCAATTTTAATACCTATAAAGAAATTCCCTATGGCTCTTTCAAAAATCCTTAGTGTTATTTATTCTTCCTCCATTTTTCTCCATCTCTGGCATCATCCTCCCTCCCCAGGGAAGGTCCCTATAGGAGAAACTGGCTTGCTTACCCAAGCTGCAGTCTTCCTGCCCAGGTGTCCAAGCCAGCCTGCATGAGCATGCGAAGCAGGCACTTCCTCCCTGAGCCAAGCCTGCTTCTATGCCTACAGGATGCTGAGAAAGAGACAACTGACCAGAGACACTAATGAGAAAAGGAAACGCAGCAGAGTCAGCCACCTGAGCCAATGGGACCTTGGTAGGCATAGCGGCAGGTCTAACTTCCTTAATAAACACTTCTGCAGCACGATCTGCTATTCAGATTCTCAGTGCCTGATTGTTGGTGCTGCATCTTCTCAGCCCCTCCCCGAAGGAGTGTACAAGCAGGGTGACCCACAACATCTCCCCAACCCGTTTTTCCATTCAACTTTTGAAGCAACTGTATATTACTATTTTTGCAAATTTTGTATATATGTGTGTGAAGAGACATCTTGCTTGTACAAATAAAGACTGTCTGAAGATCAGAGAACTGAGCTTGCTGCTAGCTAACCATAGTGGTCTGGGGGTCTGTACAGACAGACCAGAATTGAGATGGCTGGGCAGAGAGAAGAAACCGGAACACACTCTTTTGTCTGCTGAGATGCCAAGGAGGTAAAAGTTAGGTTTGTCATGCTCCGTCTTCTCTCTGATCCCTCAGCATTCTCACTCTGCATTTTTTATTTAAACCAATTAAGAACTCCATTCACATTTTGTCATCCAACATGGGGCATGAACTCAGGACCCTCATATTAAAGGTCCCATGCTCTACCAACTGAGTTAGCTGGACTAGCTTGTCTGTTCAGACCACCAGACCTGTATGGTTAGCTAGTAGCAAGCTTCATTCTCTGACCTTCAGACAGGCTTTATTTGTACATGCAAGATACCACCACGGGTATGACATGAAAGTAAAAGCGAATTATCTGGAGGAGCAACAAGACACAAAGGAAAAGGGGGATACTAAAATACAGAAAGAGAATGTACTCAATGGTGTGTGTGTGTGTGTGTGTGTGTGTGTGTGTGTGTGTGTGTGTGAACTGTGGGTGTATTGTATCTGATAGATATGTCTGAATATATAATGAAAATTTTGATTGTTTTTTTTTTTAAAGTAAGAAATGCAAAAGCTGCCACACAACCTCTAGTGTGAATTTTTTTTCCTGTTGTGTTAGGTATACAACTAATTACAGTAGCAATGATAAAAACATTTTTATTATTTTAAAACAACATATCTCTGCCCCACAATGAAAAAAGAAGGGAATAAAACAAGATTCACAAAATACCAATACTTGTCAAGAAAAACTAGGTTTTAATCTTCTCATTGGCTTAATTATGCCCTTCCTATTACAGTAAAACAGAGAATTAAATGTAAAATTTTCAAATATGTTTTCTGATTGTCCTTCTCTTCTTTGAAAAAAAGTGGTATTTATAGCCATTCTGAAGGTCATACAAAACCTCAATAATAATTACATATAAAAGGTATCTTGTGTTTACTAAATACAGTAGTGTTTGAACATATATTATGACCTTTTCCCTATAAAAGCTTATTGCATCATAATAGTATATTCATAACTAAGAGGTATGAGTAAGACATCATGGCAAGCTTGAGCTTTGCTGTTTCCTTTCCAACAACAGTCTCTATAGTTGAGAGCTAATGGACTTTTTGGGAAAATGCCAGTGATGATACTATGATGTTTTCTCCATGCTTCTTAAAAATATACTAGGAATATATCTTTTTTCCCTTATAAAAGTGTGTGTGTGTGTGTGTGTGTGTGTGTGTGTGTATCACTCTTACAGTGAAATAATGAAGTCTTTGTGAAATCTAAGGAAACACTTCAGCTCTACTTTTAGGAAACTAAGCTGACAGGTTGCTTAACCTTACAGCCTGATCTTTAATAGCAAAATGTAGGGGCTAGTAAACACCTGTGTTAATTTCTTTAAATGATATACTATTCATTGAGTGCATAACAGTGCCTGTCACAGACTAACTGCACACTACACACAATGACTTCCTTTTATAAATGTGTGTGTTATTAGAAAAAAATCTCTTTTTAAATGTGATCTCTCTGTTGGAAAGAAACATATATTTCCACAAAGTTCTTGTCAGTTCATTATTTTAGTTTTTAAAGTTAATTTTTAGAGAAATGACATGTCATATACACTAAGAAATCTGCTATTCCCAAACCTCTGCCTTAATAGTTGTGCAGATTTGTAATTTTAAACTTCTAAACTTGCTTAAAATTATCTTTGTTATGGCTCAAAATTGTCTTATTTATAGAACAACAAGGTATAAACAAATTATTTCATAAGAAAGGGTAATTGTACCCTAGGTTACATGACTTTTTTGGGTTCATAAGCACATAAAACAACCAAATATGAAATCAGAAAGAGAAAAACATTTGTAACAACCTATGGGGAAAAAGGTATTGGCATTGTCATGAAAAGGCTACAAATGCTGTGTTTATAAGGCGTGAAGAACTATGCAACAATTTCAAATGCTGCCTGTAGGATATGGGATGATAGATAAAGTGACACCAGTTTTCAAAAATAGGCAAATACTGTTAAAAGAAATTAAAACTGTACAATTGTAGAAGTCAGTTTTCAATCATACTTAGGGCATTTAGAAAATCAATATACACTCCTGAAAAGTATATGTCAACAACCCTCAAAGATTGGAATCACATTAAAAAAAAAAAACAGAATAAAGAAGGAGGTTGCTTTGTAGCTTGGCCATTGTTTTGTAGCTTTCTCTAGACAAGAAACATGAACACTGTGCAACACATGTTAAGGTAAATTGTTTTGTTGTGTGAGAATTTTGTGTAGTTTATAGAAACTCTTCAATAGACACAAAGTGAATGAAGACAGTTCTCTGACTAAGATCCACCTATTCTATGGACTGCTCAGAAACTGAAACCTAGAAAACACTTTTATCCTCAGAAGTTGAGAGAGAGCCCCAACTGTTCATGGAGAGTGACTAGATAAAGATAGACATGCCCTTCATGAGACAAGGAAGCGATTCCATATTCCATTGCTGCTATTTAATTAACCTTCTGCTAATTTGGCTCATTTAAATTATATATCAACTAATGTATTGAATTGTTACAAATATTTGACTCTTTCTTGCTAGTTAGTTAACCACTGTGAATCAATTACTCCAGTCAGTGATATAATTCATGGTAGTACACCCACTCTGCAAAACTGAGCCCTAAGTTTAATTCTAATTACCACAGCAAGTGACAGGAATAGGCAGGAGGATTACTGATACATGGAATCAGAGCCCTTAAATATTTTTATGCCATTCCAAACACCTGGAAATTTCTTTCCAACTCAAAAACTTTTATAATATTTAGAAAGAAGTGACCATAGTATAAATGGAATAAGGAACACCATCAATCCAAATATAATTAATAAGAACCTTTACATATAAAGAATTTGAAGAAAAAGAGTCATCCACAAATGGCATTCCCCTACATATGGAATTGGGGTGGGGGGATGGGAGGGGAGAGTGGTTAGGTGCATGTGAGAGGGCAGAGAGGGTAAAAGGGAGGGAGGGAGGGAGGGAGAAGAAACTGGGATCGACATGTAAAATAATAAATTAAATAAAAAGAGTCATCCACCAAAAAGAAGAATTTTCAAAGAAACATTAAAATATAAATTACTGGATAATGTCATTATCATTACCTCATGAATAGTTTGTTTTGTGTGTGTGTGTGTGTTTTGTTGTTGTTTTTATCTATCTGTTTGTTGAGTTTTGTTGACTTCAAATTGCTTCTTTTTCATTTGGGAGTCCATTTCTCTCTCAAGAGTTGCTATAAGAGAGATGAAATACAATCAGAAGAGTACTAAGGTTTTGCTTTTGCTTTAAAATCAAACTGTCTAGGGAAGGTAGTGAAATGCTATGTGTGTTCATGATGCTTTCATTACTTGCACCCAGACGTGACTTTCATTCTTAGTAAGTAAGTAGCATGTATTGCTGGCTGGATATTAGATTTCCTGTATTAAAAGTGTGAAATCACCAAAGCTAAATCTCTCTACTCATTGGTTTTAGGAATTACATATTTTCTATAAGGATTGCTTAATTTTGAAACCCAGATCACAACTCTTAGCTCCTGAGTTCAAATATAGGAAAACCCACCAAATCTTCTATTTGCTTATGTTCACTTCTCTTGAAATTTCCTAAGGTTTGTTTTCTTTTCTTGTTTAGGGGAGGAAGTGTCTGGCTTCTTTTGCTTGATTGAACCCAGTGGCTTTTGCCCCCATGAGCTACCATTGTTCCTGACTCCACTTATGAAGTTTAAAATAAATATTCTAGTTAATATTTTGTCTGGGCACTTATGAAATCTAATTTTTTAAATTCTACACAAATGATGTACAAATACAGCTACTGGGAGTGCTCACATGTGAAACATGACAAGACCTTAGTTGCATTGGATTGCCCTGTATGCTGTTTTGAATGAGTTACTTACAAATTAGCTTATTTCATTCACACTTCTTCACCGCTAACGTGACAGGCAATTTTTAAAGACAGGAAATGTGTGACTCTATTTTCAACTTTTTAAAGTATTTCACAATTGAAGGCATTCATCCTTTGTGTCTTGGCAGCTGTTTTGACTACATTTTTCTTCACATTCCCATATACTTGTCTCTTGCCTATGTCTTTCATGAATAACACTGATGGCCAAATTGGCCCTTGCAGTGTCCCTGAGGACAGAGCAATATCTTTGATCCATGATGGCAAGAAGAAGCAGACACCCTTCACTCTGGATGAACGCCCTAGCTCTGGCCTCCCTGCCCTCTGGGTAGCACCTGCAGATACTTCTTACCCTACTTCTTTCTTTGTACTCTCTCCTACAAGCTAAACTCACCAGGAAATGCTGGGACCTAATACTCCTGGGATTTTTTTTTTTCTTTATACAATACCCAGGATTTTAAAATACTTTAAAGGTCAGCAGCAGTTTATAATTCAGTTTTGTACTATGCTCTGTGCTTACTCTGCCCTTGACTTTTATCTGATCCTACATCTGAGAATGGGAACCAGCAAGGAATCCTGGCAAGAGCTCTGCACAGGTGTTCCTCTTCCTACACCATACAGCAGCGATGAAACTGTCAGCTTCTCTTACTGGTTTCCAAAAATACTCTTTCTGGAAAGCACTGAGGAAATCAGAATTCGCAGAGGAAAACCCCTATGTGTCTGCCATTGTTGATGGTTACCTTTGAGCTCTAAAGTGGCTTCGTTGCTTCCGGGGCTGTGCTGTTATGAGAACAACCACCTAGAATGCTTCCTCCCTCTCTTTCTCAGCTGCTTTAACTAGACACTTCATTCACCTTGACTAGGAAAAGGAGATACAAATACTCACCACGAAGTACACTCCTGATTAGTCTGGTTAATGTTTTACACCTCTCATTAGTTTGGCAGGTAAAACACATTTTCTACTCCCCTCGGGTTTTTGTTTGTTGGTTTGTTTGTTTGTTTGTTTTTGTTTTTCATTCTCTTATGTCTTTATGTTAAGCTAATTGTCAGTCCGCAGGGAGTTTGCTTTATTCTCAAACTTAAAAAAAATTCTAGACTATTTAAGGAATTATGCTTTGTTTCATTGTCAAGGGACAGAACTTTTATATTGAAAAATACATTGGGTAATAAAATTCTGAGTTGCTATATTATTAATAAACTTACAAAATGGTTTACTTAACTAAAGCTAGCTTAAATATAAAGAACTCATTAACTTGTTTGCATGAATGACTGTTTCCTAAGAACTGATGCTCTTGAGAAGGGGGATGGGAGAGGCTTCTTTCATATGAGTTCTTCCTTAAACAAACATGAAGCTTCCTTTAAAGTGCATGTTTATTCATGGGGCTTGGTTTAATTGTGAATTCCATGTTAGTTTTATTTTTTTAAGTACTTAAAATTCACTAATGATTTATGTAATGGAGTATTATATAGGTTAATTAATGAATATCTAATGCACATAAAGTTATTACCAATGCTGTTATTGTACATGTCTTGTCGTTTTTGTTTCCGAATCCAGTGAACCTCATTCTACATTCGCTACTTCATTTGGCTTATGGGAATGGGCCTTGTTTTTTGTTTATTTGTTTCATTTTTTTTTTGTTTGTTTGGGTTTTTTTTTTGTTCCAGCTCCTTGGTAACATTGTATCTAACAAGAAAAAAGAACCCAATATCTAATTTAAATGGTTGTGTCATTTTTTCAAGCCCTCTGATTCTGCCTCACACACATGAAACTCAATATTATAAATTTTAAAATGAAAATTCAAATTGAATGCACCCTCATTTGCCGAGTGTCTGTTGTGCTCCAGTCTCTACTCTGCCATGAAAGAAGTATGGTGGAGCCAACATTGTCCCTGCCTGGGGGACACTGGGAGGAGGGACAACACATAGTGCCATGATGAAGATACATAGTAGTGACCATGGAAGCTTAACCAAGGGTCAACTTCTGGAATTGGGAGAGGTATCAAATTAAATAATTATTTTAGACCAAATGACTCTATCATAGAGAAGACTGAAAAGTACTAACTTGCCATTCTAAAAAAAAAATCACACACACAATAGTAATATTGTCTTTCTGGGTAGTTCCAACCATTTGCCTGCAAATGTCATGATGTCATTGGGTTTTTTGTTTGTTTACTTGTTTTGTTTTTTGTTTTTTGTACCACACTTTCTTTATCCATTCTTGAGTTGAGGAGCATCTAGGTTGTTTACAGGTTCTTTGTATTACAAATAATGATGCTATGACCATAGTTGAGCAAATGTCCTTGTGGTATTGCTGGGTCTTGAGGTAAATTGATTCACAATTTTCTGACAAACCACCATACTGATTTCCAACATGGCTGTATAAGTTTGCACTCCCACCAGCAATGAAGGAGTGTTCATCTTTCTCCACATCCTCTCCAGCCTAAGCTGTCACCATTGTTTCTGATCTTAGCCATTCCCATAGGTATAAGGTGGTGTCTCAGAGTCACTTTGATTTGCATTTCCTGATGGCTAAGGATGTTGAGCAGTTCCTTAAATGTCTTTCAGCTATTTGATTTTCTTCTGTTGAGAATTCTCTATTTAGATCTGAATTCCATTTTTAATTGGATTCTTTGGTATTTTGATGTCTAATTCCTTAATTTCTTTATGTATTTTGGAGATCAGCCCTCTGTCAGATGTGGGTTTGGTGAAGATCTTTTCCCATTCTGTAGGCTGCTGTTTTGTCTTATTGACAGTGACCTTTGCCTTACAGAGCTCTTCAGTTTCAGAAGGTTCCATTTATTAATTGTTGATCTCAGTGTCTATGATACTGGTGTTATATTCAGGAATTTGTCTCCTGTGCCAATGTTTTCAAGGCTAATGGTCATCAGAGAGCCTTTATTCAGTAACTGACAGAAGCAGATGCAGAGATCCATAGCCAGCACTGGGCTGAGTTCTGGGAGTTCAGTTGAAGAGAAGAAGAGGGATTGTGCAAGTGAGGGAGGACAAAATCATGATGAGGAAATCCAGAGACAGCTGACATGATCTCATGGGAGCTCACAGACTCTTGACCAAACAGCTAGTGAGCCTGCATGGAACTGAATTACAACCTCTGCATGTGGATGACAGTTGTGTAGCTTGGTCTGGTTAAGGTACCCCTAGTAGTGGCAACCCTTCATGCATGAGCTGGCTTTTTGAAACTTATTCCCCATGCTGGAATACTTTGCCCAGCTTTAATGCAGGGGAGGAGCTTGGTTCTGCTTCAACTTGAAATGCCATGCCTTGTTGACTCCTATGGGAGGCCTGCCCCTTTCTAAGTAGTTGATTGGGTGGGAGCAACTGTGGTTGATATATTAAATAAATGAAAAAATTTAATAAAATTAATAATGATTCCTAGAAAAAATGACATTGTATATACCTATGTCTGTGTACAGACACTTGTAGATGTGATTTGCCTCCTGCCAATAACATAGATATAACTTTCATGTTTATTTTGTTCACATAAAAGAAATTATTTGGACTATATTTTTATTTATATCTTCCAGGAGAAGCAGGATAGAAATTAACTACATTTTTTAATGATTTTTGACCACCCTTTTTAAAATGTTAGTGTATATCTTTTTAACTTTTCAACACAAACATGTAAACATAAATAGCAAAAAGATCACCAAGCTATTTTGAGGTGCAAAAATATTAACCTTACACTGTTGTGTTAAAAAAGAAAAAGAAAAGAAAACAAAAAAAGACAATCTCTGGAATGTCTCCATTTTGCAAATCTGAACTTTATACCCATTAAACAACTTGTTTCTCCCTTAGCATTTAGATCACTCTAGTGAAATGTCTAGTCAAGTCTCGTCCACCTTATAGACAATTTGTTTACTAAGTTCTTGGAGTTATAATTCCTTACATTCTGGATATTAAACCTTTATTGTACAGATGGTTTCCAAATATTTTGTCTTGCTGTTCAGTGATGTCCTACTCATGTTTGTCCTTTGTCCTTTGTCCTTTGATGCACAGAAGCCACAGAAGCTTTTCCTGTAATCCAATTTATCTATTTTAACTTTTGTTCCCTGCCTATGCATTTGGTGTTGTAGCTAAGAAGTCATTTCTAAAGTACTTTTATATTTTAAATAAAAAGAAAGATAAGTTATAGGGGTATATAAGACTTTCCTAACAATTGAGATAGGTAAGAAATACCAGATATCCATATTTAAAAAACCAAAATAAAATCTTTTGTCACAAGTATATTCAGTATCCCATACTAAAATGAAAAGACATCAGCTTTGTCATTACCTTAATGGGCAAGGCCTTGACACAAGAAATGAAAATACTAAAACAAGGATGTTTATCTCTTCAGTTTTGGGTGTTCCAGCTCAAGAACTTTTCCTGGAGAAATAATGTAAGATATTGGCACATGGAAGAAAATAGCTCTTTGAAACATTCTTTCACTGATTCTGAAGTGGGTATTTTCAGGAACACAGATGTAGGAACTGGACATTGATTTCACTGAAGTCACAGAACAGAAAAGGGGTTCCATATGCAGAGAGGGAGGACAAGACCACGCTGCAGAAACACATAGAGACAGCTGACCTGAACAAGGAGGAAGCTAATGGCCCCCCCAGACTGATAGCTGGGAATCCATCATGGGACTTACTCAGACGCCCTGAACATGGGTCTCAGCTAGAAGGTCTGAGCAGTCTAAGGGACCTCAGACAGTGGAACCAGGATGTATTCTTGGTACACAAAAGGACTTTGGGGGCACATTCTCCATAGAGGGATACTCCCTTAACCTAGAGACAAGAGAGTAGACCTAGTCCCTACTCCAAATGACTTGACAGATTTAGATGACCCCTTCTGGATGGCATCACCCTACATGTGGAATGGGGGGGTATGATAGGGGAGGGTGGTTGGGGTGCATGTGAGGAAGAAAGAAAGAGTAAGAGGGAAGGAGAGAGGGAGGAAGGGATGAAGGAAGGGAGAGGGAAATGGGATCAATATGTAAAATAAAAATAGAAAAAGAAAAGAAAAAGAAAAAAAGACAAGAGGTTCCAAAACTGAGAGGCTTTCATTCTGTGTTCGTAAATACTAAACCCCACACTTCAGTGAGTCAACATGAAAATTATGGTGGGAAATGGTCAGTGGAGTCCTTTCATCAATACAGCAATGAAGTTAGGTTGAGCTCATGTAAAATAATCTTATGTAAGGTGTGTGAATATGCAGCTCAACTGAGAGGCATTCATAGACTCTCACCTGAATTACTACTGACACCATTGTAGAACCATCTTATAACTGAAATGTCCAGCATATACATAGGAAATGCATCTTCAGACTTATCTTACTAGAAAGTTGTATTATTATTAACCATATATGAATGCACCGTCATTTCCGTCATTTAAGCACTACTTGGTAGTTATCATTATGCTTTACTTTCCAACTTTTTGGGTAGAAAAAGTTACTTACATATGAGTTATTTAAGTGATTAAGAAGAGACCAGCATAATATATAACACATTAATTCTTCAAATAATTTCCTGCTGTGTGGTAAGCATTCTTCTCTTTCCCTTACTGTTGATTTTCAAGGGTTTATTTTTTTTACTTATAAAAAGTTAAACGTATGCTATTATCTAAAGAGCAATTGCATCTCTTTATAAATATTAAAATGAAAAATCCAGCTCAAACATGGTTATGCATACATATAATCTTAGCACTTAGATTGTTGAGGCAGGAAGAGTTGCATTTAAATTCACCTGGGCTATATTGTAAGACCTTTCTCAAAGCCAATTATTCATAGTAGTTTTATCCAAAATAGTAAAAGCTAAAAAGCCTATGTGTTCAATAAAAGAAGACTATTAAAAACATACATACATACAATCACAAAAATATAAACTGAAAATATATTGATTAATAAGGCTGAGTTTCATATACATCATGAGATTATGAAGAACCAGGGTACAAAACAATGGTATTCTGGCTACATTTACATGAAGTTCTAGAAAACATCTGTCTCTGCCTCCCAAGTGCTGGGACTAAAGGCATGTGCCACCTGGAAAAAAGGGAAATTTCTGCACTACCTAAATTGTTAATATATCTTAACAGAATCATGGAAACCAACCACAAAACCTTCCCTTCAACCCACAACCTGTCAGGACTGTAAAATAGACTGGAGCAATAGTGGCTCAGAGCATGTGTGTGTGGCCAACCAAGGACTAGTCTAACTTGAGGCCCAAGTCACAAGAAGGAGCCCATGCCTGACACTGCCTGAATAGCAAGGATCTGGAAGCTGAAAGGCTCAGAGATCTAGGATAGAACCAAACATGACTACTCTCCACCCAAATAAAGACAAATGAAATGATTCCTAACTATATTCTGCTTTACCTATTAGATAGGTGCCCATCCCAATTGTCATCAGAGAGGCTTAATCCAGCAGCCGATGTAACAAATACAGAAATCCTCAGCCAAATACAAACATTAGGGAACCCTGCAGAAAAGAGGAACGAAGGATTTTAGGAGCCAAAGGGGTTGTGAAAACCAGGAGAACACTGCCTACAGAATCAACTAATCAAAGCTCATAGAGGCTCACAGAGACTGGAGTGGCAATCATGAAGCCAGTATGGGTCTGTGCTAGGCCCTCTGCATACATGCTATGGTTACTTAGGTTGTTTTTATTGTGGGACTCCTGACAGTTGGAGTGGGGTTATCTTTGTATCTCTGACTCTTTTGTCTGGTTGTGGGAATCTTTTCTTCTGCTGAGTTGCCTCACTCAGCCTTGATATGAGGGTTTATGCCTAGTCTCATTGCATCTTGTTATAACCTGTTCAGTTTATATCACTGGGAGGCCTGATCTTTTCTGAAGGGAAATGGAGGAATATTGGATCTTAGAGGTGGTAGTAGTAGGATTAGGAGGAGAGGGTGTTTTGTATGAGAGAAGAACAGAGACAGAGACTGACAGAGAGAGAGAGAGATTATAAGAGGAGATGAATGGCTACAGTGAAACAGTGCTTTCTGGACACCTACAGAGCAGTTGCAAAAACTCATAGTGGTTATGAAGCATGCACCAGACCTATGTCAGACAAAATTCCAGTATGTAGGTAAAAGACAAGCATGAAGCTCTACCCATAATTGAGAAACTATTGGGAATTAATACATTCCAAAGAGGGAGAGTGAGTGTTCTTTAAGGGTGTGACCCATGATAGGTCAACCATGTTCCAGTGGATGGCTCCACACTAAAGAGATAACTAACAAGATTGGTCCAGAGAGAAATGGAATGTAGGGCTAGTGAAAGCCAACTCACATCTCTTATAATGAAAGATGGTTAATACTGTCCCTAGTTGGTAAACCAGAAGATTCAAGTACCTACATAATATTTATCTGTCATTGGGTTAAACTGGAGGGGAACTTAGATTCACTCTTGAGGAAGAGACTGAAGGTAAGGAAGGGGGTTTCATGTATGTATGCTATTTTACTATTTAATTGCCTTACTATGTTAATACATTAATTAAAAGTGCTAAAATCATTTGTGCTTCTTAAATGAATATTATGAGATTGCTCTTTCTAAATTAAGTATTTATCACTAAAACTGTTTCCAGATATAGTTTGAAAATGATGAGTAAAATTTCATCATCAATATTTTCAGCTGCATTATTACCTATGAGTGCCTCTGTGTGTTTCTGTGCTAGAAACCTCACTGTGGAGGGATCACGCTAGGCAACCACTTCAAAAAAGAACATTTTCTGAAGAAAACATTCTAGGCAAATGCATGAATGTTTGTGGAGCAACATCCAATCCACTGTATTGATGACAAGGAAGAACAAACTTCCTTCTTAGCTAGAAGATGAGTAAGGTGAATTTCTTCTCCATCAAAACAAGCCAAGACCAGAAGAGACAGAAAAATAGGTTCCAGGTGAGAATTCTCTCGGGGAGTCTTATGTGACACAAAAGAAGGCAAAGCACATTCATTTTCCTTTCCTCCCAGCTGTTCTAATGGCACAAAGTGCTGCTGTCCTGCTCACACGCATCTGCTTGCAGACTGGCATCTGCAGACGATTGCCTCCAGGTGTTTGATGAACGAAGACCCTGAAAGTCAATGCAAGCTGGAAGCCCTGCTTCCAAGAACAGGTGCTAGCCTGTAGAAACCTGCAGATCTACGCAAGTATATTTTGAGAAATAAAGTTGAAATCAAGTTTTTAAAACAAAAAAAATGGTGTGATTTAAAAATTGGAAATATTTATAGGACTCTTTATGCTTAGAACATGTTTAATAAAGCTTCTATGTGGTTCAAGAATAAAACTGTGTGTTCCATTTCTTCTCAAGGAAGAAATGATCTGTCATTTATACCAGACATTTTGTAGTTGCTATGACAACTGGACTAGATGCTGAGAACTTAGAGATCCCCAGGGGACAAATCCATTTAGGATGAAGCAACTATGGAACACTCAAAGACTGAATGATGCTTGGAATGATAAGACATTTTCCATATGGGACTTTTCCACCTAGTTTTGTTTTAATATTACAAAAAAAGTTACATTACAAATATCTGAGTGGCCTAATTTCTTGAAAAATAGTTCTCCCATGAATATTCCCAAAATGGCATGGATTCAGCTAGAGCGAATAAAACAAGATAGCTGATTTTTCTACTAAATAGAAATGAATATCATTTCCATGTGTGACCTGGTTGTCCCATCCATATACACTCTTATACACATGAACATGCACCAACATACGCTTGTACATACAGAAACAAGTACACATTATTCATGTATCGTTTAACTGCATTTAAAAATTTTTTTCTTTGTTAGATGTTCTGTCATTCATTTTCTCTCCTTTCTGCCTTTGTCTTTATTCCCATAAACATCATGTAATACTTAGAAAAAATTTTTTGCAAAATTCTTTCCAATAACGTATTGCCCCTTTAATCTAGTTTGTTATAAATGCATGCCAAGTTATTTGAAAGATGTTTATCTTAATTTTGAACTTACTCAAAGGGGGAATGACAATTGAATGAATAAGTATACAATTAGAAGTATAGAAGCTATAATTTATCATTCTTGCTGGAGAATGATGACTACAGTTAAATTATAAAAGGAATGCCTTATTTCTTGTACTTGTGGAGATGATGTGCCTTTGCAAATTGTTGTTCCTAGTGGGTGTTATTTGACAGAGTAAAGACAATGTATGAAAAATAATGTGGACATATTTAATGCACAAAGATATTGGACCCTCAAAAGGATTTAACATTTTGAGAATAGATGACAAAAGAAGCATATTGCCAAAAATTATGAATTTAGGAAGAGAGGAGTAATAATTACTAGCAAGATATTACCTTTCCTAGAAATTTAAAGGTGAAGAGGTGATGTGTAGTTACTTTTTTTTTTAATTTTTTGCTCTTTGAGGGCCTGCCACCCAGCTCCCAAATAAATACACAGAGTCTTATTCTTACTTATGAATGCCTGGCTTTAGCTTGGCTTGTTTCTAGTTAGCTTTTCTTAACTTAAATTACCATCTACCTTTTGCTTCTGGGCCTTTTTACCTCTGTTCTATATATCTTGCTTTCCTTCTTACTCTGTGGATGACTGTGAGGCTGGGTGGCTGGATAGCTGGATGGCTGGTGTCCTCCTCTCTTCCTTTTCTTACTTTTCCCTCTTCTGGTTTTTCTCTCTATTTTCTTCTCTTTGCCTGACTGTCTTTCTCTCCTGCCTAGCTATTGATCATTCAGCACTTTATTAGACCAATCAGCTGTTTTAGGCAGGCAAAGTAACACAACTTCATAGAGTTAAATAAATGCAACATAGAAGAATGCAACACATCTTTGCATCACCAAACAAATATTCCACAGAATAAATGAATGTAACTAATGTAACTAATATTCCATAACAATAATGCTATAAATAAGTTGTATGAAATTAACCCTGAAGTAGTTTCTTAGTTGAATTCACTTGGATAAAATTACTGCTTTATACCTAAGGATGTCATTGTGAATTTCTGAAAACGAAAATTAAATTTCATTGTTCATGTTCCCTGAGTGAATGACCTGGGGTATGAAGTATGTGCATTTAAACACAAAGATACAGTCAATCTTTGGAAATATAATAGCTTTGAAAAACCATCTCTGAACTTCTAGAACTGTTAACGTTTCTTAAAGCTATAGTGTATGGACTTAATAGGACAAATGTGTATGCAACCAACACCAACCCATGGATGTATCAGATATTGGCAGTTGGTATTTGTTTCGTGTCTTAAATCTGATGTGCACTATTTTTTGATACAGGATATTATCAAGTTTCTCAAGCTGGTCTTGAACTTGGAATCTTTCTGCCTTAACCACCATATAGGTGGAGTTAAAAACATATACTTGGCTTCCATGAGTACAGTTTTCTTCTTTTATTGCATTGCAATGCCATATGTTGTCTTTTATGGTTATTTTGAGGCTTTCAATTCTGTTTTGTTACTCTATGTATTTTTGCGTATGAATGTCACTTTATTTTAATCATTTTGTAACTGCCATTCTTGACTTTTTGTCTTTCTCAACTGCTGCCAACTTTATTTCTTGAGATAGTATCTCTCATTGAACATGGAACTTGTGGGTTCAGTTAGACCGGCTGGCCTTTAAGCCAGGGTTTATAGGTTTTTGCTTCACACCCAGTGTATAAAGGGTACTAGGGACCAGAATGTGGGTCCTTGTACATCTTGGCAAAGTGATTTCTTTATCAACTGACCTATCTCCCTTGCCCTGAAAAGGGGTTTTGTTTTTGTTTTTGACATTGTTTTAAGGATCAAGAGCTCTCTAGACTATGTTGAAATGCAATGATATTACTAGTATTATTGTCTATATTTTGAAATTTAAAATATGTGTTTAACAGGGTGGCTTCCAGTAAAAAAAAAAAATAATCATTTCAAGAGTTAAATACAAACCTTGGAATTTAAAATTACTGCATAATGCAAATTACACACTTAGCCTATTAAACTACAAGTTTCATGATTTTATTCTAAGAAAAAAATATGAGAATGTTTTAAAACATGTGAACATCAAATTTTTGTCTGGTCTTTGGTAACAAATTACTAGTAATAAAATTTCTCTTAGCACTTTATAAAGGTGTGAAAGATATTGTAAAATTATTTCAAGGATAATGTTAGGTGTTGGTTTCCAATATTTCCAACTTTATAAAATTACATATTTTATCTTATTTTATTTCATGTGTTTTACCTGAATGTGTGTCTATACACAACTATGTCCGCAAAGTCCAGAAGAGGGCATCAGATCCCCTGAAACAATGGAAGTTGTGAGCTTCGATGTGCCAGGAATAGAACCCAAGTCCTCTGGAAGAACAGCCAGAGATCTGAACCACTGAGCCATCTCTCCAGCCCTCATATATGCATTAGAAAGGATCTTTAAATATTACAAAGAAACATATAAAGTACCAATGCACACAAAAATGTAAATGTTTTTGGGGAATGCTTTCCTTGTCCTGCTCCATGCTGTACTGTTACAAAGAAAAATGAAACTTTTCTTTTCTGAACAGACCAAGGTTATATCGGCCATACACCCCCACCAGAACTCTGACATAAATGGGGACAAAGGGCCAGTGGAAAGGATGGCTGCATAAAAACTTTATGCTGTGTTCAAAAACCACACCCTGAAATCTTAGCCTACTGGTCCTTAGGTGGGATTAACATGTCCCTTCCTATGAGATGTTCAATCCTGAAGAAAAGAATCCAACTGGAAGAACCTAGGATTTATAGTTGGCACAAACCCAGTCCAAATGAGTGGAGTTTCTAATGCACATTTATAAAGCAGGCAACACAAGAATACTTGTCTGAGTACTCAGCTCAGATCATGCACAAGAGGAGCAGATAGATGAAGTATTGTATGTACATAAAATGTGAAAAATAATCGTGCCTCTAAACTGAAGTGAAGGAATGACTCAATTTCTATTTTCTTTCTGACTGATGAATATAGGTGGTTTCTTGACTCTTCTATTTGATTGTTCTTCCTAGGAGTTTGCTTTCAAACTAGAAGAGATTCTGCTTGGCAGGTTGATAAACTCTACATAATAAAAAGCAAGCTCACTGAAATATGCATGTAAGAGAATAATACATCTTTAAGAAGGCAAAGTGTGCTAACAGTTGACACTCTGCAAGAAATGTGCATTTTCAGAAGTGTGTATGTGTGTGTGTACACATAATCTGGACTTATGAGCCAGTGGGTTGTTCCAGTACACAAAAGCACTTACCACACAAACCTGATAACCTGTATTTTATCCCCAGAACCCATGTGGAAAGACAGAACCAACTCATGGAACTTATACTCTGAACTCCTCATGTGTGACACACACACACTGCACAAAAAATAAATAAAATATTTTCATGTTTAATTAAAAACAATTTATTTTCTCTCTTTGTCTCACTCAAAAGCCTCCCAAGACCCCCTCCTCCCAACTCCTTCCATCCCACACCTCTCAAATTGATAGTTTCTTAGAATTTTATCTCCAGATTAGTGTGTGTGTGTGTGTGTGTGTGTGTGTGTGAAGGAATTCGGTATAGAAGATGCCATGAAATTGAGAGGAGATGACAGAGGAGTTGGAGGGAAGAGAGGTGGGAGAAATGAAGTCATTATAGTACACATATATGACATTGCTTAAACCAAATGTCATGTAGAAATTAAGTTGGCTTTCTTTTACTGAAATTGCTTTTTAAAGAAATTTTAAAAAGAACTTTTTAAAGAAAAAAATCTAAAGCTTTAGTAATAACATCTTAAAGAAACAATAAGTAAAGACATTAAGCAATAATATTGGCATGCTTGACTAAATTAAGTCCAGTCATTTCTTTTCATATAATGCGGTGTCCATGACAACCAACAAATAATTCCAGCCTCATATGCTCAGTTTTTCAATTTTATTATGTCCAAAACATAGGGAAGGAGAGGGTTATTTCTGTCCTTGCTAAGTGCCAAACTTCTAATAAAATACTTGGCAGTAAGCGATAATTTGATCAGCTTCCATAACAAATTCAGAAAAGTTTGGAACATGCCATTATGTACTGTCTCAATCTCTGAAACTGGATTTATTGGCAAATATTTGCTCTGTATTAGGGCATATGCCTTCTAAAAATACAGAGTAAAATAACCTAGAAGATTCTATGTATGTAAATAACTTCAGAGATTATGTAGTTACACAAAAAGTATGGGAAGTCGAAACATAATTTGTAATATGCTGTATCATGAGGAATTGTAATGTACATATCTACACACATTTTCAAGAGGTAAAAGAATTTGCAACCATTGATAAAGGAATTTTTATTTCAAGATAAGCACTTATAATTGTATAGCTAAGTGCCTAATTATCTATTAAGAAATTTAATGATGGTTTTTGCTTTTGCCTGATTTATTTCAAATGAATAAAACAAATCATACACAAAGGCTGAGAACATTTTGAGTATTTGATATTAAAATTCATGGGCCATCAATAATTATTTTCCAATTAGAACTAGAAAGCATCAATGATTGTGTTAGGCATGTATAAAATGCTGTCTCACTGTGGCATCTTTACTCAACACCAACCTCCAGATGGGAACTATTTTTCATGGTTCATAAAGCCAAATCCAGCTGCTGCATTTGGACTTGCATAAGGAATCCACAGCTTACTGCCTTCTCAGCACTCGTAAAACAATTGCTATTGTTTCTTTAGCCATGGTACAACCCCCTCTCCCCATGCAAATGAGATATACCAAAAGAATTTCTAATGTCTTTTACTTGATTACCCAGAAGTCCTATCTATAATAGGATCCTGATTTTACAGCATTTTCTATAATTTAAGCTATTTAAACAAAACCAGACATGAATGGTAACTGTAGGATGAGTGAATTATCAAAAATGTTCATACAGTTTCATAGTAGAAGCCACAATAATGGTTAACTACTTTAGTACTTTCAGTCTTATTAATAGGCAGGAGTATACAACTTCCTGTTCCTTGTTACTCAGCTGATTTGACTCTTTGAGGGGTGTGGTTTGGAACCATCATGGGGTTTCCATCACCATAGTCTTCCCACAGCTACAATTGAAGTAAGCCTGCCAAGCCTCCAACATTAAAATAAATAAATAAATAAATAAATAAATAAATAAATAAATAAATATGAAGAAGGGAAAAGGAGTGTATCTCTTTTCAGGTAGAGGAATATGTTGGGAATTTTGAGTAACAGTTATGTTATTTGCCCTTAAGGCATTTTCAAAAGTGGCACCAAAATGAAAGAAAAAGATCAGTAATGGAAAACGGAAATTACTGAACTTACAAAATTATCAGTAGGTACATTTTCTTGCTATCTATACATATCAGACATATGACATCTCAATATTTTTTTACTCAGAGCTCTAAGATCCTAAAAGAAAAATCTACATGAAAAAGTTAATGCCTAGATAGTTAATGTAAGAGTATGCAAAGAAAAGGAGCAAGTTGCCTTCAAATTTGGGAAAACAACAAAGATTACAATAAACACTGGATAAACCTACTGAGAGGGTGGCTCAGAGCCCTGACAAAGCACTGAGGCTTTCCCACATACAGAGGAGATGTTTATTTCAGGCAGAATTCATTTTCTAAAGCAAAATACTGCTCCCTGACAACCTCCAACTGCAGTGGCTGTTTGCGTTCCTGCTGTTTGTATTTATTTCTTCCTTGCGCTACAATAGCTGCAAAAACAAATACTTGTTATGCAATGCTTTGTTTCAGTGCAGGTGAAGCGTGTTTGCTCCCTTTTTTCCATGCTCATGGCTTGTGCAAATAGGTTTTTAATATAGCCTGAGATTAATCTGGTAATTACCACCCAGTTTAGAAACACGTGTTAAACAACGGGTCATATAGTTGCCATTCCTATTCCAGAATAATTTTCGGTTTTTGACCTTTGAGCAAAGATAGGGAAATGTGCAATCAAGAACTTCCTGAGAATTGACCTCTTTCTTTGCTTTGTTGGGTTCCACTCAATGCTGTATTTGGGTTTCTGCTGTAATTTTTGTTTTGTTTTGTTTTCAAAGAGTTTGTGGGTGACCTCATTTAAATTTTTGAGAAAAGCTTTTACATTATTTCTAATTGAACTACATAGAATATATGTAATTTCAAAGAAACAATTTTAGCCTAAATCCACTTATTCGTTCCTAGAAAAGAACAGCATTCTTATATTTTTGGTTT
The DNA here is from genome assembly GCF_943737965.1 of Phodopus roborovskii. NCBI lineage: Eukaryota > Metazoa > Chordata > Mammalia > Rodentia > Cricetidae > Phodopus > Phodopus roborovskii. Next base: position 29,381,015 of record NW_026125295.1, on the reverse strand, counting down.
CAAATGTTTTTAAGCTGAAGTGTTATGCCAAGATTTTTAAATCATTCCATAAACACATAGTAACTGTAAGTGGTAAGTTGTGAGAAGCTAAGGGGTTCCCCTGAGGTATGCCCTTTCCTTTTAGATCTCTCTCTCTCTCTCTCTCTCTCTCTCTCTCTCTGTAACAAGTAGCTGATTTCTCATCTCCAGTATAAATTGGCATATAATTTTAAATTCACCATTTTCATTTTCAAAACTAAGTATTCAGTCCTGAAAACTCAAAACAGTTATAATAATTAAAATATTCTAGTAATCCTGATTTTTTTTTTAAGCTTGAGGCTTATTTTCACAGACTCTAATTTTTTCCTAATTTTTCAGGAAAGGAACTGAGTTCTATTGACTAATATAAAACATTCAAATTACTAAGAGGAAGAAAACAATAGATAAGATTTTGTAACCCAGAGGAATATAAACATACAAATATACAAAGTACTGTGCTCTATCCAGCAAACTTGGCAATGACTTATTTCACTTAATGACTAATACTGTTGATTCCAGAACAATTAACTATGCAGAAAAGATTTCAAGCCAGTTTTTGTATTTTGCTTTTAAAATATATTAAAACACAAAACTAAAGTTATGCTAATATCCTTTTAAATGGAAATGGTAATTAGTTGAGACAGGATGATAAATAAGTCAGCTGATAAAACAGCAGTAAACCTATTCTTCACAAACACAGAAAAATGACCAAATGAATTTATAGACTCATAGTGTTCCTGAAACTATTTGCAGTTTTATTGTGCAATCCCATGAATAAATATGTGCTCGTATTTGTGAATACATACATATGTATTAGTTTTCTGTGTCTTTCTCCTAACTCCAAGGAGAGGATACTTGTGGGAAGAACATATCTGAGTTATCTAACTGGGGGTGATTTTATCCCAAGATATGTACAAATCTCTGCATATAGTGGCAAGTAAGGAGCTGCTGACATCTGGGAATAAGAAGTCAGCAGTGATGCTCAGCACTCTCTACTGCACAGGACAGTATCTCACAACTGCAAATCATCTCTCAGCTCAAAATATATATTTTGTCAAGACTAGAAAACCAAAATAAAACAAAGAGAACAATACAAAATAGAAGTATCATTTTATATAATTTTATTTAAAGTTGAAATGATCTTATTTTACATATCAATCCCCGTTCCCTCTCCCTTCCATCCTCTCGTGCCTCCCACTAACACCCCATCCCACCCCTCAATCCGCTCCTCAGGGAAGGTGAGGCCTTCTATGAGGGAGCATCAAAGTCTGTCACTTCATTTGGGGCAGGGCCTAGGCCCTCCCGCATGTATCTATGCTGAGAGAGTATCCCTCCATGGGGAATGGGCTCCCAAAGTCCATTTGTGCACTAGGAATACATACTAGTTCCACTGCTAGAGTCCCCATACACTGCCCAGGCCTCCTAACTGACAAGCACATTCAGGTCATATGCTGCTTCCACGGCCCTCAGTCTGAGATCCATGAGCTCCCACTTGCTCAGGTCAGCTGTTGCTCTGGATTTCCTCAATGTCAGATGTTATGTCCCACTTTTCATTTCTGATTTTGTTAATTTGCATGTCTCTCTATGTCTTTTGGTTAGTTTGGATAAAGGGTTATCTTGTTGACTTTCTCCAAGAATTAATTCTTTGTTTCATTGATTCTTTTTATTATTTTCTCTGATTCTACTTTATCGATTTCAGCCCACAATTTCACTATTTTTTTGGCCTCTACTCCTTCTGAGTGAGTCTGCTTCTTTTTGTTTTACAGCTTTTAGTTGTGCTGTTAATTCTCTAGTGTGACAATTCTCCAATTTCTCCATGGAGGAACTTAGAGCTTTGAACTTTTCTATTAGTACGGCTTTTAAACTATCCCTTAAGATTGGGTATGCTGTGCCTTCATTCTCAATGAATTCTAGGAAGTCTTTAATTTCTATATTTCTTCCTTGACCCAGGAGTGATGTAATTAACCATTAATCAATTTCCCTGAGTTTGTAGGGTTTCTGCAATTTGTATTGTTGTTGAATTCTAACTTTAAACCATGGTGATCAAATAAGACACGGGGGGGGGGGGGTTTCCAGTTTTTGGTTTTTTTTGTTTGTTTGTATGTTTTGTTTTGTTTTTGTTTTTGATTGCTGTCTTTTTTTCTATGTATTTTCATATATGTATATATATATATATGTATATATATATATATATATTGTCCATTTAAATGAAAACAAATATTTATAGACAATATTTGGGAATTTGGGTGTCGTTCTTTCCAAAAATTTCCTGCTGGTAAGGAGAGCTGTCATGGGGGATTCAAAGAAGATGCAGAAATTCTGGCTATATCTGTAAGGCTGCTTTCCCCAGCTGTTTTGAATGTGGGATCACCTGGTACTCTGTTTTGGGCACTATGGCTTGATCAAACCACATTAGTCTGAAAAGAATCCACAGCTTTTCATTTTCTGTGAAAAAAAAAATAGAAATCCTTTTCCCCAGTAACTTGTTCTTCAAGTTAAATTTTGGAGTCAAAGCATTTTTTTTTTAATTTATTATTTTACATGTCAATCACAGTTCCCTCTGCCTCCCTCCCTTTTACCCTCTTTGCCCTCTCAAATGCACTCTAACCACCCTCCCCTCCCAACCCCCACCCCAATTTCATATATAGGGGAATGCCATCCAGTTGGGGTCATGTAGATCTGACAGGTCATGTGAAGTAGGGACTAGGGCTTCTCTCCTGTCTCTAGGTTAAGGCAGTTATCCCTCCATGGGGTATGTGTTTGCAAGGTCCTTTTGTGCACCAGGGATACATCCTGGCTCCACTGTCTGAGGTCCCTTAGACTGCTCAGTCCTTCTGGCTGAGACCCATATTCAAGGAGGCCTGAGTCAGTCTCATGCTGGCTTCCCAGCTATCAGTCTAGTGGCCCATGAGCTCCTCCTTGTTCAGGTAAGCTGTCTCTATGTGTTTCTGCCACCTGGTCTTGTCCTCTCCATCTGCATCTGAGTTCTACTTCGACTCAGTGTTTGTGTATGGGTGTTTGCTCCAGTTTCCATCAGGCATTACTTGAGGGGCCCATGGATAAGTTAGTTGTTGATCTCACTCTCCAGGGAAGGGCATTTATGGTAGCCTTTCCAGGGAAGCTCAAATTGTTAGTTGGCAGCAGTCTTGAAATTCTTTAGACCTTTCTTTGTGTTCGATTTTATCTTCAAAACAATATTATTGGCTCCCTCTTTTATGTTCTCTCTCTCTCTCTCTCTCTCTCTCTCTCTCTCTCTCTCTCTCTCTCTCTCTCTCTCTCTCTGCTGTCTTCTATTCCTATCCGGGCTGAATCTTCCTGGTCCCACATGTTTTCCTTTCCTCCCCCTCTTTTTCTCCTAACTCTCTCTCCATTCCCTGCCCCCCCACTTCCCCTGTGCTCTGGGGGACTTGTCGCTTCCCACTTCTGTGAGGGACTTTATATGAATCCCTTAGAACACACTTAGTATCCTAGTTCCTCTGTTGGTGTGAATTATAGGCTGGTGATCCTTTGATCTAGGTCTAAAACCCATATATGAGTGAGTACATATTGTGTTCCTCTTTTTGTGACTGGGTTACCTCTTTCAGGATGGTTTCTTCAAGTGGCATCCACTTGCCTGCGAATTTCAAGATACCATTATTTTTTTCTGCAGAGTAGTATTCCATTGGGTAGATGTGCCACATCTTCATTATCCATTCTTCAATTGAGGGGCATCTAAGTTGCTTCCAGGTCCTTGCTATTACAAATAGTGCTGTTATGAACATAGTTGAACAGATGTCTTTGTTGCATGGATGTGGATCCTATGGGTATATGCCTAAGAGGGGGATTGAAGGTACCTGTGGTAAACTAATTCCCATTTTCCTGAAGAACCACCATACAGATCTCCAAAATGGCTGTATGAGTTTGCATTTCCACCAGCAGTGGAGGAGTGTTCCCATTTCTCCACATGCTCTCCAACATGAGTCATTATTGGTGTTTCTATTTTAGCCATTCTGGCAGGAGGAAGATGGTATCTCAAAGTTGTTTTGATTTGCATTTCCCTGATAGCTAAGGTTGTGGAGCATTTTCTTTTTCTTTTTCTTTCTTTTTTTTAATTTCTTTTATATAACAAAGTCCATTTAAATGAAAACAAACATTTATACAAAATAATTGGGAATTTGGGCTTTGTTCTTTCAAACTACTTCCTGCTGGTAAGGGGCGCTGTCATGGGGGATTCGAAGAAGATTCGGAAATCTTGGCTATAGTCTGTAAGGCTGCTCTGTTCAGCTATTTTGAATGTAGGTTCACCTGGTACTCTGTTTCAGGCGGTCTGGTGTGATCAAACCACATTAGTCTGGAAGGAATCCACATCTTTTCATTTTCTGTGGAAACAAAAATAGAAATCCTTTTCCCCAGTAACTTGTCCTTGAACTTAAATTTTGGAGTCAAGGCATTTTTTTAATAGAATTTATTATTTTACATGTCAATGCCAGTTCCCTCTCCCTCCCTATCTCTCTCCATCCCTACCTCCCTCCCTCCCACCCTTCTTCTTTCCTTCCCTTCCTTTTACCCTCTCTGCCCTCTCACATGCACTCTAATCACCCTCCCCTCCCATCCCCTCACCCCAAATCCATATGTAGCAGAATGCCATCCAGTTGGGGTCATGTAGATCTGACAGGTCATGTGAAGTAGGGACTAGGGCTTCTCTCCTGTCTCTAGATTAAGGCAGTTATCCCTCCATGGGGGATGTGTTCACAGAGTCCTTTTGTGCACCAGGGATGCATCCTGGCTCCACTGTCTGAGGTCCCTTAGACTACTCAGTCCTTCTGGCTGAGACTCATATTCAAGGGGGCCTAAGTCAGTCCCATGCTGGCTTCCCAGCTATCAGTCTAGTGGCCATTAGCTCCTCCTTGTTCAGGTCAGCTGTCTGCATGTGTTTCTGCAGCCTGGTCTTGTCCTCTCCATCTGCATCTGGGTTCTAGTTCGACTCAGTGTTTATGTATGGGTGTTTGATCCTGTCTCCAACAGGCATTAGTTGAGGGCTCCATGGATAAGTTAGTTGTTGATCTCACTCTCCAGGGAAGGGCATTTATGATAGCCTTTCCATGGAAGCTAAAGTTGTTAGTTGGGAGCAGTCTTGTAGTTCTCTAGACCTTTCTTTTGTTCAGTTTTATCTTCAGAACAATATTGGCTCCCTCTTTTAAGTTCTCTCTCTCTCTGTCTCTCTCTCTCTGTCTCTCTCTCTCTCTCTCTCGCCTTCTATTCCTAACCAGGCTCAATCTTCCTGGTGGCACATGTTTTCCTTTCCTCCCCCTCGTTTTCTCCTACTTCTCTCTCCATTCGATGCCCCCCCACTTCCCCTGAGCTCCATTGTGTAGATGTGCCACATCTTCATTATCCATTCTTCAATTGAGGGGCATTTAAGTTGCTTCCAGGTCCTTGCTATTACAAATAGTGCTGCTATGAACATAGTAGAACAGATGTCTTTGTTGCATGGATGTGGATCCTTTGAGTATATGCCTAAGAGGGGGATTTCCGGGTCCTGTGTTAAACTAATTCCCATTTTCCTGAGGAACCACCATACTGATCTCCAAAATGGCTGAATGAGTTTGCATACACCAGCAGTGGAGGAGTGTTCCCCTTCCTCCACATCCTCTCCAACGTGAGTCATCATTGGTGTTTCTAATTTTAGCCATTCTGGCAGGAGTAAGATGGTATCTCAAAGTTGTTGTGATTTGCATTTCCCTGATAGCTAAGGATGTGTAACACTTTCTTAAGTGTCTTTCAGCCTTTTTGATTTCCTCTATTGAGAATTCTTTCTCCAGTTCTGTACCCATTTTTCAATGGGGTTATTTGGTGTTGTGTTGACTAGTTTCTTGAGTTCTTTTTATATTTTGGAGATCAGCCCTTTATCTGATATAGCATTGGTGAAAATCTTTTCCCAGTCTGTGGGCTGCCATTTGGTCTTGTCCACTGTGTCCTTTGCCTTACAGAAGCTTCTAAGTTTAAAGAGGTCCCATTTATTAAGTATTTCTCTCAGTGTCTGTGCCCTTGGAGTTATGTTCAGGAAGCGGTCTCCTATACCTATTTGTTTAAGTGTATGTCCTACTTTCTCTTCTAAGAGGTTCAATGTGGCAGGATTGATGTTGAGGTCTTTGATCCATTTGGAATTGAGTTTTGTGCATGGTGACAGACATGAGTCTACCTGCAGTCTTCTACACACCCTCTTCCAATTGTGCCAACACCATTTGTTGAAGATGCTGTGTTCGCCCCACTGTATAATTTTAACTGTTTTGTCGAAAATCAGGTGTTCATAGGTGTGTGAGTTAATTCAGAATTTTCTATTCGATTCCATTGGTCTACCTGTCTATTTTTATGCCAATACAAGGCTGTTTTCAGAACTATAGCTCTGTAGTAGTGCTTAAAATCAGGAATGGTGATGCCTCTTGAAGTTCTTTTATTGTATAGTGTTGACTTGGCTATCCTGGGTCTTTTGTTTTTCCATATAACATTGATTATTATCCTTTCAAGGTCAGTGAAGAATTGTGGTGGGATTTTAATGGGGATTGCACTGAATCTGTAGATTGCTTTTGGCAAGATTGCCATTTTTACTATGCTTATCCTACCTATCCAAGACCATGGGAGATTTTTCCATTTTCTAGTATCTTCTTTAATTTCTTTCTTCAGAGCCACAAAGTTCTTATTATATAGGTCTTTTACTTGTTTGGTAAGCGTTACACCAAGATACTTTATGTTGCTTGTGGCTTTTGTAAAGGGTGATGTTTCTCTGATTTCTTTTTCTGTCTCTTTGTCATCTGAAAAAAGTAGGGCTCCTGATTTTTTTGAGTTTATCTTGTATCCTGCTAGTTTGCTGAAGGTGTTTATCAGCTGTAGGAGTTCCCTGGTAGAGTTTATTGGGTCGCTTATGTAAACTATCTGAAAATAGAGACAGTTTGACTTCTTCCTTTCCAATTTGGATACACTTGATCTCCATTTGTTGTCTTATAGCTTTGTAGCTGGAACATCCAGTACGATATTGAAGAGATATGGAGAGAGAGGGCAGCGTTGTCTTCTTCCTGATTTTAGAGGAATTGGCTTAAGTTTCCCTCCATTCAGTTTGATGTTGGCAGTTGGTTTGCTATATATTGCTCTCATTATGTTTAGGTATGTTCTTGTTACCTCTGACCTCTCCAAGACCTTTATCGTGAAAGGGTGTTGAATTATGTCGAAGGATTTTTCAGCATCTAGGGAGATAATCATATGGTTTTTCTTTTTCAGTTTGTTTATATGGAGGGTCACGTTCATAGATTTTCGTATGTGAAACCATCCCTGCATTCCAGGGATGAAGCCTACTTGGTCATGGTTGATGATTTCTCTCATGTATTCTTGAATTCGGTTTGCCTGTATTTTATTGAGTATTTTTGCATCAATGTTCATCAGAGATATTTGTCTATCATTTGCTTTCTTAGTTGTGTCTTTGTGAGGCTTGGGTACCAAGGTTATTGTGGCCTCATAAAAAGAGTTTGGCAATGAACCTTTTGTTTCTATCCTGTGGAACAGTTTGAGGAGTGTTGGTGTTAGTTCTTCCTTGAATGTCTGGTAGAATTCTGCACTGAATCCATCCGGCCCTGGACTTTTTTTGGTTGGAAGGCTTTCCATGACTGCTTCTATTTCATTGCGCGTTATAGGTCTATTTAAGTTGTTTGTCTGTTCTTGTTTTAATTTTGGTAAGTGATAGTTATCCAGAAATTTGTACATTTCCTTTGAATTTTCAATTTTTGTGGAATACAGATATTCAAAGTATGACCTGACAATTGTCTGGATTTCCTCTGTTTCCTTTGTTATGTTCCTCTTTTCATTTCTGATTTTGTTAACTTGAATGTATTCTCTCTGCTTTTTTGTTAATTTGGATAAAGGTTTGTCTATCTAGTTGATTTTCTCAAAAAAACCAACTCTTCATTGCATTGATTTGTATTGTTTTCCTGGTTTCTATTTTGTTGATTTCAGCCCTCAAGTTGATTATTTCCTGGCATTTACTCCTACGGGGTGAGTTAGCTTCTCTCTGTTCTAAGGCTTTCATTTGAGCTGTTAATTCTCTCATGTGACTATCCTAGTTTTCTTCATATGGGCATTCAGTGCAATGAACTTCTCTCTTAGCACTGCTTTCAAGGTGTCCCATAAGTTCGGGTATGTTGTGTCCTCAATCTCGTTGAATATTAGGAAGTCCTTAATTTCTTTCTTTATTTCTTCTTTGACCCAGGTGTGGTGCAATAGCACATTGTTCAGTTTCCATGAGTTTGCAGGTTTTCTGCTATTTGTGTTGTTGTTGTATTTCACTTTTGAAGCATGGTGGTCTGATAAGATACAGGGGACTATTCCTGTTCCCTTGTACCTATTGAGATTTTTTTTATGCCACTTAGTATGTGGTCGATTTTAGAGAAGGTTCCATGTAGAGCAGAGAAGAAGGTATATTCTTTTGTTTTTGGATGGAATGTTCTATAGATGTCTGTTAACCCCAGTTGAGACATAACTTCTGTTAGTTCTTTTGTTTCCTTGTTGAGTTTCTGATTTGTTATCCTGTCTAGTGTTGAGAGTGGTGTATTGAAGTCTTCCACTATAAGTGTGTGAAGTTTTATATGAGCTTTGAGTTTTAGTAGTGTTTGTTTTACGTATATTGGTGTCTTTGTATTAGGGGCAGAACTGAGTCTTTGTGTTGATGGATTTCTCCTGCGATGAATATGAAATGACCGCCTTCATCTCTTTTGACTAATTTTCGTTTGAAGTCCAATTTGTAAGATATTAGGATAGCCATGCCTTCTTGCTTCTTGTTTCCGATTGGAAAATTTTTTCCCAACCCTTTACCCTGAGGTAATGTCTATCTGTGAAACTTAGATGTGTTTCTTGTATGCGGCAGAATGATGGATTCTTTCTTTGTATCCATTCTGTTAGCCTGTGTCATTTTTATAGGTGAGTTAAGACCATTAATGTTGAGGGTAAGGACCATTGATGGTTGATGCTTGTTTGATTTAGGTTTGTTTTTGACAGTGGTATTATGAATATATTAGTTCTGCTTTACCCTTGGTTTCTGGTGTAGTTATATTATCTGTTGCCAAATTTTTGTGGGCGTAGTTACCTTCCTTGGGTTGCAGTTTTCCTTCCAATATTTTCTGTAGGGCCGTATTTGTAGATACGTATTGGGAAAATCTGGTTTTGTCATTAAATATCTTGTTTTCTCAATCTATAGTGATTTTGCTGGATATAGTAGCATAGGCTGGCATCCATGGACTCTTAATACTTGTAGAACCTCTATCCAGGACCTTCTGGCCTTGAGGGTTTCCATGGAGAAGTCAGGTGAAATTTTGATAGGTCTGCCTTTATATGTCACCTGTCCTTTTTCCTTCACTGCTCTTAATATTCTTTCATTATTCTGTATGCTAGGTGTTTTGATTATTATATGTCGAGGGGTCTTTTTTCTTTGGTCCAGCCTATTTGCGGTTTGGTATGCTTCTTGTACTTTCATGGGCATGTCCTTCTTCAGATTTGGAAAGTTTTCCTCGATGATTTTGTTGAATATGTTTTTGGCACCTTTGATCTGGGCTTCCTCGCATTCCTCTATGCCTATTATTCTTAGGTTTGGCCTTTTCATGGTGTCCCACATTTCCTGGATGTTTTGTGTTAAGTATTTGTTGGATTTATTATTTTCTTTGGTAGATGAATCTATTTCTTCTAGTTTATCTTCTGCGCCTGAGATTCTCTCTTCCATCTCTTGAATTCTGTTGGTTATGCTTGTGTCTGTAGTTCCCGATTTTTTGCCCAGTTTTTCTATTTCCAGCATTCCTTCGGTTTGGGTTGCCTTTATTTTCTCTGTTTCAGTTTTCAAGTCTTGAACCATTTCCTTCACCTGCTTAATTGTTTTTTCTTGGCTTTCTGTAGTTTCTTTGCTTTCCTTGAGGTATTTGTTCATTTCTTCCACTTTTTTGTTTGTTTTTTCCTCCATTTCTTTAAGGGATTTTCTCACATCTTCTTTGAGGGCCTCTATCATTTTTATGATGGTAATTTTTAACTTGTTCCCTTTGCTTTGTTGTTGTGTTCTGGTCTAGTTGGTGTAGATTCCCTAGATTCTTATGGTGTCATGCTTGTCTTTCTGTTGTTAGGTGCTTTCTTTTATTGCCGTCTTCCCATAGCTTCTTCCAGTAGGTCTTTGTGGGGTCTCCCCCTCTCTCTATGGTACTTCCTGAAGGGTTATGTGGGTCAGAGATTCAATATCTGTAGCTCTGAGTGGTCCAAGCTCTAAAGGAGGTCTCTCCACAGACAAGGACCCAGGGATGGGGTCAGGGCTGAGGATACAGTAGAAGATGCCACTAGCCAATGTCTCTAGCCAATGGCTGGCATAAGAGGACAAAGGCTGACAGTGCCCTTACTAGCAGGAATTTGTTTGGAAAGAACGACACCCAAATTCCAAATATTGTCTATAAATGATTATTTTCATTTAAATGGACTTGGATATATATATATAACAAAGGCTGAGCTGAAATTTGCGAAGTTTCTGCAGGATAGTCTGATCTCACTGGAAACTGGCACTCTCCAGCTGAGGCCTCTTTCTTTAGCTGAGGTCCTGCTTTGGGGGGGTCAAGGATCTTGCTGGGGGTAACTCAGAGTAGACCTGCAGAGATAGGTGGATCTCTGGGAGGGGTCCAGGAGTCCAGCAGAGGACTGGAGGTGGGGTCAGAGAACAAACAGATGGAAATTATGGGTGGCCCCACGTGGACAGGCAGGTCTCCTTTGTTCAGAGTTGCTCCGAGAAGTCTCCAAATTAGGGTCTCTTGGCTACACCCTCTGTGCCAGTGCTCAACCAGAGTGGCAGGATAGTGGGCGGGGTAGGGCACAGGGTGGAGGGGACAGGCTGGAAGGGTTGTCTTGTCCTCAGTGTGACTGGAAAATAAATCTGAGACTGAATGCTGAATTACAGCTCCTATCTTATATACCTTTCTAGAGCTCAGATTTCAGGTGTGAGATCCCAAGTGTTGTGATATTCTTTGTGTGTGCTGTTTCTCTTTTAGACTGATTCATTGTAATGTAACCCTGTGTGCCCTTGAATTCACAGAGATCCATCTGCCTTTGTCTTCTGAGTCCTGGGATTAAAGGTGTATACCACCACTGCCTATCTTCTATAGTTAATTAATGTGGCTGGTGGAATTAGTTTGCATTACTATTGCCTGGCTCTATGGCTGTGGCTAGCTTTGTATTTTGATCTCCACTTTCTTTATATTAAATTACAAACAATGTATCACCACAGTAGCTGCTTAGACACTACCTTGCTTAGCTTGAGGCTTAAGTAGTCAGGTGTTTCCTAGGAAAAGATCCTGATAGAGCTATCACTCAGGATTTTAAGACTCCACATCTTGGACCACTACGTTAAAGTACTATTTGCTCAGTGGTCACTTCTTCTCCAGAAATTGAAGTCAAAATCATCCAAATATTTAATATTAACATTTCCACATTGCTGCTCCACCATCTTCTATTACCAGCCTGCATGTGGCTTTGAAATCCCAGACAAATTTAGATATTGAATAGGTAGGACCTTTAATAATATAAATAATGCACACACACACACACACACACACAAATACATACACACACACATAAAACAAAACAAAAACAAACAAACAAAATCAGTATTGAAAACTACAAGAGAAAAAACAAAGATCATACCATATGATTTTTTAATGTAAATGTTACAATCCAAAACTTCCCAGAGCAAAGGCCATGGATGACAAAGTAGACTACTGTACCCAGAAACACTATCTGCAGTAGTTGAACAAGAAAAATATACACAGGATAAATAATTCATGTTATCCAAACCAGCTTTTCAGAGAACACCAAAAATAATACTTATTTTGGGCTGAATAAACACACCAAAAAAAATAATCCTTGAAATAAAAATGAACTAAGAATACAACAATGAATGAATAATAAAATGACGGCAGTTAACACTCATCTTTAAAAAATAACTTTAAATATTGATGTTCTCAACTCTAGAATCAAAAGACACAGGTTAGCTTAATGCATTAAGAAACAAAATACATGTTTTTTTATTCATAATAAACTCTTCTCTTGCTTCTGTTTTTAGAGGAATCATATTGAGTTTCTTGCCATTTAATTTGATGTTGGTTGTTGGATTGCTGTACATTGCTTTTATTATGATTAGGTATGTTCCTGCTATCCGCGATCTCTTGAAGACCTTATCATGATTCAATTTTATCAAAGGCTTTTTCAGCATCTAGTGAGGTGATCATGTGGTTTTTCATTTTCAGTTTGTTGGTATGGTGGATTACATTGATGGATTTTCTAATGTTGAACCATTCCTGTATCCCTGGGATGAAGCCTACTTGGTCATGGTGGATGATTTCTCTGATGTAATCTTGGATTTGATTTGCCAGTATTTTACTGAGTACTTTTGCATGCATCAATGTTCATGAGGGATATTGGTCTGTAGTTCTCTTTCTTAGTTGTGTCTTTGTGTGGCTTGGATATGAGGGCAATTGTAGCCTTGTAAAAAGACCCTTGGCAATGACCCTTCTGCTTCTATTGTATGGATTGTATGGAACTCTTTGAGGAGTATTGGTATTCTTTGCATTTCTGGCATCTAGCCCTGAGCTTTTTTTTTTTTTTTTTTTTTTTTTTTGGTTGGAAGAATTTTGATGACTGTGTTTCAATTTCATTAGGGATAATAGGTCTATTTAAATGTGATTCCGCTAAAATCAGGAACAAGACAAGGCTCCCCACTCTCTCCATATGGCTTCAGTACTGTACTTGGGATACTAGCTAGAGATCAAGAGGATATAAATTGGAAAGCAAAAAGTTAAACTTTCATTATTTGCAGATGATAGGTTAGTTTATATAAGTGACCCGAAAAACTTTACCAAGGAAATCCTACAACTGATAAACACTTTCAACAAAGTGGCGGGATACTAGATTAACTCAAAAAATGTTAGTAGCCCTGCTATATACAGATGATAATGGGGCTGAGAAAGCAGAGAAACATCACCCTTTACAATAGCCACAAACAACATAAAGTATCTTGGGATAACTTTTACCAAACAAGTGAAAGACCTATATAATAAGAACGTTGAGTCTTTAAAGAAAGAAATTAATGAAGATACCAGAAAATGGAAAGACCTCCCATGTTCTTGGATAGGTAGGATAAACATAGTAAAAATGGCAATCTTGCCAGAAACAATCTACAGATTCAATGCAATGCTCATCAAAATCCTGGCACAATTCTTCACAGACCTTGAAAGAACAATCCTCAACTTCATATGGAAAAACAACAACCCTGTACAGTAAAGTAACTTCCAGGGACTTCACCATCCCTGACTTCAAACTCTATTATAGGGCTATAGACCTGAGAACAGCTTGGCACTGGCACAAAAATAGACAGGTAGACTAATGGAATCTAATTGAAACCCCTGATATTAATCCACACACCTACAAACACCTGATTTTTGACAAAGAAACTAAAATAAACAATGGAAAAAAGAAAGCATCTTAAACAAATGGGGCTGGCATAATTGGATACTGGTATGTAAATAGATCCATATCTACCACCATGCACAATACTTAAGTCCAAATGGATCAAAAACCTCAACATAAAACCGGCCACACTGACCCTCTTAGAAGAGAAAGTGGGAGGTACTCTTGAACGAATTGGTAAAGGAGACTGCTTCCTGAACATAACACCAGTAGCACAGACACTGAGATCAACACTTTTAAGAAATGGGACCACCCAAAATTAAAAAGTTTCTGTAACACAAAAGACACAGTCAAGAAGAAAAAATGACAACCCACAGAATAGACAAAGATCTTCACCGACCCCACATCTGACAGAGGACTGACCTCCAAAATATACAATGAACTCAAGAAGCTAGTCACCGGAACACCAAATAATCCAATTAAAAAATGGACTATAGAACTAAATAGAGAATTCTCAATAGAGGAATCTAAAATGGCTGAAAGACACTTAAGAAAGTGCTCAATGTCCTCAGCCATCAGGGAAATGCAAGTCAAAACAACTCTGAGATGCCATCTTACTCCTTTCAGAATGGCTAAACTCAAAACACCAAAAGGAGTTTATGCTGGAGAGGATGTGGAGAAAGGGAGACACTCCTCCACTGCTGGTGGGAGTGCAAACTACATCTACTTTGGAAATCAGTATGGCAGTTCCTCAGGAAAATGGGAATTAGTCTACCTCAAGACACAGTAATTCCATTCTTAGGCATATATACCCAAAAGATACACATTCATTTCAAACAACAAGGACATCTGTTCAACTATGTTCATAGCAGCATTATTTGTAATAGCCAGAACCTGGAAACAGCCTAGATGCCTCTCGACTGAAGAATGGATGGAGAAAATGTGCTCAGCAGAAAAACACAATGGAATCCTGAAAGTCTCAGGCAAATGGATGAAACTAGAAGAAACCAAGTCACAAAAAAACAAACACTGTATGTACTCACTCATATATGGACACAAATTCACACCTCCAGAAAAGCTAGGAAACAAGGAGGACCCTAAGAGAGGCATACATGGTCCTCTGGAGAAGGAGAAAGGGACAAGATCTCCTGAGCAAACTGGTAACATGGAGGAAGGGGAGAGGAAGTTAGAAGAAAGAGAAGAGGAGAAGAGGAGGGCAGAGGTGGATATGAGGGAACAGGAAGCTTGAGGCAGGGAAAAAATAGAGGAGAATAAGAAAAGAGATTCCATAACAGAGGGAGCCATTATAGATTTAAAGAGAAATCTGACACTAGGGAAATGCCCAGAGATCTACAAGGATGAACCCAACTAATAATCTAAGCAATAGTGGAGAGGCTACCTTTAATGCCCTTCCACAATAATGAGATTGATGACTACCTTATAAGCCAATCTAGAGCCTTCATCTAGTAGCTGATGGAAGCAGAAGCAGACTCCCAGGTAAGACACTCAGCTGAACTCCTGGAATCCAGTTGCAGAAATGGAGGAGTGGTGAGCAAAGGGGTCAAGACCAGGCTGGAGAAACCCACAGAATCACCTGAACAAGGGAGAGCTCGTGCAGCCCAGTCTGATAGCTGGGAAACCAGCATAGGACTGAATGTAGGTATTAGTTAGGAAGACTAGGCAGTCTATGGGGCCTCTAGTAATTCATCAGTATTTATCCCTGGTATATGACTGGGCTTTGGAAGCCCATCCCACAAAGAAGGATACTTTCTCAGCCTAGACACATGGTGGAGGGCCTAGGCCCTGCTCCAAATGATATGACAGACTTTGAAGACTCTCCATGAAGGCTTCACCCAACCTGGGGAGCAGAAAGGGGAGGGGATGGGGATTGGCGGGGACAGAAAAGGAGAGGAGGGTGAGGGAACTGGGATTGACATGTAAAGCAAGCTTGTTTCAAATTTAAATAAAAAAAATCAAAAAAAGAAAAAAAGAAAGAAAGAAACTATTCTCCACTTTAAAGATAGGCACCACCTTAATGCAGAGGGAAAAGGCAATCCAAGCAAAGAGAACAGGAAGCAAGCAGGTATCATTACCCTGTTATCCTGCAAGGTAAATTTTTAACTAAAACTGATCAGAAAGAGAGAGAAAAAAAAGAGGAAGACACTCACTATACTCAAGGGAACAAAGACATTACCAACCTAATAAACATATATGCATAAAAGTTGATGCACAAAATTAAATGAATGCATACCTGAAATTTTCATTTTTTTCATTGCAGTTGAATAGTGTTCTATCAGAAATTATACCAGATTTTCATTACCCATTCATCAGTTGAAGGACAAGCAAGGCTGTTCCTACCTAATTAGCTTTTATGAACTGAGCAGAAAAATTAACATGGCTGAGCAAGTTTCTGCAAAGTGGGATATCAAGTTCTTTAGCATATGCCATAGCTAGGTCATATAGTAGATTTATTTCTAGCTGTTTGAGAATTCCCCATACTGGTCTCCTGAGTGGCTACAGCAGTTTGCAATTCCGCCAATACTGGATAAAGGCTCCCATTTTCCCACATTCTCACCCAATGTTTATTATCATTTGTTTTCTTGATCTTAGCTATTTTAATTGGAGTAAGATTATAGTTTTAATTTACATTATGCTCATTGCTAAGGATTATTAACTCATTTTGAGGTGTTTCTTAGCTATTTTTATTTCTTCTGTGATAGAGAACTCTATTTTTTAGAGCCCTGGCTCATTTTTCAGTTGGGTAATTTATGTTCTTAAATCGGTTTTGTGAGTTCTTTGTATATTCTGGATATTAATCATCTGTCAGATGTGCAGCTAAAATAGATTCCTTCCACTATGTGGGTTTATTCTTCACGGAATTGTTTCATTTGGTGTGCAGAAGCATTTTAGTGTTTTGAGGCCCAATAGCAAATATCCTGGGCAAATGAAGTCCTATTAAGGACTCCCACATCTGTATGTTGTAGGGAATTGTCTATGTTTTCTTCTAGCAGTTTCAGCACTACAGACTTCACATTGAAATCCTTGCACCATTTGGAGTAAATTTTTATACAGGGTAATAGATACCATCTAATTTCATTCTTCTCCATGGGGACATCTACTTGTTTTTCTAGAAACACTGCTTAAACATGCTGTCTTTTCTCCAGTGTCAATATTTGGTAACTTTGAACAATATCAGATGGCTATAGTTAAATGCACTAATGATTGGGGTTTTATTTAGTTCCATTGATCTACATTTTTGTTTTTCTGCTAGAGCCATATTGTTTTTATTACAATAGTTCTGTAATATATTATGAAATCTGGAATGATAATCCCTCCAGAATTGTTATTTCTGTTCATGGTTACTTTGTCTATTCAAGTTATTCTGTGGGTCCACATGATTTTATGATTTTTTTAAATCTATCTCTATGAAGAGTGACATGGTACTTTTATTTTATATAACCAAGTCCATTTAAATGAAAACAAACACTTATAAACAATCTTTGGGAATTTGGGCATCATTCTTTCCCAACTACTTCTTGCTGGTAAGGTACTTTTAATTGAAAGGTACATGGTACTTTTCATTGAAATTTTAATCAAAACTATAAATTCTTTTAGTAAATTGAACATTTTTATAATATGCCTGCTAATCTATAAGCATGAAAGTTATTTCCATTTTCTAGTGTCTCACAATCTCTTTTATAAGGGATTTAAAGTTTTGATTATGAAGCTCTTCAGTTTTTTTTCTATATACTTTCTTTTTTAAGAACCTATTCTGGTCTAGTCTAAGGTATTCTTAGCTAGTATTTTCACCTTAACATGTATGTCTTTCTTTATATTTGGAACATTTTCTTCTGTAATTTTGTGGAAAATATATTCTGTGCCTTTGATCTGGGTTTATTTTTCCTTGTATACCTATTATTCATAGATTTTATCTTTTTATAGTATCCCATATTTCTTGTATATTTTGTTCCTGTTTATTTTTTAGACCTAACATCATGTTTGACTGAGTGATCTATTCTCTCTGCCTTGCCTTTGAGTCCAGATGTTCTTTCTTTCAGTTAATTTATTTTCTTGGTGATAATTTCCTCTGATGTCTTTCTTGAATTTCCTTAGTTTTTCATTTCTTGTTTATTTCATCTTTGCTTTGCTTCAGAAATGCTCTTTTTCAATTCAATTTTTTTTTATTTCTTGGATAACTTTTATTAAAGTGTGTATGTGTGCTCCACATTATCATTCAAGGATTTGTTCATGTCCTTTTTTAGTTCATTGACCATGTTTATAATTACTGTTCAGAAAACATTGTCCTATGCATTAACTGAGTTGATTTTCTAAGACAGTAATGGGAGGTGTTAAATTCTGAAGAAACATATTGTCTCCGTCATTCATTTTACTTTTTAAATTTTTATTTGTTCTTTGTGTCTTTCACATCATGCATCTCGATCCCATTCATCTCCCTCTCCCTTCATATAATTAATAATAATAATAAATACTTTAAAAGAAAAGAAAAACAAAAAACACACAATCTCATTGTGTAAGCTGTAATGTGACAGTGGGTAATGCATTAACCTTTTAGTTCATTGATCTTTACTTGTAAGTGCTTATTGCAGTCATTGGTCTGGTTTGAGGCCTCTGGTTTATACTACACTATTAATGCTGGGCCCTCACTGGGACTCCTCTTGGATATTCTGTTGTTGCCCTGTGTCATGGAGATCCTGTAGTTTTAGATCTGCAGGACCAGCACCTTCACATGCTCCAGCAGTTCACTGATGACGTAGATGTTGAGTGGGCCAACTCATGGCCCTGGTTCTGGGGCTGGATGTTTGCAGAGGTGTTTATCCCTCAGCTCTCCCTCATTGACACCACCAGGGCCAGCTTTCCAATATTGTTTGGTTAGTTAACCTTATGCAGCAAGGGGCAAAGGAAGAGTCCAGTCCTCCTGCTCTCATGCCTTCAGACCTACACCACCAGGGCCAGATCTACTGTGTTGCCCAGGCAAGGTACAGGGGCCGCTCTCCCAAGTGCTGCAGCAGTAACAGCTCTGCTGCTCTCATGACCTCGGGATCACCTCTCCTAAGTGCCACAGGTGGTGAGTGGTGGGAGAGGAGGGCATTGCCCCCTTGTCCACGCCACCCCATGGTAGATGAGGTGTGGGACCAATTCTCCCATGCTCATCCCTGGATCTGGCTCACTCCCACCCCCACCAACAGGGTCAACTGTAATGTGCTGCCCGGGTGAGGTTTCAGGGTCTGTTTCCTGACTGTTGCAGCTGGTAATGGGGAGAGTCAACTATATAGCCTCCTGCAGGTGATAAGGAGAGGGCAGACAAGGGGGCAGACCAGCTCTCCTACTCTCATGTCCCTAACACATGCTCATGCATGCCACCTCAAACAGGGTCAGCTCTATTATGCTGCCCAGCAAAGTGCAGGACTCACAGTCTGGAGTGCTGCAATTGGCAAGGGGCAGAGCCAACTTCGTGTAGCCTAATCCTCACTTTCGATGGCAACAGGAGCCAGGAACCCAGCTCAGCACCATACACACCTAACAGCCAAACACACACACAACCACTCAGAGAAGTTTACCCTGGGTGGGCAGAGAAAAAAAAAAAAAAAAAAAACAGGGTCCCATCTAATGCCTTGCAGAGCTGGGAAGTCTGGCACAATTTTGGTGAGCAAATATGCAGTGGGGTGTGGGAGGGGAAAAGAAGCAGAGAGAGGTTTGTGTTCTATAGACAGAGACAGATCTGAAGAGTTGAAGGCTGTATGAACAGACTACAATGGAAAGCTTGCTTTCCACCTGGGAACATAGTGTTGCGTTGGTTCAGGGCTGCTGCCAAGGCCATCTCTGGGACCCTGGACCTACTGCAGCCATATTTGTGTAAATGTCTTTGACCCCTGTTAGCATGAAGGGCAATGAAGAGTCCTGGGGTCTAACTGCCACAAGTAGCCAAGCAGGTATCCAAAGGCCATCACAGCAAGGTTGACCTGGGCTGTCACTCATGGCCACAGAGTTGTCCAGGCCCATGTGTGAATCTGTGGCCCTACCGCAGCCAGGGTTTATGTTGATGTCCATAGTGCCTATTAGCATATGGTATCATGTGGGTGCCTGTGGTCAAGGTCTCCACCTGGAGTTTTGTTGCAGACCATCCTTCAGCCCGGATGATACTGACCTCAGTGGTCTGTGTTGCCACCTGGGCTCATGGTGTCATCTGGACCTGAGCTTGACAAGCTGATGCTGAGGGCCATGTCTGGGTCCATGGTCCAGCTACCTCTGGGGTCTGTGATGATGTTCATGACCCATGTCGCCACAGGGATTTATAGGAACAACAAATGTTGAACTCTGAGGGCCATGCTGAGCCAGCCTTGCTTGCTCCTCACTGTCCCTGGCTCGGCAGGGCTTGCCTCTCATTGGTTACTGCAGCAGGGGAACTGGCCCTGCTCCCCAAAGGAGAGATGTCACACCGCACTCAGATGGTCCCACTCCTAACTACAGGCATGGGAAGCCTGGCCCCAGTGTCATGGGCCTAGGAGAGCTATCTGTACACCTCACCTGAGTGGGGGGGGTGGTCCCAGTAGCCAGAACTGACCACTCAGCTACCACCCAGACCCACATTTTGGGCCTTGGATTGGCCCACCCTAACATCTACCACATCTGTGACCTGCTGGAGTATGTGAAGGGACTAATCCTGCTGAGTGATAAGTGATGGATCTCCAGGGGACAATAGGATGTCTGAGAAGAATTTTGGTTAGGATCCAGTCCCAGACCAATAGCTCATTGCAATGAACATTTTGTGGGTAAGGCTTATTGAACAAGAGAACGTATAGTGCATGACACACCATAGCACTATTGCCACTAGGATGAATTAAGAGGTGTTAGAAAGATGGAGAAGAGAAGATCCTTGACCCTCAAATCAGGGCCTCTGATAAAGAAAGAGGCCTCAGCTGGAGAATCCCAGTTTCCAGTGAGATCTGACTATCCTGCAAAACCTTCCCAAGTGTCAGCTCAGCCTTTGTCCT
Organism: Phodopus roborovskii; assembly: GCF_943737965.1. Lineage (NCBI taxonomy): Eukaryota > Metazoa > Chordata > Mammalia > Rodentia > Cricetidae > Phodopus > Phodopus roborovskii. The sequence continues at coordinate 29,360,535 of NW_026125295.1, read as the reverse complement.
CTTCCACCAGCTATTGGACAGAGGTAAGTTTGGGCCCAATCAGGCCTGCCTCTTCCCTACAACCTATCCCCCCACAACTCCCTGGGTTGGCCCCTGATCCTGCTGCTCCTGTGTCATGTCCCCATCGAGAGAACCCTAGGAGTTCTGATACACCCAAACCCATCCCCACCACAACCCTGCCCCTCCTACCCTATGGCCTACCCTGCCCACTGTCCTGCTGATCTGGTTGAGCACTGGGACAGAGGGTGGAGCCAACAGTCCACCCTAATTCGGAGACTCCTCGGAGCAACTCTGAACAAAGGAGACCTGCATATCCAAGCAGTACCACCCGTAATTTCCACCTGCTTGGTCTCTGACCCCAGCTCCAGTCCTCTCCTGGAGTCCCGGGCCACTCCAGAGATCCACCTATCTCAGAAGGTCCACTCTGAGTTCCTGCCAGCAAGATACTTGACCCCCAAATCATGGTCACTGCTAACGAAAGAGCCTCAGCTGGAGAGTCCCAGTTTCAAGTGAGATCCTACTATCCTGCAAAACCTTCCCAAGTTTCAGCACAGCCTTTGTCCTCTTCTGCCAACCATTGGCTAGAGCCATTGGCTAGTGGCATCTTCTACTGTATGCTCAGCCCTGACCCCATCCCTGGGTCCCTGTCTGCAGAGAGACCTCCTATAGAGTTTGGACCACCCAGAGCTACAGATATTGAATCTCTGAACCACATAACCCTTCAGGAAGTACCATAGAGAGAGAGGAGACCCCACTATCACCTACTGGAAGAAACTATGAGAAGACAGCAATACAAGAAAACACCTAACAACAGAAGGACAAGCATGACACCACCAATCTAGGGAATCTACACCAACTAGAATGGAACACAACAACAAAGCAGAGGAAGCAGAAGGGAACGACTTAAAAATTACCATCATAAAAATGATAGTGGCCCTCAAAGAAGATGTGAGAAATCCCTTAAAGAAATGGAGGAAAAAAACAAACAAAAAATGGAAGAAATGAACAAATTCCTTAAGGAAAGTACAGAAAGCCAAGAAAAAACAATTAAGCAGGTGAAGGAAATGGTTCAAGACTTGAAAACTGAAATAGAGAAAATAAAGGCAACACAAACCGAAGGAATGCTGGAAATAGAAAAACTGGGCAAAAAATTGGGAACTACAGACACAAGCATAACCAACAGAATTCAAGAGATGGAAGAGAGAATCTCAGGCGCAGAAGATAAACTAGAAGAAATAGATTCATCAACCAAAGAGAATCATAAATCCGACAAACCCTTAACACAAAACATTCAGGAAATGTGGGACACCATGAAAAGGCCAAACCTAAGAATAATAGGCATAGAAGAAGGTGAGGAAGCCCAGCTCCAAAGTGCTGAAAACATATTCAACAAAATCATCGAGGAAAACTTTCCAAATCTGAAGAAGGACATGCCCATGAAAGTACAAGAAGCATACCAAACCGCAAATAGGCTGGACCAAAGAGAAAAGACCCCTCGACATATAATGATCAAAACACCTAGTACACATAATAAAGAAAGAATATTAAGAGCAGTGAAGGAAAAAGGACAGGTAACATATAAAGGCAGACCTATCAAAATTACACCTGACTTCTCCATGGAAACCCTCAAGGCCAGAGGGTCCTGGATAGATGATATACAAGTATTAAGAGAATACGGATGCAAGCCTATGCTACTATATCCAGCAAAACTCTCAATCAATATAGATGGAGAGAACAAGATATTTAATGACAAAACCAGATTTTCCCAATACGTATCTACAAATACGGCCCTACAGAAAATATTGGAAGGAAAACTCCAACCCAAGGAAGGTAACTACGCCCACAAAAATGTAGGCAACAGATAATGCAACTACACCAGAAACCAAGGGTAAAGCAGAACTTATATATTCACAATACCACTGCCAACAACAAACCTAAATCAAACAGGCATCAACCATCAATGGTCCTTACCCTCAACATTAATGGTCTTAACTCACCTATAAAAAGACACAGGCTAACAGAATGGATACGAAGACAGAATCCATCCTTCTGCTGCATACAAGAAGCACATCTAAGCTTCAAAGATAGACATTACCTCAGGGTAAAGGGTTGGGAAATATTTTCCACTCAAATGGAAATAAGAAGCAAGCAGGCGTAGCTATCCTAATATCTAACAAGTTAGACCTCAAACAAAAATTAATCAAAAGAGATAAAGACAGTCATTTCATATTCATCACAGGAGAAATCCATCAATACAAAGTCTCAGTTCTGAACATCTATGCCCCTAATACAAAGGCACCCATATTCGTAAAACAAACACTATTAAAAATCAAAGCTCATATAAAACCTCACACACTTAGAGTGGGAGACTTCAATACACCACTCTCAACACTAGACAGGACAACAAATCAGAAACTCAACAAGGAAACAAAAAAACTAACAGAAGTTATGTCTCAACTAGGTTTAACAGACATCTATAGAACATTCCATCCAAAGACAAAAGATTATACCTTCTTCTCTGCTCCACATGGAACCTTCTCTAAAATCGACCACATACTAGGTGGCATAACAAACATCAACAGATACAAGATAATTGGAATAGTCCCCTGTATCATATCAGACCACCATGCTTCAAAATTGGAATTCAACAACAACACAAATAGCAGAAAACCTGCAAAAACATGCACCACACCTGGGTCAAAGAAGAAATAAGAAAGAAATCAAGGACTTTCTAATATTCAACTAGATTGAGGACACAACATACCCGAACTTATGGGACACCTTGAAAGCAGTGCTAAAAGGGAAGTTCATTGCACTAAGTGCCCATATGAAGAAAACAAGGATAGTCACATAAGAGAATTAACAGCACAACTGAAAGCCTTAGAACAGAGAGAAGCAAACTCACCCCGTAGGAGTAGATGCCAGGAAATAATCAACTTGAGGGCTGAAATCAACAAAATAGAAACCAGGAAAACAATACAAAAAATTAAATGCAACCAAGAGTTGGTTTTTCTTTTTTCTTTTTTTTTTTTTTTTTTTTTTGAGAAAGTCAACAAGATAGACAAACCTTTATCCAAATTAACGAAAAAGCAGAGAGAGAACAAAATCAGAAATGAAACCGGGAAAATAAAAATGGACACAGAGGAAATACAGACAATTTTCAGGTCATATTTTGAAATCTCTATTCCACAAAAATTGAAAATTCAAAGGAACTGCACAAATTTCTTGATAACTATCACCAAAATTAATCAAGAACAGACAAACAACTTAAATAGACCTATAACCCGTGATGAAATAGAAGCAGTTATCGAAAGCCTTCCAAACAAAAAAAGTTCAGGGCCAGATGTATTCAGTGCAGAATTCTACCAGACATTCAAGGAAGAGCTAATACCACTACTCCTCAAACTGTTCCACAAACTAGTAACAGGAGGTTCATTGCCAAACTCTTTTTATGAGGCTACAATAACATTGGTACCCAAGCCTCCAAAGACACAACTAAGAAATAAAACTACAGGCCAATATCCCTAATGAACTTTGATGCAAAAATACTCAATAAAATAAAGGCAAACCAAACTCAAGAATACATCAGAGAAATCATCCACCATGACCAAGTAGGCTTCATCCCTGGAATGCAGGGATGGTTTAACATATGAAAATCTCTCAACGTGATCCACCATATAAACAAACTGAAAAAGAAAAACCATATGATTATCTCCCTAGATGCTGAAAAATCCTTCGACATAATTCAACACCCTTTCACGATAAAGGTCTTGGAGAGGTCAGGGATAACAGGAACATACCTAAATATGATAAGAACAATATACAGCAAACCAACTGCCAACATCAAACTGAATGGAGAGAAACTTAAGCCAATTCGTCTAAAATCAGAAACAAGACAAGGCTGCCCTCTCTCTCCATATCTTCAATATCATACTGGAAGTTCTAGCTAAAGCTATAAGACAACAAAAGGAGATCAAGGGGATCCAAATTGGAAAGGAAGAAGTCAAAGTGTCTCTATTCTCAGATGATATGATAGTTTACATAAGCTACCCAATAAACACTTACCAGGGAACTCCTACAGCTGACAAACACCTACAGCAAACTAGCAAGATACAAGATAAACTCAAAAATATCAGGAGCCCTACTTTTTTCAGATGACAAAGAGACAGAGAAAGAAATAAGAGAAACATCACCCTTTACAATAGCCACAAGCAACATAAAGTATCTTGGTGTAACGCTTACCAAACAAGTAAAAGACCTATATAATAAGAACTTTGTGGCTCTGAAGAAAGAAATTAAAGAAGATACTAGAAAATGGAAAGATCTCCCATGGTCTTGGATAGGTAGGATTAACATAGTAAAAATGGCAATCTTGCCAAAAGCAATCTACAGATTCAATGCAATCCCCATTAAAATCCCACCACAATTCTTCACTGACCTTGAAAGGATAATAATCAACTTTATATGGAAAAATAAAAGACCTAGGATAGCCAAACCAAAACTATACAATAAAAGAACTTCAGGAGGCATCACCATTCCTGACTTTAAGCTCTACTACAGAGCTATAGTTCTGAAAACAGCCTGGTATTGGCATAAAAATAGACAGGTAGACCAATGGAATCGAATAAAAATCCTGAATTAACCCACGCACCTATGAACTCCTGATTTCAGCTAAAATTATAGAATGGGGCGAAGACAGCATCTTCAACAAATGGTGCTGGCACAATTGGATCAGGGTGTGTAGAAGACTGCATGTAGACCCATGTCTGTCGCCATGCATAAAACTCAAGTCCAAATGGATCAAAGACCTCAACATCAATCCAGCCACATTCAACCTCTTAGAAGAGAAAGTAGGAAGTACCCTCAAACAAATTGTTATAGGAGATTGCTTCCCGAACTTAACTCCAGGGGCACAGACACTGAGAGAAAAAAATTAATAAATGGGACTTGTTCAAACTTAGAAGTTTCTGTAAGGCCAAGGACACAGTGGACAAGACCAAGCGGCAGCCCACAGACTGGGAAAGGATTTTCACTAATCCTATATCCGACAAAGGGCTGATCTCCAAAATATACAAAGAACTCAAGAATCTAGTCAACAAAACACCAACTAACCCAATTAAAAATGGGGTAAAGAAATGCAGAAAAATTCTCTATAGAAAAAATCAAAAAGGCTGTAAGACATTTAAGTGCTCCACATCCTTACCTATCAGGGAAATGCAAATCAAAACAACTTTGAGATACCATCTTACTCCTGCCAGAATGGCTAAAATTAGAAACACCAATGATGACTCATGTTGGAGAGCATGTGGAGAAATGGGAACACTCCTCCACTGCTGGTGGGAGTGCAAACTCATACAGCCTTTTTGGAGATCAGTATGGTGGTTCCTCAGGAAAATGGGAATTAGTTTACCACAGGACCTGGCAATCCCCCTCTTAGGCATATACCCAAAGGACCCACATCCATGAAACAAAGACATCTGTTCAACTATGTTCATAACAGCACTATTTGTAATAGCAAGAACCTGGAAGCAACCTAGATGCCCCTCAATTGAAGAATGGATAATGAAGATGTGGCACATCTACACAATGTAATACTGCTCTGCAGAAAAAAATTATGGTATCTTGAAATTTGAAGGCAAGTGGATGCCACTTGAAGAAACCATCCTGAAAGAGGTAACCCAGTCACAAAAAGAGGAACAGAGTATGTACTCACTCATATATGGATTTTAGACATAGAGCAAATGATCACCAGCATATAATTCACACCACCAGAGGAACTAGAGATTCATATAAAGTCCCTCACAGAACCTAGAAGTGACAAGTCCTCCAGAGCACAGGGGAAGTGGGGGTCAGGGAATGGATAGAGAAGTAGGAGAAAATGAGGGGGAGGAAAGGAAAACACGTGCTGTAGAGAGCCACTGGTGCCATTCCCGAAAATAGTGCAGGTTTCCTGTCCATGATCCAGCAAGGCGTGGATGTGCGATTCACGTCATGGGGTGACTGTTAAGAGCGTTGCGGGCTGCACCTGTCAGTAATGCACAGGATTCCTCTGAGGATATATAAGCAGAGCCCTTTTTCCTCCTCGGGGTCTTCCCTCAACTTGCTGTAATGAGCAGCTCAATAAACATAGCTGCAGAAGAATCCTGTTGTTGAGCATCATTCTTGCAGAAAAGGCGATAGAGCTCCACAAAGTGCGACCAGGAAGATTGAGCCTGGTTAGGAATAGAAGACAGGAAATAGAGAGAGAGTGAGAGAGAGAGAGAGAGAGAGAGAGAGAGAGAGAGAAAACATAAAAGAGGGAGCCAATATTGGTTTGAAGATAAAATTGAACACAAAGAAAGGTCTAAAGGCCAACTAACAATTTGAGCTTCCCTGGAAAGGCTACCATAAATGCCTTCCCTGGAGAGTGAGATCAACAACTAACTTATCCATTGAGCCCTCAACTAGTGTCTGTTGGAAACAGGATCAAACACCCATACATAAACACTGAGTCGAACTAGAACCCAGATGCAGATGGAGAGGACAAGGCCAGGTGGCAGAAACACATAGAGACAGCTTACCTGAACAAGGAGGACCTAATGGGCCACTAGACTGATAGCTGGGAACCAGCATGGGACTGAATCAGGCCCCCCTGAATATGGGTCTCAGCCAGAAGGACTGAGCAGTCTAAGAGACCTCAGACAGTGGAGCCAGGATGTATCCCTGGTGCACAAAAGGACCTTGTAAACATATCCCCCATGGAGGGATAACTGCCTTAATCTAGAGACAGGAGAGAAACCCTAGTCCGTACTTCACATGACCTGTCAGATCTACATGACCCCAACTGGATGGCATTCCCCTACATATGAAATTGGGGTGGGGGTTGGGAGGGGAGGGTGGTTAGAGTGCATGTGAGAGAGCAGAGAGGGTAAAAGGGAGGGAAGGGGGAGGGAGGGAGAGGGAATTGTGATTGACATGTAAAATAATAAATTAAATTTAAAAAAAATGCTTTGACTCCAAAATTTAACTTGAAGAACAAGTTACTGGAGAAAAGGATTTCTATTTTTGTTTCTACAGAAAATGAAAAGCTATGGATTCCTTCCAGACTAATGTGGTTTCATCAAGCCAGACTGCCTGAAACAGAATACCAGGTGATCCTACATTCAAAACAGCTGGACCAAGCAGACTTACAGACTACAGCCAGGATTTCTGCATCTTCTTTGAATCCCCCATGACATTGCCCTTTACCAACAGGAAGTAGTTTGGAAAGAACTATGCCCAAATTCCCAAATATTTTCTATAAATGTTTGTTTTTATTTAAATGGACTTGGTTATATAAAATAAATATATAAAAAATGAAGGAAAGATGGAGGAGAAGGTGAGTTTTGTGTGTGTTTTGTTTTATTGATTTGGGGAATGGTATCTTTTTTGGCGGGATGCTGCAGGGTAAGGGATGGATATGGAAGGACTGCGAAGTAAGCAGGATTGGAGTGCACAGTATGAAATTCCCAAAGAAACAATAAAGAATAGGGAAGTTTTTTATTGTTTTGCATTTTTATTGTATGTTATTTCTACAGCTGACTGAAGTAAAAACACTGATGGTCTTCGTGACTTACCTATGGAATTGTTCTGTTAAATATTAAGTGTTTCTAGTAAGCATCTGGCAAATACTTTTGTCCTACACATTGAACTATGCTTTGGAAACAGAGGTCAACACTTTGTGGACCTAGAACCCCAAAGGACATTTCTAGAGATGAAGACATGCATTGATCATCATGAATACATGTCAATTCAAAGCTAAAAGTGACACATAAGTAGAAAAATACCTATTCCCACAAACATTCAAAATACTATGTCATTGTCATGAACACATATCACACATACTACAACTATAAAGCAGCCATATTACAAATCTGCATAGAAATTTTATTGCATATTTTCAAAGTACAGAAAATAATATAGATGCAAATATAAGAACATGATTATTGTGGCAGAATAAACGAATATATCCTTCACATCTGCTCATTCAGAAAATATCCTGAATACAATGAAATATTTTGATATTGTTTCTAACAGTGCACATGTAATCTTTCAACTTGCTTACCCTTTGTGTGTTATAGTTTGACATACATCTACCTATTTCTTACCTCCTAATCCCTGGTAATCACTATTTTAGTCTGTATTTATGTATCTGACTGCTTTTATATTCTAAATATAAGGAAGAACATTTGTTTTTCAGTGAAATTTAGGACATGATTTCTTTTTTAGGGATCAATAACATCCTACTCTGTGGTGTGTGTGTGTGTGTGTGTTCACAATTTCTCCAGTCAGGGATGGGAACTTAAGGTGTTAGCACATTCTTTTGGCTATTGCACATTGTTTCAGAGATGCAATGAATGTTGTTCTTTTGCTGCAGCCATTGCCTATGAAACACAAACATGAGACTCAGCACCCACGTGGAGTTTATTGGGAGAGGGGAGAGAAAGGGGGGTAGCTGGTGGCCAACTGAAAGCAGGGGGAGAGAGAGAGAGGAAGAAAGAGAGAGAAGAGAGAGAGAAAGAGCAAGGGTAAAAGAGAGAGAGAGAGAGAAGGAGCAAGAAAGAAAGAGAAGGAGCAAGAGAGAGAGGCGCGCTTGGTGTGCTTGCTTTAAAAAGGAAACTTGCACATGTGTAACTGAGTCCCCTGGCAGCCAGGTAAAGCTTGAACAGCCAGGTAAGTCATGACATAGATAAGACAAGGCCATGAGCATCTCACCCAACATCGGGGTGGGGCAGGATACTGCTGGTTCCCAACAATGAACGTAGGGTGTAATTGCCTCTATGACATCATGACACTTCTTTTAGCTCTATATTTAGAACACTGATGGTTGGTTTTTAGTACTCCTATTTGTAATTTCTTTAGTGACTTCTATACATTTCTCATACCTTTACTAATCACCATTCCCACCAATAGTAAATAAGGTTTCCTTTTTCCCAACCCAAACTGATTCTTTCTTTCTGTTTGTTATTAATAGTTATCCTAACAGATGTGAGGGGATATCTCATACTGATTTAGATTTCTAATTCCTCATTTATTAGTGATGTCAAACACATTTTCATACTGATCATTTTCATAATCTTTGAAACTTTGTGTTATTTTTATTATATGACATACACTTCATAAGTAGAATGCACTACAGCATTACAGTATAGTTCAATCTAAAGCAGGCTTAGTTTCCATCTCTGGGTGTCAAGCATTCACTCTAAGCTCATGCACTAATTGTCAGTATTTGATAAAGCAATGCATGCAGTGATGAACTGCCAACATTAGAAAGGGTTGACAAATGATAACTATTTCCAGTAAGAACAGCATTCTAACCACACTCAGCTGCTAAGTTTGCTGCCACCAGTAATCATGGGTCAGATAGCTGAAATTCAGAATCACTTCTGAGACTTTAAATACATATTTATTTTCTGAACATCAGCATACATGTGAAATTTTACCAGGTTATTGATTCTAAATGTTTAAACTGAAGAGCAGGAGAAGCTCTTCTATTACACACCAGTACAAACACTTTGATTTACTTCTAGACATGGGGTAAGATTGGAAACATAAAGAAAAAGATTAGTCAGGGATGGGTGGTGGTGATGCATACCTTTAATCCCAGCACTCTGGAGGCAAGGACAGGTGAATATCTGTGAGTTTGAGGTCATCCTTGTTAGGAGTAAGGTTTTTTTCCTGTGGACCTGGGCCCACAGCTGCACCAGCTCCAAATAACACACACAGATGCTGTATTAGATATAATTCTGGTGGCCAGTTACTAGTTTCTTATCTGCTAGCTCTGTCTTATTTATTAACCCATTTCTATTAATCTAAGTACTTCCACGTGGTCTTATCTTACCGGAGAGAGGGTCTGGCATTCTGCTCTCTCCAATCTCTCCATGTTGACTCCTCCCTACTTCTTCGGGAATCCTCCTTGTCTCCTAGTCCCACCTATCTTGCTTTCCTATTGACCAACAGTGCTTTATTCATTAACCAATAAGAGAAACACATATACAAAATGACATCTGCCATCACATCCTGGTCTACAGAGTAAGTTCCAGGACAGCCAGGGCTGTTACACAGAGAAACTCTGTCTCACAAAAACAAAATATAAAAGAACAGATTCGTTGGGAAGCAAAATCAGAAGAAAAATGTATTTGTGTACTGCTAATAGCAATGATTTTTATTATATATTATATATGTATAATATATAATAAAAATAAATATGTACAAACATACAAATTATTTTGAAGAAAAATAATTATAAGAGGCTTTGTATGTGACCTGTCAGATCTACATGACCCCAACTGGATGGAATTCCCCTACATATGGAATTGGGGTGGGGGGGATGGGAGGGAGGGTGGTTAGAGTGCATGTGAGAGGGCAGAGAGGGTAAAAGGGAGGGAAGGAGGAAGGGAGGGAAGGAGGGAGGGAGGGAGGGGGAATTGGGATCGACATGTAAAATAATAAATTAAATTAAAAAAAAATGCTTTGGCTCCAAAATTTAAGTTCAAGGACAAGTTACTGGGGAAAAGGATTTCTATTTTTGTTTCCACAGAAAATGAAAAGATGTGGATTCCTTCCAGACTAATGTGGTTTGATCACACCAGACCGCCTGAAACAGAATACCAGGTGATCCTACATTCAAAACAGGTGGACAAAGCAGCCTTACAGACTACAGCCAGGATTTCTGAATCTTCTTTGATTCCCCCATGACAGCGCCCCTTACCAGCAGGAAGTAGTTTGGAAAGAACGACGCCCAAATTCCCAAATATTGTGTATAAATGTTTGTTTTCATTTAATTGGACTTTGTTATATAAAATTAAAAAAAGAGGCTTTGTATGAATTTATTTCCAAATAATCAGAATTATTTTACAATGTTGACATTTTGTATTGGTTAATGATTGGTATCCACCCACGTGTGAATTTGTAAATTCTGGTACCTTCCATATTTAACCAAATGTAGCACTTTTGTTTGTTTGTTTGTTTTATGATAAATAATGCAAGGCATTCAGAGTACAGAAGAATAAGAAAAAACACCATGGGCATTGGTAACATAAATACATCTTGACACATTAATGGTCTTGAAGACTTGCTTCAAGAAGCCTTCCTAATAAGCCTAACTGCATCTAAACTAGGCCATAACATGTTCTTCATAGTCCTTAACATTGAGGGAAATAACGTTATTCCTTTGTTTCCTTTTCTGAGGGTATAGTTTTCCTCCCTAGCCAAAATGAAAGCTTAAGGAACCAAGAACTTCTCAGAGTTTCCTGCTGTGTCCTCCAGGCTAAGAATCCTGCCTGACACCTATTTGGTGTCCGTGAAATTTGAATTAGGTGGCTAAGCATGAATGCACAGAAAAATGTGTTTGGGCACCCTAACCCTATGAACCTCAGCTCCACTCTTCTCAGTCACTAAAGTTTTTAATTTGTTGGACTTCCAGAAGCTTGTGAATTTTATTGACAAGTATAAATAACTTGAAAATGCATAACCAAATAAGATTCAAAAGACTACTGACAAACCTTGTATCCTGTGAATTGTGATTCCACCATGTTTTTATCTACCTCAAAAAGTAGTTATGTTATTAAATCCATAGAAAAGATTGTAATAGTTATGAAATTAGCATAAAGATATGAGAGTATTTCTCAAAACGTAGCTCACAACTAAATACATGAATCGATGTCATGTTTAGTTAGAGAAAAATCCAACTTAACTGAAATTACTCTCATACACTTACCCATATTTTAATTACACTACAATAACATCAGAGCCTACAGCTTCAGCAGAATTTTATCACATCTCTTGTTTACCCACACTTTTTTTTTCTTGCTTGGCCCCCAGTAAAATATTCATGTGGTAATGGTGGTAATACAAAAATAATAATTTGAAAAACATTATATGAAGTGAGTTGTTGCTTCTCTACTGGATGCCAGTTTAAATTGAGCTAATTTGTTTTATCAGTAGCTTAAGAAAACCCCAGCACAGCAGCCCAACAATTATGTCCAGGTGCAAGAACTTAATTCAACAAACTCTAGGTGGATTCTCCCTGTCTACACTATAAGCCCTGTTTCCAGCTGTAGCTAAGTACAGATGCCTTGAAAACCCTGTGTAAACATGATCCAGGCAGTCCTTGAACAAAGACATTGAAATGTCTTCAAAATTATCAATAATAAGATTGGTATTATTGTGGACATAATTCCATTCACTGAGGGAAATTGCTTGATCAGAAGTTTTAAGAATAAATGAAAAAATAGGGAAAAGAATGTATTCCTTTAGATTTTTTCATGAACAGGGATAACACATTTAACATTTTTATATTGAGACTATGTCTATAATTCTAATAACTTGGAATTATATAGGCATAAACTGAGCCATTAATACTAACATCTGCAGACAGTAAATGGTTCCTGGGAGGAGTTTAGTGATACCACAAATGGGAAAATATGGTACATCAATAGAAGACAAGGGCTGTCTGAATAAAAGATCTGCTTACAGAAGGTCACAAGAAAGCTGAGCAGGCAGATGAAGCTCCATTTGGCAACTTCCATTTGCCAAAGTGGTGACCTTACAACTTCAATACATTGGCTTATTTGTCTCTTAAATAACTTTCTCTAAATGGTTCTGAGAAAAATAAACCAAACAACGAAAATCAACATATCTATGATTTCATGGCTACACACAACAATATTTTCTCCATCATAATTCTAGATAATATTTTTCTTAGACTTGTATGGGCTTTTAAAAATTATAACTAATGATATTATGATATTATACTAAGGTTAAAGATGATTCAAAGTTGTTGGTAACAGTAAGGCTAACTGAGCTATGAAGTTTAGGCCACATCAGCTTCAGTTTCTCAGGCCTGAGTGGAATTAGAGTGGTCAGAGTAGAAAGCCACTTCATTTGAAATCCATATCAGAAAGGAGAAAATATTTCTGTTCTGTCACTTCTCATTTTACCCAGAAAACAAATTTGCCATCAAGATCCATTCTGAAACATTTCTTTCAAAAATTTCTAGTAACTTATCTAGTAAACACCACACAAAAGCTTTGTTTCATCAAGATAATCTGTAGAAACTGACAATATTAATTAGAGGTGCCATGGAAACTTGGAATAAATCACTGGGCATTGCTTACTCAGACATGATATGAGTAGTATGGACATCTTGAAAAACATCCAAATCAAAAAAACTTGTCAAAAATCTGAACCAAGTTCATGGGCCTTGGAAACAATTCTTTTTTTTTTTTATTTTTTTATTTTATATAACAAAGTCCAATTAAATGAAAACAAACATTTATAATATTTGGGAATTTGGGCGTTGTTCTTTCCAAACTACTTCCTGCTGGTAAGGGGCACTGTCATGGGGGAATCGAAGAAGATTCAGAAATCCTGGCTGTAGTCTGTAGGGCTGCTTTGTCCAGCTGTTTTGAATGTAGGATCACCTTGTACTCTGGGAAACAAGTTCTTATTAACTAAAAGGAAAACTTAAAATCAGCCAGAAGGTACAGAATCCCAAAATGGATATAGCAACTTTTCTCATCTTTCATTAATTTCTGTTTTTTATTTGTATTTATTTATTCTTTTCTTATTTTACATATCAATCCCAGTTCTTCTCCCTCCCTCTTCCCTTCCCTCCCTCTTCCCCCTTCCATCCTACCCACCCCCACTCCACAGAGTGGGTGATGCCTTCCAGGAGGCGTCAACAAAATCTGTCAAGTCATTTAGAGTAGAGGACTATGTCCTCCCTCCTGCCTCTAGGTTAAGGGAGTATCCTCCATGAGGAATGTGCTCCCAAAGTCCTTTTGGGATACATCCTGGTTCCAATGTCAGAGGTCCCTTAGACTGCCCAGACCTTCTAATTGAGACCCATGTTCAGGGGGTCTGAGTCAGTCCAATGCTGGTTTCCCAGCTATCAGTCTGGGGGCCCATCCTCCTTGTTCAGGTCAGCTGTCTCTATGTGTTTCTGTAGCCTGGTCTTGTCCTCCCTCTCTGCATCTGGATTCCAGTTTGGCTCAGTGTTTAGCTGTGGGTGTCTGCTTCTGTTTCCATCAGCTACTAGATGAGGGCTCTATGATGGTGGATAAGTTAGTCATTGATCTCATTATCAGGGAAGGGCATTTATGGTGGCCTTTCCACTGTTGCTCAAATTGTTAGTTGGGGTCAGTCTTACAGGTCTCTGGACATTTCTCTAAAATCAGTTTTCTCTTCAAACCTATAATGGCTCCCTCTTTTATGGTATTTCTCTCTTTCTCTTTTTTTTTTTTTTTTTCTCTCATCTAATCCTCCCCAGACTTGAGTCATTAATTTCTCTTAAGTAAGACTTACTATTAATAAGCTTCAACTTATAAACTAAAACTTCTAGGACTGAATTTTAAATATTAATAATCTACCAGTTTCACCTTATTACATTCATTTTTTATATGTGAAAAGAATGATGTGGGTATGTTATTCAACTCATAACAGAGAGATAACACTTCCATTGTGATATTCTTATCCAGATAATAAACTTAACTGAAAGAATCAAGCTTTAATTGCTTCAGTATATGGTGAAATTTGTTTGAAGCAAGATATTTCACATTCAAAACACTTTAGAACAACATAGTAATATATAAAATGACAAAAAAAATCTTAACATACATTTGTCTTCTTTCAAAAAATGTTTATTGAAAACTTATGAGTCAAGTTACAAAAATACATAAACACTAATTATAATTTATAGACCCTCAAATTATTTTAGGGATTAAATACTATTAAGCAATAATATGATATTTATTGTTTCTAAACAAACATTTTGAAATATCTTAAGTATGTTATGTATATTGAAACCACTTATGTAGATTTAAGTTCTATTGTCAGCTTTTCTATGCAGAGGAAAATAAAAATATATTATTCTATTTCATATATTAGGTATTTAATAAGATCTGATAATTATATATAAGAAACTTTGACTATGAATTATACTACAAATAATAAAAATTGCCTGAAAATTCTCAGTAGGACACATGTTCATTGAGTTTAGCTATTGATAGGATCTTCTGTGTTCCCTGTTTGAGCATGATTAGAGCTCAAAGCCTGTGAGGAAACTTCTGCATGCCCATTCTTCTAGTCCTTAGTCAGGTCAGGGTGAACTAGAGACCTAATGGCCACTATCATTGCATAAGATGTCTGTGAACGTCTCAAAAGTGGACAGGTGAGGGGGAAATTCCTCCTAAAAACTGAAAAGGGAAATGAATGCCCTCACACAATCACAGAAAAATTAGGTTGTTGATATTGAGGTAAAAGCGTCATAAGTACATAAAAATCCATAAATGTAAATATAAAATGCATTTCACTCTTAACCACATTTACTTTTGCTCCCCAAGGTGAAAATGTAAAACACTGGAAAAGGCAAAGACTCTCACAACTTATCCAAAAGTGACAGAAATAATAAAGTCATAGAATATCATTTCTCAGTTGAGTCATTAATACATTGCTATCAGTTTAACAAAACAGTTTAATTTTAGCATCAAAGAACATTGTACTTTTTTCTGCTTATACTTTACAATAGATAATTACAAGTGTAATCATTATTGGTCATTGGCCATTAATTTGTTTCAGTGCATGTACCTCAGTGGGCAGTAATTACTGCAGTGCCTTCAATAAGATATCATTAACAAAATGAGAAGACTAGAGAAAATATGTTAATTACCGTAAGTGCTCTCTGGAATAAACAGTCTAACAATTAAAATCACACTTAGTTTTTGTTAGATTATATTATACTGTGCAAAGGGGTGAAAGACAGAGAGAAAATGCTACATAATTTGATGAAAAGACATTTGAGAGAATTAATATTATTTTGCTTTAAATCCACATTAGCACCTATAATGGTCCTAAGGTAGAAAAATATTATTATGCCAAACGGCAATGTCTTAAAATTCCATTGTTCACACTGAAGGGAAAGGTAGTTAAGTCTGTACATTATAATTATAGGAAATATCTTAAAATTATGGAAATATTTTTCATATTTGTGACTATTTTGTAAGGTCACTTAAACTGATTTCCTTTAGTCTGTGTATAAATAGACTAGGGGGTGTTTTAAATATACCAAACAAACTCAGAGCATAACTGATGGAGCAAGGACAGAGATTTGAACATGTCTTAAAGTAGATTTACAGTATCTCTCTATAATCAAAAATAATTGTCAAAACAATTCTCTCTAGCTTTTAATCTTCATTGTTCATGATGATCACTCATAACATTCTAAACAAATTAGTTCTTTATAAGCATTGGTCTCTTACCTTCTGACCTGCATATATATGTTTCCTGTAGTTGTTCATTCGGGGCCCTTCTGCAGCTGGGTTTGGTGGGCTTGTCAGATCCAAACTCTGCAGCTGTCCTGCTTCTCCTTTATTGTCTTGAGCAAGGCACACCTCACTTTATCATCATTCTTTTCTTTTCCTTTTTTATTTAAATTAGAAACAATCTATTTTATATATCAATCCCAGTTCCCTCTCCCTCCCAATCTTCCAAGCCCCCCCCAAACACACACACACAAATCCCCATCCTATCCCTCTTCTGCTCCCCAGGGAGGGTGAGGACTTCCATGGGGAATCATCAAAGTCTGTCACAGCATTTTGGGCAGGGCCTCAGCCCTCCCCTGTGTCTAGACTGAGAGAACCCCTCTATGTGGAATGGGCTCCCAATGTCCATTTGTACACTAGGGATAAATGCTGTTCTACTACCAGAGGCCCCATAGACTGCCAAGGCCTCCTAACTGACACCAATGTTCAGGGGGCCTGATTTTGTCCTATGCTGGTTTTCATTCTTATGCCATCAAGCATAAGAATGCTCTAGCTGAGCCCTTTACAACCCAGCTGCAGGTAACCTTTCACTAAGATTCTCCTGTCTGGAGAAGGTTTACTGACACACAACTCTGATGACATGTTACTTCCTCATTCTCAGATCAACTGCTCCTCCACACCCTACAAACCTCCCTGGATCTAAATCACCCAAGCTCAACTCTATTTGAATATGGTGCTATTATTACTTGTAGTATTGTAAGATTAGATATAAACATTCCTCACACAGACCCACAAGTACAATTATGTCATTCCATTTAAGTCCCTCCTAGATTCTAGGATATGTGCAAATAGCATTATCTAAAATGTTAACATCAAAAACATTGTCAAAAATGACACTCTAAAGTTCCATATACATTACACTCCAGTAGTTTGGTAATACTTATTTAGAAATTTGAAGAACTGTGTGAATTTCCCCTTTGAATAGTCAGAAGGAACTTTATCAACGATGATAATTCACTCTGTAACTTCCAAAGCTAACAAATTAACAAGTGTTTCACAATGAAATTGGTATAGATGGAAGTATGAAGTTATTTGACGCCTGAACTTTTCCTTCAGTTTTTAGACTTCTAAATTCAACATGCACTCTTAAAATTTAGAATTTTCAATATCCATATGATAACACTCAGATCTCTATGTAACACATATCAATAACAAGAGTTTTTGTGTATACCTATAACTCATAACTCTAAAACCAGACTAAATTTATTTCTACTTTGGAAGACTAATTCTTCTACAAATATGCATATCTGTGAGAGTGTGAGAAAAAAAATCATATTACAAAGCAAAATGTGTGCTGCTTCCAAGCATGTTTATTGAGGCAAAGAACGCTAGATGCACAATAAATATCTCTCTCCTACAGGCAGTACACATCTCTAAATCGCATATCCCTGTACCAGTGTATTCTGAACTGCAACACAGCTTTTTACCCCCTATTTCCTTTGGTTGGAGGTTACATTGCATGCCATGCTGAGTGATGCTAAGTGACACATGGAGCAGAGAAACAGTACATAACCACCGGCCACTAGAAGCTGTATGCCAAGTTACAAATAGACATCTGCTCTTTAAACAATAATCATGGTATCTGTTCCATCAGTTATCATATCATAATCAATAATTTTTTAGAAAATCATAAAAAATCTATACATATTAGAATTTAACAGTAGTAACAATTTTTGAATTTCATATTTTTCTTGCTTAACCACATGTTAATTTTGTAAAGCATTTTAAGAAAACAAAGCCTTTGGTAGTATTAAAAAAAAAAACAAAATAACTCATTGACTTCTAAAGATATCATTTCCAGTACAGAGAAGTTAATGTCTGTCTGTCATTGCCATTATACATTTGTGTAATGTGGGAGAAACACAGCATTTCAGTGATTCTTCCTAAATTATTGACATATTCTCATGTAAACAAATCCCTTAGAAAATAACAGAAGCATAATATTTAATTAATTGCTTTGTGGAGACATTTTTGCCTTGGCTAATGTCATTTTAAAGCCATAAATCCTCATCTTAACTAATACAGAGCAAAGGTTCTCTGCTAAATCAATTTCCACCCTTCTGATCTGGAAAAAAATTTAAATACCCTCCCATACAATCTCTCCAGTGTCTCCATACTTGACTGGATCATCTTGACAAATATGTCAGCCCTTATAAACTTTAGCTCTTAGAGTGACATTAGCTTCGTTTTTAAGCCTTCTGACATAGCAGTCACAACTCTGCTAATGTGATTTACAGTTAAATTAAACATAAAACCATCGTTATGAAGATAAAAGGGTAAAGCCTCAAGCCTCAAGCAACAAATGCAGAAAAGATAGGCAATGTTGGGTAGAGATCTAAATATAGACTCTCTCAGCCTTCTCTGCTGGGATTGGAAGCCCCAGAGAATCTCTGTCAGAGATATATCACCTATTTTCAGCATTCCAGAGTGTTGGTAGTATATAAAAGCAGGATAAAAAAAAAATAGTCACTGTTTTTAAGGAAGAAAATAGTGTCTTGTTTATTCTTCCCTTGTGTCTGCATTAGGATTTCACATTTTACTGTTCCTTATTCCAGTCTTACCTTACAGATGAGGAAATAAAGACATAGTTCATGTCAGTGTCCTAAGGTTATAAGAAACAGACACATAGCCTTTCCACTAACACCACAGTAGTCCCTGTCAATGGTAGTTTACAACTATGCTCTTCTTGTTCCTACAGACAAGTTCTCTTTGTTTTTCTTTGTTTGATCCGGTCAGAACCGGTTCAATCTAGTTTAATATGGTTTGAACCGGTTTAATCTGGTTTGAACCAGTCAGAACAAGTTTGAACTGGTTTGATCAGTTCAGAACCAGTTTGATCTGGTCAGAACCAGTTTAATCTGTTCAGAAACAGTTTAATCTGGTCAAAACAGTTTGATCCAGTCAGAACCAGTTTGAACTGGTTTCAGTTTGAACCGATCAGAACCGGTTTGATCCAGTCTTAACTGGTCTGAACTGGTCAGCGCCCATCTGAACCGGTTTAAACCGGTTTAAGCCAGTCAGAAGCTGTTAGATCCGGTCTGAACTGGTTTGAACCTGTTAGATCCGGATCTAACCTGTTTGAAATGGTCAGAACCAGTTTGATCCAGTTTTAATCGTTCAGAACCGGTTTGAGCCATTTCGATCTAGTTTGACCTGGTTTGAACCGGTTTAATTTGGTTTGTACCAGTCAGAACCGGTTTGATCAGGTCAGAACCAGTTTGAACATGTTTGAACCAGTTTTATCCAGTCAGACCGGTTTAATCCGGTCTGAACCAGTTTAGTACAGTCTAAACCAGTCTGAGCCGGTCAGAACCTTTCTTACCCGGTTTTAACCGGTTTGAGCCAGTCAGTACCGGCTAGATCCGGTCTGGACCGGTTTAAACCTGTTTGAACCAGTTAGAGCCAGTTTGAGCCGGTCAGAACCGGTTTTATCCAGTTGCAACTGGTCAGAACAAGTTAGAACTGATCAGAACCAGTTTGATCCAGTTTGAACGGGTTTAGTCAGATTTGATCCAGTCAGAACCAGTTTGAACCGGTTTAATTCAGTTTAAACCAGTTTGAACTGGTTTAATCCAGTTTTAACTGGTCTGCACTGGTCAGAGCCCATCTGAACCGGTTTATACCGGTTTAAGCCAGTCAGAAGGTGTTAGATCCAATTTCAACCGGTTAGATCCAGATCTAACCTATTTGAACCAGTCAGAACCGGTTTGATCTTGTCTGAACCGGTCAGAACCGGTCAGAGCCCGTCTGAACCAGTTTAAACCTATTTAAGCTGGTCAAAAGCTGTTAGATCCAGTCTGAACTGGTTTGAACCATTTAGATCTGGATCTAACCTGTTTGAACCGTTTTGATCCAGTTCGATCTAGTTTGATCCGGTTTAAACCAGTTTAATCTCGTTTGAACCAGTCAGAACCGGTTTGATCCGGTCAGAACCGGTTTGAACCAGTCTGAATGAGTTTGATCCAGTCAGAACAGGTTTGATCCAGTTTGATCTGGTCTGAACCGGTTTTAATTCGGTTTGAACCTGTTAAAGCCAGATTAATCCAGTTTGAACCAGTTTAATCCACTTTGAACTTGTCAGAACAGGTTAGATCCGGTCTGAACTAGTTTGAACCAGTCGGAACCAGTTTAATCTGGCCATAACCGGTTTAATCCGGTTTGAACTGGTCAGAACAGGTTTGATCCGGTCTAAACCGGTTTCATCCAGTTTGATCCAGTTTAAGCTTGTTTGATCCGATCAGAACCGGTTTGCTCCAGTCTGAACCAGTTTGATCCAGTTAGAACTGGTTTGATCCATTTTGAACCAGTCAGAACCTGTTTGATCCAGTCAGAACCGGTTTAATCTGGTTTGAATCAGTCAGAACCGGTTTGATTCTGTCAGAACCAGTTTGATCCGGTCTGAACCAGGTAAAACCAGCTTGAACTGGTTTGATCAGGTCTGAACCAGTGTGATCCAGTCAAAACCGGTTTAATCGGTTTAAACTGGTTCAAACTGGACTAGACTGGATCAGACTGGATCAAACCGGTTCCAACTGATTCAAACAGGCAAGTTCTCTTTAGTGAAATTGATGACTTTCTTAGCTTGATGCCTCCTTCAAACTGTTTTGTCATCTTCCCCATTCTGCTTCACTCTATCTCAGTCTTCATACCTGACTAATGTCACCCATTGCTCTCTGAATATTTTTCTGCATATATTCTGTTAAGTTCTCCTCAGGCAAGTATTTTAATTTCAGTAGGATTGTCTTCATGCCTCAAAATACCAATCCCAGTTCCCTCTGCCTCCCATTCTCTCATGCCCCCCACTAACCCCCATACCATCCCACTTCTGCCTTCTATGTGGCATCATCATGGCCTGTCATTTCCGAATGCCTCACTGAAGTAAACCCAAGCATTTTTGTTGTTATATTAAAATATTCAAGTTGCAGGAAATCTTACAGCCAATAATCTTCCCGATTAAACCAGATCAAACTGGTTCAAACTGGCTCAAACCGGTTCAAACTGGATCAGACCGGTTCAAACTAGTTTTTCCAATTAAACCGGTTCAAACCGGATCAAACCAGTTCAAACTGGCTCAAACGAGTTCAACCAGTTTAGACCAGCTCACACCGGTTTTTGCCCGATTAAACCGGATCAAACTGGTTCAAACAGGTTTAGAACAGTTCAAACCGGTTTTTGCCCGATTAAACCGGTTCAAAGAGGCTCAAACTGGTTCAAACCAGATAGAAACGTTTTAAATTGGTTCAAACCGGTTTTTGCACGATTAAACGGTTTCAAACAGGCTGAAACCGTTTAAAACTAGATCAAATTATTTATTCAATACTTTAGAATTCTGTTACTAACCTACTCCTTCCCTATCCTCACTTGGCTGTTTCAAATTTTCTTTCTTAATTTTTTTTCCCTTAGGCATCATTTTCACAACTATTTCGTTTCTCTGGAAATGCTTTTCTGATTCTGAATCAGAACACAGCTCTCTGCTAATCATTTTGGACATTAAAGCCAGATCTTTTTCATTTGCTATGTTGACAGTAATAAAACACATTTGGTATTTCCTCTTTCCTTGAATCTTGAAATAGTATAAGGAATCTTTTAGGGTCCTCTGGTAAAAAAGAACTTATTCTAGTACTAGGAAGATACCATAATTGGTGAAGTGCTTGCTGTGGAAGCCCGAAGAATGGGCTTTTACTCCCAAACAAGCATAAAAAGTCTGAGCATAATGATGTGCCTTTGTAATTCCTATGCTGTAGAGACAGAGATGAGTATAATCATGGGGCTTGATGGCCATCCAGCCTAGCCTAACCAGTGAGGGACTATATCTCAATAAACTCACCACAAATAAAAAAGGAGAAAGAAATAAATGGCACCTAAGGAACTACATCTTAAATGGTACACACACATACACACACACACACACACACACACACACACACACACACACACATACACACACGGCTTTGTTTTTATTGGTGAGAACAAATGCTGAACTAAGCAAGTGCTCCACTCATACATTCCTCATACATTCCAGAATCCCCTGCCTAGGGAATGGCACTGCCCACAATCAGTGGGTCTTCCCAGATCAGCTAATTTAAGACAATCCCACACAAGCATGCTCACAGACCAACCTGATAGAGACAATCCCTCATTGAGAGTGCATTCCCAGAAGATTCTAGATTGTATCAAGTTGACAACTAAAACAAACCATCAAAAAGATCTTACTAAATTCCAATTTCAACTTGTTTAATACAATATGTTTTATTAAAAAAAAAAAATTCAAACAGTTCCTTCTTTGGTGATTCCTTTTGTGGCTTAAGAATGAAACTTTTATTTTAGAATACACATCTATTTTATGACTTCTTCCTCTTTTCTTTTCTTAATTGCTTTTTTATTTAATATTTTTCTCTTTCCCAGTTCCCTCTCTCTCCCTCCCTCACTTTTACCCTCTCTGCCCTCTCACATGCATTCTAACCACCCTCCCCTCTGATCCCCCCACCCCAATTCCATATGTAGGGGAATGCCATCCAGTTGGGGTCATGTAGATCTGACAGGTCATGTGAAGTAGGGACAAGGGCTTCTCTCCTGTCTCTAGGTTAAGGCAGTTATCCCTCCATGGGGGATGTGTTAGCAAGGTCCTTTTTTGCACCAGGGATACATCCTGGCTCCACTGTCTGAGGTCCCTTAGACTGCTCAGTCCTTCTGGCTGAGACCCATATTCAGGGGGCCCTGAGTCAGTCCCATGCTGGCTTGCTATCAGTCTGGGGGGACTGTTAGCTCCTCCTTGTTCAGGTAAGCTTTCTGTATGTGTTTCTGCAGTCTGGTCTTGTCCTTTCCATCATTTTATAAGATATAAAAAGTCTCAATTACTTTAAATATCTCTTTAAAAAAATGCCAATGATCTTTTCCAAGAAAAAAAGGGAGCCTATGCATTTAATCATGACTTGCATAAAATGGAATCTATGCTATCGTTTCATTTGTAATTTTTAAATATATGTGCATGTGTCTGTTTGGTACATATATGGCAATATGTGTGGAGGTACCTGAGAAGGCCAGAAGAGGGTGTCAGATCTCCAGGAGCTGGAGTTACAAGCATTTCTTAAGTGTTCATTTCAACACTAAACCTGAAGTTCAGTCTCCAACAGGTGACACCTAACATTTCTTACATTCTTTTTATGAAAAGTGTATTCATACAAGTAGCTCATTATTATTTGAAAACACATTTAGAGGCTAGAAAGAGAATTCTGAGAACTCAAGTCTTCTGGGAGACCAGAAAGTGTTCATAACCCCTATGCCATCTCTCCAGCCCATGGTTTCATGAAATGGAATTCTGGGTTTCCCCAGAACACTGCCAATATCAAAGTGAAGATGATAGTTTGTAAGTCTTGTTAACTACATGGTGTATATTAATGTTTATTTACTGAAAAGCAGTAAAAAAAATAAGTGAAAAATATGGCTGCATGTTCAGTGTTTGTATGCAGTATACGTGTGTTTACAAATCTGGGTATGCATATGTGTGCCAGTGTGTGTGTGTGTGTGTGTGTGTGTGTGTGTGTGTGTGTGTGTGTGCATGTGTGTGTGTGTGTGCATGTGTGTGTGTGTGTGTGTGTGTGCATGTGTGAGTGCATGTGTGTGGGTCAAAGCTCAACATTTTATGTCTTCCTCAATCACTATCAACTTTATTTTTTTTTTTTGAGGTAAAATCTCTTGTTGAACCTGGAGCTCACCAATTCATGTCCTCTGGCTGAAGAATAAGCACCGGTGCCCTCCTGTCTCTGCACACACCTGCCTCCCAGCCCCAGTGCTGCAGTTACAGATCTACAACACCACTTCTGGCTCTTTATGTAGCTTCTGGCTGTCAATTTTCTCAATGTACTCTTTAGTCTCTAAATGTGTTTTCAAATAACAGCTATAACTTGATAGGTATATTTTTTACAAAAGGAAACTCAAAGACAGTAAATTTACAAACAGGAAACATGTTAGGTGCTTTCTTAAGTACTACACATGAGCTTACAATGTTTTTACAAAAACATTGCTTTCATCTGCAAGGGGTGGAAAGGATGGCATGATGGGTAAGTCCTCAACTCAATTTGGTGTCCTCCTTGTCAGGCACTTATTATGTAACAGCCAAACTGATGTCTATATATCATGACTAAAGATAGGTAGTCTATTGTATGAATATATACCATTACACATAGTAACAATTATTAAAGGAAAGAAAGGATAACTTTCACTAAGTAGGTTCAAAGAAAATATGAGATAAGTTGGGCAGGTAGGGAAATGAAAGTGACTCTGGGAGAGGATTGACTATGACCAAAATACATTGTACAAAATCCTCAAAAGTTTAATAAAAAGTGAGAAAAGTCTCAAAATAAATACCTGTTGCAAATCACACATACATGCATAATTATAGTATATCCTACTAATATGTATAGGTACTATGTGTCAATTAAATTTTAAGGGAACTCCCATGTAAGCATCATTAGTGATCCTTCTAGTAATCATTTACAGGAATAAAATGTACTTAAATGGTGCTTGCAAGCAGATTCCTTGAATGGTTTGAGCTTCCTGGAGAGCTGTATATGATTAAATTTTCTGAACTGTAGACACATTAAGAAGATTCTATAATGTGATGTAAAATACTGTTCTCAATGGTATTATCTCTACAGACATTATCACTAATAAGTATAAGAAGAAATATCTCGATCTCAATGTCTGTGCTACTGGTGTTATGTTCAGAAAGCAGTCTCCTATACCAATTCATTAAAGGGTACCTCCCACTTTCTCTTCTAAGAGGGTCAATGAGGCTGAATTTATGTTGAGGTCCTTGATCCATATGGACATAAGTTTTGTGCATGGATATAGTCATGGATCTATCTGCAGTCTTCTACACACCACCATCCAGTTATGCCAGCACCATTTTTTGAGGATGCTTTCCTCTTTCCTTTGTATAATTTTAGCTGTTTTGTCAAAAATCAAGTGTTCACAGGTGTGTGGGTTGATATCAGGATTTTTGATTTGATTGCATTGGTCTGCCTGTCTATTTTTTTGCCAATGACAAGCTGTTTTCAGGGCTATAGCTCTATACTAGAGCTTAAAGTCAGGGATGGTGATGCCTCCTGAAGTTCCTTTACTGTAAAGGGTTGTTTTGGCAATCCTGGGTCTTTTGTTTTTCCATACAAATTTGAATATTATCCTTTCAATGACAGGGAAGAATTGTGGTGGGATTTTGATGGGGATTGCATTGAATCTGTATATTTATTTGGCAAGATTGCCATTTTTACTATGTTGATCCTACTTATCCAAGAGCATGGGTGATCTTTCCATTTTCTAGTATCTTCTTTAATTTCTTTCTATAAAGATGATGTGACCTCCTGAAACTGAGAAGCTTCCGTACACAAAGGACATAGTCAAAAAGACAAAATGGCAGCCTACAGAGTGGGAAAATATATTCACCAACCCCAAGTCTGACAGAAGGCTGATCACCAA
Organism: Phodopus roborovskii; assembly: GCF_943737965.1. Lineage (NCBI taxonomy): Eukaryota > Metazoa > Chordata > Mammalia > Rodentia > Cricetidae > Phodopus > Phodopus roborovskii. Next base: position 29,334,718 of record NW_026125295.1, on the reverse strand, counting down.
AATATACAAAGAACTCAAGAAGCTAGCTAGACTCGAAAACATCAAATAATCCAATTAAAAGGTGGGATACATAACTGAATAGAAAATTCTCAATAGAAGAATCCAAAATGGCTGAAAGACACTTAAAAGAAACTGCTCAAAATCCTTAGCCATCAAGGCAATGCAAATCAAGGCAACTCTGAGATAACTGTCAGAATGACTAAAATTAGAAATGCCAAAGACAGTTTATGCTGAACTTGTACAGCCATTTTGGAGACCAGTGTGGTGATCACTGATCTCCAAAATGAGAATCAGTCTACCACAGGACTCAGCAATCCCACTCATAGGCATATACCCAAAAGAGGCACAATTGTGCAACAAGGACATCTGTTCAACTATGTTCATAGCAGCATTATTTGTAATAGCCAGAATGTGGAAACAACTTAGATGCCACAACTGAAGAATGGATAAAGAAGATGTGCCAGCCCTGATCCTGCTGCTCCTGTGTCCTGTCCCCATCAAGAGCACCCTTGGAGCTCTGACACACCCCCAGCCATCCCCACACGAGCCTGCTCCCCCTACCTTGTGTCCTACACCACCCACTGTCCTGCCGCTCTGGTTGAGCACTGGGACAGAGGGTGGAGCCAACAGTCCACCCTACTTCGGAGACTTCTTGGAGCAATTCTGAACAAAGAAGACCTTCCTATCCACACAGGACCACCCTGCTGCTTGGTCCAGTCCTGTGCTGGAGTCCTGGGCCCCTCCCAAAGATTCGCCTATCCCTGGAGGTCCACTCTGAGTTCCAGCAGGCAAGATCCTTGACCCACAAAGCAGGGCCTCTGCTAAAGAAAGAGGCCTCAGCTGGAGAGTGCAGTTTCCAGTGAGATCAGATTATCCTGCAGAAACTTCACGAGTTTTAGCTCAGCATTTGTCCTCTTATGCCAGCCATTAGCTAGAGCCATTGGCTAGTGGTATCTTAAACTGGATCCTCAGCCCTGACCCCATCCCAGGGTCCCTGTCTGCGGAGAGACCTCCTATAGAGCTTGGACCACCCAGAGCTACAGACATTTAATCTCTGACCCATATAAGCCCACCGAGGAAGTACCATAGAGAGAGGGGGAGACCCCAACAAGACCTACTGAAAGAAGCTATGCGAAGACAGCAATACAAGAAAACACCTAACAACAGAAAGACAAGCATGACACCACCAGAATCTAGGGAATCTACACCAACTAGAATGGAACACAACAAGAGAATAGGAGAGGAGAGGAGAACATGAGTGACCCAGAAGACTGAGTCAGGGAAAAAATAGAGGAGATCAAAAAAAGAGATACCATAAATAAAGCTGACCATGTACTTCTTCTAGAAAGTATCCTCATAATAATATCCACTGAAGTAATCAAATTAGCTGGTACACAACAGAAGTACTTAAAAATAACAATTATAAATATATTCAAAGAGATTATGAAGAAATGTATGAATTAAGATGATAAAAATACAGTTGGATTAAAAAATAAAAACAATTCAAGATATGAAAACAGAATTTAATAAAAAGACAATATCTAAAGAAAAGTCAAACTGAAAACTCAACATGGAAAACTCATTAAATAAAACCAAGATCTCAAAGTAATGGCTCACCAATAGGTTGGATAAATGAAGCAGAAGACAAAATAAGAGGTATCAAAGACAAGGCAGAAGAAATGAATCAATCAAAGAAAATGTTAAGTCAAAAAGGAAGGGACAAAACATCTAGGAAATCTGTGACACAATAAAAAGGACAAACGTAAGAATAATAGGTATACAAGAAAAAGAAATCCAGGTGAAAGGCAGTAAAAATATTTTCAACAAAATCAGAGAAGAAAATTCCTCAAGTCTAAAGAAAAAAAGTGCAAGAGGGATCAGAAAATACAATCCCCATGTCACATAATAGTCAAAACAATAAATGTAGAGAAGAAAAAAAGGATATTGAAGCTGAAAGAGAAAAAGACCATGTCAAATATTAGATATACCATGGAGGGCCTAGGTCCTGCCCCAGTGATGTGACAGTCTTTGATGATTCCTCCATGGGAGGTCTCACCCTCCCCAAGGAGTAGATGGGGGGGGTGAATTAGGCGGTTGGAGGGGGCAAAGGGAAAACTGGATGGAGAAGGAACTGGAATTGGTATGTAAAATAAGATTGTTTTAATTTAAATAAAAGTTAATAAAAAATAAAACTATAAAGGCGGGCCTATTAGAAAAACACCTAACTATGTATTGGAGACCTGAAAGTCAGGAGAGCCTGGATTGATGTTCTACAGATTCTGAAAGACCACAGATGCAAGCTCAGACTACTGTACCCAGTAAAACTACCAGGCATAATCAAAAGAAAATGGAAATATATTTCATGATGAAAACAGATTTAAGGGTTTTAAAGGTCTTCTAAACCATCTTTACAGAGCATCCTTGATGTAATGCTTCAGGCTGAAGAAAAGATTAAACTCAAGAGGATTAAATAACTTCAGAACAGTAAGTCAAAAGAGGTCTAATAAAATATGCTACCACCACTGCAACAACAAAATAAATGGAATTAATAAATAAACATTGGCCAATAATAATTCCAAATATTGTCTTGATTCCCTTCAAGAAAAAGGCATAATTAAAGAGATTATATTGGTAAAGAGGACTCATCTTTCTGCTGACTCTAAAGAATACCTCATCATCAATAGTAGATACTACCCTAGTGTGAAAGGAAAAGAAAAGGTATTCTACCAGGTGGTGGTGGCACATGCCTTTAATTTGAGTACTCAGGGAGGTAGAGGCAGGAGAATCTCTGAGTTCAAGGCCAGGGTGAGTTCCAGCCAGGGATATACAGAGTAACCCTGTCCAAAAAAAAAAAAAAAACAGGGGAAGAGGAGAGAGAGAATGAGGGAGGGAAGATGGAAAGAAGGAAGGAAGGAAGGAAAAGTATATCCTAAGCAAATGGAACAAAAAAACCCAGCAAGTATATCTATTGACACATTAGTCTATGGGTATAAAGTAACTTATCAGGTGGTTTAATAGTGCTCCAATTTAACAGATTCTTAGAAATATATTTTCCACTAAGGCCTATGAACTACCCAATATTGAGTTCTTGGCCCAGTGTCTTAGTCAGTGTTCTGTTGCTGTGAAGAGACACCATGACCACAGCACACTTACTAAAGAAAACGAAACAAAACAACAACAACAAAAAATTAATTGGGACTGGCTTACAGTTTCCGAGATAAAGGAGTTGTTGTGATGAATAGTGTGCCAAATAGTTACAATTGAGCCAGTGATTTGTGAGAAGGTAGATGGCAGGATGAAACTAGATAGAAGGTTGGACTGTGGTGACAGGAAACTGAAAGCAGTCAGCTCAATTTGAGCACACCCTGCTGGTCATGACAGACCTCAGGAAGAAACTCAGCTGCTGGAGGACTCACTTAATGTCCCAGTTCTCATTTTTCCCCACAATGACCCTGCTTTGTGTCTTATTGGAAGTACAAGAAAGGGCTCTTTTAATCACTTTCTTTTTTTTTTTTTTTTTTGACTGTTACTATGAAAGCATTAAAACATTTGTGTGTTCCTCAAGAGCTTTTGTTTGCTTGGCTGGTTGGTTTAGGTTTGGGTTTGGGCTTTTTGTTTTGGTTTGGTTTGGTTTGGTTGATTGGTTGGTTGGTTGGTTTAGGTTTGGGGTTTCTTTTTTGTGTGTTTGTTTGTTTGTTTGTTTGTTTTGCTTTTTGTTTGTTTTGTTGGTTGGTTGGTTTGGTTCTGAAAAAGCTGAGAAAAATAAAGGCAACATGACAATTCTTTTCCATCTTCAGCTCTAGGCTGAACAAGGTATCCCTCCTTAGGGAATAGGCTTCAAAAAGCCAGTTCGTGCACTAGGAATAAATACTGGTTCCACCGACAGCAGCCCCATAGACTGTCTAGGCCTCCCAACTTATACCCAGGTTCAAGGGGCCTAGTTTGGTTTTAGGGAGGAGTGATAAGCAAAGGGGTCAAGAGTGTGCTGGGAAACCCACCCAAATAGCTGATCTGAGCAAGTGGGAGCACACAGACATCAGACCGACAGCTGGGGGAACACACATACATTTTAAATTCCACGTGTGAAATTACTGAACATTATATGATCTTTGGTTTGGGTTTATTCTGCTTTGATAGGTTATTTGCTATCACAAACAGATGGGTAATTTGGCCTCCTCATAACCCCATGCTACCAATTTACCCTAATAATTTATGTGTGTAGAGAAGTTCTCACTCTAAGAAACTCATCTCCAGTGTGGATTGTGTATCAATGAATGAATGCAAAAAAAAAAAAATCACTTCGGGAAGAGAATATCAGACTTTTTAAGATCTGGCATATGGTAAAAATAACTGCTTCAAGTGGTGACCAGCTGCTACAGAGAATAACAGATAATATAGTGCTATTTCAGATCTCTATTTGGTCAAGAATAAGAGGGACGAAGCCCCATTTCCTTCCTCTTTAATTCTAAGGGTACCCTTAGAATTTCCTGTGTCAGATGATGGTGAAAGTGTTCCAAAAGGTCTCTCCAGATGTGAGCACCGTCATGATGGCATGAGAGTTTTTAACATTTAGTGCACTAACAGTAGTTAAAAAGGAACTTGTTGCAGTCCTGTAAATGTGCAGTGAAAGTACTGCTGTACTTGGTGTAATGCAAATGAACCTCACCTCTACATAGCTGACAGCATCATCAAAAAGGGTACCAGTGCCCAGAATCTGTGCTCCTCTGTGGCTGTCCAAATAGAAACATCTGCAGAGGAGCTTATACAGTGGAGATCATAAAGTTGTCATGAGACAATCTTAATAACTGGGAATCTGATGGCTTTCTTGTAATACAATTTGATACCATTAACACATACTTGCCTCAACATTATTGCTTTAAAGGAATTGTAATGCTTTCTGACTTGTTCTAATGATTTAGTAAAGTTACTAAATCTTGTAGAGACTTCTTAATGGCTGTGTGTAAAGTTTTTATAAAACTGTAGTGTGCCTGGTGGCGGCGGTGGTGGTGCACACCTTTAATTCCAGCACTCAGGAGGCAGAGACAGATGGATCTCTGTCTGGTCTCATCTACAATCTAGTTCCAGGACAGTCAGGGACACATGGAGAAACTGTGTTGAAAAACTAAAAAAGAAAAAACCTGTAATGTTTCTGAATGGAATGCCTTATACTATGAATGTTAATATGATGTGTAAAGGTGAAGATTAAAAGAATAAACTGTTAACATTGTTTCTTATAATGAGCTCTGAAGTTCCTCATTTCTGTATTGATACAAAGACCTCACTTACACTCTCTCATAATCTTTCTTTATTCTACCATCTCCAGCCAAATCCAATACTTTGTTTCAGAAAACAGTTCCATGCCACCAAAGAAATGCTAGCAAAGGCCAAACTAGATCACAATTTTATACATTAATTTTTTTAACCTTTTACGCATATTTTCTTGTTCAGCTACCTATGCTTGTTTTAATCTAAAATTATTATCACTTCAAACCCCCTCTCTCTCTAACACCTCCCAAAAGAAAACACTAAAGTGGAATAAACGATCCAAATATCCCAAGGGAACTCTTTCCCACTTTAATCCCTGTAGAAGGATGGCAGGAGTGTGCATCATTTGCTAGAAGCCCCACAGCCTGTGAACTGTATGTCAGAGCCTCATTCTGTTGCTAGTGGCAGAGCTAATCATGTTTTGTGTCTATGTAACACCTTTCTTTTGTGGCACTTGCAGAATATTACGTGTCTTGCATCACTAATCTGCAAACATCCTCACAGTTGTGAGACTAAATTGAAATGAGGGTTGTATTTTAACCTGAAAGGTGGAATGGGAAAAAATGAAAAACAAAGATGCTGAACACAGCATATCTTGTTGAGAGTGTATGGAAATGTTACGGGTCCAGACACTCATCCCCTGTCACATTAAATGCACCATTCTCCATAAGTGAATCTTTCTTTCAATCTAACACAGCCATGACTGAAAGCTGAAAGGAAGCCGCAGTAACTAAGCAGCAGAGTGGAACCTCAGGGCCTCTGTGTTTCCCTTTTAACTCTGTTCCTAATTTGTGACGTGACCCCGAGAAACCCTTTGCCCTCTTTAAGCCTCAATTGTTTTACTTACAAAATAATATTATGTCAGCCATATTGCTCAGCACCCTTATTCTGGCTCCCAACACCCAGTCCTTTATAGTGTCTTTTAATTAATCTGTTCATGTATTCAACAAATAAATATTGAATATCCTCTGTGTTTAAGGAACTGGCCCAGACACTTGGACTTCTAAAAGAAATTAAGACATTATCTTAAGTTTTAATAACAGGAATAGGATCACTTACATGTATAAAAATAACTTCATCATAAACCATTATATATTAAATGTCACAGGATGTAAATTAGATATTAAATGAATTCTGAAGATTTGCTTCTAGCATATTGGGTTGATAAAATACTCTCTATAATGTGAAAGAAATAACAACAGAATTTTCAAATTATGTTAATAAAATAAAAATGATTACATGGAAACATAACAATGTTTTATTATTTTAATTGTATCTGAAAAGTAAGAGGATGGTTCAAATCAAGGGTCTTCAGAACAGTCTGTGGATGGTTAAACTATTTTCACAGTTCAATGGCCAGAAATTTTTCAAAACAGGAAGATTGGTGTAAACAAAGGCCTTGAACAGAAACCATTAAGAAACGTTAAGAGGTCAAAAGATTGAAAGCCATAATGAAGGGACAACACATCGTAAGGCATGGGACAGACAGCATGAAGGAGTCCAAGAAATTATAATTAGAAAAGTTGTTGTCTTAAAATATTCACATGTGGTGGTTGATCTGTAGTTGAAATTAACTTAGTGTTAAAATTTAAGAAAGCTGAAATAATTTGAAAAGTGGAACCCATTGTTTGTTGTGCTGAGCAAAAAAGATGCTGATAAGAAGGGAGTGATAAAAATTATGAACACTACCCAAAGTGAACAAAACGGCGAGATAGAAAAGCCAACAGATGGCAGAAAGAAGGTAAGAGGAAGACCAAACAGTAAATTTCATTAAATCAGCAGAAATAATATTGGAAGATTGGAGATGTTCAAGATTTTAGACTCTAATTGCACTATTTCTTTACTTAGGAATTTGCTAACCTACCTTAGCTGTAGCTGACTCAGAAGCCCTAGAAGTCACCCTCCAAGTCACAGTACACTCCATTCTCCACAGCTCAGACTCTGATATTTCTCTACTCACATTCAGTAGACTCTTTTCCTTAAGTTGGTGCTGAGTTTATCCATGTTTCATGAACATAAAACAGTAGTTGGAAAATAAACTTATTTATTGACTGTGGGTGTAACTAGTTCAGAAAGAATTGTCCTGCGTTTCCATTATGAAGTACACTTTCCACTTGACTGAGAAATAAAAAATGTGATTCACTAATGTAGTCACTTTGAATTCTCCTTGTGGATCCATGTTTATGAAAAACTGGTATAACTCACAGCATTTTGCAATAAGACATTTTCAATGTTTCTAAGTAGTAGATGATAAACTAACGAGCTAAAAATGAGAGATTTTTTTAAGTTTGTTCTTCATTTTATTTTTCACCTTTGACCTAGTTTTTCTTTCTTTTTCTTTTTTTCTTTCTTCTTTTGATAGCTGGTTTGCCTTTGATCAAGAGCAGTGAATGATCAATGATAAGAATGCAGGTCTTACATCAAAGATCACAACCATTTCTTGATGATTAGCTTGGTGAGTAATTCCAAACTTACTATAGTCCACAGTTCTACACTGTATAGGACTGTATGTAGCTGTATGTCCTCCTGCAGGAAAAAGAAACTAAAAGGAAATTAACTCAAATATGCCATCTGGCTCTGTTAGAATTGGTATAGGTTATGAAAATACCAGTGTAATAGTAACCAGTGGGTTCTAAGGCCATTTGTGGTGACAAGACTTTGCATTTTCAGGCTTTTATGTGAATTGGTTTCTAAACTATTGCAATGGATTTTTCTCAACATTCTAACACATAATTATGCATTCATAAATATAATTTTATCACTTCTGAACCTACTAGTTGAGATGGAGTATAAGCATGGTTTACTTTTTCTTTTTTCTTTTTTTTTTTTTTTTTTTTTTTTGCCTCAAAAAATGACATTTATTCAGAGAGAGAGAGAGAGAGAGAGAGAGAGAGAACAAAAAACAAAACAAGATGTTCATCCCTTGGCTCCCTTCCCTCCCCCCCCCCTCCAGCTGTTCCTCAGCCCCCAAGGACTGAACCCTGGCTAGGGCCAGGTAGCAGGACAGCTCCTCAAATGAGGTCAGCAACACTGAGGGGCATCTCTTCAATGGACGTGTTGTAGAATTTCTCAATGTCTCGAAGAGTCCTCTTGTCTTCTTCTGTCACCATATTAATAGCCACACCTTTACGCCCAAAGCAACCACCACGACCAATTCTGTGGATGTAGTTTTCCCTGTTGGTGGGAAGGTCGTAATTGATAACTAAGGAGACCTGCTGCACATCAATGCCTCTGGCCAACAGGTCAGTTGTAATTAATACTCCTCTAGAACCAGACTGGAACTCCCTCATGATCACATCTCGTTCCTTTTGGTCCATATCTCCATGCATGGCGGAAACAGTGAAATCCCGGGCATGCATCTTCTCAGTGAGCCAATCCACCTTCCTTCTGGTATTGATAAAGATTACTGCCTGGGTGATAGCCAGGGTTTCGTACAAGTCACACAATGTGTCAAGCTCCCACTCTTCTCTTTCCACATTGATGTAGAACTGACGGATACCCTCCAGGGTCAACTCTTCCTTCTTTACAAGAAACCGAATGGGGTCTCTCATGAACTTCTTGGTCACCTCAAGGACATCAGAGGGCATTGTAGCAGACAATAAAACTACCTGTGTGTTACTGTTAAGCTTTTGGAATATATCATATATCTTGACCTTGAACCCACGGCTTAACATTTCATCTGCTTCATCCAGTACAAACATCTTGATGTATTTGGGGGACAGATATCTCCAGTTAAGCATATCAAAAACACGGCCAGGGGTGCCCATGATGATATGGGGAGCTTCCATCTGCAGCTTCTGCACCTCAGCATGCACATTGGTGCCCCCAATACAGGCATGACAAGAGGTACCCATGTAGTCTCCTAATGCCATGGCCACCTTTTGTATCTGCTGAGCCAACTCACAAGTGGGTGCCAGAACCAAAGCTTGAGTAGCCTTCAGATCTAACTCAATCTGCTGCAGAATTGATATGGCAAATGTAGCAGTTTTCCCAGTCCCAGACTGGGCTTGAGCAATCACATCATATCCCTTGATACAAGGTAGAATGGCTCACTGCTGGATGGCTGAGGGCTTCTCAAAACCATAGGCATAAATACCACGGAGGAGGGATTCTGAGAGATTCATGTCATCAAAGCTATCCACAATCTTATTCCAGTTACTCTCAATGATGCCTTCAGGCTTCATCCCGTAGGGGCCATTGTCTCTGGATCCAGAATCCTGACTCACAGACATGATCCTTAGAATCTAGCGGTTTACTTTTTCTTAATTATTTTTTTTCATTTTGCTGATGAAACTGTTAACAAATATCTCTTCATTTATATTGATTTTGTCACTATTTGTATTTAAATTAGAAACAATCTTATTTTATATACCATTCCCAGTTCCCTCTCCTTCCCATTCTCCCATGCCTCCCAATGACCTAGATCCAATTTCTCTTCTGCTCCATAGAAAGGGTGAGGCCTTCTATGGAGAATCATCAAAGTCTGTCACATCATTTGGGGCAAGGCCTAGGCCGTCCCCTGTGTGTCTAGGCTGAGAAAGTATACCTCTATGGGGAGTAGGCTCCCAATGTCCAGAGATCTACTAGAATGACCCCCAGCTAAGAATCTAAACAATAGTGAAGAGGCTACCTTAAATGCCCTTCCCCTATAATGAGATTGATGGCTACATTACATGCCATCATAGAGCCTTCATCCAGTAGCTGATAAAAAACAGAAGCAGAGACCCACAGCTAAGTACTGAGCCAAATTCCTGGAATCCAGATGTAGAAAGGGAAGAGTGATGAGCAAAGGGGTTAAGACCATAAGACAGAAACAGCTGATGTGAACAAGGGAGAACTCATGGATCCCAGACTGACAACTTGGAAACCAACATAGGATGGAACCAGATCTCCTGCACATGAGTGATAGTTAGGAGACCTGGGCAGTATATGCTATCAGGTTCTGACTATAACACTGAACAAAAGTACTTCTTATACAATCTACTGTTAATTTATAAAAATGTCCAATAAATAACTCCTTTTAAAAAAAACACTATCTAATAGCATAACATGCCTCCTCCATAGCAAGTACATAATTTAATCTCAGATTCATAACAGGTTTAGAACATTTTTTCTATATTTTATTTAATTTGACCTTCACAGTATCCTAGTAAAGTGGGTCCCTAAATACTTTTATTATCTCTACTTTCAGATGATAAAAGTAGAACTCAGTGCAATCAACTACTTGCTCACATTTATATTCATAATAAACACTTAACACTAGATTTCTGGTATTTGGTACATAACATGTCATGTGATTGAACACTAATGAGAGAACTTTAATAATGTTTCACTCTGAAAAAAAGTACTGACATTCAGTTCAATATAATATGAAAAAGAAAGGAGGTAAAAAAAAAATGTCATTTACACCTGGGTGGTGGTGGTGCATTGTTAGCAGTAGTTTTTCCCTGCCAGTCTGGTTCCACTGCTATGCCAGCCCAAAAAACACACAGAGACACTGTATTAGATGTTAAGCTGTTGGCCTGTTACTAGTGTTTCTTGTTGGCTAGCTCTGTCTTAAATATCAACCCATTTCTACCAATATAAGTATTTCCACATGGTCTCATCTTAACAGAGAGAGGGCCCAGTGTTCTACTCTCCCCATCCTCCATCTAGAGTCTCCTTCCTACTCCTTCCTGAATCCTCCTTGTCTCCTAGTCCCGCCTATCTTGCTTTCCTATTGGCCAACAGTGCTTTATTCACTAACCAATATGAGAAACATATTTACAGAATGACACCTCCCATCATCTCCTCTTTTCTATCTAAATAGAAAGAAGAGTTTTAACCTTAAAAAAGCAAAATATATAACAAAACAGTTATCAAATATATAACAAACACAGTTAACAATGTTTAGTTCATTAACATTTCATCATCTATCCTATCTTTATGAGTCTAAAGTTGTATATGTAACATCTTTAATCTCAATTAAGGAAAACTATAACCATAACTATCTGTCTTCAACTCCATCAAAGACCAAAGAAGGATAATATATAAACTCTAGAAATGACAGAGACAACTTGCCTGGTCAGTCACCCAAAGTTCTTATGTAATGTTTCATCTTCAGCCCATAGGCCACAGTGTGTCTGGCAGACTCCTCAGCAAAGCAGGAAACTTTAAACTGTCCTCCTGTATTGGCAGTTTGTCAGTCACTTTTCTCTGTATCCTGCAGACTGTCTGGCAGATTCTTCCATGAAGCAGGAACCCTGTAGTAATTTCCATCTTGCATCAGCAGTCACTTTTATGTGGGTCCTACATGTCAGTTTATACAGCCTATAGTCAAACTGTCCAGACAAGAGCAGTGTCTTGCCCAAATTGCTAGTCTTGCCATATTGAAAGAAAACTCCATAACGAGTTACTTCTATGTCCATCTTTCTTTCTGATGCAGGTGGTGTTGCCAGGAGCATTTGTGCCTCACTGTCAAGAAAAATCCTAAACCATTTTAAATGCCATATTCTGTAGGTCTTTGAAAGGTTTGAAGAATGCTTATCCATCTCAAATACATCTCTATATATCTAGAAATCCTAACTAATTTATCTCTAAGTTTTGACTATCATAGGTAACTATCTATAATCTGTACTAAATTATACATTATATTTCTAAATGAGCTATATAAGCACAATAACTAAACAAGAAGAGAAATATACTTATCACAAAATTGACCTTAAATTTGTATCCATAAATGAAAATCCATTCCAAAACAAAGTATTCATATCTATACAATAATCCCCTTTTCCCTTTAAAAAGAATTGGTTGTGATCATTAACTATTTATAACCAAGCCTATTTAAATGAAAACAAACATTTATAAACAATATTTGGGAATTTTGGCATCATTCTTTCCAAACTGCTTCCTTCTCATAGGGGGTGCTGTCATGGGGATCCTAAGAAGACTCAGAAACCCTGGCTGTAGTTTGTAAGGCTGCCTTGTCCCAACTGTTTTGAATGTGGGATCACCTATGACACTGTTTCAGGAGGTCTGGCTTAATCAAACCATGTTAATCTGGAAGGAATCCACAGCTTTTTATTTTCTGTGGAAACAAAATTAAAAATCCTTTTCCCCAGTAACCTGTCCTTAGACTTAAATTTTGGAGTCAAAGCATTTTTAAAATATATAAATTGAGTTAATTTCACAGCATTGATAATCAAGTGTACTTCCTTAGCAATTGAGCAATTTAAAGTCAACACCAATGTATATACTATCCAGAACATTTTTGTGCTTTCCATCTTTATGTGGCTTTTTATTACTCTATTTCTTCTACTTCTATTTTCTCATTTTTTGAGACAGGGTTTCTCTGTGTAACTTTTATCTGTCCTGGAATTAACTCTGTATACCAGGTTTAGTTTGAGATCACAGAGATCTGCTTGCCTCTGTCTCCCAAGTGCTAGAATTAAAGATGTGTGCCACCACACTCAGCTACTCTCTTTTTATTATTCTTTTTTAAACTATTTTATCCTTTTTCTTTTTCTCTCCCAAGACTATGTATATTTTAAAACACAATGTAAACCTTTAGCAGTTTTTCTTATTTTGAATCTGTCTTTACTGTAAATCTTTATCTTTTTCTGGCCACTAGTCTTTTATCTAGTAAACAGCAACATTGCTAAAATGAAAGCCACAGCTGTATTAGCTATGGTCTATCCAAGATGGCGGTTGAGTACCTTTCCCGCCAGAACTGACAGCAGTGCTTACTGCCTTGGTCTATGCTACCATCCAGCAGCATGCTGCTGGCTTGGAGATGTGATCACTGGCATTGCCAGCTCTCATACACACCATTAAGTTGTTAGCAGAGCTCTTTAAAACCCTTGTGGTTTTTTGCTGCTTATACTAAGTCAGGAAACCTCCCTTAAAGGAGCGTGCAAATCTGTTTGTCTCTAGCAAAACAAGGCCCAACCAAAAAAAATGATGCTATTACCAAGAAGCCTTGCTTGTCTCTGTTCTTTTGTTTCTAAAACCTTTCTCAAGCTTTTGTTAAGTTTTAAGTGAAAGTTCTTGGATCCATGTTGGACTCCATTTTGTTATGAGTAGCTTTTCCCTGCCGGCCTTTTCCCACAGCCACACCAGCCCCAAATAACACACAGAGATGCTGTATTTGATATAAAGCTGTAGGCCAGTTACTAGTTTCTTATTGGCTGGCTTTGTCTTAAATAATAACCCATTTCTATTAATCTAAGTATTTCCACTTGGTCTTATCTTACTGGAGAGAGAGCCTGGCGTATTACCCTATAGGTCCTCCATCTTGAATCTCTCCCTACCACTTCCAGAATCCTCCTTGTCTCCTAGTCCCACCTCTCTTGCTTTCCTATTGGCCAACAGTGCTTTATTCATTAACCAAAAAGGGAAACATATTTACAGAATGACATCTCCCATCAGTGCATACCTTTAATCTCAGCACTTGGAAGGCAGTGAGGCAGGTTGATCTCTGTGAGTTCTAAATTAGCCTTGTCTACAAGAGCAAGTTCCAGGACAGGCTCTAAAGCTACACAGGAAAAAAAGAAAGGAAAAGGAAAGGAAAGAAAAGAAAATGATGTCATTTGCATACTATATAACCACTTGCATTAAAAATTCAAATGAGTCTGGATAAACCATCAAAAAAATAAAAAAAATGAGGTTGGGCCAGTGGTCCAGCCATGTCCCAGGGTGGTAGCTGAGCTACTCAGTCCAGGCCACCTGATTCACCCTCCTCAGCTACCTACAGCATTTCCATGACTCAGAGTGGCCACGGGATATCCCAGAAGGGTTTCAGTGAGGATCCAGTGATGATGGAGTACCAGAAATCAGAGGCCTTGAACTAGACCAATAACTCAGTACAGTAAGCATTTGTTAGTAAAGCTGGTTGGACAAAAGAGTGTACTATGATGTGACACACCACTACCAATGCCACCAGGACAAATGAAGAGATGTTAAAGAAGTAAGAAAGATGGAGAAGCAAGGAGATTTTTGTTTGTTTTGTTTTGTTCTTATTTTGTTTGTTTTCTAATTTTGTTTTGTTTTTTTTCTTTTCTTTTGGGGGTGCTACAGGAGTGAGAGGAAGATATGGAGGAAATGGGGGTGAGCGGAATTGGGGTACATGATGTAAAAATATGTTCAAAAAGAAAAGGAAATGAGGTTATCAAAAAGCTAAACATAAAATGAGATAGATTCATATATATAGCCTGTAATGATTTTTTTTCTGTGCTGCCAGCCAGTTTCCAAATAATTACACAGAGAATTATTATTCATTATGAAATATTGGTCTCTAGCTTAGGTTTGTCTCAACTGGCTCTCTTACAACTTAAGTAACCCACATTTATTATTTTTTTTTCTTATTTTATATATTGATCCCAGTTCCCTCTCCCTCCCATTCTCCCATGTCCCTCTCCGATTCCCCTCCCATTCCATCCCCCCCCCACTCCACAGGGAGGCCTTTCAGTAGGGATCATCAAAATCTGTCAAGTCATTTGGTATAGGGCCTAGGCCCTCCCTCCTGCCTCTAGGTTAAGGGAGTATCCTTCCATGGGGAATGTGCTCCTGAAGTCCTTTGGTGCAACAGGGATACACCCTGGTTCCACTGTCAGACATCTCTTAGACTGCCCAGGCCTTCTAACGGAAACCCATGTTCAGGGGGTCTGGGTAAGTACAATGCTGGTTTCCCAGCTATCAGTCTGAGGTCCATGAGCCCCCCCCCCTTATTCAGGTCAGCTGTCTCTGTGGGTTTCTGAAGCCTGGTCTTGATCCCTTTACTCATCACTCCTCCCTTTCTGTAACTGGATTCCAGGAGTTCATCTCAGTATTTATCTGTGGCTCTCTGCTTCTGTTTTCATCAGCTACTAGATGAAGGATCCAGCATGGTATATAAGGTAGTCATCAGTCTCATTACAGGGGAAGGGCATCTAAGGTAGCCTCGCCACTGTTGCTCAGATTGTTAGTTGTAACCCACATTCCGAACCTATTCTGCCACATGACCTTTGCCATTCTTCCACCTTGTTTCACCTGTTCCTTCTGTCTGTGTCTCCTGGCCTCTCTGCTTTCCCTCTTCCCAGAAGCCCTTCTGTCTCCAGAAGTCCCATCCAACTTCTTCCTACCTAATTATTGGACATTCAGCTTTTTATTACACCAACCACAGAAAATACACCTTCACACAGTGTACAAATATCTCACAGCAACAGCTTTTGAAACAAAACTATAAAACTGCTATTTTAAAAATGTGTTTAAGACAGCCAAAGTATTAAAAAAAAATAGAAGCACCTACTACTAGATAACAGTATATGAGAACTATACAAGAACAAAACCAAGGATGTCTAAGCTATAAAATCCCCTATAAGCTAGCATTTTCTTTACCTAAGAGTTGTCACTGTAATTGTAAATACCTAAACAGAAATGATTATAGCATTATCAAATATAAAGTAATAATGAATCATAAAATGTAAGTGAAGAAAGCCTTTTAATATTTTTAAGTAACACCCCCCCCAAAAAAAAGCAAAAAGTAGCATTGCCTTTCAACTTACCAATATTATTTTTAAATGATAAGTAGGCCATGGTGACTAAAGTTAAAAAACAGACCTTTATCTACAAATAAAGACCTACAATACTGTTGCTAGCTGGTCATGATAGTGCATGCCCTTAATCTCAGCACACAAGAGACAGGTGGATCTTTGAGTTTGAGGCCAGCCTAGTTTGCAGAACAAGTTCCAGGACAGCCAGGACTACACAGAGAAACCCTCTCTCAGAGGGTAATAAAAGAATAATACTGTTGTTTTTTGCATATACTTTGTAGGAATACAAAATAGTTCAGCATAGCACATGGTAATTTATTAACAAGCTAGACATGCATACACAATACACCCTAGCTATGCCATGCCTAAGTGTTTACCAAAAACAAAATCTTTGTCTATACAGCAGCATGTGTCTGAAAAGCCACAACAGTTTCAATACAGCAGTCAACCCACAGCATTAACCTAAATGTTGGTCACTAGGTACATAAATAAATCACTGTGAATATATACAATGTATATTACTTAGTGATAAAAAATTAACCACTAGTGAACTATTGGTATCCAATATTGGATAAAGTGAAAATAATTATCCTGAAAAAATCCAAATAATAAAATAACACAACCAAGTATGGTGGTTATAACTCCAGTGCTCAGAAGGGAGTTTTAGGTTAGCCTGGGAAACTTAGCAAGACCCTGGATCAAACAACAACACAAAATCTAAAATAGTAACAGGAATCATGTAAACTATGTTTTATAAGCTCAGGTATAAATGGTATCAGTGGTGGGATACAGATCCATAATCACCTTGACATAGAGAAAAAGGATGGAGAGTAAGAAAAGAATACAACATTACTAGCAGCACACATGCAGAAATGGGTTTAAGAAAATATATCTAGCTAGGCAGTGGTGGTGTGTGACTTTAATCCCACCACTTGGAAAACAGAAGCAGGAAGATCTCTGTGAGTTCAAGGCCAGCCTGACATACAGAGTGAGTTCCAGGTCAGCCAGGGTTAGTTACACAGAGAAACCTTGTCTCTAAAGCACACACACACACACACACACACACACACACACACACCTAATGTTAAACTTATAAAATTATATACCTTCTTGTTGTATGATGCAAGCTGTCCTTAGATTAATGATCTTCCACAGCCTCCCAAATCCTAGGATTAAAGGTGATACCTAGTTAAGTTAGATTCAAATGCTTTTATGAGACATGAAATGATAAGTAGTTCATCCAATGTATTTCCAAACAAAAACAAAAACAAACAAAAAAACTCAGAATACTAAGTCTTATTTACATTGATAATTTACCTAAAAGAAAAACTTCCTATTTAAAACAAACAAACAACTTTTTGCCATGAATTTATATAAGAGAAAAAAATCTACAGGCTCAGTAGGTCACACAGTTTCTCTAAAGTCTGGAGACTAGTTTGCCTCATTATAGGCTTTTAATTGCATCCATCTTTTGTGCCATTATCCAGATCTAGACACCAAAATGTGTTATTATGCCTTGCACCTGCTAAAACCATCCTCGGAGCGATCACTCCAGGAATTCACCAAATCTATGGGGACTCCCTTATTTTCATCTCTGTAACTTTGTGAAAATTCAGAAGCAGCAGTTTTTTTTTTTTTTTACTTCATTTACAACACTTTAAAATAAAGACTAAAAGAGAAGACATTATCATATATGACTCTCCTACTTGGAAATGACCTTTGTATCATGTCAATTTTTTGTTGCTGTTGTTTTTCATTCTGTGAGAGTGTGTGGCATATATGTGTGTTTGTTCATCATGCATGTGTGTGTGTGCGCGCGTATGCATGTATGTGTATTCCAGAGGCTCATAGCAAGCTGTATTTCTTCAGTGGTACTCCACCAATATTTTGAGACAAGGCTTCTCAATGAACCTGGCCTCACTGATTTGGCTTTACTGGCTGGCCAATGAGCTCCTCTATCCAGTGTCCCCCAGTCCTAAAGTTACAGTTGATGCCACTGTGCCTGCTTTTACTTGGCTCTTATGGATCTGAACTCATGTCCCTGTGCTTTCAGGAAAAGTACTTTATCAAATAAGCATCACTTAATGTCATCCCCATGCTTAATTTTTTCTTTTATCAAAGATACTGATGCAAGACAGAAGGCAAGATAGAATTAAATAGAATGTGGTTCAAATTCAATTGTTTTTAAGTTTTTTCATTTAAATTAAAAACAGCCTTATTTTACATACCGATCCCAGTTCCCTCTCTCTCCCGTCCTCTTATGCCTCCACAAACTCACCATCCCACCTTCCATCCACTCCCCAGGGAGGGGTGACCTGTGTGATTTTGAAGAATTTACTTAAATTCTCCAAGTGAATCTAAGTAAATCAATTTCATTTGCTCTTCTGAAAATGAAGATAATTATAGATACCTTTTTAGTGTTGTATGAAGAAAATTTATATTTGTTAAGTACTATGTATGAAATAGAAATATTACAAAATATTAGCTAAATCAATTGTAGTAAAAACTTTAGTATTGTCTCTGATCTCTTTCCAGAGACTTATGAATGTGCACTTATGAATGTGCACAAATATAGAGAAAAAAAACTTTCATTCTCTGTCATCCTATCTTTATATGTAAAATACACATAGCATATATTGCATAAACATATATTTACATATTCATTATTCAGCATATATATTCATTTATTAACAAACATATATTAACCTGTATAGCTAGAAAACAATCTATAAACATATCACATTTTGTGTGTTCAATTTCAAGGTAGTACTTAGACTTACAATTCCACCCATTAAATTCTCATTTTGCTATAATTACTATTTAGTGAAATATTCTTCTATAATTACTTTTTTGAGATCTCAAAGCATTGTTTAAAGAATGGCAAAATTAGAATATAATGAACACTTTAATAAGTGTACATGCCTTCAAAGAAAAAAGTGGTAAAATGTTGAATTTTTATTGAAATTCTTCCTTTACTATAATGCCAGTTTTAAAAACAAAAATGAAGAGTAAGCTTAAGTAATGAATAAAATATTTACTGACTAAATTTGGCAGTGTAAGCAAAAGCTACATTTCGAGCATCACTTGGATTCTCACTGTGTTCATACCTCTGCCACAATACATGCACCAACTTTCATAAGGGAATCTGTCTTTCAATCTGAAAGAAGACCATGACTGAAGGCTGAATAAAAGAATGATTCTGTGACTAACCAACAGACTGGAACCTCAGCGTTTTTGAGTTTTCATTCTAATTCTGTCCCTTATTTGTGATGTACCCTGAGGAAATTCTCAACGAGTTTTTGCCTCTTACTTGGCTGCAAAATGGTGGCACTCACAGTTACTCTTCTCCCAGCCCAACTAGTCTCTGAACAAACATTGTGTGTACAGTCAAAGCTCATGGATGTTTAATGTCGGTTAGGAGAGATCATAGTCTACTTTTTAGAGTTAAGCAAACAAATGTGAAGTAGCTATCAATGACTTGCCCATTTAGGTTCACTAATAGTTGACTGGTAAAACATTTTCATTGGTATTCTTCGAAAAGGAGTTCAAAAGTGGTTGATCCATCTGCATACCACTCCACTTTCCTCAATGATCCAGTATAGTTACAACACCAAAAACATTCTCATCAATAATTAATGAGAACTGACTATGCCTTCTTATCCCAGAAACAAGTTAAGATTTGAAGAAAAATCAGACCTTCACTATAGCTCGGTGAGTTAGAGCACATACCACCAAGCCTGATGACCTGAGTTCAATCCCCAGAACCATCATGGCAGATGTAAACAATGGATTCCCCCAGTTGTACTCTGACACATGCACCTTCCCACCCCCTCTCTCTTTCTCTCTCTCTCTCACATAAGCATACATGCATACACATACACATATGCAAAATCAGTCAATAAATTAATTTGAGGGAAAAATAAAGGTAGGTCTGTTCCTAGGGAAGTGGGATATACTGAACTGGAAGCCATGAGTTTTATTTCATGTGTTCAATGATTATCACAATGTGTTCAACAAAAATATTTCAGGATTAAACAAATCAATATATCCAAAAATAAGTGATTATGAATTTTAAAATTTAAGAGTATTCACCATGACATATGTACTTAATTTTCATATTGAAATAAAATTTATGTATTTGATATATTTTTATTATATCAGTTGTAAGAAATTGCTTCAAAACTTGATCTTTTTTTCAAAACTTTTTCTTTTACTGTTAACCTGAAATTGTTAAGAATTTTGAATAGTGCAACAGTATATGCAGCTTTCAGAAGTTATAAGAGAGCACTAGGTTAAGGCCCATTCTGTGAGTACTGTGATGTTATATGAATACTGGCTGAGGACAGGGCACATAGTGATAAATGCAAATGATAACAGATCCTCAGAGAATAAAAGTTTTTTTTTTTTTTTTGAGACAGGGTTTCTCTGTACTGTTTTGGAACCTATCCTGTATACCAAACTGGCCTCGAACTCACAGAGATCTGCCTGCCTCTGCCTCTCGAGTGCTGGGATTAAAGCCGTTCCCCACCAACACCTGTCTAAAAATGATGGATTTTTAAGATACTTATTTATTCAGGAAGCCTACTTTGTTTTGTTGCTATTGTTTTAAAAGGGTTTTTCATACAATATTTTTGAACATATAATTTTCCCTCTTCCAACTCCTCCAAGGTCCTGTCTATCAAAGCAATTTTGAACATATAATTTTCCCTCTTCCAACTCCTCCAAGGTCCTGTCTATCAAAGCAATTTCATGTTCTCCCCCTACTCCCTCTCAAAATGAAAACAAAATCAAAAACAAAAACCAGTAAGAAAAAAATCAAAACAAAGAAAGAGTCCTTTCTGTATTAATCAACTTCTTATAGGATTGGAGTCTGCCGCTTTGGAGTGTGGTTTAAGACCCAGTGACACTCCACTGGTAAAAACTGGTTTTTCCTAAGCCAACAGGTATCAGTTACAAATAGCTTATAGGTTGGAGTGAGACTTAAGGGTTCACTTCACCTTCTTTATACTGAGATTTTGTCTGGTTTGAGACTGCACAGATCTTGTGCATGCTGTCACAGCCTCTACAAATTTACATGTGTATTGGTCTTGTTACGTCTGTATGATCTGTTTTCCTGGAGTCATCTGTCA
This sequence comes from Phodopus roborovskii, assembly GCF_943737965.1. Taxonomy (NCBI): domain Eukaryota; kingdom Metazoa; phylum Chordata; class Mammalia; order Rodentia; family Cricetidae; genus Phodopus; species Phodopus roborovskii. Next base: position 29,313,816 of record NW_026125295.1, on the reverse strand, counting down.
CTTCTAGTACTTACAATGAGCTTTGAAGAAAGGGGTTTGGTAAAGACATCCCATCTATGGCTCACTGCACCAATGTCTCTCTCATGTACTCTCCATGTTGTTGGTCTCTGTGTCAGTTTCCATCCATTGCTAAAAGAAACTTCTCTGATGATGATTAAGTGATGATCTGATCTATGGGTAAAGCAATATGTCATTGAAGTTGTTCTATTGCTATGTTCCTTTAGCAGAATACTAATAGTATGTTTCTTCTAGAATACATGACCTATCTAGTCTCAGATTTTTTAATACTTTAGCAGTGTCAGGTGTGGGTCCTATTTCATAGAGTGGGCCCTAAATCCGGTCCAAACAAAAGCAGTTTGTCACTCCCATAACATTTGTGCCACTATTGTACCAGTGTATCTTGTAAGCAGATTGCTACTGTAGGATACAGGGTTTGTATCTGGGTGATGTTATTACTCTTTTCACCCATTAATATACAAAGTACCTTTCAGCATCATGAACACTACTCAGAGGTTAAGTTTCTAGTTGGCCAGCAGCTCAATTTTCCATGATTCAAGGCATTAATATCAGCAAGGCCTTAATATCAGGTTATGGAAAGTAACTAAAAGCTTGGTAATAACCTATGATATTTGAAGTTATAGGAGGTGAAACACTTCATCATGATTTGAAATTCATTAATCTCAGAAAGTAAACAACCCAGTGGCTTCAGGAATTTCCTGAATCTGACCAGATTCACTGGTCTCCCACCCTCCCCAAGAACATATAAGCAGTAGAAACTGCCAGGAGGCACTCTCAGACAAGATGACCTAGCCAGAAGAAGCAGAGACCAGCTGAGCTGCCTGGAGGAGGCCCAGACCCAGTGAGCTATCGAGAAAGAACACTTCTAAACTTCTGAGCTGCCTGCAAGTCATGCAGGTCTCTCCAGATTTCTAGCCTTTGTGAACTACCTCCCATGTTGGTGGGAGCTTTAATAATGCATCTGTCTTTGTGTTATGTCTGGTCCTCTAAATAAGTCTTCATTCACATTCCTGCAGGGAACCCTAATATAATTCATTGGTTCACCAAGTCAACCTTGGGTGGTATCTGTGTTTCTGTCTGCAGTCAGTTCCCTATCTTGGATGAGTAGACATTTATTCTCATCTCTCCAGAAATGGTGTCACACAACAAAACCAGTAGCTTCCCAGCTAATTGCCAGTCTTCAACATGAGTGAAATATAAAATAATTGAAATGTGGCAGTAAAAGAAGTTAACTGCATACAAACTGAATATTTAAAAAAGGAAATTAGTAATATGTAAGTTAATCCCCTAATTGCTCTATTCACTGACTACAATTGCAAGTGGGGGTAGGCATTCTCTAGTCTTGAATTCAGTCCCTTTCTACCTCATTTTTACGGGCAGCAGAAGAAATCCTGGGAGCTGAATCCAAGGACACACATGTTATGCAAGTGTCAAAGCTATATTCCCTCACCCAGCCACACTATCTATTAAGAGAAACAGGATGGGGCCTTTAATGTTGTGATCACAGAAGTAAGAGAAAACAATTAGCTTTACTTTGTACTGCAGTGATAGTGCACTTGACTTTGGAAAGACTAATCCATACTCAAAACCTCAAATTTTAATTGAGTGGACTATGAAATGGATATCATTGAAGTAAAAATTTCATAGCAGTGTACCAGGTATGGTTGAGCATGTGTTCAGGAGATAGAGATAGACAGATCTTTGTCAGTTTGAGGCCATCCTTATTTACATAGCAAGTTCTAGACCAGCCAGGGCTACATCATGAGAACTTGTTTCAATTCATTTTTTTTCAAGGTACACTCACATAGTGAAGTCATGGAAGCAACTACTATGTAAGCTGAGTTTTAATACATCTTTATTCTTTTCATAAATATATATATACATATATACATAATACATAAATAAATATATACATATATATATATATATATTTCTAACTACATGCCAGAAGAGGGCATTGGATTTTCTTACAGATGATTGTGAGCCACCATGTGTTTGCAGAGAATTGAACTCAGAACCTCCAGAAGAGTAACCAGTGCTCTTAACCTCTAAACCTCTAAACCATGTGTCCAGCCATGACTCTTTGAAATCTTAACTTTCACAAAGATAAATAATTTATCTTTCTGATAATCAAAAACTCTATAATGCCAATGCATTGTAATTAGAAGAATAATTAGAAAAATATAATTGTGAAATAGATGTTTGAAAGATCTTCACTGAAGGACTACAGCTTGTGTTGACAGTTGAGAGCTGGCTCAGAAGTAAATGAGTTCAGAAAATGAACAGGAGAACATTTCAAAATGAATGTAAGTGGCCAGGGTGAAGTCAGAACATATGAGGCTAAAGAAGAGGAGTAAGAAGACAAGAAGATTAAGATGTTGAATGATCATGCAAATAGCATGTTTTGGAAACTTTGTCAAAAAGAGAATTTAGGACTTCAACCAAGCAAGGTGCTGGGAGTCCAAACTCAGCTCTTTAGCTTTCATGACAAGTACTTTACCCACTGAGCCATCTCCCCAGCTCATGACTTTCAAGATACTAATATTAACTATTTTAATCATGATAAGTTTCACCAGGAGCATTCTATGATACTGTTGTTAAGTTGAAGGATTTGAGTTGGCACAACCTACTTGCAAAATTCAATAAACACTGACACTTTTCTGCTAAGCATATAAGTGTCACCCTGAAATACCAATACTGGGGGTACTAAAACAGGAGGATCATGAATTTAATCTCAAAGTCAAATATCAAGACTTTGGCATAAATAAATAAATAAATAAATTCACCGACAGGAGAAAGGAAAGCTCATACAGATCATTGCATTAGCAAAAAAATATGTAACTTATTCAATGAAAACATGATTTGTTTCCAATATAAGAAACATTTCAGTAGCTCATAAAGTAACAAAGCTCTTTGGTTATTGCCACTGTTTTTTTTTTTTAATGTCCTTAGCAAGGTGTGATGGTATATGCCTTTAATCCTAGCATTTAGGAAGCAAATCTCTGTGTGTTCCAGGCCAGTCTGGTCTATATACTGATTTCCAAGACACCCAAGAATATGTAGAGAACACATTGGCATCTAGACACACACACACAGTAATAAAAAATGTTTTTATTAAAAGAAATAGCAGAAGAAAATGTGACCCTTAAATCTGATAAACCTTTAAGCTCATTTTATTCTTGAGCTTCGCACACAATGAGCTATGCGTTGGAAGGGTGAGGCAGGAGGATTTCTTGGATCTCAGCCCCACTTCTAAATATGCTCAAGGGAAAGACAAAATGCAGTCAGTCAAAGCATAAACAGCCAACTGCAAAATCCTCCCCTTACAAGTTCCTTTTTCATTCTGAAGGTGAGTCTGCTTCCTGGAATTTATGTTCAAAAGCAATTTGGAGTTCTTAAAAACTTAATCTCCTTAACTTAAGCACTTTGCATTTGCATGAGGCACCAGGGAATATGAAATGATGCCCTAATTGAAACATGACTTAATAAGCAGTACATGAAACTAGGAAAGCCTCTGAACAGTAATCCTGTCTTCAGTACCTCTTGCTGTGTTTCTTTGGTTTAATTGAATAATATAGTAGAATTTTAGTCCCCTCGTTTGTTGAAAGAAATAAACAGTGAAGGTTCTAGTGGCTGAGAAAAAAATGAATAGGCATAGTCATTTAGGGCCATTGTGTGGTTTTGAAATATATAGTCGTGTTTGCTGAAAATGGACCTTTCCACAAAAAAAAAAAAAAAAAAAAAAAAAAAAAAGTTGCTTACATAAATGTCAAATCAAACTGTGGAAGATATTTTGATTATTGGTTATTTATATCTTAATGGTATTAGTATAATTATTTATTTATGAAGCATGCTAACTAATAATTCAGCGAACTCAAATTGCTTGTGCTTTTAAGAACCAGAGCAGTCAGACCCATGTATGATCCAAGCACTTGGATGCTGAAGTAGAAGGAATGAAAATTTGATTCCTTGGGTTAACACAGAAAGATTCTGCCCCAAAAACAAGAGAGAGACAGAGAGAGAGAGAGAGAGAGAGAGAGAGAGAGAGAGAGAAGGTGATGGGGAGTAATTCTGTGTCTAACTGTGGGGTTACCAACCTCTGAATATATTGTCGAAAGAAAGCCAACAAAAGCACAAGAGTATCTGAACTTGAGACTGAGGGAGACCGCGCATTGGTCTGATCTAGCCACATAGGGATGATTCCTTGAGAGCCTAAGACCTTAATTATTTCTTCTTGATAAATGTCACACCTCTCTCAAGGCCACTCATATAAAGTGGTAAGCAGGTGTATATGTATGTTAGGAATGTCCCTCCTAAAATATAATTTGAACATCCTATGAATGAAATCAAATTGGTTACTTCCAAAATTAATTTTTAAAATTATAAACTCTTTTTAAGAAGCTCTGAAATTATAACCCAGTAAAATACTGAAACAGCAGGAAAATAATTGACTAAACTACATTAAAACTATTTTATAAACCATCATGTATGTATTAAAATTATTTAGTTTTAAAGTCTATGTAGCAATAAAAAGATATTTATAGTAGAAAGTTAAATGAAAAACAAAGTGTTGACTAAAATTGAGATATGTATGCTCTATAACACAACAACTTTACTTTGAAGTGTACAAACAAAAAGAGTATACATAGCCATTTATTAAGTATGTTTATATCTTATTCTTTAAAAGAAACAAGAATTTTCATAGCAACATTATTGTTTTTACTTGTTCTGCTATGATGAGTAACAGACATTCATGCTTGTTTCATGCTTGTTTTATTTTTGCAATAATTTTCATTAACAGATTATTGACAACCTGCTAAGTCCACAATGCAGAATAAAAATCAATTCAGTTGAATCACCGTAGACAGAAGCTTCAAGGTCATACTAAGGAACATGGTCCTTTCAGATGTTGCCTTGTCACTTCAAGAACAGAGTAGCATTCCTAAACCCCACCTCTGGGCCTGATAGAATACTGGACATTGATATGCATTGAGAGTGTTTGTTATGCTCAGCTCTACTGAGCTATACCTGTTGCCTGCAAGTGAATGCAGGAGCATGTCAGTGCATAAGGTCAGGCATCTTTTCCTATTAACTTTGTGCACAGCTCTCCAGCACTCTCTGTGAAAACACTTCAATGAGAAAGTAGTCTTTCACTTCAGACATGAGTGGAGTCCGAGGATCTGGAATTTTCAGCAATAGAGGTAGAAATCCCTGGCTAGAGACAGTATTAGCAGGAGAGGGGTAAAGATGACTGAAGGAACCACAGGAAGCAGCCATGGCACTAGGAGCCACAGGAAGAGAAGCTGTGAGCTGTTCACTTGGTATAATGACTGTCCCAAGGTGAATGCATAAAAGCAACAACTTGTGACATCTCATTATATGCTGGCTTTAGTGTCAGCCCTCAGTCAGCATGACCAACTGACACAAGCTAAAAATAAAACCAATAAAAAAAAAAAATTCCCAGTCCCCTTGGTCTCTGACACTGCAGAGAGGGAACTGCGCATGGATGGGACAACTTCAGGCTTTGACAGCTTCAATTACTTCAAATAGTAAAGTGTCACTTAACAACTAGTCTAAATAGTTTGAAGATTCTACAGTCACTACTTCAAAATCAAAACCCTGCCTCTTGTGTTTCATGTTATCTGAATACCACAACTAGTATAACGCACAGAAGCTAAAAGGCAAACTCCCCAAACACCGCCAGAGAACATTTGGAAGCTCACAAACAGTCAGGCAGACAACCAAGCAGTTTGTCTCATCCATCAGAAGGAAGGAAGCTGGTTTCTGCTTCTTCTTGGAAGACAGTTTTTGGAGAGAAACTGTTATGCCTGCTGTTTGCAAAGCAGCATCTGTTCTTCCTACATAGAAATCATCTATTTCCGCACTTGCTTTCACAGCAAACTCTGTGTGGCCTTCTTCTGCTGGAGCAATAAATCTCAATTTAGGAGTATAAACCAGGCTAAGGATTTAGATCTCTGTATATGTATCACATAATAAAAGAAAAAAAGAGAAAAAACTTCACATCTAAATTTAATTTTCATCAAAAGATTTGTTTAAGCAAATATTAAGGACCATTACCTCAAATATATCTTTGAAAAGTTAAATGAAAGCTAAAAATTTAGGTGAGATGTCTAATAAGGAAACCTCTTTTTTTTTCTTATTTTACATATCAATGAGGAGACCTCTTGTGCACACCTTTAATCCCAGCACTTGGGAGGCAGAGTCAGGAAGATCTCTGTGAATTCCGGCCAGTCTGGTCTACAGAGCAAATTCCAGGACAGCCAGGGATACCCTGTCTCAAAAAAAGAGAAAGAGAGGGAGACACCTGTATAAAATACTTTACTCCTCCTAGGACAAGCTTTAGATTATGTACTATTACCCTGAAGCTTCAGAAATAACCTTTCAGCATTCAAGGACTGTAATTCTGAACCTTCTACCTATCAGACAGTTGACTAGTACTAAAAGGATAAACTCAGAAGTATAGGTAATATGTTTCCATAAACTTACAGTCTAAAATCAGCACAGATAGCAAAGACAATTCAAGGCAAGATAACAATTATATTATGAACAATTCAAAGGTCCAAACCCAAGGATAATTGCTAATCTAGATTGTAGGATCTAATGGTAGACATTGAGTAGACATAAGGAAACATGTTAGAAAACAATATGATCATGGTAAGGCAGTTATTGAAAACATGTACTATAAAGACAGAAGAAAAAAAACAGCTAGCTGACCATCAAGAGAGATTTCAAAGGGCTAATTCATTCCAGCTCTCAGTGTTTGAAGTTGCTATTAAAGGATGGATGAAAATTCCCAGGGTGAGAATGAGATTGATAACAAGATCTACCAAACTAAATAAAGTATAGATTATATGACACAGGTGTGAGAAATCGGGGATTCAACCAAATTTCCCCATTGCTATAATTAAGAACATCCCATTCATTCTCAAAATTATTTTTTTGGCCCTGACTGTATATGGTCTACATGATGAGAGTTTGGGATTAATGAACTATCTCATACTGAATATGAATGAGAGTAAAAAAATGCATGATGCAGATGCAGCAGTAAAGTTTTTCTTTTTCCTCATAGAGAATGTGGAGGCATATGTGATGTGTTAAATTGCAAAATTAGCAGAATACAAATATTTTAAATATAAAATTGATTGGATCTTTAGAGACTTGGAGACTGGACTATGAAGTTTTATCTCAATATAGAATCCCATAGTATATTACTGATCTAAGGTATTAATGGAAGAAAATTATCTAAGTTCTTATAAAAATAAGTAGGATCTTAAAGACTGGTGACAAAAAAAGAAAGGGGACATTTCCTTTCCTATTTACCTACTGAAGCCCCTTCTAAATCTTTACCATGCTCTTAAAACCCAAAACATACACCTGACTCCTCTGGTGTAGGACTTGAACTATATGTACTAAAGTCTAGCTTCAAAACTGCTTTCAACTGTCCTCCATTTCTCAAGTCATCAAGAGAAGTGTATAGATATACTGGTTTCTTTCATCACAAAGGGTAGAATTTCCAACTTATAAGTCCAGTACTCAAGAGGCATAGGTAGGAATACACAAGTTCAAAGCCAGTCTAAGCTACATAGTAAAACTGTATCTCAAACAAACAAGGGATTTGAGGTGTAGCTCACTACTAGAATGCTTGCCGAACATTACATAGCATGAGGTTCTCTTAGCACTCCAAAGAAGACTAAAAAGACTTTCCTTCTGAAGTTTGCTCATTTCTCATTCCTAGCATATGTATGCAACTTGTAGTAATGGTTTAAATTGACAGTCTCCAAGTCTCAAGTATCATGGTTATTAAACAAATATGAGCAGTAACAATAACCACAATAGTAACAACTAAGTAGGACTGGTGCCTCAGCATTCTTCAACACTACATCTTTTCACCTGAAACACATAATGTAAATACTATCCCTTTCCATTTTTGCTTATGAAGAATACATTTTTTATGTACTTGAAAGGAAGCTTGTTCAGTCCAATTTTTAAAAAGCTACTTTGTGGAAAACCAGGGCCATGGACAAGCGCCATAGCACTTACACCATGCTAGTAACTCCCAATGTGAATAATTTTAAAACGGATGCTTCTCTTTTAAGCTCTAGGCCCATCTCTGAACTTCCTACAGGGCATTTACACGTGGAAACTCTGATGAAAACCCAAACTCTACAAACACAAACCTGAACTCATAACTACTTCTTCAAATGCCCTCAGCCCTCAAACCCTCTTGCTTGTCTACACTAAGAACCTGATCGAAAACCTTAATTCTTCCTTCTCCATCATCCTTACTTCCTTTCTCAAATTCTACTGCCAACTGTTATCCCTGTCTCAGGGGATAGGCCTCCAAAACATCTCCTTTTCATTGACTAAATCCAACCTATGTGATCTCCCTTGATTCTATCATTGCAATAACCACACACATGAATTCAACCTAACCAGTTCCTCACTGCACACACATCACAACCACCTTCCCTACATAGCTCTGGCCTGTCACCACTAGGCTTAGAACCCTGATATCCTCAAGTGTCACTTTCCTTATGAGTTTTTACAACTGATCTTTCTGCCCAAAGAACTAGTCACCACTACCGTGTGAAGTTTTCCATCTCATTGAAATGCTGGGTTAGTTTTTACTACATCCATGACATACATACATATGGTTTCTCTCCTCCAAGCTTTACTGCCTGAGCAGTAAAGATCTGACCTTATTTATCCTTAATAGCATAATTCATAGTATCCAAATCAAATAACATCACATAACCACAACAATAAAATAACAACAATAAATATCAAAAAGCAATGTCCCGCATGCAAAAGATGTCAAATCTCACAGAAACGTTGGTAAGAGGAAATTTTCTTCAAAGTCTACCCAGTGGGAGGGGTCAGATGACTAGTTAACCCACAGCTCTATATAGCAGCATCCGAAAACGTATCTAAACAGTCGTAACATTTATTCTTGTCTGTTCCCTTCCTTTTGTCCTTCACACTCTTATCACTTTGGATATATATGGTGTTTTTGACAAACGGTATCTTTTAGGCTCTCTTGGTTAGTGCATCTCAGGTCTGGCAGGTGTGTCACTGCAGTGGTGATTATGGAATTACCTTATCTGGGAACACCAACTGGTATGCAAAAGGGCAGAATGTGGCCTTAAGATGAAACTGAATGCAAAGTCAAAATTAATATACCTTATATTTTATTTATGAGTCAATGAATTAATAATCAAGGATATCTGCATGGATAAGGTTTTGAAGCAGTCCAATGTCCTTTGATTGAATTAGCATTTCCCTTCAAAATATGTTTAAACTATTAGTATACTACAGCATACTGAAGTGACATCCAAAAATTCCTGTTTTTAAAATTATTTATAGTTTACCAGAAATCACCAATATAAATTAGTGAACAGGTAGCAAGCTATAGCACGATACTTTCCACAACCCAAAGTCTGTCTCTGGAAACCTTTGTTTTAAGAGAATTTCCTTTGTAGTAAAATTAATTTAAAGTGAGACCTAATGGAATTAACACCTTCTAACCTAAAGTAGTGTCTTTGACCATTATTTTCCTAATTCTTCTCCAAGAAGCTGTCTCAAGTAAGAATCTATTCAGGATAAAGAAAAGTGAAGTTAAGTAGGAATGAGTACTGCTTATGAATCATAGCTGAAGAAGACTCAGTGAGTCTTGATTTCCAAAATCGTGCACTAATTCTAAAATTCCTGTTTGTCAGTTATACACACACACACACACACACATATATGTGTATATATATAAATATACAATTTTTTTCTGAAATTGTTTCCTTATCCACTTAAAGAAATAAGTAACAGGTTATTTTCTTTTTCAAATAAATTTTTATTCAAATTAAAAACAATATTATTTTATATACCAATACAAGTTCCTTCTCCCTCTTATCTTTCCATGCCTCCCACCAACCCCCCATTCCACTCTCCATCCACTCCCCAGGAGGTGGTGAGGCCTCTCATAAGGGATCATCAAAGTCTGACACAACTTTTAGGGAAGGGTCTAGGCCCTCCCCCATGTATCTAGACTGAGAGAGTACCCCTCCATAGGGAATGGGCTCCCAAAGCCCATTCCTGCACTGGGGATAAATACTGGTTCCACTGCCAAGAGGCCCTATGGACTATCCAGGCCTTCCAAATGACATCGATGTTCAGGGGGGCTGGTTCAGTCCTATACTGGTTCCCCAGCTGTCAGACTGGGGTCCATGAGTTCTCACTTGCTCAGGTCAGCTGTTTCTGTGGGTTTCTCCAGTGGTCTTGACCCCTTTGCTCATTACTCCTCACTCTCTACAGCTGGATTCCAGAAGTTCAGCTCAGTGCTTGGTTGTGATCTCTGCTTCTGCTTCCATCAGCTACTGGATGAAGGCTCTATGAGGCATTTAAGGTATTCATCAATCTCATTATAGGGGAAGGGCATGTAAGGTTGCCTCTTCACTATTGTTTAGATTCTTAGTTGGGGTCATCCTTTAGATCCCTGGATATTTCCCTAGTGCCAGATTTCTCTTTAAACTTATAATGGCTTTCTCTATTAAGGTACCTCTTTTCTTGCTCTCCTTCTCTATTAACCCCTCATCCTAATCCCTCATGTTCTCCTCTTCCCCCTCTTCCCTCCTCTTTCTCATAACTCCTTCCAAACACCGCCCCACCCCTCCACAGCCTCCCCTTATGCTCCCAATTTACTCAGGAGATCTTATCCCTTTTCCCTTCTACAGGGAACCATATATGTCTCTCTTGGGATCTTCCTTGTTTCCTAGCTTCTCTGGAGGTGTGGATTGTAGTCTGGTCTATGTCTAAATTCCATATGTGAGTACATACCATGGTTATCTTTCTGTGTCTGGGTTACCTCACTCAGGTTAGTTTCTTCTAGTTCCATTCATTTGGTGATAGGTTATTTTTCAAAACAGGATTTCACATAGCCAAAGGTGGTTTCAATATATACAGGATTACCTTGAATTTCTGATCCCCCAAGTTCTAGGATGAGAGGGGTGCAACACCAAACACGGTTGTTTATAAATCATAATTTTTTTCCAGCTAAGTTCCCTCTACATATCCCAGGCTATACTCAAACTTAGCCCCACTCTCCACCTTAGCCTTGTGCTGACCAAAACACCTGGTTCTGAAGCATCTGTATTTACATTATGAATATAAGTAGTATTTTGAAGTTTTACCTAATCTCTGTGACTAAGAACAGACGATCAAAGGTGACATCCCACTCTTCCTCTTGCCATCTCTGACTCCAGGCAAGTTACTATGCCTGCCAGTCTTGGTTTTGTCAGGAAAAGTAAGAACCATGATGGTACTGCCATTCTTAGAATTCTGTAAAGATCTAAATTTAAATCTTTTAGAACAGTGTTGAGCCTAACATGAAATATCTGTGTCTCTTGTGTATATACATACCACACACATTAACTTTTGAGTATTATAGACATTAATTGCTCCCTTTTCACAATTACAAAATATTTTGTCTAATTTCTAAAACTGTTAAGTATTGGCCAGAATCCTGGGAGATCTCTTTCGTGTCATGATTTTAAATGCTTTTCACAAACTGACTATTCTCATATTTGTGTCTCTGGGCTGGACCTTTCCTATGACCTCCAGGTCCAACCATGTAGAAAACTGATTACTGCATCCCTAACAAGATGAAAATAGAGAGCTCAGAGCCAAAGCCACAAAATGAGACCCTGTCTCAAAAAGACAAGAATAAAATAAAATTACAGTAAAAACCAAATCTTTGATTATAGCTTAGTGTTAGAACATTTTCTGGCACTGTCATTATACAAGGCACAGGGTTCAGGTACTGCAGAGTGTAATACTGGAGTCTGCAACACAGCTCTGTAGAAGACTACTTGCCCAGGCATGCACAAGGCCTTCTGTCTATTCCACAGAGTCAAAAAAGCAAAATAAAATGAAATAATAAAAATTAAGGTCAATTACATAAGTTTTCTTTCTGATAAAATCCATTATTTACCAGCTGACATAATATATGACAACTAAAATTAAAATGTTATAGACTTGGATAAAACTCCAATATGAACATTTGAACTCATAGTGCAAACAAGACTTGTACAAGATTGATCCAGACAAAATCTCATCATGAACTGCTGAGATTGTCAAAAAATCCCAACCCAGCTAAGGAGCTATTGGTAACTGATCGATTCTATGAAAGGGAGGTCAGCTTTCTTCAAGAACTCAAGTCCCTGAGTAACTATCCATAGTCCAGTAGCTGGTCCTACACTAATGCACATATGTTTAACAATAAGTGGATTTAATGGGTTTGAAAAAAAAGAATATTTGAAACTTAGAGAGAATGGTAATGGGAAATATGGGAAGGGAATGGAGAGAATGACTTGATCAGAATGCATTATACACATGTATGAAATTTTCAAACAGTTAAAAATACTCCGAGGATAGAAGATCTCATTTTAAACTCCATTACTAGTAAATAAATGTTTTTAAGCACAAAAAGACTAAAATACAAAAAATAAACAGATTTTTCTCTGGCTCAAGCCTTTTTATTTATTTATTTATTTTTCTTATTTTATATATGGATCCCAGTTCCCTCTCCCTCTCTACCTCTCTCCCTCCCACACTCCCATCCCATTCCCCCCTCCCACTCCACAGGCAGGGTGGTGCCTTCCAGGAGGGGTCAACAATATCTGTCAAGTCATTTTGAATTGGGACTAGGCCCTCCCTCCTGCCTCTAGATTAATGGAGTATCCCTCCATGGGGAATGTGCTCCCAAAGTCCTTTTGTGCACCAGAGATACATCCTGGTTTCACTGTCCAAGGTCCCTTAGACTGCCCAGGCCATCTAACAGAGACCCATGTTCAGGGGGGTCTGAGTAGGTCCAATGCTGGATTCCCAGCCATCAGTCTGGGGGGCCCATTAGCTCCTCCTTGTTCAGGTCAACTGTCTCTGTGGATTTCTGTAGCCTGGTCTTGTCCTCCCTTTCTGCATTTGGTTTCCAGTTTGGCTCAGTGTCTGCTTCTGTTTCCATTAGGTACTAGATGAGGGCTCTATGATAGTGGATAAGTTAGTAATCAATCTCATTATCAGGGAAGGGCATTTATGGTGTGGCTCAAGCTTTTCATCCCAACACTAGGGAGACTATGACAGCAATATTTCCATGAGTTTCAGGTCAGCTTGGACCATTGATTTCCAAACTACCTGGCTACACAGTAAAATTTTGTCTCAAAAAAAAAAAAAAGTTTGACCTTATTTATTTTAGAGTATATTCATTGTATATAATGTACTAAGCAAAATAAGCAAATTTGTTATTTAACTTAGATCTGAGAAAATATGTGAATATATCCATTCACACATAAAAATAGATTAAATAGTGGCACATACTATACTACATGCACCACACTGGAGGGCAATTACTCTGGGTAACTGGGGAAAGTAAATTATTTTGAAACCCACTTTTCTGATAGATAATAAATGATTTTTAATTAATACAAGAAAACAATACTGGATGGAAAGACGTTACTATGCTTGCTGGAGTAGAAGTAATAGAAATGATTTACTTAACATCAGATGGACTCTGGGAGAATCCCAAAGTACCTGAGTTTAGCTTAGAAGCCTGAAGAGTTTGCCAGAATGAATGAACAATTGTTGATAAAGTTATTATTATTTTAATATCTGAACTTCTTGTTAGAAAACAATTTGCTGAACTGTAAAGGTTTTTTATATTATTAGCTATTATAAGCTGCAAATTACTTTTGCCACCATCTCAAAATACCTTAAATAATGGATGAAAGCTAGCCAAGGCCACCAAGCTCATTTATTCTGTCAAACTTTATTCTTCATTCAGTCTGTGTCTGCTACTTAACATTCTACTTGTAAAATGTTATAATAAAGTAAGTTTATGTTAGAACACTAGGTTGGTTTTATCAACAGCCAGTTTCACAGTTTTCACTGTGAAGAAAGATTGAAGAATCAAATTAAATCTTTCATGTTTATTTTCATATAAGACCCAAACTTACATTTCAGTAAATTTTATTCAAACTCAGTACTCCTAAATTGCAAAATGTTGTCTTTGTCCTTAAGACCATGACAGAGAACTTTATCTGCATTCAAATTGCCTACTGGTTTGTGGTATTTCAATAATAAAACAGCAGGATTGAAGGCTCATGATGAGAAATCTGACTAATTACCTGTTAGATGATAGATGGTTGTAACTCGGCAGTGCCAGTCACTGAAAACAAAACACTTCGAGATATCAATCAGCTTCCTGACAAATCCAATTTTCCTCACATTCAGTGGACAATAAATGGGAGTTTTTACCTCTACATCTACAGAGCACAGAATTTAACTTTAAAATATGCATAATGCTATTTTAATAAAGTACATTTTAAGCAAGTTAGTATTTAAATACCTGACATATTCATATTTCAATTGCACAGCTTTTAAATAGATAGATGGTGGGAATAATTAACCTTGTAAAAATGTATCACATTCTATTGTGGAGGGTAAGGTGTACTTAATAGTAGTTTTCCTGTTTTCTTCCTACATTTACATTTAACTCAAATTATTCACAACAACTCTAATGGCTGTGTTCACGCTCTTCATTTTTTTTAATTTTGTGGTAAATGAGTTGGATGAACATTCTACATGAGATTCCAAAAGCAGAATACCCAATTAACACTGTCACATACCAGCATGTGGGCAGAGTTAAAGCAAAGAGGGATTGAAGCATGGAAATTGAAAGCAGGCTCAGAGAAGCTCCTCTTTCTTCCTTACAAGTAGGGACTACACAGTCAATATTTGCAGTCTATGGCTAACCCTAACATGTTACAAGCTTCCATGTCTTATTCCATGTTAAGACACAGAAAATTAAAGATAGTTGAAGAATGGAAATAAGAAGAGAGATTGCTTACCAAGATTGATTATAAAGATTAAAAGTTTGATAACATAATATGAAACATTATGCACTTTGAAACATTAATTATGGGAGATTAAGTTGATGCAACATCATGGAAAGACAATGGCTATGAAAATTTGGATGCTTAGAAATAGCAATCCACAGTAGGGGTGTCTCTAATGATTAGTAATTACAATCTTACATTTCTGGGAATGATCACCACAATACTATTTTTAATAGCAAAAAGATGATTTTTAACTGAAAATAATTGAAGATTCTTATATAGGAGATAAGCTTGATAAAAATATGTACATTTATTTGAAAATTTCTAAGAAACTAGATTGTGACTGTTCGTAAAGATTAGTGTATGAGACTATAGATACATTAAGTTGATTAGATAGATACAACACAATATGTGTACATAAGCACTTTGTGTGCACCATTAACATATATTTTCACTTGTCAGCTAAAAATATTTGTAGTTGAAAGCTAAAACTAAGTAGATGAAATCTTGTAAATAAATCGATAATATGTACAACCATACTAAAAACAACAATGCAATGAAATGCAGCATTGGGGAAAAGGTGGACCTTTACGTGTTATTTAGAAAATACATTTAGGTGAAAATAAGCCAGATATATCTGAGATATTTAATAGAATATAACATAAAAATAAAAATATATGACTATTGTAAATAGAAAATTTGAGAAGGATAACATTAGAAAATGTTACTTGTGGTGGCCTTTGGGAAAAATGAACTGAAGTCTGAGTCCAGGGAAAACCCTTATCTTCCAATTCTTAGACTAATATTGTTTGAATATCACACCCATTCTCTTGTTTTTCAGTAACAAATAAATGGACAAAGAATACATACAATTCTATGTATGTTTGCACAGGAGTAGGCAGGTAGGGCCAAACCTTTCTGATTTTTAATTTGAATGGTTAAAATTCTCTATTTTCCTTGCATAACTATGGGGACACTAGCAAAAGTCATGTCCTAGGTTACTACATTAAGGAGCTAAACATGAACTTGGTCATCCTTTGAGGCTGACTGCCTGTGACACAGTCTGTGATTAATAATTGTGACTGAGTGATAGTGATTGAAGACTACAGTATCTAATCCAAAAGGTCAAACTCACAGGAAAACCTATCCAATTTATACTCCATCTACACCTCCATCTACTCAAACAGATGCTGCTCTATGATGACCAGAGAATAAAAGAAAAAAAGTTCACCCTTAGCTCATCTCACTATGGAATTCTACAACAATATAGGAAATAAATAATAAATACCTTCTTCTTACAATGTGGTAAGATACATGGTGATACCCAAATACACATGAATGCACATGCAACTGTTACACCAAACAACAGGAAACATTGGAATTTTGCTTCAAATCTCACTTCTCCTGTGGTTAATTACTAATTCATTCATACCAACATATACTCTGTCTGTCAAAAAAGGTTATTCTTCTACTTTATTACTCATCACTTTCAGAACGAAAGTAATATTTCATTTATGTGTGAACACCTTTATACTTTTACACTTTTATGGTCCTTAATTTAAATAATTTAAATAAAAACAAACATTTATAGACAATATTTGGGAATTTGGGCGTCGTTCTTTCCAAACTACTTCCTGCTGGTAAGGGGCGCTGTCATGGGGGATTCTAAGAAGATGCAGAAATTCTGGCTGTAGTCTGTAAGGCTACTTTGTCCAGCTGTTTTGAATGTAGGATCACCTTATACTGGTACTCTGTTTCAGGCAGTGTCTAATTCTTCTCATTTTCTTTTTTCTTTCTTCATTTTTTGGGGAGGTGGTTTGAGACAGGATCTCTCTATATAACTCTGGATGTTTTGAAACTCACTATATAGACCAGGCTTGCCTGGAACTCACAGTAATGTACCTGCCTCTGCCTCCCAAGTGCTAGATTAAAGATATGCTCCAGCATACCTGGCAGGTATCTAGTCCTTATTTTTCAAAGAGAGCGGGAAAAGATATAAGATAATGGGTGTACATGAGTGTAGATGCATACATGTGTTTGTGTGTGCATGTGTAACATGTATGTATGCATAAGTATATTCTACAAAGTCAATTCTCAACCCGTCTAATATTTTGTGAAAAAGGATCTCATTTTACCAACCCATTTTTTATTTTAAATGTTTTTTATTTAAATTTGAAACAAGCTTGTTTTACATGTCAATCCCAGTTCCCTCGCCCTTTCATCCTCCCCTGTCCCCCTCTCAACACCCATCCCATCCCCTTTCTGCTCCCCAGGGAGGGTGAGGCCTTCCATGGGGCATCTTCAAAGTCTGTCATATCATTTGGGACAGGGCCTAGCCCCTCCCCCATGTATCTAGGCCGAGAAAGTATCCCTGTATGTGTGATGTGTGTACAAAGTCCATTTGTACGCTAGGGATAAATACTGATCCACTACCAAAGGCCCCATAGACGGACCAGTCCTCCTAATACCCATGTTCAGTGGGTCTGGGTTTTGTTTTGTTTTTAATTAATTTGGGGGGGGGTGTTTATTTTGGGTATATACTGCAGAATTAAAGGCTGTTTTGGAGGTGTTTGGAGTTGAGCAGAATTGATGTGTATGATGTGAAACTCCCAAAGAATCAATAATGATATGATTTAAATATATATATATATATATATATATATATATTGTTTACAATTCTTTTTCTTTTTTCTTTTGGTTTTTTGAGATAGGGTTTCTCCATGTAACTCTGGCTGTCCTGGAACTCTCTCTGTAGACTTGGCTGGCCTCCAGCTCATAGAGTTTTGCCTGCCTCTGCCTCCTGAGTGCTGGGATTAAAGGCATGCATGACCACTGCCTGGCTTTCTTTTATTTTCTTTTTTTTTCCCTTGCCGTTATCAAATAACATATAAAAAATAGTTTGAAAGAGCAAAATAAGCCAATGTGACTATCAAATCCAAATGGGTCATTTTAAAAGCCATGAGTTAATTTAAAATGCTCTAATAATTAAAAGAATAATAAATTAAAAATGTACAGTTTTTGCAAAATTAAATCTAAATTTATTATACTAACCAAAAATTCTCCTGTATACATTTACCCAAAGGAAATTAAATATACACTAAACAAAAACTACAATACATTACTAGCAATACATTTATTGCTAATATTTTTAAACATATTTCCTATAAAGATTTTAAGTAAACAAGAGTCTGGGTCATCAACAATACTCAAATATATATTAATAATTATTGATAATAATGAGCTGGGATTCTTATCTCCAGCGGTTTTTTATATACTCTTATTGAACATGATAGATATGTGTTCAATAACAATATGTTTAACAATTAGTTGAAATCAAAATAAGTAAATCTATTCTTCATTGTTATCTATGCCAAGTACATGCAGTTAGGAAGTTCAACTTGGATCACTGAAAAGACAGAATAAGGAGAGAAAATAGGAATAGAAATTATCAATACATAAAAAAAAGAAAACAAGACTCAAGTAAAAATATTTATATATGATATAGAAAAAAATTGTGATCAGAATTGAAAAATCTACCCAAGAGCCTGTATTTCTTTCTTTAGGGTTTGTATGGGTGAATCTGCCTTATTCTCCCCTGCTAACAGCACCAAGATCTACCTCCAAATTCCAGATGTGAACAAAGTTATGTGGACACTTCATTTAACCTAAATCATATCCAACCTCTAGACTTTATCTGACCCACACATCCACTCTTTTGCCTCAACTTCTCTGGCCATATTAGTCACAAAACTAATAAAAGAAGTCCACACACAGATATTATTGTAAATTGAAGTCAGAGACTCCCCCACTCCCTCCAAAAGAAAATCCATCAGTCTTATACAAATATGTACCACAGAGACTTACCAAGGTGAAGCTAAGCACTGAAATTTAAAGAACAATCATAAACTTCACCAAAGACTTCAAGGAGTTTAAAGGGACACAAAGAACCAGTTTGATGAATTTGAAAATAATAAACTTTAAAAAAAAAATAAAGACCTGAGTGATGCCCAAGAAAACACAAATATAAGACTGATGGATCTAGTGAAGACAATATAGTGTTTTAAAATGGAGTTTAATAGGCAAGAAAAAGGAACAACATTGAAAATGATGCAAGCTGAAATGCAAAACAAAATTAAAAACTCAATACTCAATGTTATGTTATTGAAAACTCTGAAAGGAAAGGATTACAAAGAGAATAACAGAACTAGAAGACCAAGTAGTGGATCTAGTGAAATAAGCAAAGAATATTAAAAGTATTGGGGCCCCACTTTGAGGGACATCTATCAGACCCAGATGATTTGTCCAGTTTATACCTGAGAAGGGGAGTGTTGATTGAAGAAACAGACTAGAGACAGACAGAGTCAGGAGGGCATCCCAGTGAATTCTGGGATCCACCTTTAGTTTATTGCTCAAAATTCTTATATACTCCAAGCAAAAGTGGGGGGAAGCAAAAGACATCTTTATCATGATACAAGGAACAGACAGACTTAATTACTTCCACATATATATATATATATATATATATATATATATATATATATATATATATATCACACCTTAGATCAAACATCTTGTAATCTAGCCTTGAGTATTAAGACATCTAGTAAACTTAGATCAAGTATTCTTTTATTTGGATAAGATGTCCACACCTTAGACCAAACATCCTTCAGTAGCAACAACTTAGTCCTTTATGTCTTAGGCCTTTAACCTTGAAAGAGCAAGGATAGTTTTGAACTCTCTGACCTTAGTCAATATGGAACAGAGACACTTCTATGCCCCAACAAACATAGGAAAAGAAGAAAGAGGAAGTGGAAGATAACATGAAAAGACCAAGATTTCAAATTATAGAACTAAGTGAAGGAGAAGAATTTCAGATAAATAGCATAGACCAGATCTTCAATAAAATTATAGAAGAAAATTTCGTCAAAAGAAACGAAGGAAAGACATACCATACACCTACAAGAAGCACACAGAATACCAAATAGAAAAGACTAGAAGAGAAAATTCCCATTACAAATCATGGTTAAAACACTAATTATACAGAACAGAGTAATGATGGCTGTATGAGAAAGAAAACACAAATTACATAAAAAAAAAAAAAGGAAAGAAAGAAAATTCCATCAGGATAACTCAATAAAAATGTCAAAAGCCTGTCTTCTATTCCTAACCAGGCTCAATCTTCCTGGTCACACATGTTTTCCTTTCCTCTCCCTCGTTTTCTCCTACTTCTCTCTCCATTTTCTGCCCCCCCACTTCCCCTGAGCTCTAGGGGACTTGTCCATTACCAGTTCTGTGAGGGACTTTATATGAAACTCTTAGAATACACCTTGTATCCTAGTTCCTCTAGTGGTGTGAATTATAGGTTGGTGATCCTTTGCTCTAGGTCTAAAATCCATATATGTACATACTGTGTACCTCTTTTTGTGACTGGGTTACCTCATTCAGGATGGTTTCTTCAAGTGCCATCCACTTGCCTGCAAATTTCAAGATACCATTATTTTTTTTCTGCAGAGTAGTAGTCCATTGTGTAGATGTGCCACATCTTCATTAACCATTCTTCAATTGAGGGGCATCTAGGTTGCTTCCAGGTTCTTGCTATTACAAATAGTGCTGCTATGAACATAGTTGAACAGATGTCTTTGTTGCATGGATGTGAATCCTTTGGGTATATGCCAAAGAGGGGGATTGAAGGTAACTGAGGTAAACTAATTCCCATTTTCCTGAGGAACCGCCATACTGATCTCCAAAATGGCTGTATGAGTTTGCACTCCCACCAGCAGTGGAGGAGTGTTCCACTTTCTCCACATCCTCTCCAATGTAAGTCATCACTGGTGTTTCTAATTTTAGCCATTCTGGCAGGAGTAAGATGGTATCTCAAAGTTGTTTTGATTTGCATTTCCCTCATAGTTAAGGATGTGGAGAATTTTCTTAAGTGTCTTTCAGCCTTTTTGATTTCCTCTATTGAGAATTCTTTCTTCAGTTCTGTACCCCATTTTTAATAGAGTTATTTGGTATTTTGTTGACTAGTTTCTTGAGTTCTTTGTATATTTTGGAGATCAGCCCTTTGTTGGATATAGGATTGGTGAAAATCTTTTCCCAGTCTGTGGGCTGCCATTGGTCTTGTCCACTGTATCCTTTGCCTTACAGAAGCTTCTAAATTTGAAGAGGTCCCATTTATTAGTTGTTTCTCTCAGTGTCTGTGTCCCTGGAGTTATGTTCAGGAAGCAGTCTCCTATACCAATTTTTTCAAGGGTACCTCCTACTTTCTCTTCTAAGAGGTTCTATATGGCTGGATTGATGTTGAGGTCTTTGACAGAGAGAAAAAGAAAGAACATAAAAGAGGGAGTCAATATTGGTTTGAAGATAAAATTGAACACAAAGAAAGGTCTAGAGAACTACAAGACTGCTGCCAAATAACAATTTGAGCTTCCGTGGAAAGGATACCATAAATGCCTTTCCCGGAAAGTGAGATCAACAACTAACTTATCCATGCAGCCCTCAACTAATGCCTTTTGGAAACAGGAGCAAACACCCATACATAAACACTGAGTCCAAGTAGAACACAGATGCAGATGGAGAGGACAAGACCATGCTGCAGAAACATATACAGAAAGCTTACCTGGACAAGGAGGAGCTAAGGAGCCACCAGACTGATAGCTGGGAAGCCAGCATGGGACTGACTCAGGCCCCCCTGAATATGGGTCTCAGCCAGAAGGACTGAGCAGTCTAAGGGACCTCAGACAGTGGAGCCAGGATGTATCCCTGGTGCACAAAAGGACTTTGCAAACATATCCCCCATGGAGGGATAACTGCCTTAATCTAGAAACAGAAGAGAAGCCCTAGTCCCTACTTCACATGACCTGTCAGATCTACATGATCCCAACTGGATGGCATTTCCCTACATATGGAATTGGGGTGGGGGGATGGGAGGGGAAGGTGGTTAGAGTGCATGTGAGAGGGCAGAGAGGGTAAAAGGGAGGGAAAGAGAAAAGGGTGGAGGGAGGGATGGAGGGAGGGGGGAGAGGGACCTGGGATTGACATGTAAAATAATAAATTAAATTTAAAAAAAATGCTTTGACTCCAAAATTTAAGTTGAAGGACAAGTTACTGGGGAAAAGGATTTCTATTTTTGTTTCCACAGAAAATGAAAAGATGTGGATTCCTTCCAGACTAATGTGGTTTGATCAAGCCAGACCACCTGAAACAGAGTTCCAGGTGATCCTACATTCAAAACAGCTGGACAAAGCAGCCTTACAGTCTACAGCCAGGATTTCTGAATCTTCTTCGAATCCCCCATGACAGCGCCCCTTACCAGCAGGAAGTAGTTTGGAAAGAACGATGCCCAAATTCCCAAATATTGTGTATAAATGTTTGTTTTCATTTAAATGGAGTTGGTTATATAAAATAAATTTTAAAAAAGTCAAAAGCCAGAAAAGGTTAATATCTAGAATATACAAATAATGAAAAAACTAAGCATTATGAAAATGTTAATGCATAGAACTAAACAGACTTCTCAAAGATTAAGTATAAATGGCTAAAAATATTTTTAATATTCAACATCCTTAGCTATCATGGAAAGGCAAATTAAAAGTACTTTAAGATTTAATCTTAATCTGGTCAGAACAGCTAAGATTAAAAAAAAAGTAACAACAAATGCTGACATGTATATGAGGAAAGAGGAATACTTACTGCCTGTGAAAAATCTGTGTGGGGGTTCCTTACAAAACTCAAAGCTATACCATTTGGGGGGGGGCACATATCCAAAAGACACTAAAGTCCTAATATAGTGTCTATTCATAATAGCTAGGGAATAGAACCCTCCTAGATATCCATCCAACAATAAGCATGTCATATATTTATACAATATACTCTAATTCAGCTATCAAGAAGAAACAAAACTACGAAATTCTCAGGTAAAGAGATGGAGCTGAAAGAAATCATCCTAAGTGAGGTAACACAGAGCCAGAAAGATAAAGGAAGAATGTTTTGTCTCATTTATGGGTGTTAGCTTTGAATCTTTAGATAGTTATGTTGGTTTATAATATGTATAAAGGTCAGAAAATTAGTAAGGGATGGCATGGAAGTGGAAGATTTCAAGGGAAAGGATATAAAAACAGAGGTATAAACAATATTTGGGAAGTCAAGGCATTCTCCAGTAAGTCAAGAGCATGCAGAAATGTATATATTTATAGAAATGGGTAAATATTTAAGACAGAGCTAGCCAATAAGTAGCCCTAGCCTTCAGCCAGCCAACAGTTTTATAACAGGAAGGAATCAGAGGTATACATGGTTAGAGGGGAATAATGAAACAATGAAAACAGACTTAAATTGGGGTCAGGTTAGGTATATAAGTGAAAGGTAGAGGATGAATACAGGGAGGGATAAGTAACTCTAAAGATATTTTTAAAATGTCACATGAAATCCACCTTCTACTGTAAAAGCTTCCATATATAATATTATATATATATATATAAACTGTAGCTACACTAATGTATAGTCTGTGTGTGTGTGTGTGTGTGTGTGTGTGTGTGTGTGTGTGTGTGTGTGTAGTTACTTAGGTTATAGAGATATTGCTCAGTGTTTATTCACAGCACCAACATAGCAGTTCACAACAATCTGTAACTCCAGTTTCAGGAATTCTGATTCCCTCCTGTAACTCTTTTGGGTACTGGGAACACACATAGAACATATACACACATACAAACAAAACAAACACCCATATACACAAAATAAGCAATCTAAAATAAATTTTTATGTAGTTACTCTATGATGGGACAATGCTGCCTCTTCTAGACTCCACAGGCTAACAAATAGAGTTCAGTGCCAAGAATGGATTCTCTCTTTTGGAGTTATTGGCCAAACATGGACTTCCAAACATAAAGATTATTGCCAGGGCTCTTGGTTACCCTCCAGAACTTGATAATGATATGCCAGTGCTGAAAATAACATGTAATTGAGTCCCGCTGGGCATTGGTGGCCCACACCTTTAGTCCCAGCATTGGGAGGCTGAGGCAGGTGGATCTCTGTGAGTTAGAGGTCAGCCTGGTCTACAGAGCTAGTTCTAGGGCAGGCTCCAAAGCAATACAGAAACCCTGTCTTGGGGGGGGGGGGACAATTCTTATAATACCATGTATTTTCTATGTAGTGTGTATATATCTCAAGGTCATGTTTTATTTTATTAGTGAGCATGGAAAGGATAAGGGAGTTATGATTGACAGTAAGTGAAGCAGGAACTGTGAATAAGGAAAGAAAGCTATGAGAAAGGAAAGTTTCCGTGGAGCAGATGCACAGACTGTAATGCGTGTGACCTCTCATGTCAGTACCATCCACTCCTAAAAACTGTATTCTATTTTCTACCCATGCTATTTCCTTTCAAGAAACAGCCTTTAACTTGAACGGCTTTAAATATTATTCCATTTTTTTTTTTAGTATGAGAATTTTGACTAGTATTTTCTCATAGTATAAAGTAAGCTGATGTTTCAACTTTTTATGATAATATTTTTATTTAGATTCCAAACAAGTTTGTTTTAAAAGTCAATACCAGTACCCTCACCCTTCCATCCTCCTCTGTCCCCCTCCTAACCCCATCCCATCCCCTTTCTGCTCCCCAGAGAGGGTGAGGCCTTCCATGGGATATTTTCAAAGTCTGTCATATCATTTGGAGCAGGGCATAGGCCCTCCCCCATGTGTCTAGTCTGAAAAAAGTATATTTCTATGTGGAATGGGCTCCAAAAGTCCATTCATATGCTAGGGATAAATACTGATTCACTACCAGAGGCCCCATCCACATCTCAATCCTCCACATTCAGGGGGTTTGGGTCGGGCCTATGCTGGTTTCCCAGCTATCAGACTGGAGTCTATGAGCTCCCCCTTGTTCAGGTCAGCTGTTTCTGTGGGTTTCTCCAGCCTGGTCTTGACCCCTTTGCTCATCACTCCTCCCTCTCTGCAATTGGATTCCAAGAGTTCGGCTCAGTGTTTAGCTGTGGGTGTCTACTTACTAGATGAAGGCGCTAGATTGGCTTATAAGGTAGACACCAATCTCATTATCTGGGAAGGGCATTTAAGGTAGCCTCTCCACTATTGCTTAGACTGTTAGTTGGGGTCAACATTTTTTAAAATTGCAAAATACCACAAGGTATGTTCCATAATGGATCCATGGTTTCAATTAAAAGATGCAAAAAGTTTAAGACAATTGTAAGGTGTCTTAAGTACATATAATTTGCATACTTCATAATTTAATCTTAAGATTCATTGTTGTTTAAATCATCCTGTATTAACTAAAAGCTCTTAATTCTGCCATGTATTCTCACCAACTAAAACAGCTGTTTGGAGTCCCAATAACCCAATACACTGGGTGGGAAAAGTCACATATAATTTGCTACTGATGACAAAATGTGTTATTTCCTGTTTTCATAAATTCCAATAGCTATGCTTCTGTGCCTTCAAATATGCAGTGATGAGTTGAGAAAACAGTGGGGTCACAGATCGCTTCACATATTCACATGTTCTCCTTGGTCTACTTTGCTGTGTTGTAATCAATCATTAGAAGGCCATTCCCTAGTTCATCAAGCTCAGTTAATGCACTAAAATATGTCTATCATATTGTTCGATCTCAGGTGGAATTAATTTACTTACCATTGTCTAATATTTTATCTGCCTTTTATTCTTCCTTTCCTCTTCCTCCTCTCTCTTCCTTTTTCTCTCCTTCCTTTCCTCTTTCTTTATTTTTTCATCACAAGAATATAAACCCTATGATATCTGGAGCCCAAAATGTGTGTTTTGCTCACTGTTTGTCATCATCTTTGAATATATGGTACCTATCACAAAATAGATTCTCAAAAATACTTGTTTCAATTAATAAATTGATGATTTAACTGAAGCTTGTCAAGCTAGTTTCTACCTGGAGCCTTTACATTTATTTTTCATGGTTAGATTCATTAATCTCTTGGCTTTTTTCTGCCTGCTTTCTTCAGATCACTTCAGTCTTGAAATAAACACCCTGTCTTCACAAAAAACACTGCTGCCAATGTCAACCCATTCACCCTTAAGGTCCTCTCTACCTCTAGGCTGTGTTCAGTTTTCACACAGAACTTATGACTACCTGAAGTTTGTTCTCTTATATCTTTCCAAAGTTCATCTATCCACTACAAGGCAAGTTGCATAAGGAACTTTGACTTATCCTAAAAGAGATGCTGACACATAGAACATTAATAGATATTTGTTTTAAGAGCAAATGAGAGGTTGAAAGCTTCAGCATTAAAATAAAACCACATGTGGTGTCACCACTCTCCAGTACTGAGATGCAGACAATAAATTACATTATTACATGTGCAAATAGCTAACATATTTCCACAGAAAATATTTGTCAAAAAAATAACCAAGTTATATTTTTAGTTGTATTTAGAGTGTGTCCATTTTCTTCACACAGATTAGAGAGGTGAATTTAAAGGAGACTATGCTACAATTGAAGATCTCCTCAAACACAACAAATGTGTACCACTAGCCACCATGTGTCATTGTCTTTGTATATGCAGAGACCATTTCTAAAATGAGAAAATATCTAATCCAGAAATCCCTCCAAGGCCTATGCTCCCAAACAGGTTTAAGTCACACTTCATATGAGCCTCAAACCTAAAAGAGAAAGAAATCTTCTCTGACATAAAAGAAATCACAATTCTTACTACCACAAACTACTGGTGGTAGGGTGGGCTCATAGCCAACTAAACAAAATTTTCAAATATAATGACATTCAGCACTAATACAATTTTTATATGCTCATGTTCTCTTTTTTATTAATTTTGTATATATTTATTATTTTTTCTTATTTTACATATCGAACCGAGTTCCCTCTCCCTCCCTCCCGTGCCCCCTAACCCTCCTCCCATCCCATTCCCCCACATACATTCCACAGGGAGGGTAATACCTTCCAGGAGGGATCATCAAACTCTGTCAAGTCATTTGGAGTAGAGTCTAGGCCCTCCCTCCTGTCTCTGGGGTAAAGGAGTATACTTCCATGGGGAATGTACTCCCAAAGTCCTTTTGTACACCAGAGATACATCCTGGTTCCACTGTCAGAGGTCCCTTAGACTGCCCAGGCCTTCTAACTGAGACCCATGTTCAAGGAGTTTGAGTCAGTCCAATGCTGGATTCCCAGCCATCAGTCTGGGGTTCCATGAGCTCCCCCTTGTTCAGGTCAGCTGTCTCTGTGGTTTCTGTAGCCTGGTCTTGTCCTCCCTCTCTGTAACTGGATTCTAGGAGTTTGGCTCAGTGTTTATCTGTGGGTATCTGATTCTGTTTCCATCAGCTACTAGATGAGGGCTCTATGATGGCATATAAGTCAGTTATCAGTCTCATTATCAGGAAAAGGTATTTACGGTAGCCTTTTCACTATTGCTCAAATTGTTAGCTGAGGTCATCCTTGTAGGTCTCTGGACATTTCTCTAGAATCAGTTTTTTCTTCAAACCTATAATGGCTCCCTCTATTATGTTCTCTCTCTCTCTCTTTCTCTCTCTCTCTCTCTCTCTCTCTCTCTCTCTCTCTCTCTCTCTCTCTCTCTCTTTCTCTCTTTCTCCTTTATTTGTCCCCCAACTCAATCTTACTGGTCCTACATGTTCTCCTCTCTGCCCCTCCTATTTCTCCTAACTCCCTCTCCACTCATTGGCCACCCCCACTCCCCACTCCCAATATGCTCAAGAGATCTTGTCCCTTTCCCCTTCTGTGAGGAACCTTGTATGAATCTCTTAGATTCCTCCTTGTATCCTAGTTTCTCTGGCAGTGTGAATTATAGGCTGGTGATCCTTGCTCTATGTCTAAAATCTATTTATGAGTGAATACATACCATGTTCCTCTTTTTGTGACTGGGTTACCTCACTCAGGATGGTTTCTTCAAGTTCCATCAATTTTCCTGTGAATTTCAAGATTCCATTGTTTTGTTTTGTTTTTTCCACTGAGTAGTATTCTGTTGTATAAATGTGCCACATCTTCTCTATCCATTCTTCAGTTGAGGGACATATAGGTTGCTTCCAGGTTCTTGCTATTACAAATAATGCTGCTATGAACATAGTTGAACAGATGTCTTTGTTGAGTGGATGTGGGTCATTTGGATATATGCCGGGTTCTGTGGCAGACTGATTCCCATTTTCCTGAGGAACTGCCATACTGACCTCCAAAATGACTGTACAAGTTTGTATTCCCACCAGCAGTGGAGGAGTGTTCCCTTTTCTCTACATCCTCTCCAGCATAAGCTGTCATTGGCATTTCTAATTTTAGTCATTCTGACAGAAGTAAGATGGTATTTCAGAGTTGTTTTGATTTGCATTTACTTGATGGCTAAGGACATTGAGTACTTTCTTAAGTGTCTTTCAGGCATTTTGGATTCCTCTATTCAAAATTCTTTATTTAGTTCTGTACTCCACTTTTTAATAGGGTTATTTGGTGTTTTGGTGACTACTTTCTTGAGTTTTTGTACATTTTGGAGATTAGTCCTTGTCAGATGTGGGGTTGGTGAAGATCTTTTCCCAGTCTGTGGTTTGGTCCTTTGCCTTACTCTTCTCAGTTTGCCAAACTGCTTCTCAGTTTGAGGAAGTCCTGTTTATTAATTGTCAGTCTCAGTGTCTATGCTATTGGTATTATGTTCAGAATATGGTCTCCTGTACCAATTTGTTCAAGGGTACCTCCCACTTTCTCTTCTAAGAGGTTCAATGTGGCTGGGCTTATGTTGAGGTCTTTGATCCATTTCGACTTAAGTTTTGTGCAAAGCAATAGGCATGGGTCTATCTGCAGTCTTCTACACACCATCATCCAGTTGTGCCAGCACCATTTGTTGAAGATGCTTTCCTCCTTTCATTTTATATTTTTAGCTGTTTTGTCAAAAATCAGGTGTTTGTAGGTAGGTGGGATAATATCAGGATTTTTTGATTCAATTCCTTTTGTCTATTTTTGTGCCAATACCAGCTTTCTCAGGTCTATAGCTCTATAGTAGAGTTTGAAGTCAAGGATGGTGATGCTTCCTGCAGTTTCTTTATTGTACAGTGTTTTTTTGGCCATACTGGGTCTTTTTTTTTTCATATAAAGTTGAATATTATCCTTTCAAGGTCAGTGAAGAATTGTAATGGGATTTTGATGGGGATTGCATTGAATTTGTAGATTGCTTTTGACAAGATTGCCTTTTTACTATGTTTATCCTAACTATCCAAAAACATGGGAGATCTTTCCATTTTCTCGTATCTTCTTTAATTTCTTTCTTTAAAGACACAAAGTTCTTGCTATATAGGTCCTTCAATTGTTTGGTTGTCATTACCACAAGATATTTTATGTTGTTTGTGGCTATTGTAATGTTGTAATCTTCATCCACAGGGCCATTCCCAGAGGTCACGAAGCACCTGTGATACCTCACATACACTAGAGTCCTTCTGGAAATATTTTCTGATGAGCTATGTTCAACCAAGTAAGTTTATCAACAAATACATAAGGAACATACATGAAAAAAACAAGAATGTTTGGGTCAGCAAATCCATAAATAAAATGAACTAAAGTTTTTACTTTCATGGAGTAGTAGATAATTGATAGAGTTAAATATATAGTAAATAGTAGGTAGTTGATAGAGTTAAGTATGTATTCAGTCATTGATATACCATAAGACACAGATACTCTAAATTTCTCTGATCGCTCAGAATTACATAACTTCGAAAGCATATCTGAAGTGGGTACATTTTTTTCCCAGTTGTTTTCCTGCAGTGTTGTCTGTCCTGTGATCCACAACATGGGCAACCCTTAGAAATGTGTTCCTTAAACACAGTATGTACTCACTCATATATGGATTTTAGACCTAGATCAAAGGATCACCAACCTATAATTCACATCACCAGAGGAACTAGGATACAAGGTGTATTCTAAGAGATTCATATAAAGTTCCTCACAGAACTGGGAAGGGACAAGTCCCCCAGAGCTCAGGGGAAGTGGGGAGGGTCAGCGAATGGAGAGAGAAGTAGGAGAAAATGAGGGGGAGGAAAGGAAAACATGTGCGACCAGGAAGATTGAGCCTGGTTAGGAATAGAAGACAGGAAAGAGAGAGACAGACAGACACACACACACACACACACACACACAGAGAGAGAGAGAGAGAGAGAGAGAGAGAGAGAGAGAGAGAGAGAGAGAGAACGAGAACATAAAAGAGGGAGCCAATATTGGTTTGAAGATAAAATTGAACACAAAGAAAGGTCTAGAGAACTACAAGACTGCTCCCAACTAACAATTTGAGCTTCCGTGGAAAGGCTATCATAAATGCCCTTCCCGGAGAGTGAGATCAACAACTAACTTATCCATGCAGCCCTCAAATAATGCCTGTTGGAAACAGGAGCAAACACCCATACATAAACACTGAGTCGAACTAGAACCCAGATGCAGATGGAGAGGACAAGACCAGGCTGCAGAAACACATGCAGACAGCTGACCTGAACAAGGAGGAGCTAACAGTCCCCCCCAGACTGATAGCTGGGAAGCCAGCATGGGACTGACTCAGGCCCCCCTGAATATGGGTCTCAGCCAGAAGGACTGAGCAGTCTAAGGGACCTCAGACAGTGGAGCCAGGATATATCCCTGGTGCACAAAAGGACTTTGCAAACACATCCCCCATGGAGGGATAACTGTCTTAATCTAGAGACAGGAGAGAAGCCCTAGTCCCTACTTCATATGACCTGTCAGATCTACATGACCCCTATTGGATGGCATTCCCCTACATATGGAATTGGGGTGGGGGGATGGGAGGGGAGGGTGGTTAGATTGCATGTGAGAGGGCAGAGAGGGTAAAAGGAAGGGAAGGAGGGAGGGAGGGAGGGAGGGAGGGAAGGAGGAAGAGGGAACTGGGATGGACATGTAAAATAATAAATTAATTTTAATTTGACTCCAAAATTTAAGTTGAAGGACAAGTTACTGGGGAAAAGGATTTCTATTTTTGTTTCCACAGAAAATGAAAAGATGTGGATTCCTTCCAAACTAATGTGGTTTGATCAAGCCATACCGCCTGAAACAGAGTTCCAGGTGATCCTACATTCAAAACAGCTGGACAAAGCAGCCTTACAGACTACAGCCAGGATTTCTGAATCTTCTTCGAATCCCCCATGACAGTGCCCCTTACCAGCAGGAAGTAGTTTGGAAAGAACGATGCCCAAATTCCCAAATATTGTATATAAATGTTTGTTTTCATGTAAATGGACTTTGTTATATAAAATAAATTTTAAAAAATTAAAAAAAACAAAACAAAAAAGAAATGTGTTCCTTAGTTTCTTTACATTCAGGGAGCAAGTTGTATACTGCTCTAATATAGACTATGAATTCCTTATGTGCTTTTTTAACATTTTAAAAGGCATTTTAATCTGCATCATTGTTTGTGTCATGAACAAGTTCCTATTCTAATGCCAAATCCAGAACATTGTTTCACTGTAATGGGTTCGGTGGTATATCTGAAAGACAGCTTTATTTTTTTTATTAAAAATTGTCATTTGGCTCTTTGGTTTATTGGTTGAATATTTTTCTGAACCTTTACAGTTCCAGTCATGTGAAATGTGTATAAGCAGTTTTAAGTTACAGTAACAGAAAGGAGGAGGAAGATGAAAGAATACTTGGGCTTAGACAAAATTTTAATCTAAGAGACTGTTAGGCTTTCCTTAAAACTAGCCTAAACTACATAGGGAAACCCTCAAAAAGATTAAACAAAGGGCTGTTTAGATGGCTCAGCTTGCTTGCTGCCAAACCTAATGATGTGAGTTCAATCCCCAGAACCTGAATAAAAGAAAAGAACTGACTCCCAAGACCCAAGAACACACACACACACACACACACACACACATACACACACACACACACATACACACACACACACACACACACACACACACACACATATACACACAGGGTTAAAATGTCGTTTGAATTATCTGACAACAACAAAGTCCCAAGACAAAAAAAAAAAAAAAAGACTTTAATCTAGAAAGCTAAAATGAATTACAGCTGAGAAGGTGGGCCCATTTCCATACTCCACCAAGAAGGGCCTGTAAATGAAGTCTGAGAGGCAGTTTGGTCATTCGAGAAGGAATGAGTCAGGAATTATCTTGGAATTTGTAGTGTCTATCTTTCATGCCCAGAATGTAAATGGTCTATCTTCTCTCATTTTAATCAATAGCTGTCATGTGTTCTCCTTCTCAGGCTTCAAAATTATCCCTAACACATAGCTTTAGATAACTTAGTGAGCTAAGAAAACATAACATTTAGTACAGCAAGGTGGCTGAACAGGTAAAGGTCTTTGCTGCTGAGCATAGGACCAGAGTTCAACTCCCAGTTCCACATGTTAGAAAGAGAAACCAGAATCTCCCAAGTTGTTCTCTAACCTTCACATCTGTGCAATGTCGTGCACACAGCAATGCACACAGAATTAATTAAACAACAGATAAATACAATTTTTAAATTATATAGGAATCACAAACTCATGTTTATTATCTTAGTAGTCTACAGGTTACCAGCAGAGTTTTGATACTAAAATCCAGTGGTTCCCCAGTGGCAGTTTTTTCAGACACAGTAGTTCTTTCTTTTTTCTTAAAAGAAATTCTTAGTCATCATGTCTCAAACTCAAAAACTCCTGGGTGAACAATTCTGATTTCCTTATAACTACTGGACCCTGGGAATTATCAGAGTTTCTACTACACAGTCCCATTTTCATTGATTATGATGATAATCAACTGAATTATTCTTTTCTGATGAAGTAGCTCAGTGATTCTTGATTCCATGGCTAATACAGTCTCTGGTACTAGAAGTGGTTCTTAGCCTAAAAAGAGTGAGAATAAGAACCCAGGCCTCACCCTCTCTGAGGAGTGGATAGGGGGTGGGATGGGGGCATGGTAGGGGGAATGGGAAGGTGGGAGAGAGATGGAACTTGGATTGGTATGTGAAAAAATTGTTTGTAATTTAAATTAAAAAGAATCCAGAAGCTCAAATTGGGAATGTTTCTGGAAAAAAAAAAAACTGTTTTATATTAACTGCCTATTAGGTAAGTAAGGTCTGGAGTTGATGAACATTACCAATGAGTGATAGTTTCTCACATTATTCTCTCTTCTTTCATATATGTTGAAAAGTATTCCTGAAGAAAACCTGGATTTGATTCCCAGCACCCCCACAGCACCTCACACCCATCTCTAACTGCAGTCCCATGGGGCCAGGCACACCTGTGGTACACAGATATACCTGTAGGATACACACCGTCCATGCACATAAAATTAAATATAAATAAACAGAAACCACATGTAAATAATTTAAATCACACACAAAATCAGCTCTTCAAAAAACATTGCACACCTGCCTGAAGTCTCTTTTGCTAAGAGCTATCAATCAAGTAGAGATCAGACTGGCCCAGGCTTCAGTGTTTCCAGTGAATTCAGAACACAGCAAAAAAAGGAAAACAAGAATCTTGGTAATATGTCAACTGATCTCTCTGCTTCTTGTATTAGGTAGAGGTGAGTCCTATTTAGAACTTCATAGAAATTAAATACAGTCAGCTTCAAAGAATATGAATTATTCCTTGGTTTCAATGGGTGACTATTAGATGTCAGAAGACCTTAACATTTTCCTGAGAAACATTGCCAAAGAACTGAGTCGGTCTCTGGAAAAAGAAAAACATGGCTTAATATCTCAGACCAGATTGGAAATACACACACACACACACACACACAGAGAGAGAGAGAGAGAGAGAGAGAGAGAGAGAGAGAGAGTCAATATGCTGACACTTTTACAAGCAATACATTAAAATGAATACAAACAAAATTACTAGTAACAATCTGTATGTAGATCTAAAAACAGTAAGGGCAGAGAAGAATATTGCACTTTTCTGGGTAGTTCTGTAAGTGTAGATGTCTTGGTGACTGATGGATATGTCCTTTTATAAATACTTGCTATGAATTGTCAGAACTGAGTTTTTGCTTGGTCTGACTCAACATGAAAATGGGACCCATGGATCCAAAAGCCTTAGAACATCCCAGATTCTAACATCCATAGAGTCTAAGTTCATCCATGGGAGCTTGTGCTAACTGACTGCACCTAGGCACTCCAACAAAACCTGCTCCCAATAGACAATGTCCTGACAAAGATCAGGTGGCAAACTGGCTATGCCATTGTCACCCTCCTGAGAAAGGTCTTTTCAAAGTGTGTATTGTCTGGAGTTTCAGTGGAAATGTGGGGAGAAGGGTGGAGAACATAAAGGCAAGGGAGGTAGAGGTAGGAAAAAGAAAAAAAAAGAAAAAGGCTGTGGCATATTTATTTTTTATCTACAGAAACAGGTGATGTCCACTGTCTCCCAAAAGAGAATCACAATACAAATTTTTATTTATGTTTTTTTTATGGCAAGCACCATACTTTTAAGCTCCTTGTCTCTCCTATTATACTCCTGCAGGAAAGAAAGTATTTGAACTTACTTTTAAGATGACATAGTCACTATCATTTTAACCAAATTTATCTTTAAAGCTCATTTGTTTTATTAATTAATCAATTTATTGATCCACTCAAGTACAGTCAGCTGATAGGAGGGTAACAAGAGATGCTTACAGAATCTGTAAACTGAATAATGTGCTCAATATATGTAACTCTTCACACTAACCCAGAAGTGAAAGTATGTAGCAAAGCTGTTGTACTTTCCTCTTTCTTCCTTCTTTAACTTTACAAAGTGTGATTTGTATAGGCTTCAGTTGGTACAGTGAACATACCTTACATCTGTTTTTATATGGATGCTAGTCAACATGCATCTTAAGGGTCTGAGTTTAATACCCCTTCCATTCCTGCCCCCGGTTTACAAAAGAATACTTTGTAGTTTATAATGACAAAACATTTCAGGAAGGCATTTCATTTTATTTTCCAACTTGGAAGAAAGTTTTTGATCTCTTGTCCATGTTTAATGGCATGCAATATTTCTGAAAAGTGATTCTCAGGGAAGAAGGCCATGGACAATGGCATGTAACATGGAAAATGCTAGTCAACTGCATTGATCTTAGAATCATTTAAGCATTTACCTTGCTTAATTTATTTCATAAAATAAATTCTATCTTTAGACATTTTTTTTCTTTTTAACTCACTTAGCAATAGTAAGCCTATTTGCTGTTTTGAGGGAGATCTAAAAATGTAGAAAGTGTCTTGTCCAGGGTACTGAAGTAAAATAATAATAATAATAATAATAATAATAATAATAATGCTGAACCAACTAACTTGGCCAGGTCAGAAAGTGAAAATGACTCAGACAGCACCAATGTCACCTGGCTTGAAACTGTATATAGAACACTTATTTGGAGATAGCAACAAGCACAAGTAATGGCTGTGAAATTTAGCACTTTCATAAAACAATTTCCTTATATCTGTAATACTGATTAAAAATCTTCTAATAACATTAGCTGACTTTCAACACAGTTCCCCCCTACCCAAGCTGTAATGCTACACACATAGTCTGAATATATACTAGGCCCATAAATTTTAGCCAGCTGCACTAAAAATAGTAAAGCCCTCTGGAAAGACTTATAGACTATAAAAGAAGTACATA
The DNA here is from genome assembly GCF_943737965.1 of Phodopus roborovskii. Classification (NCBI taxonomy): domain Eukaryota; kingdom Metazoa; phylum Chordata; class Mammalia; order Rodentia; family Cricetidae; genus Phodopus; species Phodopus roborovskii. Next base: position 29,278,331 of record NW_026125295.1, on the reverse strand, counting down.
AAATAGCAACACTATCCCAAAGTTACTGAATACTGGTGAACTGCTCTCCTCAGCTTCAAAAATGTTAACATGACTTTGGAATTTTAATTAAAAGTCTAGGTGTTTGGTATTACAAGTATTAAAATTATGCAACAATCATTAAACTAAAATAGTTTTGATCTTGAGCCTTTGCTCAATTGTTCTTATTTCCCCTCCCCCAAAAGAAAGTTTCCTTTCAATTTTTTTTTTAAATTCCAAGTACACAATTCTAGACATTGTTTCATCTGAACATGCGTGTGGAATCTTGTACACTTACTAATTTGGCCACTTCAACTCTCTAAAATTCTCCTTCAAAAATATATGAATCACGTAAATGTTCTGTCCTGCTCATTTTATAAAAGAGTCATTACATATTTCTGTAGATCAATATGTAGCCTTATATAATTATTAGCTATGTAGCTTACTAATTTCACAATAAAATCATCAAAAAGAAAACCGTTGTGTAGAGGTGTGGAAGTTTCAAAACAATATTAAAACTCAAACCATTGTTTTTCTCTGTGTTAGAATCACTTGCTTTGTATGGTAATTTTCTGGTCATTACTGTAACTACAGTGGCTTTGTGTTCTTACTCTGTAAGTACTGGGTGAATACATTTTATGTTCATAATTATGTGATTGATTCTATGTTGTCAAGGACCACTATTTTCCAACAGTACATAAGGATTCCTGTAAGTTGCCTTTTTGTATACAAAATTTTCCACATGGGTTTTTCGTTCGGTTATCTAATTTCAAAGAAGTTCGTTATGCCAAATAATATTCAAATCATTTGGATTTGCAAATCGCTTTGTGTGTGTATGTGTGTGTGTGTAGGTTTTTATATTTTATTCTAATTTCAGTGAATTGTTTCTCCAGAAAACCACGTCACTGTCACCTGTGGAAGTGCATTATGAATGGCGTGATTTCTTCCCCTCCCCACCAGAGGAAAGAGCCCAAGAGAGAGTCTACCTCTCAGTGACTGCAAAGCTGAAAACGGACCTGGAATTTTTGAAATTGCTGCTTAACTTGTGTAAGATTCTGTTTTATCCTAGCTATTATAAATGCTTTTACAAAGGAAAAAACTACTTTGGGTGTTGTGAAGCCCTACAGCCAGGCTCCCCCTGCTAATCTTGGCTATGCCTCTGGAGGAAGGGGGGGGGGAATATTCTTTTTATTGATCGACCTTAACAGTGTAGACGCTCCAGCTGAAAATCTGGCCGAATGGCAAAGAAGCTGGACCCAGAGTAAAGAAGTAGAGACTGGGTTTCCAGGGGCGCTGAAGTTCCCAATGCTGGGTCCATCTCGAAATGGTATCGAAGAGGTTTCCACGTGTACAAAGACTGGTCCTTCCACCCAGTATCCCCTCAAACAGGTAGAAAGTGAGTTGCATACCTACTTGTGTGGGGAGGAAAATGAAAAGTTTCGAGGCTTTGAAAAACCGAATTCCCTTCTCTTTCCTTTCCTGCTACATTCCCAAAGGAAAAGGTGGGTAGAACCGGCAGCCAGAGCAGTCTCTGCTTTCTCTGGAACGCCCAGTGCAGTGTGGAAAATTAACGAGGCCCCAGCAGGGCGCCTGCGGACAGGCTAAGGTCCAGAGGCCGACAGCTCCTGACGTCAGCGGCCACTCTGCCTGCGTCAGGTCCCCAGCAGCAGCAGCACACACCACACACACACACACACACACACACACACACACACACACACACACACACACACACACACACACGGGCGAGGGGAGCGGCTGGCTGGGACTGGGAGCCCGAAAAGGGAGCACTGGACAAAGGCCTCTTTAACCCGCCCCCGAAAGAGGAAGGGGGCTTTAGCTTATGATTTCCCAGAAAAGTTAGAGTTGAGTTTGGCTACTTCAGGGACTACCAGCGGCTCCCAGATAGCTGCCAGGTCTAGAAACTTAAAAGTGAGGGTAGCCTCCCTGGTCACAGTGGGATGGGGAGCTTAGAAAATAGGACTGGGAACGCTGCGACTTTTCTTTCTACTCTCATTGGGGTCAGCATTAGTTTATACTGACGAGAGAGAGAGAGAGAGAGAGAGAGAGAGAGAGAGAGAGAGAGAGAGAGAGAGAGAGAGAGAGAGAGAGAGAGAGAACAATGAACCTAAAAATAAGGGAACTTGAAGGTGCACTTCGGGACTGGAGGCGAAAACTACACGGTAATCTGGGACCAGTCTCTGGGGGAAATGAACTCACCTCCCTCCTTTCTTGCCTGCCCAGTCTCTAGGTCAGATTTTATGAGACCCTAAAGCTGCCAGTTTCTTAAGAAAATAGAAAATTTTGTTTTATCCAAAGACACTTTGTCCTCCATGGTGTATAGAAGCATATTTAACTCCGGCATAAGGCCGGAGGGGCCAAATGTGGGCTGCCACCAGTTCAAGACAGAAGTTTGAGTCAACAGAAGGGAAGCTGAAACAAACCCTGAATCTATCACCGGCCAGTCCTAACTATATTTCTTAACTCTCCCTGGAGTTCTTGTTTTTAAAGTTTTTGTTTGTTTTATATTTAATGACAGTAGTTGCTGCTCTGCTTTAATTTTCATCTTTTCATGTACACCCAGAGGCCTGAAGGGAGTAGAGGTAGAACAGATGTGAGACCCAACACCACTTACTGTAGTTTTCTCCAGTAATAAATTCGGGTCTCTGGAATTAGCCCTGCGCTCCTGCAGCAAATCCTGGCTGGGAAAGACGGCACTCTGGTGCCGAGAGCTGGCGCTGAGCTGCGGGACTCTGCAGGGTTTCCGCTGCAGAAGCGGTGCTTAGAGATCTGCAAACTCAGAATGCGACTTAATTTCCCGGCCTCAACCAGCTTCCACCCTGTAGTAGGTGAACTATGGCAGGAACCAACTTCTTCCCCCAACTATTAAAGTCCGTTGGCAGGACATATTGATGGAAGGGAGCAGGAAACGCGGTTCCTGGAGATCAGCAGAGTTTTGGTGAGACTCTAGTGACATAAAAAGACCCTTGGTCGTGCTGTTCTGTAAGTGTCAGGGAGTATCGGCCAAGCAAGCAGCAAGCAGCCTTCCTGCCCTGCCTGCTAAGTCTCCAGCTTCAGGCTCAATGTGTTAGGTGCAAGGTTCTTCGGAACTTCGTGGCCAATCTACCCTATTGGTTCCAACGTTTTGGCATAAGTTGTTGAACCAAATTATAGGCAGTGCAACTTGTAAAAAAGGCTTCTAAAAACCTGTGATCACTTTCTGTCCATGAGCATCTAGCTGCCTGGGTAACACTCTGGTATCTCCTGAGAATACATAGCTATACTCCAGTGTCTCCTAAGATATATATATATATATATGTATGTATGTATGTATGTATGTATATATATATATATCCATAACTGTAACTGCCTTTACAGTGCTGCCTGGTAATATTTCTCAGATTGGAATACATTAAGCCTTATTTATAAGTCGTTGCCTCAAAGTGGACCCCTGGAGGATTCCAGGAATTATTCGAAATGTTTTATTTTGTTTTGTTTTACTTCTTGATATTTATTTATTTATTTAAGGAGCTAGGAATGTGCCTTTTATCCGGTATCCTTCGTTGCCCTTTTCAGGGCCCTGCCTGACACTTGGTTAAGCCTTGGGACTTAGAAAGATCATTTCCTAGAACACTAATTTAAGCGAAATCTGGATTCAGAGCGTGGGTTTACACGCCCAGCTGGAATGTCTAATGTATCAAATCCTCGTTAACAAACGGCCTGCTCCGTAGCCGTGTCAGCCAAAGGTCAGGCCTGTGCAACAGGGCCTAGTAGTTCAAAAACCCTCTTCTATCCAGCACCCTGATCACCGCCACCCCCATCCATCTCTCAAATTTCAATAATAGTGGACACAAGAGCTCCAACTAGAAATACCATGGCTGTGTGTGTGTGTGTGTGTGTGTGTGTGTGTGTGTGTGTGTGTGTGTTCCCTTCTCCCTTTGTTCTTCACTTTAGTGAAATGTAAATGGCATGGGCTAATGTAGCTGATTTTTGAAATTAGGAGTTTTTACTTCTTGAAGGAAAGGATCAGTATTGGTGGACAAAGCAATTGTTAAAATGTCCCCAGGAGGCGAGTATATTTGAGAAGCTATGAGTGACATACATGGTAAATGTTAAAACAATAATAATGATAATTCACTAAATCCCAATTAAAAAAAAAAAAAACATGAGTTACTTTTGTTGGAAACCTTTGTGATTAAAACTGCCTAGGAGAAGTCAGGCCAGTCTCCTACCTGCCCCCATTAAGCCTCCCTCCACCTTTAGAAACACGGAGGCTTTTTTCTTTCTTCCTTCCTTCCTTCCTTCCTTTCTTTCTTTCTTTCTTTCTTTCTTTCTTTCTTTCTTTCTTTCTTTCTTTCTTTCCTGATAGCTGTGGTGATTTCAGGGCCAAAGAGGAACCAGGATCGCGAAGCTGTCATTCCCTCCTCAATGTGGCGCTAATCTGAGGGACAGCCCTGGTGGTGGGTGGCTAAGGCTGCCTGGGTTTGGCTGCTCCAAACAGTCCAACTTGGTGGCTTACTCCTAGCCGTGACCCACGTGCCTGTGGGCTCGGGAAGAACTGCACTTACCAGATCTGGGGTCTAGATTTCAGACCCGTTTGGCCGCGGATTGAAGCGGAGTGAATAGAGTCATTCCTACCCGAGGCAAGCAGTTTGGGCAAGGGCTAAGGCTCAAATGTGGGAGAGGGGGAGGAAGCAAAAAGCAAGTCAGGGACCCCTTTCCTAGCTGCCACACCCGCAAGCTGCCGCCAGTAAAGATTGACTTGACCTGACCTGGAGCCTCTGTCCCCATCTCGAACCTGAGTCTCTGGGGCCCGGTCACCGACGCCCGCCACCAGTCTGGCCCAGAGAGAACCGCTACTCCTCTGGCCCAGAGAAGATTGCTGCTATGTCAACTCCTAGGAAGTAGCAACGGCGAGCAGAGCCAGGACCCCCACCCCTGCAGGGTACCGACCCCCAACTCCATCCCGCCCCGCCCCTCCCTTCCTTTCAGCCCGCGCCAAATGAGGTTTCTTTGGGCCTTGGTCTTTGAGGAAAGGAGTATGAACACGTGCGGGCTTTGAGCTTTTTACTCAGGGATCCCCTCACAGACCTTCAACATTACCTTGAGTCCTGGAATCTTGGTCGCTGCTGGCCTGGTATTCAAACCCAGAAAGACTCGCGTCTCAGAAGCCAAATGTCTTCTGAGAAACTCCAGTTACTGAACTGTGAGATTGGCTAAGTGAAAATACCATCTAGGAAGAAGGACCTTGTCCGGGCAATGACGTGTCCAAAACCTCTCCATGGTGGTCAAGTACAACCGTGATGACAGCCAGTTGTGCTGCCCCTAAAGCAGACTGCTATGCGAATTGGACGGAGACCCAGGCTTTCAGGGTTGATAGTAAGAGTGTTCACTGCAGGAAATGGCTCTGCTTGTTATTTGAAAGTGAAGTTCAGCAGAGGATTGGACCTATTGGAGGCCATTTCTACCGTCACCGGACAGGGTTTTAATTGAAACAACTAAAACGAATAATTCTACAAGTCCACGAAAGGAGTTAACTCAGAGACAGCCACCCCCTTCCCTGCTACCCACTTTATTGTGAAGAAATGCTGGCCACTCCGTGCGACACGTTATACAGTTGCTCTGAAAATAATCCATAGGCCTCAAAATACCACCAAATTTACAGAACTCTACAAATGTCTCGAGGGGAGAAAACCATAACACCAGTGTCCGAAGGTCGCACTTCCTGGTTTCCGGGTCAAGGAAATTCTGAGTGTGTTTGAGCTCATCCGGACCAGATCCGTTCCTCGTCACAAACTGACTAGTATTTAGGAGAAATTCATAAAAGACCCTAGGGTAGCTGTTTCAGCAAACACATCTAGTGCAGTGATTAGGGGACCGGGTGTCTTTGGAGGAAAGCCAGAGGGCTAGAGGAAAGGTCAGAGGAGGGACCCAAAGATAGGAGCACACCGGGACTGGACTCTGAATAAGGGAAGTAGAAAGACCCTACGAAACTCCTATCGCCAGGCCCTGGAAAGGCCGGTCTGGACCCTAGGAACCAGCTGAGTCCACCGAACATCTGGTCTGAGGAACGCAGAAAAGGTGTGTGAGAACAGCCAGAGTGTTAGAACCCGCATTAGAAGGAATAGAACATAAGGGACCCCTGAGTGGATAACGAGTAAACAGGGAGTCCAGACACAGTATGCTTGTCCCACTCAAGCCAAGCAACCCAGCATCCCGGAAAAGGGAGAACCCTGCGCTGCTCCCGCCGCCCAGTTCTCATAGTGGCGGCTGCAGGTTACCCGAGCCTCTGCTGGCATTGTGAACTCACTTAAACCAGCGCGGTTTGAAAACAAACACGTGCGGTTTCCCCGCAGCACTATTTTGGGAGTCAGGCCAGAGACTTTCACAGGCAGGAGCTTCCGCGATTCCCTCCTCTGCTCGCCAAGGGCGGGGGCACCATGCATATTCATTAGCACGTGGAGCCCTGGGCCGCTTGCCGCGCATGCGCGCTGCTGGTCCGGCTGGAGGCCGGGGGGACCTGGAACTACGTCCCAGCTGGCAGAGGCTCAGCAGGCCCCTTAGGTTACCCACCAGGCCAAGTGTGGCCATACCTTCTGTGCCAGGGTTAGGTGAGAGGTTAGCCCGAGTATCTTCTGCACTCTCCTCAGACCCTGCCTGCTTCCTTACTTCCAAAATACCCTCCTAGACAAAGAAACAAACAAAAAAAGTCAACAAATTCTATCCCATCCTTTAATATTGGTTTTCTCCTCTTCTGCAACTTCAGTTTCTTTGTCAGAGGCCAAAATTCCCCGGTCAGACATAGTTTGAAAAAAAAAAAAGTAACAAATTGCAATCTGAGCTCTTCTCAGCGGTATGTCCAGATTTTTCTTTTGAGGCTTATGTTACACACACACACACACACACACACACACACACACACACACACACACACACACACACACCAACTGATAGCTTTTGTTTTATAAGCTTGCAGTTTGCTCCAGTCTAATGCTTTACAGCGAATCTGTTATTGTTGAAGATATGGTTACAGTGTGTTCAGTTGGCTTGTGCTTGTACCGGGGATGGACACATCTCTCGGTAACTTCCACAGCCTGGGTATTCTCCTGAGCCGGCTATAGAGAAACCCCTTGGCCATTGAAGGCAATCAGAATTCAGTGTCACAGATCTCTAACCTCAACATTAGTAGACATATTTTCCGTGCTAGGTGGCTAAAATCCATTCCTTGAAAAACCCACTTTTAATTCATCATGCTGAAACTCTGATGAGGAGCTGATGACTATTCCATCTTGTAGAGTAAAACAGTTCCTAGTTTGCATGGAGTGTTTCCTATCGCTGGAGGAGAGACACTAAACCAATCAGCTGCTCATAGATTGAAGGCCAACATTATTCCTAATTTGTGCATAGAATACCATTATATTTTCAACAGCCTTTGAAAGTCTTGAATATAAACTACAATTCAACATTATTGTTGCTTGTCTCAATTAAGTAGCTATCTATTGAAAATAAGAATACCATATGATAGCCAACACCACGGGGGGAGGGGAAGAGGCTTACGTTCTATAACCATTTTTAATGGGTACACGTTACAACCAGTGGAGTAACATTTTTCTCCTTAAAAATTAAGAGAAAAATATTATGGGTTAAGTAGGACTTTAGTGTCTGGAACTGGCAGAAATAGGATCAGTCTTTCCAATGCTACTCTGTTGTCAAGAATTCAAAAAGTAAAGAATGACATCCAAGCTGAGTATCTTTATGAAAAACACCTTTGCTTCTTGGTGTGAATGTATAGTTCTGAGAACTACAATTGATGTTACTGGGAGTCTAGACCTCTGTATTTAAAAGGGAATGATTAGCATTTTAAGTTGGAGAAATGAGAGTAGAAGTTGAAAACATATAAATGTAATGTCTTCACATCTAGACCAACAATAGCTAGGGGAATAAACTCAGTGCCTTCCTTTTAAGTGTACCAGACTATGTGTAAGAAAATGACTTACACTGAATCTATCTCTAAGATCCAAGATTTTCTCCAAGTCACTTCTTGAAGAGTAATGGGCGCAGGTACCAAGTCTATCATCAATAATCTGCTAGGGCCCAAGTCTATCATCAATAATCTGCTAGGGCCCTGAGCACTAATTACACCTTGGCCTCCAACATGGTGCTTAGAAACGTTTGGGGAGGTGAGTGAGATCTTGGACAGTATACTGCTGTTGACAAGCCTTTCAAAGTTCTGAGAAAACTTCACAATCAACAAATAAAAATATCTAAATGCCAAGCCCATCAGGAAAGAAGGTTAGTGCTATTTTCATTGTCAGTTAAAGCTAAATAAAAAAAAATATATGAATAAATAAATAAATAAGGCAATTGAAAGGTTACATCTTTCTTTTAGAGGTGGTTTGTTTCTTAAAGGTTAACTTGAATGCTTGACTTTAAAAAATCAAAATCATCAGCTGCAAATGCTTAAAGCAGTTGGGGGTAGCTTTTGAAGAAGAAAACAAAGGATCTGAAATATTTGAGAATTACTTAGCCCCCGTATAAATGCTGCTTGTGTGTTTTCTTGCTCTTTGAATGCACACACACACACACACACACACACACACACAAACCAAACTCATTCCTCTTCATTTCTCAAAAGAATGCTTATACTCAGGCATTTTCTGTTGACATAAAATAACATTTTAATAACTTGTTAGCTGTCCTAATCATTTGATAGTACCCAGAATACAATGCAGTATGCAATATGAACCAGTATGGCCTTCTGCCTAGATCAAAATCCACAACTACACATAGAAACCAGCCATTTGCAGCATCTTCAGCCCCTGCTAAATAGAGTCTAACAATATATTTCTCTGTTCACATTCATGTATTTCAAAACCTAATAGCCCATGAAGAAAAGTATGAAGAATACATCTCAAGAAGCAGACATTAAAGGTGCCAGCAAAATAATAGACTACATTTAAGTTTAAAGCATTATTTTGGTGACTTACATCATTAGTGACTTTTTCTTTGTGGTGGGCATTGGAGGAAACAATGCAAAGGGGAAAATGGCATAAATATTGTTTTCTATTATAAAAGTTCCTTTGCTGTGAGATTATTCATAAATACATACAGAGACCTTCTCAAGTGGTAATAAAATTATTTGACCTTAAAAAATCTTCATTAATATTTGAAATTTGAAAAAAAATGTACTTCTAAAATGTATTTTTAAAATAGTCTATATAAATCATTTGTCATAGTGTGATATTTAATCATTACACTATGATATTAAAGCAAAAGGGCATTGGGTACATAACAATCAGACAGAATTTCACAAGTAAACTTAATTTAGAAATAGTCAAATGCGCCATCTTCTTAAATATTCTGACAAAAATCACAAAAGTGCTGTTAAAACTATCATCATATTCACATCAAGGTACCACCTAAAACCTCACCTTTAACAAAAAGGGGAGAGATTATTCTTGTTGTTATTTATTCCTTCTATTCCTCTGTCTGTGTTTAATGTTGGGCTCAGTGTCTGATGTCAGTTTAAATACTACAGTGTTAATCAGTTTTAAACTTCCCAAGCTACTGAGACCAGGGTTTTCATCTCACAAATTTTTAGAGTTACAGCAACTCTTGCTTAGGTATTCAACTTTTTAAAATCTCAACAATTTTGCAAGGTGGCACACTTTTCAAGAAAGGCCAGCATTGCAGTTACAAATAGGCCAACTTTGTTTTTACATTTAAACATCAGTATTCTCACCCTTTTCTATTAAAAAAAATGTGACATATTAAAAGCTGCAAAGCCTTTTATCTGTAAATACGACTTTGTTGACTAAACATTAGAAGTACAAATAGCAAAAGGTGGTTTTAAAGAGATAACATTTTTATTTTATAATTAGCCAGTAATATAACTTCTTAAGTTGCTATTGCTGTGAAACACATGTTAAACACTTAAGAGGCTCTTGTTCTTAAGCCTGTAACTTCCTGGACATACAGAGGACAGTAGAGAGCAGAACGGTGCTCCCCCTGACTTCTAACTCAGCCACAACCTTGCAGGCATAGCCAAGGGCCTGATTTGTGAGTTCTAGCTACGTCGTCTGCCTAATGGGGCGATCATGCAAGCGACAACCAGAGACAAAGAAACCAGCGTCCCTACCAGAGAACCAACTTCGCCGAAGCAGCATAGCTTGCAAATCTATCAAACTAAACTGCAAGAAAGACAATCTGATTTAGAGAAAAGGCGTTCTGCCACAGTCATTAAGCACAAGTAATTTAGATTTTTTATATTGTCTCCTCATTTACAAATTTACTGTATCAATGCCAGCCAATGGAACGAATTTCTTAAGTAAATGAGAAATAAATAAAAGAGATAGAAAGATAATCACATTACATAAAATAATTCTCTTTTCTAGATGTATTTTTGAGAGAACTAATGACAGTAGCAAAATTATAGAAATAATAATATATCATAGGAAGTAATTAATTTAAATTAGCATCATGTTTGAAAAATATAAGTGAAACGCTTTATGGACGTTTACTTTTGTACAAAGATGGAAGGCCTGGAAAAACATGCATCGGCATCCTGAAAATTAGTTATGGCCATAATGGTTTAATTGAAGACAGCAATTTAAAATATAATATTGTAAATCTACAATCCAGTTTCAGACCAGGATTTAATTGGGGAGGGGGTAAGTTGAACCCTTGAATGACTGCAAGTTTATTTGCAAGGCTACAGAGAGAGGCCCCAGCTTCTCACAATTCTCTTACATTAATATTGATGTTGCCTGTGCAATCTATTTCCGTTATTTTTATGGTTGTTATTCTATGTCTGCAAAGGTCATTTAAATTATACTGAGGCCGAAAATTTGTTTCATAAATTTTGATATAAATACTAATTACACCCTCTCGGAGAGCCAGCAGGGTAGCGTTCATTTATCAAGTTTATATGACCTGCAATGACAGAGAAAGGGAAGAGAGGCTGAAGAGCTTTCCCGAAGATCCTCTAAGGCTGGCACAGGTTGCTGGGGGGGAGGGCGTGTGAAGAAGAAATTCCTACCACAATCACTGAGATTTAAGAATCTTTAATAAGGTACGAAAGATTACCAAACAGTTCTGGAAACTAAGTGTACATAAGAGTTTTTTTTTTCTAGCCATAAATATTGAATAGCTGTAACATGGATAAACCGGGCCCTTTACATGCGGATAAATATGGAAACTAGGAATTATATACATTGTGTGGTTGTATATTTTGCCAAAAGCAATGGACAGCTATAGTTTATATCTTTTTTAATATCACTTTACATAAACAAATGGAACAGTTTGACACATAGATCCAGGCTCGTACTATACGAATTGTTGACAGGACATGAAACAACATTTTACTGCACTAAAGTACTCAGACTTTGGGACGAAAATGTTTGCACTTTATACAAAAAAAGCACATTAATATCAATAATATTCTGTTAGGTCGACGTGGAGACTGTAATCGTACAAAGTAGTTCACATTTTGGTACACATTTACTAGAACATTCTCGCCATTCAGTACAAACAGTTGGCTTTCGGCCTCCCACCCCTCCTCCTCCCCCTCCCCCCTCCCTCGGGCCCTCCCCTCCCCAATGCAAAGACCACCACGCCACGATCCCACCCACCCACTCCAACCAAGGTGTAGCTATATACAGAATCCAACAGAACAGATTTGAGCTAATAATTCTGTATTTACAAGAAAGCAAAACAAGAGGATAAAGAAAAGCTGCAGCCCCAGAGAGCTTGTTCTGATCCAACAAGAAATTGGCCCTCAGGGCCTTTAAGCGGTGTTCGGTCAGGCAGCCGCCTCCTCTTCCACCCCTCCCGCCCTTCAGCTACCAAGCCTTTTCCAAAAAAGAGAGAGAGTGAGAGAGATAGAGAGAGGAGAGAGAGAGAGAGAGAGGAGAGAGAGAGAGAGAGAGAGAGAGAGAGAGAGAGAGAGAGAGAGAGAGAGAACGAAAAAGAAAGAAAAAGAAAGGAAGGAAAAGAAAAGAAAGAAGAAAAGAAAATGAAAAAAATTAAAGGCTTGCTGTTTGCTCTGTCTTACTCAGTCCTGGATTTACCGGCAGATTCAGAAACAAAAACAAACGTTTGCGGGATCGGGACGAGGGGTGTTTCGATTTTCGGGATTCTTTCAATTATATTGTGTGTACGTGTGTGTTCAGTCTCTTAAATAGGGTTCGGCATGTTTTGTTTCTGATTTTAAACGTACCATTCGTTAAAATTGGAAGAGAGTGCGCTGTGGCCGGCTGTGTGGTGGACCGCGGAGGAGGAGGGCGACATGGAGCTGGTGGTCGGGTTGTCTGTGGTGGGAGACACGATGGTAGGTGGCGTGGACGACTCGTACCCGGAGCTGGCAGCGGGTGAAGGCTGTGAGCCCTGAGAAGAGGACTCGTGGACCTGAGAGAATAAAGTTGCGTTTTAATGCAGATAAAGAGTGAGCCCAGCGGCTACGCAGGGCCGTGTAGGCTACGCTCCCCCTCCCACTGCGTGCGCCCCCTCCCCTAAACCTCCCAGCTACTTTCAAAGCCAGGGATCTCCCAGACTCTCAGTAGGCAGGACCAATGGGACTTGGGCTTAGTTCTCACGGCTGGGCCCGCGTTCCCACTCTCTAGGAGACTGTGCCCGAGGTACTCACAAAAGAAATACGGGGGAGGGGGGCTGGGAAGGGGGGAGGCTGCTTTCCAGGCCAGAGTCTAGGAAAGTTCACTTCCTAAAGTTTGCCAGCCCACTTTGAGGAGAGCAGATGCTGAGAGCTGAGCTCGGGACCCGGTCCTCCTCGCCTTCCCCCGGTTGCCCGGAGCGATGGCCGCGCTTACTGCAGCAGCACCGGCAGCCACAGCTCTGACAGCGCCGCCTCGAAGTCACCTCACTTATTTTTACTTTCATTATGAAATAGTCAGTTTAATTGGCCTCAGGTTCTGCTGTCTTTCCCGCCCCTGCTCCCTCTACCCAGTTCCACTCGACAGAGGTAAACTGTTTGCCTTTCCGCCTCCTGCGGCTTCTGCCGACGCCCAGAAGCCGATCTAGAGTGGCTGGCACCAGCCCGAGCGCAGAAAGGGCTCCTGCTCGAAGGCGAGCGGCCAGACCTCGGCGTTACCTTCATGTGTTTGCGCAGAGAGCTGGGGTGCGTGTAGGACTTATCGCACATCTTGCAAAGGTATGGTTTGTCGCTAGTGTGCACGTGCATGTGCTTCTTTCGGTCGCTGCTGTTAGCGAAGCGCCGGTCGCAGCCTTCGAACTCGCACTTGAAGGGCTTCTCCCCTGGTGTGAAAGTTGAGAAAGAGATGGGTCTTTAAAAAAAAAAAAACAAATCCGTAGTAATAGAGAAATTTCAATAAATTAAAATGCTAGTTGACCAGGGCTAGCCCTTTCGAGCCTAAAATTTGGGTTTTTGATAAATCCATGCATCTATGGGTATTTTAATGCCCAAGACAATCATATCTACGTTTTATTTTTGCTTTGTTAGTGGTGGTAGTTGTAGCAATAGAAGCAAGAACAGATTTGTTTGTGTTGTTGTAGTAGTTAGTCTGTTTGTTTTCTATCCAGAATAGCAGAGTCTCTGAGTGCTGGCTTTTCTGCCCAGGTCTTAAGGGTCGCCCAGCAGCTTCTACTTAGCTTTTTTTTTTTTTTTTTTTTTTTTTTTTTTTCTAATTTTCGGGATCGGGTCATTTTCCTTCTGCTTTGCTCTTCTCTTCTCCCTCTTATCGCTCCCAGACACACTGTACCCCCCCAATTGCCTCTTGCATCCAACTCCACTCCACCCCCTTCATACATCACATTTTATGATGTGATCTGAGGGGGGGTGGTCTCCACGCCTAAAGTTCTTACCTGACTGGGTCATTAAACATAGAGTTTAAGTCGGGTTCTCTTCAACCAGACAAAGTCCAAATACGGAGGGCTATCAGATCCCCTGACTCTTGGACCCAAACAACCCATAATTTCCAGCCTGCCCTCACCCCCTCCCTAGCCTGAAGCCCTCAGTTGCCTGAAACTTGTTTTCTTATGGTTGCTGTTGTTTTGTTTCTTCTTAGAGCTTTCGGCTTGCGGGTATTTTTAAAGACCAATTCTCGAGCCCCGCATTTTAAGAACGGTCTCTATGCAGTGTAACTAACTGATAATTAGTATATCTGCACCTTCCAACGACTGTCCTCATTCCTCAATCCCAATTAATCATTTGTAAAATGTATGTCTTCAAATATGCATAAACCTGATGTCCTCCTCAGATCCAAATTATACCCTCTACCTCAACTACACCCGCCATTGAGGTCGTTTAACTCAACCTCAACTCCCCCTGCCTTTTCCAGTAGAAAGGACTCAACAGAATCCCAGAGAGGGTAGCCATTATTAAGAGTTTAGATTTGCTTGTTGCTGGACAACTGGAGCTTCCATGGCTGCCCTACACGGAACACGGGCCACCTCTCCGGGATCAGAGCTTGTCAAGCGCTGGGCCAAGCCAGACTCGGCTTGCTGGGTTCCAAATCTTTTTACTCCTTGCTTCTAAAAACCCTGTATGCTCAGAGCCTTCTCGTCCACACTCTCTGTTTGCCCACATTTTCGAGACTTGAACTAAAAATCAGATCTGCCTGTCTCCTGGAACCTGAGGCCCAGACCCAAGCGAGGCTGGGCTCTGTGCCTCTCACCCCCAACTTTCGAATCTCGGCCCAGGTGGGAGGTGGAATGTCCTACATAAATTCCATACCTGTGTGCGTCCTTTTGTGGATCTTGAGGTTCTCTGAACGCGCGAAAACCTTGCCACAGCCAGGGAACGGGCAGGGGAAAGGCTTTTCGCCCGTGTGCACGCGGATGTGGTTGACCAGTTTGTATTTGGCTTTGAAGGGCTTGCCCTCGCGTGGACACTCCTCCCAGAAGCAGATGTGGTTGCTCTGCTCTGGGCCACCAACGTGCTCCACCGTGACGTGCGTGACCAGCTCATGCATGGTGCTGAAAGTTTTGTTGCACGACTTTTTGGGGTTGGCCAGCTGCTCCGGCTCGATCCATTTACAGATAAGCTCTTGCTTAATGGGTTGGCGCATATAGCGGAAGAAGGCGCCAGCGCCGTGGTGTGCAGCCATGTTCACGTTCATGGGCCCGTAGCCGTGAAGCTGAGGCGCGGCGTAGTGCTCGGATCGCGGGCTGGTCACCTGGCCGTACTGCTCCGGCCGCGGGTACATGTCCCCGGAGAAGCCTAGCCGCATCTGCCCGTTGACCACGTTGGGTGACGCGTGGCCCGCCGCCTGCTCGTGAAGCCCGGAGAAAAGGAGGTGGCCCGCCGCGTCCGTATGACCGTGTGGGCCCCCGAAGCCGCCGGCGGAGGCGGCGAAGAGACTGTGCTGGGCGCTAGCTGCCGCCGCCGCGTCTCCAAAGCCCCGGTTGCGGAACAGAAAGTCCCGTGTAGAATTGAAAGCTGCGCTGGAGTAGGAGCCGACGTGGCCCGGGTGGTGATGGTGGCCCAGGGCCGCAGCAGCGGCGTAGCCGGGCGCCTGCGACGTGAAGGCTGTCTGTCCCGCCGAGGCCAGTTCGTGCGAACTGGGGTTGAGCTTGAAGGCGCCCATGCCGTCGGCGAACGGGTTGATACCCAGGCCCACGTCTCGCTCGGCCACGTCGCCCGCCGAGTGGTGCCGGGATGCGCCAAAGGTGGTCACACCGATCGCGGGATACTGGGGGCCGGCGTCCAGGAGCATCGTGGCTGCACGGGGCAAGCCCCGGCCTCCCCCGCCCCCCCCACCCTCGCCCGCCAAGGAGGGAAGATCAGGAGGAGGAGGAACGGGAGGCGGAGGAAGAGGAAGAAGAAGAGGAGGAGGGAGGGGGAGTCGACCCACCTAACGAAGTCTTAGCCAGCAGGCAGCGGCCAGGCGCAAGCCGGCGCTCGCCCGGCCAAAAGCAGGCTAGCCGGGTGACTGCCGGCCGGTAGAAGGCGGGCTCCGGCGCCAGCCGCTCCAACGGCGCCGGCCGGACTCGCACTTTCTCGCCGCTCAGTCTCTGCCGAGAGGGCCTCGAGTCAAGGCTGCCCGGGGAAAGGCATAGAACATCTCAGCCCCCCAATAAAACTTCTTCCAGGATTTGTGGCATAGAGGAATGTGAGCTCGAGAGCCTCCACCGCTCGCCCTGTCTTCTCGCTCAGCGCGCCCCTCCTCACTTCTCCACTAGTCTCTCTCTCCCTCTCTCTCTCTCTCTCTCTCTCTCTCTCTCTCTCTCTCTCTCTCTCTCTCTCTCTCTCTCTCTCGTCTCAGGCTCTCCTCCTCGCTCCTTCACTCTACCTTTTTCCCCCTCTCTGCCTTTTGAAAAAAAAAGGGGGGGGGGAGAAAAAGCAAAGAAAAGGCGCAAATCATGCACAATATTGTCTTTTGCGGTTTATCTTCCTGGGGAGAAACTTTCACCTCCTCAGCCGGGCGGTGAGCGCGAGACTGATAGCAGCAATCATTCCTGCAGATAAATGAATTGAAAGGACGACACCGTCGTCGTCCCCCCCCCCTTGATGAATGGGAGCAGGGGGAGGCGTCACGTGCGACCGACGCGGGCGAGGATTGGTGTGGCGGCAATCCCCCCACACACCCCTCCCGCGGCCGCCGCGCCAACGAAGGGCGCGCGGTGGCGCCGCGCGCTGCTCATTGGCCCGCCCGCCTCATCAATCCCAGGTATTGTAAAGCGCTTGACATCCCCTTTTGACTAACAGGGCTGCCAGGA
The DNA here is from genome assembly GCF_943737965.1 of Phodopus roborovskii. Taxonomy (NCBI): domain Eukaryota; kingdom Metazoa; phylum Chordata; class Mammalia; order Rodentia; family Cricetidae; genus Phodopus; species Phodopus roborovskii. The sequence goes on along the minus strand of NW_026125295.1, from coordinate 29,261,642 downwards.
GTAGCAACTTTTTTTTCCTGGCAAATGTTCCCCCTTCTCACGGAAAAAACAAAAAAACGAAAAACAAAACAAAACAAAAAAAAAACCAAAAACAAAAAACCCAAAAAACAAAAACCACGATTCCTTTTCCATCTCATAGTCTTTCTCTTATAGTCTCTCTCTCTCTCTCTCTCTCTCTCTCTCTCTCTCTCTCTCTCTCTCTCCCTCCCTTCCTCCCCTCCCCCTTTCCCCCTCCCTCTCTCCCTCAATCCCCCTCTCTGCCTCCTCCTACCCCTCCCTCTCTTGGTTTCCCTCCTCTTCTAAGTGCCCCCTCCGTTCTCTCCCTCTAATTTCTTTCCCCCTCCCTCTGCCTCCCTGTCCCTCCCCCTTTCGCTTCTCACCCCTCTGCCACTCTCCTTCAAACCTCCACTGAGCGATTATAGACTAGAGACCCCCGGCGTCTCGTAGAGCAGCAGTTGGGGACCAGCTGATAAACACCCCAAAGGCACTTCCAGAATGTCCCGATTCAGCAACTTTCTTTTCTCCCTCCCTCCCCTCTCCCCCCCCCCCTTCAAGGGAGGGCAGCAAAGGAGGCTTTTGTTATTTGCTCCTTTTGAAGTTTGCTTCCTTTTTGCCGGGCCTCTCTCCTGTTTATAATTTAAGATTCGGGAGCGGGAGGGCACGCCACTCTCTAGCCTAGAAACGTGATTTCTCGGTGTCTCCCGAAGCCTCAGTTTTCCAGGCTTCCTTCCTGCGTGCCCACTCACCCCCAAACACAGGTGGATGGAGCTCTTAAACTTTTCCCGGTTCCTGAGGTTTGTTGGGTTGGGTTTTGATTGTTTGTTTTTGTTTGTTTGGTTGTTTTTTTTAAATGGAAGTTTGAAAACGCTGTTGCTGATTTCCCCTTCCCCTCATTTTTTCTCTTTTCTCTGGTCCCGTCCGTTGTCTGCTTTGCCCCCACCCCCAACCCGCCCACTCTGCCCTCGAATTCCCATCCCTGGCCCCTTTCATTCAGGTAAAACTGTAAATTTCCCAATGCGCCATTGTTCCCCTGGATCTCCCAAAGCTCCCTAGAGATCCCGGAATACTTTTTTGGTATTTAAATCCACAGTAGATAGGACCAATGTAAATTTTGTGACATTCAAACCTTTTCCAGTTCACAAATCAGTCACCCTTGTCACAGTTATTGAAATTCCGCAACTTGCCACAACAAGACGGTGGAAAAAGCGGGCGCGGTCTTTGTTGCCGACCAGGCTTTTGATCGCCAGAGAAAATTTACTTACCTTCAGATGAGTGAGCAGAAAAAGAAATAACACTCCCTTTGATTTAGTTAGAAAAATGCAGACATTTGGATTCCGTGCAAACATACAACACTCGCTTGTTTTCGCGATGCGGCCCTCGATTAACCTGTCTTTGCCCAGCGCAAAGTCTATTCAACAACTGCGCGTAGTTGCTTTTTGTCCCATCCACAAAGAACCATTGACTATATATTAAAATGATTGTTGAAAGGTAGAGGAGTATGGCACGTAAAAGCAGGGGAAAATCCCTGTAACTCAATCAATTAAACCGAGAGACATTTATACATTTCAAAAAATGCACACGGATGTGGAGCCGGGGGCGATGGAGGTTGCGTTTCTCCTTAGCTCAGTTTTAAGCCCATCAGCTTGGCCCAGGATTTAGCCTTAGCGCCTGCATATTCATTAGGTCTAATTATTTTCTAGTAAGGAAAACACAAAAAGCCAAGAGTCGGAATCCTTCAATTTGCCCTTTGTTTCTAACTTCATTTGGCTTCTTTGCAGTTGAATCAAGGCTCTAAACTCTTTTGCAGACAAAGAGACCTTCAACTCATCCTTTCACGTGATGTCCGGTTAGAAAACTTACCAGTTCGCCAAGCATAAGGGAAATGAAATGGTCCCCCCTCTCCTCTCTCTTCTCCTTCTCTCCTTTCCCAGCTAGCTTCCTAGGGATGCAGGAAGAAAGGTCAACACTGGCTACTTCTAGCCTCCTTTCTGGTTTATTCGATTTTCTTCCCAGATTCTGGTTTGGGCACAGTGAACTGGAATTAGTCTGTCCTTTATAAACACACACACACACACACACACACACACACACACACACACACAGGCTCTGAAGTCAGAAGAGACTGTTTTGAGCATCTCTGCTTGTGGGGCTTGAAAATAGAAATTCTAGAAAAAGAAAAAAAATAAAGAATGTTCTGCTCCCCCCTCCCCCTGCAACAAGTCTGAGTCCAGTGCCCCAGCCCTTCTCACCTTTTCTGAATGGACCCCTGAAATGAGTGACAGGGGGAGCTGGAGCGGAAGGTGGTAGGGCTGCTTGTGGACCTATCATATATTTTGTTTGGGGGAAAAGATATACCAGAACCATTCATTTCTTTTTGTTCCTACAAGGAGAAGTTGGAACCTAGAATTATGAAAATCTTATAGTCAAGGAGCTATTTCCTCTAGAGGCTGCACTGGTCTTTCACTAGGGAGAACAAATATCGAACCCACCTTGATTGCTTTAAAAAAAAAAAAATAGGGAGGGGACCTGAGGGTGACTGTTGGGAGATGGGAGGGAAAATAATTCTTCAAAAAAGAAAGTCAGGCTTCTCTCCTCCAGCCTGTGGAAAATGCACCGAGGACGTTGACAGAGTGTATTTTTAGGAAACCCATCCAAACATACAAGGTAAGAGTAAATGTGAGAGGGGGAAAAAAAAAGTTGTGGGTTGTAGAAGTTATCAAGTGGGATTTGCGGCGCTCTCTGCAGGAAACGCGAGCGGCTCCAGTTCAAAGCCACATGCACCAACGTGACATATAAGCCATTAAAATATCATCCTGACGGCTCATTTCTGCTTCATCATACATTCCCTAACTGCTTCCCCGAAAGCTGGAGAAGGAGAAATGAAGGATGACCGCCTTGGTGGCACCACAACAGAGGCTTAGTGGGATTTGTGGTCCGCCCTCATCCACCCCAAAGTGATGTGCAGAAATGAGGTGATCCGGGCAACAGGTGGAGCAGGGTAAGTGCTTGAAACCAGGGGAGTAAGGCGGGGAAGACTTGTATCCCCAGCGGCCTTTTAGCAAGTGTCCTTATGGGGGCCATAGGTACCCAAACAATGCTGGCCGAATAGGCCCAGTCAGACTTTTCTGCATGTCTACCTACCTACACACACACACACACACACACACACACACACACACAGCCTCCAGGGTACAGGCCCCACCCCATTGATTCTAAAGGGGTGGGGAGGAGCCCTTTTGCCGAGGGGCAATGTTGAGGATGAGTCCTTTCTTTCCTCTCGGGAGGAGTACGGGTGCAAGAAAGACAGATGGGGCTCCTACTGGCAATAGCACCAAAAACAGCTTGCTGTCCGCCCGTCTTCCCTCCTCTTTTTTGTAAATTGCCTGGGTGTGCCCACCGTGGGCACAAGAAGGGCAAAACTAGGTCAGTTTTGCCCTCCCTTCATGATCAAGGCGGGAACCGAGAAGGTGCCGGTGAAGGAGTCCTGGCAGGCAGCCTTTCTGCTTTTCCCTCCCGCAAGGATGACAGAGAGGGTTTCGGTTTACCCTTGCTGGGGTCAAAGAATCAAGTTAGTGCTTCTGGGTGGCTACATCATAGAACTTCTCTGGACACTCACTGAGGAGGCCTCTCGGTCCGCTTCAGACCGGCTGTCTGCCCGCACTCATCCTTGGTCCTGCTCAGGACTCTTAACTCTAGGATGTGTTCTGCAAGCGCCATGAGCCATGGGTTCCGCAACTTGGCCTTTTTTTTTTTTTTTTTTTTTCCCTGGGTGTGAGTCGGGGCTGCAGTTATGTCTGGGGTGCAGGCCCAAAGCCTAAACCCAGGAACACCTAACAAATTACTGGCAAAAGAGAAGGGAATGGATTTGGGTGTAAAAGAGTTAGCTGCCTGGTTCAGAGTCTGAAAGTTTGGAGTTGATGAATGGTCCACAGGGACAGTCTGAGAAGTGGAGAGAGGGCATGAGAGGGTTGCCGTGAGATCTAGGCATTTGCTGTCTATAGAACCTACTTTTGGATGTCAAGGCTTGGCACTGACTTCCACCCTCTGCTTCTGGAGCACCGTGCTTTTCCCTTCCTATTTTTAAAGAAGTCTAGCCCAGGCTAGATTATCTACTGTTGACCTCACTAGTTTAGATTTTACTCTGGGCACCCAAAGGTTGCCAGCCTTCGGCCTAGAGCAAGGGGAATCTGATCCCCACCCTCTCAAGGACAGGAGTAAGAAAAGGGGTAGATACAACCCAGTCCCTCAGCTCCATTTCCTGGGTGCTTCAGGGCTGGTGGAAGTTAGACAGGGCGGTGAGAGTGCCCCTCTGATCGATCCCAGCAAAGGCCAGCAGCGGCTTTCATCTTTGGCTTGGTAGCTCTGAGACTGCCAGGGCTGAGCTTTTCCGGGAGGTATTCACTCATGCCTGATAGTTAATCAGTGTGGAACTGAAGTCACCAGTTCTAGTTGACCTCTGACCTTAGACAGATCTGTGTGGACTAAGTCCACCTCACAACAGGCGCCTCTATGATTCCTCAAATAAAATAGTGTCTTCTGCATTACCAGCCATCCCATCTTGTCACTATCAGTCAGTAGGATTCCCTGGCATCCCTCTCCTCTCAAGGTGCATGATAAAGACTGATGCGAATACTTCCTGGTGGTGTTCCTCACTGAGCTGGAAGCCAGCTCACCAAAAGACACACCAAAAGCAAGAGTTTTGGGGAATTCAAAGAGCTTCTCGGACCTCTTATCCTGGAGACCTCAGATTCAGGGGCCCAGGGACAGTTCCCAAATTCTCTCCTCATTCTGGTCATTCAGCAAGGCTAAGTGGTCTCAAATTTGGACCAAAGGGTGTTTGCTTTATTTCGCTGACCAAGACTGCTGCAGAACTACTTAAGGTCCCTCCTGTATGCCTTGGGCCAACCTTTGAATCCTAACCATTGCATGCCTAACCATTTGTGATGCACAAAGGCATGCACATAAGGCATAAGGGTAGCAGCCACAGACCTCAAAGAAGTTGGGCTGTGCCAATCTTGTGGGTGGACATAAGTTTCTAGGGAAACTTACACCCATTTTCCTCAGAAGCAAACAAGTAAATTCTATTATTGCCAACCAACCAGGAACTGTGGTTGCCAGACATCCCGCCATGAGGACATTCAGAGCAAGGACACCCAGCCTGCAGTTCTTCCGTAAGAAAGCAAAGCTAGGCCTCCTTTCTCTCTTGGTCTGTGCTAGAGGGAGCTTGTTACATTTATGGAAGGAGTTTGTTGTTTTTGTTAGAATTGAAAACAATTTCCTCTGACAAACGGTGAGTATACTCAGGCCCATGCCTGGGGAAGAAAAAGGAAGGATAAAAACCTTAGGGTAGTTTGGGTCTGAGTTAGAAGTTAGGGGAACACAAGAAATTAGAGAGTATGTATGATTCTGCAGCCCCAGTTCGATTTAGCCTGTGGGTCAACAAGTTAAATAGCCTCTTATCCTGTGAGCTAGAGTGTCAAGATAGGCAGACATCCCATTGACTGAGGTCTTGCTGTGTTTGCCCAGCCTGAGACCTTTTTCAATGACTGTTTGTCCTTCCTCACCAAACTTAGGGTCAATGCTAGGAGGATTGCCTGTTTGGCAGCCCCACTTCCTTGAGCCTTGCCTGGTGAATTCAGAGGTCCCCAGAATGCTTTCAAGAGTTTATGTTGCCAAATGCCTGGGAGCTCTAGCCACTGACAAGCAATCTTGAGAGGGAAGCATTATTTCTAAACTTTTCAACTTCAAAAAAGGGACAAACTTGGCACCAAGTGACAACAAAAAAGATGCATTTTTTAATCTGGTGGATTTAATATTAGCTTTGAAAAATGAGTCCGTGACAGCTCTCAAGTGGGCCTGGAGGGGGATGGATCATGTGAGGCTAAAGAATTTTCACTACTACAGACAGAACAGAATTTAAAAATCTTTAAATTTCTTCATCTCAACAATATAACTAAGCATAATTGCACACCCTTAGAGAATAGAGGGCCCTCCCTGGCACACCTCACCAGATGTAAATTACTAACTTGAAGAAATAATGGAGTTTTCTGAAACATGATTTTAAATTCTAGAACTCACAGATTTTTGGACATTGAATGAATGCTTCTACCTATAAAGCAGAACAATGAATGATAAAATTTCTCACTGTGAAATAAGGATTTTCAATGTTTTTGTTAGCAACCCATGTTATTTTATAGTCTCTAGATATTTTTTCTTGTGTTTCCAAATTTGAAAATGATCAAAAAAAAAAAAAAAAGGCTAAAAAACTGTTTTCAGACTAACACCCTTTTTTCATATTTTCAGGTCATAGATTCTTGGTATAGAAACATTTATGGTATTGTTTTACTCAGCCCTTTTCTTCTCAAGCAGGCCCAGTCTCAGAAAATGAAATACAAGACTTCCTTGGTGATGAGGAAACGATTACGACTTTACAGAAACACCCTGAAAGAATCGAGTGAGTAAAAAGAAATCTTATTATAAATAGAGATTTGGTGAAGCTTGGGCACTTTTTTTTTTTTTTTAACTATTTTGTGTTTTGTACATAAATCCAATTTGTTTGTTTCTCCTTTGTTACACTGAGATGTGAGTTTGGGCACATCTCTAGAGTTCAAATGAAACTTAGAATAACACCTTGGCATTTGATGCATTTGCACACAAATCAATGACACAACATCCCACCAGCAGCCTGAGGATTAGCCCTCAATGCCTACTCATCTGGACGTTCTAGAATTAATATTTGAGTACTCGATCATTGAAACAACCACCCTTGACCTTCTGCAATTCCACTGTCACATTATTCTATGACATATTCATCTTGAATTCATTTCCAGACAATTTGATTGGGATGAGGTTTGACATGTATTGGCTTCCATGAAAGAAGCAGACTTTGATCTTGGTGATGGGGTTTACATGCTATGCATCATCTTTACCAGGGGCACCAGCCTTCTGCAATGTGGCAGTGACTATGTTCCCACAATGTGGTGTCTGAACCAAGAGTGACTGACAGCCACTCTGTCAGAAATACCTTCATTGTGAAGAATTTAATTTCATATTCCATTTAGAATAAGCATAGGATTTAAGGTTGGCTTTTACCCCCTTCCAGGCATCTAATTTTCTCATTTCAACTATACAAGTACATGTTTTCTCCAAAGATGGTCTCTTATTGGTATGCAATGAAAGCTTCTGAACAAAAGTTTGAATAAGTTAGGAAATGACTCTCTTCTGCTATTTGGAATGGTTTTATGAGAGAGTCAAAGGAGAGATATAATTATTATATAAACTCAGTTATTTTGATTCCTTAATGCTATCTTGGAAGTTCTTTTAGCAATTTCTCCCAATCTTTTTTTTTTCTCCCAATCTTTTGTTAAAAGACACTTTGCAGAAGCATTGCTTGGAAATTAAATTACATCTAAATATATTTTTCCATACTCTCAGTTCCATTAATGATGATTAAAGCCCAAATTTTAATAATTAGGAAAAATTTCTTCTTAAAAAGAAAACTGACAGACCTCATCTCCTTTGCATAATTTGGGACTGGACATATGGCAGGCTTCTGGGGCTTAAATGATTTCTTTTCATAAGACTTGAGATACCTCCCACTGCAGGAATCCCAAAGTCAGTGGATAGCGCCTTCAGAGGTACACAGAGATACACACCAAATTTTGAGTGACACCATGGTTAGAAAAAGAAAGAAAGAAAGAAAGAAAGAAAGAAAGAAAGAAAGGAAGGAAGGAAGAACTGAAGAAGTGGCTGCAGATCCAGCAGCAGAAAATTCAGATGACAGAAGCTGCTTGGCCTGGCTCTGAGTCGTGGACCCTCAACTTAATCATAATATATCATTGTTTCAAATATCAAGATGGAAAAATAACTCAACTATTGATGCCTAATCTCCATCCTTCCACCTTCCCAAGAAGAGAGGTCAGACATTTCAGCTAGTGATGTTAGGAGCCCTCAACAGATGGACCAGCTGCCCTATTTCTAGAAAGTAAACTAGAAATCATTTGTTTATGCCATTGATGTGTGGCTTTTGTGATCAAAAATGATCGAGTTATGATTCTGGGCATTAATGTTCTGAGTCTGGTGGATGAAAGATGTCCATGGGCATCTGGTAGAATATGTTCCACATAAACCCTCATGAAACCTTTAGTGTTTTGTGTGGGGGGCAGCATTTACCAAACCCACCTCCTTTTCTTTGCAAACCAGGCAGGAATCTCCTGAAAGAAAACCAAGCCCCAGTGAAGATAAGCACTTCTAACCAATTGACAGTTTCCGAAACTGGGGATTTCTGTCCCAAGACACCAAAAAGATTTATGGGAAGACTAAGATTCACCTCTTGAACACTGGTATTCCATGACTTGTCATTTCTGATCAGCTTGAGGCTGTTCTGGAGTTTAATTTAGAAATACACTTTGAAGGTCCTTACATAACTGCTCAGAGTTCTATGTCAGTAAGCATAAATGAATACAAGAAATATTTTTCTCTCTATCTCTGTCTCTGGGGAAATGGACCTTAAAAGAATGTCTGGTCCCATTGTTATGTTTAGCCAACCGAGGTATGGACCATATGGCTCCAAGAACTTTGCAAGGATCAGGCAGCCTCTGTGACCTGCAGGTCACCTGACCCCTGGCTACTCGAGAAACATCTACCCAGGATGGGTCCAGATGTTTTTAGTGCTTGAAGAGAAAGCTGCATCTGGAAAGGAGCTCCATGGGGCCAGGCTACTGTCAGTGATTTTGGCTGAATCAGATGTGTTTGCCCTTTTGCTTCTGGCACAAAGAGTCATATACATGTTCATACCTTTTCAAGGGCAAAGTTAGTCAGACAGACTGTATACTAACAAGATGTGTATATAAAACCCCTGGGTTTCCTTAGCCTTCAGATACACAGGTCAGTATTTACAATTCGGGAGGTCTGTAAACTTGGATTTTTTTTTTTAATCTTTCTCTCTACAACCTGCTAATGGAAAGTTAACATTTTCTTCTCCTGTGAAAATGAGAAGCAAACACATGACTGTTAGGAGTTCAGCATGCTCACCAGGCTTCCAAATGGTGCTGAAAATGCTTTTTAAAAAGCCCTGTTCAGTCTGTATTGTTATTCAAAGCTTCTAATGGGGATTGGGTCACAGTATGCATATTAAGAATCCTTGTTGGTTCAAATAAAATAATTAACAAAATCTAAAATGGATTGTGAATTTGACACATCCTGAACAATTAATTGTATATCACCTAGGTTTAGGAGAGAGAAGGGGGGGATATACTCCCTGGCCTATGGTACCAGTGCCCTTGCTCTCTGAGTTACTATCTCAGTTCTAAGGGTTGATTGATAGAGATAGCTAGGCAAGAAGGAACACAGTTGTGCTTTCAGTGTGTGTATTGTGCTTTAAGACCTTTTGGGGTTCAGCATAGACTCACCTGTATACGTTCTTCATTTTGCTCAGAGGTCAGACATGAAATTCCCTGAAACTTGGTGACAAGTGTCCAAAGATGAAGGGAAGGGAGAACAAACCAAGGGATGGATAGAAGCATCTCTCATTAAAGGGCTAACTAAATGAAGCAATGGGTGGGAGGAGAAGCCAGGAAAGAAGATGAATTCTGAGTCAAGTTTTAAAATGGCCATGAAAGGCTTTGGTTAAGGGAACAGAAGTCAAATGTCTCTTCTTCTCGTGTGTGTGTGTGTGTGTGTGTGTGTGTGTGTGTGTGTGTGTGTGTGTGCATGTGAGTATGTTCACAGAATATTTGTAATTGCCTAAGACCTTACTAATGCAGAGCAGAAAGATACAGGCTATTCAAAGCTAGAGAAATTATTGCAGGAGTTAATCCCTTGCTAAATCCCTTGCCCCAAGCAGGGATGAATGAAGAATGTACCAAGCTTTAGAAAATAAGTCAATTATTAAAATTTTTAAAGCCTTACTTAGGGAGTAGGAATGTAACTCAGTTGGCAGAGGACTTGTTTAGTATGCGTGGAATCCTAGGTTCCTTTACTGGCACCACATTAGCTCATTTGTGGTGCTAGATGTCTATGAACCCAGCTCCTGGAGAGTGGTGGTAGAAGGAGAAGTCAAAAACCATTCAAGTTCTAGACCATCCTGGGCTCCTTGAGATCTTGCTTCGAAAACAAAATAAAACAAACAAAATAAAAGCAAACAGAGCAAAATCCTTTATTTGCTAGTCATGGGATGTAATTCCCTTAGGGAGGGGGCAGTCCCATCAGTTCTAAATTAGTGTTCCAAAAGTTGTTCAAACTTTTCCCTTCACTGAAAGGTTTTTTGTTTGTTTGTTTGTTTTTCAGTATCTAGAATTGTCTTTAAAAAAAAAAAAACCTAGACTTTCTGTGTCTTGGGGATGTCCCTCAGGAAGATCCATTGGCATTTTGGATCATGAGGAACCTAGGGTGAGAAAGTAGCAGATCATAGGGCAGACAAGGGGTAGTCATTCCTGAGCTAGAACTGAATTGTTCTGCCACCTTTGGTGGCAATTCTAGACTGAAGGCCATGGATGCAGTCAATTATGGGGTCCCATCTGTAGAGTCCAAAAGATAGCAAGGACTAAGGTGCTTTGGCAACAAGTGACCACAGACCATGGAAGTAATCCTAGTTTCTATTATTAGTATCTTCATCTGGCACCACTGTAGAGTTCAGTACCCCTTATTAGTACCCTGACCCATAGCCTCCATAGGAAGGACCTGCCCCTCCTATGTGTGTGCCTGTAGCCTTCCCCCTCTCCCTTTCTTCTTTCTTTCTTTCTTTCTTTCTTTCTTTCTTTCTTTCTTTCCTTCTTTGTCAGAATAACCTCAGGTAGATAAATATGAGCTATGATGAAAAAAGCCCTTTCAGGGGAGCCTGAATTGAGTTTGAAACAAGACTTTCCTTCCCCCCCCCCCCCCCCCCGCCATGATATCCTCTGGTCATGAAGAAATCAATCTCTCTAGTAAGGCTGGGATTCTCGGGTTTCTGCTTCCAAGAGCCAAGAGCGCTGTCCCCAAGGGAAGAGAATGAGAGCGAGATAGAGATAGACAGACAGACAGACAGACAGACAGACAGAGTTAGTTGGGATGGGAGTAGAGAAGAAGAGGGGATGGATGAATAAAGAAGTAAAACAGAAAGACAAAGTGTGGTGCGGGTGTGGGTTAGGTGTAGGGGAAATGAGAAGGAAGAAAAGGAGGAGAAAGACAAGGGAATAAAGTGGGTCCCAGGTTCGCTACTCTAGGAGTTTCTCTGCTCCAGGCAGTTTGCAGCCTTCTTTCTTGCCTTAATCGGGACCCTGTCCTTTGCACTTAAAGACAATCTTTCCAAGCTCTTTGAGTGATCTGGATACTAAAATGCCTAGGTCCATGCTCAACTCCCTTTCCAGGAGTCCTCATGGGTAGAAGCAAATCCCAACCCTGCTCAATGTCAGGAGACTGATAGCAAAGCTCGGCTTCATAGAAGGAATGTGTGTGTGTGGGGGGGGGGGTAGATGTAGAGGAAAGAGGAAAGAATTCTTGCCTGGATCAGAGCGCATGAGCAATAGAAGCATTAAATGCTATTGGGGTTGGGGCAGGGAGCGAAAGGAGGAAGGGACAGGAGAGAAGAGAGAGAAAGAGAGGGGGAGAGGGAGAGGAGAGAGAGAGAGAGAGAGAGAGAGAGAGAGAGAGAGAGAGAGAGAGAGAGAAGAGAAGAGAAGAGAAGAGAAGAGAAGAGAAGAGAAGAGAAGAGAAGAGAAGAGAAGAGAAGAGAAGAGAAGAGAAGAGAAGAGAAGAGAAGAGGAGTCCAGCTTGTCATCACTGACGTCGGGCCAGGCCACTGGCCAATGGGCAACATAGGCGATTGTTCTCACGGTAGCCCTGGCCGAGGCCTGAGGCCTGAATCTATTCATTTCCTTAAGCACCCTGCTGCCTCCTCTGTAGTGCCCCGGGTTTCACACAGACTTTAAAGAAACAGAAATGTGTGTGTGTGTGTGTGTGTGTGTGTGTGTGTGTGTGTGTGTGTGTGTGAGAGAGAGAGAGAGAGAGAGAGAGAGAGCTAGAGAGAGAGAGAGAGAGGGTGCAAACCCAAAACTTAAAGAACAAAACAAAACAAACCCAAAATCCCCACCCCTTTGCATAAGATTTTTTTGTTTTTTGTTTTTTCTGGTTGTCCTTTCTCTGCACTGCTAGATTGTAGTAGTACTGGCGGCTGCCAGGCCGAGGTTCAGCAGGAGGTCCTTTCCAGGCCCAGTGGGACTCTGAAATTAATATATACGTCTAGGATGCTGCAAAATCACTACCACTTCTAACTTCACTACCTCCGAAATGACCCCTCCTAACACCTCCATCTTTGGCCAGGGAGCACCCCTTGGTGTTGGTGGACAAAGTAATCTTGAGATACGGGTCTTACACCTCTGCAGCAGAGGCCATGCCCCCGGGCACCCACAGACTCAGTGTTGTTGCCTCTCCCACCTACCCCATTATCACTACCCCTCTCCAGCTCATGGCGCGGCAGGGGACTCGGCAGAACTGCAGCCTAGCTGGACCAAGGCGGAAGCTTTTTGGCTTTGCTTGGTCCGCCACAGGTTCGTTGCTGGCACTGACTTGATCAAGATCCCAGCACCAACACCAGAAACCTAGATGCATCTGGGCAGGACTTGTCCCCGGGGTCCGGGGAAAGTGAGAAGCCCACTCCATCGTTTCTCATACACGCTTTTTGTCTCGACAACAGGTAGCAGCTGTGGACACCATGGGCCCCAGTTCGCCGCCGCTTCGAACCCCTCGCTATTTCCGGGCCTTCATGAGCAACCTCCTCAGGCCTCCCACAGTCGTCCTTTGAACGGACTCCTGCGTCTGGGGCTCCCCGGAGACATGTTTGCGAGGTCGGAACCCTTTGCACCAGGGCCTACGGACCGCAGCGACACTTTGGCAACAGCTACAGCCCTGCACAGCTATGGAGGCATGAACCTGACCGTGAACCTCGCCGCATCCCATAGCCCTGGAGCTTTTTTCCGCTATATGCGCCAGCCCATCAAACAGGAGCTCATCTGCAAGTGGCTAGGCGATGATGGCCCAGTATCCCCGCGCCCCTGCTCCAAAACTTTCAGCACCATGCACGAGCTGGTCACACACGTCACTGTGGAGCACGTCGGTGGCCCAGAGCAGGCTAACCACATTTGCTTCTGGGAGGAGTGTCCGCGACAGGGCAAGCCCTTCAAAGCCAAATACAAACTTGTAAATCACATCCGCGTGCATACGGGCGAGAAGCCCTTCCCTTGTCCTTTCCCAGGGTGTGGGAAAGTCTTTGCTAGATCAGAAAATCTCAAAATACACAAACGAACACATACAGGTCAGTACTCAGTGCTGTCTGTCTCGTGCGACCCCATGGGACACAGGCCCTTTGGGTCTGAATTTCCTTTAGTCCCAGCTGAGGGGAGGAGGGAGGCAATTTTTGGTATTGTTTCCACGGGCCAGATTTATAAAAATGGTAATTAACAGTTTCTGCCTGTAGACTCACCCTTTTCCGGAGGCTGTGTGGGGGAAAGTGGTTCCAGAATTCCGTAATCCCTGTTGGTAAATGGGCGCTCCTAGCTTAGAGATTTGATTTGATTTAGGTTCTGAAGAGTAGATGCTGCATACTAAGCTATATCCCCAGTCCCTAGAGCTTGGTTTTAAGGCTTTTTTTTTTTCAGTACTGCCTCCCCCAAAACCTTAGTGGAAATGAGAACTATTGTCTCACATTTACAGACCACTTTGAAAAACTCTCCCCCCCTTTAGCTCCACCATCACCTGGACTGGGTCACCTAACCCTTAATACCTCCTTTAGGATTTATAAAACTTGGGGGCCTACTTTTGAGCAGCTTTTGTATTGCTGGCTCCAAAGAAGGGTACCCCTCATTCTTATTTTAGTAGAGACCCAACGGGACCCACTTGCCTTAAATGTCATTTTACCGAGCTGTTAAGTGAAATAGGGACATGTGTCAACCACATCTGTTAGCTCTAGTTTACAGAAAGAAAAGGAGCTCAGTGAAGGAGGCTGGGAGTTGAACTCTTCTGGCCAGAAGCATCTAATTAATACAATTGCAAGAAGAAAGTTTTCACACTTTCAGAACAGCCCGTGAAGTTACATTAATTAGTTTAGCAGCCACCCTTTGACTCTCCTTACTCCTCCTCTTCCCCCCTCCCTTGAAGTTTAAGAAGTCAGCGTCTTCTCCCCTCCCCCATCTTGGAGGCGGGAAAAGGGAAGAATGATGCAGAGAGACCGGAAGAATTCCAGCTTGGTACTGCAGTTCTCTGGGCAGTATCTTTCTTTTCTACAATTCTTTTTAGAACAACAACCTTTTTAAGAGTCAAAGTCCTCGATGGTTGCAGTGTCAGGGAAGAAGCTTGCTGAGTCTTATTACAAACTGCCTTCTCCATGAGGTTTACCGGTAGAACACTACCATAGGCTGAGGCAAAACCAAAGTCCACTTTGAATCGCCAGTTCTTTATCCTCCTATTATGTCTGCAAACACTTTGTGCGGTTTTCTAGAGCACATTCTGAACTTCTCTCTCATTCATCTGCTCCTCTTACACCCCCCCACCACCAGTTATATTCCCAGGGACAGAGGGATGAGCAAGACCGTAATTCCAACCCCGAGACTTGCTGCTCCAGGGGCTGGTTGCCAGCACCTGGAAGGTGGATGCACAATCTGGGGCTGGAGAAAGAACTCGTCTTTAATGACAGGGATTTTGAAGCAAACAAACTTATACTGCTCTTTGCTGGCCCACTGTTGGAAGTCTGTGAAGCAGAAAATAGTTAAATTCTTAGCGCAATCGACCTACATCAGAGAAGCACAAGTGTGCCTGGCTGGCCCTCAGGTTTTCGTGGACTCAAGGCAGAATTCTGTGCGTTCTTTTCGGTCTCAGTCCTGAATCATTACAGCTTGGGTTTTTGTTTTTGTTTTCTTTTTTTAAAAAACAAAACAAAATCCCCACAGATGCACCCCTGTTCCCATTCCCAAGCAATGGGAAGAAAAGGAGGAGGCAAAGCAGCAACAAAATGTTTCTCAAATGGCAATAGAACTCTCTACAAATTATTCATGAAGACAGTTTTCGATTCAACAGGAAAATAATTGCCTTTTCAAATATTAATGGCGTTTCATTTCCATCGAGTCGCGGAAGCGGCGATCAGGAGCAGATTTCTTAGCTCAGCCTGTCCCGAATGTGACTCCCAGGCCTGGCTCTGGAGGCGGCGGGTGAAGCAAGGATTCGCTCTGTAGCGGTGACAGAGACCCGGGAACAATGGTGCGGCGGCGAGGGAGGCGCGGCCAGGAGCGCGCACTGTGCCAACCTCTCACACTGGCGCGCCCGCCTCCCGGAGCCCCTGCCCCGGGCTCTCCCCACCTTTCCCCGCAGTCAGTCAGCCCTCGCGGGGGGACAGAGGCCGGTGCCCCGGCCGCTCTGGGGCGGAGTCATCCCGAAAACAGAGCCAGCCACAAGTGCGAGAAAAAGGCGCTGGCCCGGCGTCCTGTAGGCCGGCGAACTTTACGCCCGCGCGGAAGGAGGCCTTGGGCGCTCTGGAGGCCGGGCCGAGGACGGGGGGCCCGGGCCAGGGCCCCAAACCGAGCCCGCAGGTTCGCGGCCTAGGCGGCCGGCGCAGCCAGGACTCGGGTCGTCCCGCGGCAGGCAGGCCCAGCCCGGCGCTGCGGGGTCCACCCTCCCACCCAGGGCGCTGCGCAGGGACTTGGGGGAGGGGAAGGGCGCGGGGCGGCGGGGGTGGGAGGGCTGTCAAGCGCAGAGACCAGGGCGCCTCCTGCAGCTGGGGAACGCAAGGGCCCGGCTGCACCTGGCCTCCCAGGGGCCTGCTCGCTCCCCTGTTCCGAGGCGTTTTCAGTACCTGCGTTTTTTCTTCTGTTTCTCGTCTGGAGCGAAATACTTTCTTCTTTTACGTGGCCAGACGCTGGTGTGTAGTTGAATATCTATATCTATATCTGTATCTATATCTATATTTTTTCTTCTTTTTCTCCCCCCCCCACCTCGGAGAGGGAATTCTAGCCTCAAATTCGAACCTCAAATCCTACCCCAGCCCACACACACCCGAAAAGCCTTAGTCTCTTTTGTAGGCTTCAAATATATACCTATAAAGTTACTTTATGAAGAAGAATGGGGAGGAAAGGAGGAAAGTTTGGGGTTTGCAAATGCTGGTGAAATCAGGCGAGAGAAATCCGGGGACAAATGAGGACAGTGATTTGTTCATTAGACATCTCCTCCACTTTTTTCCGTAAGACTGTGCAGCAGGCAGTATCTTCCAGAGGACCCTAGTGTGCGCCAGGAAGGGTGAGCTCTATCGGTGGGCAGTGAGGGAGACACGGGTTCACCCGCTGTTGCCCGTGCCAAAGGCAGGATTCCTGTAAACCTGTCTCAACCTGAGCGTCAACGCTCAGGCAGAATGGGGTCTTTGTTGGTTTTATCAGGAAGTCTTTCCTATAAACTGCGGGAGAAGAGACCACAAAGCCAACAGAGGAGCGTCTTGCCCCCAGAGTCCGTTGCTAGAGGGGTTCTTGCACCCTGATCACCCCCAGGATCTTCAGCCGCTGGGAGCACAAACAGCCCTCCCCCATCTTTTCTTTCCGAAACAATATCAGCTGAGGCAGACTTGAAATACAGGGTTTTTTGGCCGTGACCGGGGAGGTAGGGTGGGGTGTCCTTTCCTCTTCCACAGATCAGCAAATGCAGGCAGCAAGAACTCCTGGAATGAGGTTTGGCCCAACCAATATTCCCCGCAGCTTTGTTCATTTTCTTGCCTTCCTGCAGTTTTCTACCTAGACCAGCCGCATACCCAGTGGTCAGAGGAACCGGACCTGGTTTGCCGGTAGCAGGCATTCACCCACCCGAAGCTTGCCACACTCAAGGGCCACGATTTCGACAGAGACTTAAGACCTCCTTTGACCTGAGCCTACTTTCTCATACAGGCCTCTGAGCATTCGGGTCTGCGAGGTGGAACAGGCAGACGGACGGGAATTGTCTGGGGAGGACCGTAGACCTGTAATTGTCAGTTTGGACTGAGAGGGGCCTGCTACACTCGACAAGGTCCCCGCAATACTAATAGATCCGTATAATAAAATATTACAATCGGCAAACATCTTGAGGAATTTCGTATAGTTTAGGCAAGATTCGACGAATGTTGCAGCTTGTTTGTCTTCAGTGGGTGCAGTGGGCAGGGAAGGGAGGGGGCTCTATTTCCTGGAAAACAGCCTTCGGGGTGAATCGTTGCTCACAACGTTTCCCACACTATGCACACGCATGTGCATCCACCGCTCTCAAATCTTTTCATTGCCCTGGCAATTGCACAAATCGTACATTAGAAAACACTTTGGACCAGGACAGAGTATGTGTCCAGCGGATTTGCAGGGCAAGGCTGTCTAGGGCAGAGACAGATGGCCTGGGCTGTAACTTCAAATCCAGCAAATGTGAACTCCTCAATCAACTCGATTCTTTGGGCAAGGGTGCTTCTGTCTCCACACAGATAAAAGTTGGAGGAAAACAACGTGCGTAGATCAAGGTTCTCTAGAATGGAAATGACTATGATGGAGTCATTGTCGCTCCTCCTCTGATGCCCCCCCATACCCACCCCTAGGCACAGGAATGAAGAGGGGGAGGGGTGGCAGTCTGTGGGAGTGGGCTCCATCGCCTCATTGGGTGGGGGAGGGGTGTCAGACCTAAAGAACAGAGGAAAGTAATTTCTGAAAAATCTTTTGTGGGTCTTTTGCTGAAAACAAAAGAGGGGTACAATCCGGAGACTGACGCAGCCCACACCCTTCTAATGTCTCTGCGTTACCTCCTCCAGGAGAGAAGCCCTTCAGATGTGAGTTCGAGGGCTGTGAGCGGCGTTTCGCCAACAGCAGCGACCGGAAGAAGCATTCGCACGTACACACAAGCGACAAGCCTTACATGTGCAAGGTGCGCGGCTGTGACAAGTGCTACACGCACCCCAGCTCTCTGCGAAAGCACATGAAAGTTCATGGTCGCTCGCCGCCACCCAGCTCTGGCTACGACTCTGCAATACCGTCTGCCCTCACCTCTCCCTCGTTAGAAAGCAGCCGCGAGCCCCCGGTAGCCTGCACAACAGCGGTGGCAGTGCGTGGCACAGACATGAGCGAATGGTACGTGTGTTCGGGCTCCTGGCTCAGTGGAGGCTGACTCTGCAGCGCCCCCACCCCAGCCTAATGCCACCTCTGGGCCCTGCCACAGCTACCACCGCCTCCAGTATCAGGGCTGCTTCCCAGCGTGCAGCTCTGGCTCACGTCGACTCGGAGTCTAGGCCTGGCCACTGAGGCTTCAAGGAGTAGGCAAGGAACGAAGGGAGGGAGGGAGGGTAGAAAGGCAGGCAGGCAGATAGGCCACCACTAAATGTTATTGGAGGTCATTGAGTATGCTGATACTAGGTCTGTATCAAAAGCATATAAATGTGGTCATTCTACAGTTACATCCTGCACTCTCCTTTGCCAATGAAACCCATGTTCAGGATAAAGAGACAGATAACAACAACCGCAAAACTTTTTAGAATTTATTCACACTGTGGCTGGCAAAAGTAAAGCTATAAATTTTCTCAGTGGGTGTGGAAGGGTGGAAAATATTTTCCTTGAGCCCTGAACCACTGCCTCCCCAGCACCCAGTTACAGACTCTTTCCTTCTCTCCCCTTGCCCATCAATCCCAACCAGAGTAGTTCAGAGCCCAGGAGGTGGCAGACAGAATTCCATAACCATTTTCTTGCAGCCCATTTATCTTTTCCTTTGCCTCAATAGCCTCTCCAGTTCCTCAGCTAATGTCAAACAACAACAACAACAACAACAACAAAATAAGCAAATAGCATCAACAAAGAAACACAAAAGTCCCGAATTTTCAGGCCACTTCTATAAGGGAGATGAATAAGGGGATGCTCTCCCCTTCTCTTGGGATGTCACATACCTCTAATCCCAATGCCTATCAGAGCACATAGATAAGTCTGTTCTGTCAGACCTCAAAGTCGATTTACATTTTATACTTGCAGTGGGGAGTGAGTCCAAAACAATAGAACGCAGGGACAAAGGAACACTGGAAGGCTTTCAAGAACTCTGTTGTGAAGCATCCAGGCTTCCCTTTCCCACCCCCCATCTGTTTAGACACAGCTATAGAACATCATAGGTGCTCTACTTGGGATACCAAGCTGGAGGATGTCATCTCTGAGTCAAGGTCTCCACAGCCAGGGATGTATGTATCTTAAAGAACAGCCTCAATTCTCTAATAGCATTTGTGAGAAATTTATTTTAAAAGTTTGTGGGCATGTGAGAAATAAAGTACAGCAACATTATTCTACAGCAAGCACCCAGTGGGTCTGAAGAGTTGAAAGTATTTGATGTGCTGGTTATGAAGTCCTGGGGGGATCAGATATTGGTAAAGATAAAGAGTAAGGTCTCTGCAGTTGTCAAGGGGGAGAAACACAGGGGTTTGCTTCTAGTCTGCCATCCTCTGTAGGGGAGGAGGTGCTGCCTCAAAATCCGAGCTGAGATGTAAATAAAGAAAAAAAAAAAAAAAAAACGCCAAGGAAAGAGAATGGTGGCAGAGCGAGAGGGGCAGTACAGGCAGACTTGTCTAGGTCTCTACACATCTGGGGGGAAAAATATGTGGGAGAGGGGAAGTCTTTCTGCCCAGAGTGAAGGCCCAGGAACACAATTTTACAACCTGAGACCTGAGGTGGGGGTTGTAGCTCTGTGGTAGAGACTTGTCCACTTCCCTTGAAGCTTGAAGCTCTTGGATTATCCCCAGTGACACCAAAGATAGGCACACTGGATACAAAAAAAAAAAATAACAACAACAAAAAAAAACAACAATTCTTAACACCAGAATCCGGCTGCACTGTCTTACTGTCTTTTATCCGTTCCTTCTCAGAATCCAGTAGAAAATTCTCACTCTGGTCCCACAGATCCCACAACTTCTATCCAATAAAGCAACCACGTTGACTGGAATGGGATGGATACTCCAATGAAACCCAAAATCATAAAAATCCATCTCTAGCAAACCTGTTGTTGACTTACAACCTAGCCCAGACACAGCCTGGGACAGTTGGGAGCAAAGAACTTGTTCCTGAGGGCAAGCACTAACCCTGCTGCCAAGGTACACAGAACATTTGTGGGACTTGATGCCTCTACTAATATTTTCAAGCTGCCCCTCCTCAAACACGACTCCTGTCTCTCTCTTCTGTTTCAAAATACTTCGTTTTGCCTTCTATCCCAGTCCAGAATAACGAAATGAAATAAAAATATTTGGCTGATCACTAATCGCCTTTAATTTTTCATTTGCTTGTTACAGATGTTGCTTGCAAGGTAATCTTGCCCTGCGCAGCTGAGCGCCCGCATCTTGCGCCTGTGACATCAAAGGGCTCTCTCTCACAAAGCAGTGTTTCTTCGCCACGGTGCATCTTCATGGTAAGTTAGGATTTCTATGGCAATGGGCAAGTCTCACTGAAATCCTGAAAGGCCGAGCCTGGAGCCCGTCCAGGCTTTTCATTAAGGACATAATATTTACGTCTAACAGGCCTTTTTTCTTGTGTATACAAGTATATATTTTTGTTTGACGCGGACTAAATCATTTTCATTTAATTTCCGGTAAACAAAACCCACGCGAATGGGCACTTGTTCCCGATCATAATAAAAATGGATAATAATGCGAGGGAAGAAAAGGGCCGCTTGAATCGCCGCTCAGCCCTCTTTGTTTCTGCTTTCTGCGGTGATCAGAGGGCGTATTTGGGTTTGATGGCGAGTTTCTAAAGGCGAGGAAATGGTTTGTAAGGGGGAAAAGAAAAGGAGAAAGGTCCAATCAAGCTCGGGTTGTTCAAAGAGTCGGGTTTTGGGGTTGAAAGTGTGAGTTTGACGGTGCATCAGCACGCCGCGTTAGGCTCGCCATGGAAATGCGCGCGGGGAGCGGCCGCTTCAAAGGCGGCACACTTCACTGCGGACACTCTATTAAGATACATTTGCGCTGACCTTTGCTTTCATGCCATTTAATACTGTCACTGTGCTCTCCAGTATACACTTCCTCCCAGGACCTGTCTTGCCAGTGTTTAGGGGTTCACCCTGCACCCTGATGTAGGGGGCTTTGCTACTCGGGATTCTTTCAAGAAAGGGAGGAGGAGCCAGACTCTGAGCATCTTGACCGCGCCCATAGTCCCCCCAGAGTCAGAGGAAATGTCTAGGGCATCCTGAGAAGCTTACCAAAGGAGCACCCCAGCTCAGTTGTCACCAACACAGAGCGGAATGAGGGCTCAAGACAAAGGTGACCAACCTGGGGAAGTATAGGAACTGTTAACTGCACTTCAGGGACAGTTAGTTCCACTGTGCTCCCCAGAGGCGGTCCACTGCTTCCTTACCGGAGAAGTCTTGCAGTCCCTTAAACTTTTCCTCTGGTGTGCCACTGTGTGGAACCCTTAGGTTTAGGCTGGCTTTGGGCACAAACTGAAAAGCCCAAGGCCAAGTGGATGGGGAAGATGGCAGGAAAGTTAGAAGTCCATGTTCCCTTAATTGTCTTGTTGTTTATTTTATCCAAGTACCCTAGTGAATAGGGGAAAAATAAACACAGTGGAAAAAAAAAATCAAACAGTGGAGTCTTCTTTAGTGCCCGTCCTTGTGGTTGAATAAAAAGGATGGTCTGCCTTCTATTGAGCTGAGAAATCTTTGAAGTGGGAGTTATTATCTGAGACATTCCTGCTTGTCGTCCTAACAACGCTGATGAAATGTAAAAGGTTCTTTGTCAGCGATTTGTTCTCCTCTCTGTCAAACTCACTTTGCCCCATTGGTTTCAAACCATTACTAAAGAGATAAAATCAAATTTCTTAAAAGAAAAAAATCCCTATACTCCACTAGTAGATAACTTTAGGGATACATTTTTCCTGAGAGAGAGAGAGAGAGAGAGAGAGAGAGAGAGAGAGAGAGAGAGAGAGAGAAGCAAAAACTACAACTAACAAAAGTCCTGTTGAGTTTCAGTCCTGGTGATATGTGTAGATGTTGGAAGGCCATTTGCACCAAAACTGGTACATTAGGTAATGCAGGAATGGTAGAGGCAAAGGGTAAGTGTCCCAAGTCTGTGCTTCTGAGTTTGTGTTTTCTGCCATGGCCTGCATCCTATCAGCCCAGGTTTACTAGCAGGATGGATTCTCTTGGCAATCACTCAGACTCCAAAAATTCTACTTAGGATTCTTGGAACTTTAGTCTACAAACAAGTGATGTTTTCCCCTTTTCAAAGAAACTTCTGCTATAAATAGATCTGTGGTCATATTTCCTTATCACCAAGAGCAATCAGCACATACTTTCTGTCATTAATCTAAAGGATGGTAGTGTAAGCGAGAGAAATGTTACACATTTTCATTATTATTACTATCACCATCATCATCATCTTGGAGTTAAGAAGGTTTGGTTTGCAAGATAGTGACCAAAAAGTGCATGCATATGCCAACCCTTTCCCCTATGTGCAGTTCTTAATTTTACATTGTGCCTAGAAAAGAAACTTTGCCCCTGTTCAGGTCTTCTCAACTTCCTACTGTAGTTCTAAAGGTGCTTTAAATAAATAAGGTCGTGCCCATCACCCTAGCCTTTGTGCTTACTAAAGGATTTGTGAAGAACTTTCCCCAAGTTGTAATCAGTTATAGTTGCTGCAAAATGCCTCTTATATTGATGTTGTTTGTTTCCTAGACTTTCCATATGTCTGTTTGTATTGCTAATTTATGGGAGAATATAATGATTTCAATGAATGTGAATTATACAGTCAAGCAAATCTTTTATAATCATAACTAACATACACATGAATCTGGGTCAACCCTGAGATTATTGGTACCTTGTCTATTCACACTGTGACTTGAAAACTCTCCCCTTAACACCAGTTAAACTATGACCAACCTGAAAGCAAAAAGTTGTTGTGTGTATTTGACAGTGATTGTTAAATAAAGACATAACTGAAAGCTGAGACATAGTCTTCTTGAAAACATGTACATGTAAATTGAATAAGTTTTCCCTCCAAAAGATTTTGTGTACTTGTACCTTCTTTATGCTGTGTTATTTGAAAATAAATGACTTGGTGTTTTCCTTTCTTCTTGGAATTCCAGTGTCCAGTTATTGCTTCATCATCTTAGGAGTGTTTTGGGGGCTCTCTTATAGCCTGTACTCCTATCTCTATCTTTCTACATGGTTAGGTAGGACTATCTTTGGGCCTAGCAACTTGAGATAGCAAAATATGGGACTGACAAAACAATGATTGAAGAGAGATCTCTCCGCCCACAATCTCACCCCAATGGCACTGATGGCAGCAACGGATTCACATTTCAGAAGAGAAAAGATTGGATGCTCAGTGGTTTGTTTGGTAAGGATGCCTTCCTATAGCTGTTAGCACTTTCATGAACCACCTCTGATTCCTAGCAAAAGGCCCAGCAACTAATAAGAAGTGAAAAACTTAAAAAAGAGATAGTGAATTGGTTTCCAAACCTGCCTAAACTGACAGTATACCTTAGGCTGAGCTGCCTGCAGAGATCTTGCTAAAATTCTCAGTGGGCAGAGGTCCCCTGAAGTATCTATGAAGACTCTAAATCTTAAGACTAAAATGTGAGTGTTATTATGCTCCATGTCTTTATCTGGTTTTTCACTGGAAAACTTTCCCCAAATGTATCAAAATCATTTTAATCACAAGATCAATCCCCTGCTTCCACTGTGGTCTCTGCTTATAGAATCCAGTACCCTTTCTGGACTCCAAACTGCACAAAAGTCACATCTTGGAGATGTCTGGCTTCTTTCTAATGCTGAGAAGTTGGATGTGGTAACCCTGGCTACAAGGAACAATTGTGTGGAGTGGGAGAATGATAGATACTGGGTTGAAAAATGGCAGGTCTCCTTAGATAATATGTCAGACACCTAGCTCATAGCTCAAGGACTGTATTCCTAGAGGGAGAGGTTCCAGGATAAAAAGAAAGAGGACAAACACATGTGAAAGAGAGACTCAGGCTCTCCCAGGCCTGAACTCTGCTGTGTGTTGGTAGCCTGGAGTCCTCTTAGTTTCCAGGATTGCCTAGTCAGGACTCAAAAGTGCATCTAATCCACACCTCCCTAACCCATGCAGGTTAGTGGCAAATTGGTAAGGCACTGCCTGTTTTGGACCCCAGCATTTCACAGAGTGGAAGAAAAGGAGGGTGTTTGGAGGGTAACTGCCTTTGATATCCTCCAGTAGGTTTTTGGAAAAGAAGGGTTCTGCCTTTGAAACCTCCTAGTCCCAGCAAAAGAAGGGAGGGTAGAGGCAAGGCAAAGAGGAACTCTGCTCCAGGCCATTGGGAAAATTATCACTTACTTCTTGCTTTGTTAAAGTCTATTTGTCTGTCTATCATCTATCATCTATTATCTATCTATCTATCTATCTATCTATCTTTCTTTCTTTCTATCATTTCTTTCTTATTTTTCATGAAGAGTAGAGTGGTACAACCTCTGTCCAAGGTTCATACCCTTTGGTATGTGTCCATGGGAAGCCTCCTTCTAGAATTACTCTCTAGTGACAAATGGCTAAGGCAGCTTAGGGACACAGTCTGCTTAAGACACCCACATTCCTACCAACTTAGGTTTCCCTCTTATTATTTCACAGGAAAGCACCAGGCCCAAATTCTGCTGGCAGTATAGTGACAATGGAAGGGAAGAGCAGTCTATCACTTACTAGCAGCCCTGTATCCTGTATCCTTATGATACAAATTCACTCTGACTTGATTTTGGTCTCTTCAAAAAAAAAAAAAAAAAAAAAAAAAAAAGAAAAAAGAAAAATTCAGATCAACATTTTCAGTAGACAAAAACAAAATAAACAAACAAAAATCCAAAACAAACCTTTATCACATTTAAGGAGCTTGAGTGTTAAAAAAAAGATAGTCTATGAAATATTTAGAGATCAATGCAAGTTATTTTATAATTGTTGTTTATTTACTCAGCTTTACAGAAGTGTCTTATAGCTCCTCAGGGAATTAGATAACTATTTGGGGGCTTTTCTACTTGTGGAGACCTTAAAGGTCAGAAGTTGCATGGAACCTTGTGGCATACTTAGGCATCTGTAAGGCTTGCTTAGAAATCACAGGCTACTATAATTTTGCTTTTCTGAGAATTTTCTATCTTGATATATCCCAGCACTGAAGCAGAACACACAGTCTTTTAAAGCCCTCAGAAAAATGAGCGAGAATTTCTTTTAGTATAGAATAAAGCTGAAGGATCTGAGAGTGTTAATATCACTCTTATAGGACTTGATAAGACTGTGGCATTATATGGAACTCCATGGCCTTGTGAACCCAGGTGTTGAGTTTTTAAATTGTAAGTCTCTGCAGGCTACTGTGCATCCCATGTGGGCTCCTCAGGACTTTGTGAAGGGCAGAGAAAATGCAGTTGGGAAGTGAGGGCCCGCTGAGGACAGGTGAGTTGGAGACAAAAGTCAGACACAAGTATATTCTTTCCAGTAAGGCGTGAGGTGAGCACCTTTTATTCAGTCATGGTTTCATTTTACTAAATCTTCATTGCAGGAAAAATGAGTAACATCTCAGTCACCCAGTAGCCAGATGTTCTAAACTACTATTCTCTGATTGCCATTGGCTTCTTATCTTGTCATGGGGATAGCTTGGCCTTTTCACCCAAATATCACCAGTGCAAAGAATGATTGAGGACATTCTCAGAAAGCTACTGAGTTCCAGCCCTAAACTCACTCAAGAAAAGAGAAATTTACCAGACAATTTGAGGAAGGGGTATCTAAGATTTTGCCCATCTAATGGTTTTCCAAATATCCAAAGAAGCTCTCTGAAAAAGAAAACAGAAAAATATCTCAGGGTGCAAGTTAATTTAATGTAAACATGCCTAACAGCAGATTTTGAAACGTGTCTCACCTATTTTTTTTTGTTATTTACAAGAACCAAAATACAAGTGACAATATAGATCAATTCAAAATAAAATGAGCATTAATATACATGACTCTTACCTTATAATGGATTGATAGCTTTGGAAAATGTCTGTGGAAAGAAAACAGCATAATTTGGTAACTGTATGGCTTTGCTATACTGTTGTAGAATAATGAAAGAGCAGAGAGAAAGCTAATCCACCACAACATCACCACAGTGTCTGTAGTAACATATCAGAAGGATGGGAGAGTTTTTGCGGTGGTTCCTAGTAACTGACTGACCAGTAAACTTCCCAGTTAGTCAGGGTCCCAGTCTTTTCTAAAACTAGGAGAAACAACACAGTATAAGGCCCCTTGTTTGTCCTTTCCAAGGATTTACTCAGGGTCTAATAGTCATCCAGCTTTCGTACTCATCAATGCATTAATTTAAGTTAACAAAATACTATCAGAACTTTGGTAAACAATGTTTTGCCTGAAATACATATATTTGTAAGCCATAAAAAGCTCACCTTCCTTTTTTACTTATTTCCTCTGAGATAAAAATTATAGTTCCTCTGAGATAAAAATTATAGTTCCCAATTGTTAATCACACTGTGATTTCTTTCGCCTGACAAATATGTTTCAAATATATTATAAAAACTCCCCTACATTTTCTACTGCTCTTCCTGGTGTGTAAGAAAACAGTAGTGAAATGTCCCCCATTGCCCCAAAAGCCTGCCAACTTTCTTTTAACTAAAATACTGTTGTGGAAAATCAGCCTGCTTTAAGTGTGAAATATCATTTCATTGTAAAAAGTTTTTTGTTTTTTGTTTAAAAGGAGTGGTAATCCAACTTCCGGAAACTGTTCTGAATTATTTCACTAGACCCTTTTAAAAGGGGATTAGCGGGGCTTTGGGAGCAAAATCCTTCTGTTTTATTCAACCTCTGATTTTATGTTATAATTACTGCTTGTAAAGGCTCCAGGATTAGTATGCAGGCACTGTCAGGACACGATGCAGGTGCTGTTCTAATGGTTCGGCTTTTTAATTAAGAAAAGAGGTAAGAAAAATTGAATCATAAAAACACTTTTGTGAGAGCTGGGAACATTGCAGTGACTGCATGAATAAAGCCTTTATACCTTCCACTGACAGGTCAGCCACTGAGGTTCTGACTTACGACCTTTTCAGGGCCAGACAATAGTTAACTGCTTTCTCACCTTGTCCCCACAGAGGGATCTTATGGAAATTGCCATAAGTAGCTTGACTTCCACAAAAGATAGGCAGTTAGAATAGATATATGTCTAGATTGAAATGCCTGCTCTTGGGTCCTTACTACAGGTCTCTTGTTCTCTGGATCCCTTCTCATGGGTGGGGGAGGAGTGTATGTGGGAAGCACAGAGAATAGGTGGGATAATGGAATCTGCCTGGAAATAATCACACAGGGCCCCAATGCCATGGCCAAGGTGGACTGCTCCTCCATCCAGATCAAGGAAAGATTATAGAAGCCCAGGCTGCAGCTGCAGGCATTCTGCATTAGGTTTATCTTGCACAAACACTTCACAGCCTTCTTGGGAGCAGTTCCACTCACTCAGTAGGTGTGTCTGGGTCCTTCTGCCCAAATAATCACACAGCGATCTTCACCTGTGAACAGAAACATTCTTGCTACATCACTTCAAGAAAAGCTCTTCATCCCCCCCCCAACCCCCCAAGTGAAGCTGGAGCCCTCTCAGCCTTTTAGGATTCCAGACTATTTAGGTCCTAATTTGCATGAGAGGCTCCAGTTTGTACTCAATTTTGCCAGAGTCCACACATGGACTCTGCCTTCCTCTGGGTCTGGTGAAACGCCACACAAGCTTTTTCTCCAGGCCTGTCCAGGCCGGAGCTCTGACTGGTGACCTGATCCAGGGCCAGCTACTAAGTAAGGCCTTGCCCTTCCGAAGGAGGCCAAGATGCTCCTGGACCCTACCGAGAACAATGCAAGTATTAGGATATCAGCTGCCCTCGCAATGATCACGCGTTCAACGATTTTGTTTTCACGGCTGAAGGGGCTTTTTTCCAATGTAAATCAAGCGCTTTAGTTATTAAGGCCGAACACTAATCTCCAACAACCTTGACATAATGTGGCCAGGCGCGCTGGCCCACTTCGCACCTGCAGTTTGAATAGGCCTCCTTGTCAATGGGGGACACGCTTGTTGCCCCTGCTTGCAAAAGAGGGGAGTGAATAAGTCAAGCTTTGTGAATGCCCATGCGCGCTCTCCCTCTCTCCTTTGATCACCGAAAATGTCTTCTAATTTGTCCCTTTTTCATTGTAACAACGTTTTCAAGGCCCTTTCTATTTTTCCAAACTCCATCTTTATAAAGAACATAAATCGCGCCCCGAAAACAAAAGGGGCGCGCCCAGTCTAACTGTCGCTGTCTCTCTTCAGTGCTTCCTGCAGGTTCTTGGAATTGCTGGAAGGCCCCGGTGTTTCAAAACTCCAGATCTGGGGTTTGGGCTTTTGGAAGGGAGAGAGGAGGGAGGAGAAGGGTCGGAAGGAGGAGGACCCTGAGTGGACAGGTTGGAGTGAGGCGGATCCACCCCTTTTGTCAAATTCTTTGGCTTGGCTAGAGCGTAGGGGCTGCCTTGCCTCCCCAGGTGTTCCTGGTCTCTCCTAACTCAGCAGGGTCTGCAGACTCTGTAGAAATGGAAAGGAGCAATTCATTTTTCTCTCTTAAGGCAGGTGTGGGCACTCACTCCACTCTGACCACTGGTTTCACAACCCTTTCTGCTGTTCTTGCCCTTTCCTTCAATCAGTTGTCAATCTATGTCCTCCACAGAGCTTAGGGACTTGGGAAACACTCGAAAGGCTTTCTGTCCCCTACCCGCAGACAAATCACAAAAAAAAAAAAAAAAAAAAAAAAAAAAAAAAAATTGCGGGAAATCCAGAAAGCATTTTAGGAACAGCCCCAGAAAAATCTTAACAGGCAAAAGCAGGATAGGGTTTTACGCTGTGTCCCAGAGCAATCTCCTTGTAGGATGCTGCTTCTATTTCGGATTGGAATTCATTCAACATCTATAAGGGAGCACACAGGCATTAAAGACATTGAGGTCTCGTTTGGTGGCATATTAATTGTTGGGCTGCAAATCAGCCACATTTCTACTCCCTCTCCAGTCCCACTCTTAGCACCAGTCCAGCTTAGGGTTCCCAATACTCTGGAGAAACCTCTTGCTAGAATACCTTTTTTCTATTAGAGGTTTTACTTATTCTTCATGTCTCACTAAATACTTGTGTGTGTGTGTGTGTGTGTGTGTGAGAGAGAGAGAGAGAGAGAGAAGGAAGAGAGGAGAGGAGAGGAGAGAAGGGGAGAGAGGTTTCTTTTCTTTCCTCTTGCCAGTTATTACTTTAGTACAGTCTCACAGAATGAAAACTAACATAGTTTAACACACGTTGCTGTCTGGCTAGGAAGCAGGCATCCTTCAAGAAAGAAGTCAACATTTGTTTTCCACATTAAAGGGCATTTAGTTGCCAGCAGATAAAATAATTCTAAGGACCACTTTTTAATTCCATGGATAGCAACCGCAGGGGTCTAAAAGAAAATAACGACGATGGCTATAGACACAAATAACTAAATTACCAAAACGTTAGCATATCTCTAGGCTTCATTAATATGTAACAGACTCCCCAGTTAATCTCCAAAAGCTAGTGTTCCCCCTGTAAAATAGCACTCTGGGACGAATTGTACATGAGATCAATCACTGCTAATGTAAGAAGGTTTACTGCAAGAAAGGGGGAAAGCTATTCACACCTTCAAATAGAAGCTTTTCAGATTTAAGAGTAAGGGCCATACATCACCAAGAATAAATGATTATGAATTGATAAACGCACCCTCCAGCGATTAGCCATGTGCTGCTATTTATCATTTCTTGGGTAGCAATGGTTGAGGTTTTTTTTTTTTTTTTTTTTTTTTTTTTTTTCATCTCTTTTCTTACTTTTAAAGTTATGTGACTGTCTGGAAATAAAAGTCCAAAAATGCAGAAGAGAAGGAAAGATAGTACATGAAAAAGTTTGTATTTGCATACATTGTAAGTCATCAAAATCACAATGGCTCTGCAGGTAGAAACCCACTGTGTTCAGAGAAGGGAGTAGGGACCAGTTTGACCCTTTGTGGTCTCCTTGTTGACTGGGGAACAGGGGTGCTTATACATTAGGATTGACAGATCAGCCATCTTTTTCTCTCTTCCCTATTAAATATTCTCTTTTTTGTAGACTTCACATACTATGTACTAAACCATTAGTTTATCATTTATGAAATTAATTATTAAACCCATTCTTTTCTCCCCTTCCTCAGTCTTTTCCCTTTTCTCTCAGAGAGAGAGAGAGAGAGAGAGAGAGAGAGAGAGAGAGAGAGAACTTTGCTTGAGCCCTGGAGTAGTCCATCTCTCCTCTATACCAAGCTGGAGCTTGGAAGGAGTCCTTCTGCTGGCCACAGTTGTCTAGGGAAACCAGAGCTCTCAACCAGGCTTGGGTGGAAGATCCCTGGGGACCCTGTTTGCTGTTTTCAATACAAAAGCATAAGCAATTTCTAAACATTCCAAGAGAGACAAAAGGCTAGAGCAAAGGGCTGACTTAGCCCTGGATAAAACTAACAGCCCAACCCTTTTTTAGTCCAGTTCTAGTGGCTAAGGGGAAACCTCTAAGACCAATTTTCTACAGGAGTTATGCTAGGACAGAAGTGTGGAGGATGCAGGAAGCAGTTTATTGGTGGTAAAGTGAAATCTATTCAATATAGGTTGATGGGAACCCATGTTCCTAAAAGGTGAGGTCATACTCCCAATCTAGAGCTGTCCATCTACCCAAAGTTGACATACACAGTCTTTTGGTGGGTCAGGGCTACTATCTTTGTCTGAAGGCAATGTGAGTGTCAAATAGAACAGATACCTGTCCACTGTGCCCTGCTCCCAGAAAATGTTGGCCTCATCAAAAGGCAGATAGACACTGTACAATCTTTAGTGACAGTCTACTTTTGACAGTTGAATTGGGCCTCTGTGGGAACTCTTCAGAGACTTCTGTGTCTTGAGGGTATTCAAATCAGGAAGGAGGTTGAAGTTTTGGGAGCCAGTATGTGTGGGTTACCAGGACCCCTGAGGTGACTGGACAATGCCTGTTTCATATAATGTTACACAGTGGGACATAAGTTATATATGGGATCTGTTTGCTTAGTTTGGCTATCTGTGGGTTGTGGCTCAAACTTGTCACAGTGGCAAGTCCCCTTTGGGGATTGTTCATGTGAACATGAAGCCTCAACCTTGCAAATTGTTTCATGATGTGGAACAAATCCAGAAATTCTTCCAAGAGCAGGACCCATTTTAGGCTTGCATTATCAATACATTTTGAAGATAAACATATTTAAAGAAAATCCTGTACCTATACAAAAAGAAGATCCCTCAAAAAAGTTAGTAAATGCAAAATACAACAAAGAACAGTTGGATGCTGGATATTAATAACTAATCATACACCCCAAGGTTTAGGGTGATGAAGATACTACAAAATAAATGAATGATGGGGAGTAAAAGGAGGAAGACGATAGCTCTAGTTTTTATTTTATGCTTCATTACATAACTTTTCTTGTCTCTCCTTTTATGGACTTTTCTCTCATTTTGGCAACTCCTGACAAGTTTGTGTGTTCAAGGAATTGACTCAGGCTGTACTGGCCATCAGAAAATGACACTTCTACTTTTCAAAGCTGTATCAGCTCTGTGCTTTACAGAAGAGACACAAAGAGAAAGAATCATCTCAGAGTCTTGAGAAAGAAAAGATATATTCTTCTTGAATCTGCACCAAAGAGGGCTTTAATACTTTGTACTTCATACTGGCTCCAGGGAAGAAAAAGTACATCGATAATAAACCCTATAAAATGAGCAAGTTGTCACCAAGAAGATTTAATTTTACAACTCCAACAAAGAATATTATTCATTTATTTTATATTGTTTTTCAAGATTTTATTCTTAAGTTTAAATTTTAATGACATTATCTTCTCATGTAAAATCTGTTTTTGAAATAAAGGGTTCTCTTTTATGATATGTTTTTAATAGTGAAAGTCTCTGAAGATCTATAATGTTATTATTTATCTGAAGTCTGTAGCTCTGAGAGCTGTATACACGATGTAATTGCTTTAACATGTTTTCATAAATTACATTCAGAAATGTGTCATAGTAAATTACCTTTGTAATAAAATGTAAAAAATGCAAATGGCTGTTGTCTTTATTACGTTTTAAGCCATTGGTTTATCTGCACTATTTCACTTGTCACTTGCACAATATGTTGGCTGAAGGGGCGGCACAGTTTGACAGCAGAGAGCTGGGTCCTGTGTGTAATCTTGCAGGCACGTACAGTTTGGGTCATTTCCTCATCTCCCGCAGAAAAGACATTATCCCACTCATATTTACATACTTTTCAATATTTGTCAAACAATCATAAATTATAAATTAATGAAATGTTCGACAGTCTTCAGAGATCACACTAATGAAGACATTTACCTTTTTGGTTATTTTGAGTCTCATCTTTGTAAGTTTAATGACATTTCAATGCTCATGCTTTATTAGGCTTTATTAGATTTGTCCTTCACTCCCGCTGTCATTCAGATGTCTTTGCAGAAACATCACCTGCTTCAGGTAGGAGAACAAATCTACTCTGATAAGGGAACCTTCAAAAAAGGGACTCTTCAGCCTTAATTTTAAAAAATTAAGGCCAAATTCAATTTCAAAGACTATTAGAAAAATGTACCTGCCCTAAATGTCCTAAGGAGGCATGACTTACTACTTCGTAATGCCCTGACTTAAGGAGCCTCCAAAGAGCAGTGACTTCAAGTGACCTACAGGACACTATCAGAAAATAAGAGGGACCCAATCCTTTTTCATTTTCTGTGATTTTGTAAAAATCTATTTAGATACCCTGAGATACAGTTTGTTATTTGCCATACCATTTCTTAAATCAAAAAGGCTGGGGCATCACTTAGAACTGTGGTTAAAGCAAGGGACCATCTCACTCTTCTCAGGATCCAGATAAACTGAAAATACCTCTTCCAAAAAAAAAAAAAAAAAAATACTAACCAGTGGTAATTCACTGACCTGGCATCCTCAAAGGAAGTGCCAGGTATATGTCTGCTTAGCACAGAGCAGGAAAAAAATCCTATAGAAGTATCATATGTCCATGAAGTTGACATATTTCTCTGAAAAATGTTGGCTCACCATGCTCCCACCATGATTGATGGTCATTCAGCTTTTTAATAAAATTATAGATGATAAATTTTGTTCAATCCAGAGAGGTCAAACGATCAGCTTTGACTTAAGACTCAAGTAGTAAATCACATGGAACAAATGCATATCATTGCCACCCATCCCAGGCACAGTGGAGGAGAGTTGGGGCTTTAAAGCTATCTAATTCTAAATAAAGGACAAGGAATCTAGGAAGTAGGAGTGTCAATGCAATCAGGTTGCATAATTTTATTAGTCTTCTTTCAAATTTCATCAACCCATGTTAGCACACACAACCCCCACTGGGCCACCAGACGCCCTGCTTTCCTTTAGACTGGTCCATGAGAAGTGTGCATCATTCAGGACATTGCTGGTATCGGTATAGGTGGGGAAGTGATGCAGAGCTGCAGGATGCTCACAGTTTTTCTCAGTTATATTTAAAGGGTACAAGATATGTAAGTGTATGTAGGAAGTGAGGGGGCAGAAAGTGCATGTTCATAGTGGCTCCCCTCCAACCCATAAAACTTTCTGCATAAGGGACACTTTCTTCATTTTGTTTCAACCTTGCTCTGAACATAGAACTGGCTAGGTGAATGACAAGAAAGGGTGGGAATCTTGCCAATTTCCTCATAGAACAGGGAATCAAAAAAGTTTTGCCTTGCTCCCTTTATAAACTAATGCATGAGGAATAAAATGGTCCATTAAAAGTGTCAACGAGAATCTATGAAAATGTTGGGAATGACTTTAAAATATTTCCAAGCACTACTTTTAAAAACACACAATGGAGAGTTATTAAGAAACTTCTTGGTGAAGGAGAGGCATGGCTTCTGCAATCATCAAAAATTGATATGTACTGCTAGTAAAGTAATTATGCACCATCCTGAGGATAAGGGAGCAGCAATTGTTAATCCACTTGCACACCCGTTGACTTGCAGCATCAAGCTGCAAATGGCTTAATTAAGTCATACACGTGGACTATGCCATATTGCACCATTGCATTATGCACACTATATCTCAGTTTATTGGGACAATTAATGCCAGGGGCCCACCTTAGGTGGGAGTTTCACCCCCAACACCCACGTTCTTTATGACTGATGCTTCCTGAGACAGAAAGCTATCAGCAAATGAGAATTTGGAGAAAGGAAGCTGGTTGGGAATGGGGTCTAAGATTTGTCCTGAATAAATTATTGGGGGACTAGTAGAGCTGTAAAATGGGATGCTGCAAAAGTTGAGGCAAATAAACTGCTTTGAACCCTGCTCCTGGGACTGGTGCTGTCGCTAAGTGTGAAGAGCTTCCTTTGGTTTCTTTAAGGCTGTTCAGTACAGAACCCAGTTGTTATAATCCTGAGGAATTTTCAGCCCAGTAGTCGGATCAGTTCTACCCCACCACAATACACAAGTTTCCAGCAGGAGTAGTCTGGCTTTCTGAATTTACACTACAAATAACATAGTTACCGGATATTTTCTCTCACTACAGATGACCAAGACAGGAATTTTTGCCTGGGATGTACTCTCTGTCTCATTCCATTATTTGTTGTTGAAGTATTCTAGCTGAGACCCTCTGGAAAAACTGTTTCTGGATGGCTCCAGAGCCCTGGCAGCAGGGGGCGGGATGTGATGCTCCTGGTGTCAAAACCCAGCAGCACTTGACTCTAGCGCTTAGGTGAGTGCTAGAGCTAGTTTGAGCTGGGGTTAGACTCTTTGTTCTGCTTTCTTTGAGGAACTGTTCCGCTTCCACCAACCATAGCTCAGTTTGGAATCTGATGACCAAGCTGCCCTGGGATCTTTGTGTGGACCCAGGAAAGAAAATATTGACAAAAGCTAGACCTCCTCAGATCTGGTAGAGAGACCCGGAATTTCTTACATCGGGGAGGATGTAAGCTACGTGAGTAGCTTAGTGAGTTAGCAGTACTGCGGTTCATCACAACAGCACCCACAATACTGCATCAAGAGCTGTACCACTAAGGCGTGCTGATGCGTGCCTATCACCTATTAGGGTCTCTCAGCCCGGTTTCATTGCCGTAGGGCGCTAAGGCATTGGACTGGCAGTATATTTCCAAGGTGCCCTGGCTTTCGAAGTTTTTTACGGAGGACAACTTCTGGAGGTCTCCATTACCCTTCCGGGGGACCAGCACCCAATATACTGATGACAGTTCATCTTAGAAGAAAAGTCTTCTCCTGGCATCTTTTGAAAAACAAAACAAAACCTTGAACTGAAGGCTGAGAGGACAGCTTAGTGATAGAGCGTTTGCTTAGCACTAGTCTGGAACTGGGTTGCATCCCCTCGACCACTATAAAACAAAGAAACAATACTTGGGCGGGGGATGGGAGTTGTGTCAGGATGTGAACCTGGACTTCACTTTCAGCTATTTCTCATTCCTCATTCACTCGGGTTATAGTCAGAGGTTGTTTACTTTCCAAAATTTGAAAAGTGATCAAACTCCCTAAACTCAGCTTTGAGGGGACTCTTTCGTTGTTTGGTCAAAGATTAGGGACACAAACTCAAGTCTTCCGCCGTTAGTACCTAGAACGGAAAGGGGGAGTGAGCGGGTCCCGCCAGCTGGGAAAGAGCGTCGCAGCTGGTGGTTATACCGGATGATAGAAACCTCTGTTGGGCTACTGTAGTTTGAATCTGTACAATGGAAGCGGCAGAGCCTGGAGAAAACAACTTGCTAGGTTTTCCGACTCACTTGCAGTAAACCTTATCAACATTCGTAACAAAATAACATCAACACTCCCAATACACAGCAAAGTACTTACAGTGTGCTCTCGAAATACACTTTTCCCACACAGTTTTATTTAAAACAAATCAAACACCCCCTCCCTTTATACGGATTGTTTCTTATGCTGCAATCTGTTTCTTATATAGATTGTTTCTTATACAGCTGAGGAAATGGAGGGGTGAGTAGAGAGATTAGGCTAGGGATCACTTAGTGAGGCAGTGGCTGGGCAGGAACCAGAAGCAGAGCTGTGCCTTAAGCCCAGTGTCCTCTCTCTCTCTCTCTCTCTCTCTCTCTCTCTCTCTCTCTCTCTCTCTCTCTCTCTCTCTGAGGAAAGACCTCAGAGGCTCAGTGACTGCCTCCGTTTCACTGCCCAGGCTCTGCAAAGCCAAGCATCCCTCTTGACCTCCTGCCTTTTCTCCCTTGCTGCTTCCTTGTCACACAGCTCTCAGTCCCTTCTTTCAATTTGGCCTTAACAGAGGGAGTAGTGATTCTCCGGACTCAGTCAGGCCTGGGCTGAACATTCCCCTCTTCCTGCCTGTTCCTTATCCTGAAGTACACAGTCGAGGAGGCTAGGATGCCTTCCTGGAAGTCTCCCTGGAGGTGGAAGCTAAACTGTTAAAGACTCCCTTAGACCTCCTCAGGCTGTGGGTGGCATGGCACTTGGCATTCCTCCTCTAGAAGAACTGCCCCAGGACTATATGCTGTCTGCCTCTTCAAGTCCAAAGCAAACTTCTAACTCTCCATCTCAGTGAACCACCATCCCATGGCTCACATTTT
This sequence comes from Phodopus roborovskii, assembly GCF_943737965.1. NCBI lineage: Eukaryota > Metazoa > Chordata > Mammalia > Rodentia > Cricetidae > Phodopus > Phodopus roborovskii. Next base: position 29,225,075 of record NW_026125295.1, on the reverse strand, counting down.
TTTGGAGGGGGAGGGGCTTGGCTAGAATATGATACATGTTAATTTATAATCAAGATGTCCATTTACTTTACAATCGAATTTCAAAGTCAGGGTAGCTACTGCAGCTATCACCCTTGAGAAAGTTGTGGTTGTGTGGGTGGGTGGGTGGAGGTGGGGGCTGGAAACAAGTAAATGTACCCAGAAAACAATCGTGAAGCTGAAGCTGCATGATGAGAGGTACCCCAGGGTAGTACAGAAAGGTAAATCATTTCCATGCCCGGGGCAGGGGTGTTTATGATGAACATGTTCATTGAACTTAAAAGCCTCAGTTTCCCTTCCATGTCAGATGTTGGAGGAATTTACACCTAGATCCTAACTCTGACCTTCAGTGGACCCTTCTATTGCCCATGGAGTTAGCATTACCCCAGGATGGCCACTCAAAAGTTTAACTCCATTATCAAGGGAGGAATTGAAAAGTGACTTCTACAAATTCCAAGGCAGGGGTCTCACCAGTACATATGCCATGAGGGGGGTGTGTGTGTGTGGAGGGGAACAAAAATGAAGTGGGAAAAAAGAGCGAGGGGATTTTTTTTTTTAAAAAAGATACACATGGGATTAAATAAACTAAGAGGCTCAGCCCAGGGAATTCCAGATCTGGGTTTTGAAATTGAGAGGACCCTTCTACTTTTGGCCATCTGGCTGCTCTAAGCTCTGCCCCATGCTGTATAATTTTAGCTGAAAATCTCTTCCGTTGCAGCTTTGCTTTTATTGAATTCATCAAAAGCAAACTTTCCCTGAGTTTTTTTTTTTTTTTTTTTTTTAAAGAAGGCTAAAATAATACGCCGACCACTGTGACATTCTCCGGGCTCAGGCCATTTTTCATAACGCCTTGGATCTGCTTTTGTGCCTCTGAGGCGACTCAACAGATGAATAACGAGCAAAGTCGCTGAAAGTAAGCTAGCAGATTTTCTCAGCTCTGGGGGAAAAAAGTTAAATGAAATGAGAGGCACATGTAAAAATCTCCACACCCAAAGATGGGGGCCACATTTTTATTGCTTGGCCTTGAACAGGCGAGGATGTCCTTTTTAAAGCAGTTAACTTTCACACCCTCACTCTCACACACACTAGCGCCTTTGCTTGCCCAAACCACACAAACTTAAAGCTTGAGAGGCTTCACAGGTGGTGTTTGGAGAAATTTGCTAAGAACAGAAAGATTTGAATCCAAGTATAGCTAGAAACGTGATTATTAGAGACTGATTTTATTTTCTTTTAGTTTTTTCTTTTTGTGTCCTTTTATTTTATTTTATTTTTTCGCCAGCTAGTCTGATTTTGATAGCTGGTTTTGGCAAAAGCAAAGAAAAATCTGCAGCCCGAAAGGAGGACTCAGTGTTTAAAGGACGCTCAAAATGGAGCGTTGTGGCAGGTCGGGGTAAGTCATCTTTCTTTCTGTTTTCCTTTTGGCTTTAAGGTGCAGCGGAGTCGCACGCGCACGTGGGCAGAGTTTCCTTGTTGTTTGTAGAGATTAGAGAGCAATTACAAGGTCCTTCCTTTAGAGGCAACTGTCTGCTGCGACTTTGCCCGGATTTTGTAGGTGATCCTTTCCTTTTTTCTTTAGCCCTGTCAACAAGCCCCAAGAGGCCTGCAAGCCCCGAATGTCCAGTGTTTGGAGAGACTACAGAGGCAACAAGTTGTGGGTTCTCTAGCCCCAGGCAAGCGCTGCGCCACAGCTGAGCCTGTGGCTCGCCTGACTCGTAGGAATGAATTTTGCACGTGTAAACTCTTTGCTCGTGAGCACGCACAGCTGCGACTCTGGTTTATCAGGGGAAAAGTCTCTTTCCTTAAATGGACTATTTGGAAAAAACAGCCATTGGCTCTCACCAGATGATTGTTGATGCAAAACCCTGTGGGTTGGAGCTCGGGCTCGCGTTGTTTAACACTGAAACTATTTCTCTTCCTAGTTGCTCACGTTGACATCCACGCGAAATCATTTGTATCCTATTTGTAGGGGCTGGGAACAACTAGGAGTGATTCGTGAGAGGTGGTTCATATGCGTTGGACTGGAAAGCATATTTTACAGAAAAGGGACTTTTGCTTTCAAAGTGGCCCTAAAGAGACTCAGAAGGCAGCTCCCAGTGTGCTGCACACTTGTTTCCACAGACCTGCACGCATCACCAATACACAGTCAGCTGCATTTCTGTCCCTCGATGCACAGCTTTGAGAGTCAGTTCTGAGATCTGAATACAATTGTTGGTGAGCTGTGTGTACACAGAAAGTATATTCACTTTCCAGTTCTAAGTGGGCTTACCTTTTAAGCTCTCTACAAAGGTTTGCTGCAGGCTGGGTTCTCTTTAACATCAATTTCCCTTACCCAGAAGAGTGGAACAAACAAGTGATGCACCAGAGAGGTTGGGCAGGGTTGATCCAGAGGTTGGCAAACAAGTGTTTGTCTGCTGTATTGTCGAGGTAGCTCAAGAAGTTTGGACAGGCAGGCCGAGAGAAACTGACTAGGGAAATGATCGGAGGCTACTTTGTTAGTAGCTATAGGGACTCCTGCGCCTCAGCCTGGCAGGATCGGCGCATAAAATGCAACTTCTGCGCATTGGTTCGCTGGGTGAATTGGTGCACACTGGGGCCGAACAGTCCTTGACCTTTGCCTTTATGTGTGCACAAATGTTTGCCTAAAACACAATCAGGCCTGACAAGGGAGCATGCTACCGTGTGACACCGCCTATTCACCAGATAGATGTTCCCCGCCACACACGACCCAGCGCAGGCTTGTAAATACGTTAGGTATTTGTAATAAACCTATAAATTAATGTCGGATGATTGCTAGTTGCTGGGTAAATAGACTATACACATCTGAGGTGCACATCTCTCTGGCCTCTCTCTCTCTCCCTCTCTCTCCCCTATCCTAATATGGTCGGTAAGAACCAGAAATAAAACTGGCAGTGCAGGAAAGTTTGTATTTGAAGAATAAACAGTTTGGTCACAAGGGTAGAGAAACACCACCCTAAGTGACTTTTCTTCAAAGACGGGGGGAGGGGGCGGGGGGAGTGGTGAAGAGGAGAAAGGAATAGCAGACAACATTGGGAGGGATCTTTGCTTAGCACAGCGATTTTTGGCGGGAGGTTGGGATACTAACTGGTAATTTTGACTGAGCTCAGCCAGTGAAAAGGCTCTTGAAGCTCCGCAAATCCTTTGGACCTTTGGAAGCTCTCTTTTATAAATACCAAATAGTCTAGCTGAAAGAGAGAAACATCTTGTGAATATCTAAAACTAGTTTAGATCTCCTTCTAATCATCACATTATAGACCGGGAATGATTTAGAGGCAGGGTTGCCTTTCCTTCCACTTAGACATATATACATATATATAGTCATAGTCATTAACAACGAACAAACTTTTCAGATCCTTGGTTTCTAACCTAGCGCAGCAATTTCCACATTCTTGTAGTTACGCACAACTGTCCGATTTGTAGGGATCAGTTCCTGGAGCAAATAAAAGTGATGGACAAGATCGGGAGAACAAACTAAAAGAGGACAAGGCAGTTTCAGTATTCCTTCAGGAGGAGTCACTCATTCAAAAGAGGGGATCGGCTAACCCTGTGAACTAACCCTGGAACTGCATCCAATAGCCACTTTGCTTTCTTGAAACCTTTGCAAGGTCATTTAGGTTTACTTTAATTGTCTTCAAATCTTCAGGTGGAGGAGGTATGGTGGGCGGGCAGCCACCCCTTACATGCACTTTTTTTTTTTTTTTTTTTTTAATCAACACCTGGGTAGAATTCCCCTTTCAATTGGGCTGTGGTTCAGAGAAAAGGGAATTTAAGGTATGCCACATTCTAGGTACCAGGGGACTTAAAAGTGCATGTAATTGATACAGGAGAAAATTAAGGAGACCACTTCCATTTCTCAATAATCTCTCTTAAGAGTTTCCCCCACTTAGGGATTAGAATGCATCTTAATTAACAGATCTGAATATTCTTTTAGTTCACTTTTGTTATCTAATTAACAATATGACAGGTGTGATCTTCAAAATAATTAATTAAGGTTTCAAAAAAATGAAGATGAATGGTGACCTGTATATTTTGATTTAGATTTAAAAATGCAGCTAACCAAATATATTTGTATTTTGAGTTCGTAGAGTAACTGCCCATTTGATTACCTGTATAATCATGTTAACTGTTTCTTTTTCTTTTCTTATGGTTCTTTTTTGAGACAAAGTCTCACTATTCATCCTTAGCTGGTATTATTTAGAACAGGCTTGTCTTGAACTCACAGAGATCTGCCTGCCTCTGCCCCCTGAGTGCTGGGATCAAAGGCATGCACCACCATACCCACTGGCACTTAACTATTTCTTAAAAGTATTCTAATCTAAAGTAAAATGACTAGCTATTCTCTGTCTTTTTCTCTCTGTCTGTGTCTGTCTTTGTCTCTGTCTCTCTCTCTCTCTTCTCACACATTTTAATATCTTCCACATTGTACATGCTAAGGCTCCTGGTATTCTACAGTGATATGGAGAAAGCAAAGTAACAATATGTTTCTGATCCTTGCTTTTGTGGTTCTGTGCTTGTAGAGAATTAAGAGCTAAAATTCATAACCTGTGGTAATGAATTAGAAAGTTTATGTTTAATTGCTATACAATTAATTTAGGAATAAAAATTCTGGTTAGTTTGTAGTAGAAATATTTTAATATAATGTATTAATTTATAAAAATATCCTTATACTATATAAAACATTTCCACACATATTCTAGCCATCAATAATTCAAAAACTTAATCCATCCATTCATTTAGTTATTCAATTATGGTGACTCAAATTGAATATGAGAGATGGTCAATTCCATGCAGACAGGCTTCTAGGTTTATTGTATTTTTCTGACCAAAGGAAAAATGAATTAAGTATTAATATGTGAAATCTATAGGTGGTTTTATTTGCAGGTGTTTAAAGTAACATATACCTTATTGATATGGATGTAGACAATATGATTTAGAGAATTTTTATTCAAATGAATAGTGACTATTATGAGAAAGGTGGAAATATTTTAAAAGGTAATTGATTATAGCAATTTTATTCCTTTTTAATAAAAAAGATAATAGTTTAGTTTATATTTTAAAAAGTTAAGACATTATGTTTATTCTTTTGAGAATTCTGATTCTCCTCCAAAATTTATCTGCATATGAAATTAATATTCCTTAAGGTTAAAGAGTTTGTATTTACTAGAAACACATTGTACTATATGTTATGTAATTACATAGCATACATTGGTCTCTGGATTAATGCTTTCTTTAATGATTTTATTATAAAATGACCTCTACTTGCCATGACTTGTGGCATTTTGATATATATATATTTTACTATACAGTGAAATTAAGCTGAGGAAGTCAAGTTGGGCTTCAGGGCTGGGAAGGACTGAGGGGGAATCCTAACCCTCTCCATTGAATTTCCCCAAAGGAATATCCCCCTAATTTTGAAAAATGTGGCTTTGATTGTTCTAATGTCCCCACACTTTTGTTGTTTAGCACAGCTTCAGAGTGACAGTGCTACCTGTATGGTAGTCTTGTTAAGTTTGATGTGTGATGCTTTTCTGTATGCACAGTTTTTTAAAAATAATAAAGTTTATAAATGACTCCCCTGTACTCTGAGAGGTTTTGAGGGCATGAGAATCTACCTGTCAATTACTGCACCTGAGTTGAAATTGCCCAGATGTGTTACTCATAGGTGATTTATATGTGTGTAAGTGTACAGGCAGTTCCTAGTAAGTGATTGGTTTACCCTTTTTCCACACAGAGGAAGAGTTCTTTACACTCCTGTTTTTGATTCATAGACTCTGATCGAATCTACCCTGTAACATTTCCCAATAGCTGTTGTATTCTCCGTCCTCTGCTCCTAATTATTCCTGGCAGAGACTTAAAAACTGGGGACCATGATTCTGGCTATGGATGAATTCCACAGTGCACTGGATATTTGAGATTTGAGAGAGATTTGATCCAAAACTGCAGTCTTATAAAAATCCAGGCTAGGAGATGTCTGGTGTCCTGCTTTAAGACTATTTGGTATAGAAGTAGTGAATTCAGAATTAAAGAGGGGGAAGGATCAAGGAAGGCATTGGAGGAAGTGCAGGGCCAACTCCCTCCACTGCTTAGACACCTGACAATTCAGGAGTCCCTTAGTTTGCCTTGTCGCTAAAGCTTGGGCTGATCTGTCATTAGCAAAAGTCTGTCTATGCTGGGAGAGTGAGTTTGTCAGGCATGAAAAGCATAGTTGGGCTGGGCTCACTCTCTGATTTATGTAAAAGTAGTCTGGTACAGGGCATGGCACCTCAGTCAGTTTCCTAGGCTTTTGACAACATAGTTCTTGAAGGCCATATCCCTATTTCATTTATTTCTCACCTTCCTCCATTCCACAGTCCTCTTCCCCTTCTGACCTTTTTAGTGGCTCAATCCCCATCCACACTCCATACCCTCTACTGTCATAAACTTTCATCTCACCTCCTACTTTGGACCCCTTCCTCTCTTTTCAACTCCTCACCAGAACCTTGAAGATCTCTCTGATCTACTCCACTTTTTTTTTTTTTTTTTAACTTCCCTAATGCCTCTTACCCATTGCCCACTCTCACCTTTTCATCCCCACACCCTCAAGTTTCAGCTCCACAGATACCCCTATATCATTTCAGGAATAGCTTCCAAAACTTCCTACCTCTTACATACCTCCTAGTGTCTCTTTTCCTTCAATTCTTACTCCTTCATATTTAGAGTTCCTAAATCCTTCTCCTCCCACTCCTGCATACCTTTTTGCAGGTGGTATTTAAGCCTCCCTATCCATATGTGTAGAAGAACCTGGAATTGGGCATCTTGCCTCTGATGCCTTCTTCCTCACAGCTTCTTTTTGGGGGAATAGATCAGAATTTCCTTCTCCCCAATTCTAGAGATCCTTTTGCTACCTCTCCTTTTTTTCAGTTACAGCCTGGTGGGTCTTGGACCCTGAACACTAACTGTTACACACTGTCCTGGGCTAGATAAGAAGCCAATGGGAAGCCTGTGCTTTGGCTCTCAACTTTGCAGAATTTCACCTTGCCTCTTGTTTTAATTTTTTCTTCATACCTCTGTAGGTGAGACTCATATGTGTCTCATAAAGGGACTCTTCTTTAAACTGGAGATGGTCTGATCGGATCAACTTAAAAACTGTTCATTGTACTAAAGACAGCTAGAACAAATCTGACCAAGTTGAGCTTACATGTTTAAAAAAATTCTGGAAACATGTTCTGAAGCAACCAACTGAAATTGTAGCAGTATGAGGAGATCTTATTTGTGCATTTAAAAAACACAGGGAGATTCAAAGAACTTAGAAGTTTAAGAGTAGAATGACACGGGCTTGATCAAATCTGACAGTAAACATTTTTGGAACAAAAAATATTTTGAAGGTATATATTCATCTGGATGAATGTTTAGTGTATCAAAAAGAAAATGACAAGTTCATCTTCAAGATTAGGATGCGTCCTGTGAGACAAGTGTCTGCCAATTAAATATTGAAGCAACAGTCATTGGGTTATTTTATAACCCAACATACAGATAAATTAAATATAATTTTTTCCACTGATAACTCTGTTTAGAGAACAAGGCACAAATATTTGTATTCATCCCTGTTTCAAGTAAAGGAGAAATATAGACTTGGCATATTTCAAAAGAAATTAATCCATTTGGACTAAAATTTGAATACTCAATTCTTTTGGTAACCTTTTGTTTTTTCCATATTAATATGGCATTTGTTAAAATATTCTGTTTGAAAAAGATGAAAATAGGGTCATGATAGGTGTCCCAGGCTGGCCTTCAACTCAGATTCTTCTGGTGGGGCTTCCTGAATAACAGGATTACAAGCATGCACCACCATGTCTCTCTCCTTGTTTAAAATTTTTAAAAGAAAATAGAGAATAGGGAAGACAACAAAGTAAGAGAGAAAAGCTTAAAATACTTTAAATTTTAGATAACTGGCTTCATTTCATATTATAAGTTTTTACTGCTACTGATCAAAAAGGTGGTATGCTGATGGTCCTAAAATATCTCAACACCTAAACTTCACAAGCTCTAAAATGCAGCTAGTAAAACATGCTGGCAAATAGGCATTTGACAAGAAGATATTTAAACATACTTTTTCAAATCAAGATGAAGTAGCTATGTATTACTAGGGATAGACCCCAGGGTTTTGCACATGTTAGATATGCCATTTTAATAACAGGATTGTATGAGGAACATGTTGATGCATCTGAGTTTTTCTTCATGTTTATTAGGACAGCATGTTTACTTGTGGTATGAAGAGAGAAGGGAAGGATTGTGGGTATGGGACTGTTGCTAGGGATCTGTGAACATGGAAAGAGTTTTGTAAGACTACACCAACTTTTTGGCACTCTCATCCATTGGTCCTAATCTACAAAAACTGACTAGAAATTTCTGCCTTGGTTGGTAAAATTAGAGACAATGTCACTGAAAATGGTTGAAAAAATCAACCTGGAAATACATGGGGACATTATCAGCCCAGATAAACAGGATTTAAAATGAGAGGAAATGTATGATATGAGGTAAACATAAGTATAAAATAGGATATTTATTGTCTAGTAGTATAACTTCTTATATGTTCTCTAAATTTTTTAAATGTACTATAGACACATTGTTTAAGAAAACCTGCATTTTTGTCTCTTTTCTTTATATATTTGCTTTATAGCCCTAAATAAATAGAGAAAATCATTCTCTTAACACTTGTCAGAAGGTTAAGTTGCTGTAAGCTTTTAGCTCACCTTCTAGTGCAGGAAGAACTGTAGAAGTTTTATTAGGTCCTCTTCATAGGCAGAGGGAAAGGGAACAGTAAGTAACCATGGTAACAACTATTCAGTCTAGAAAAGGTAAAGCCATAGGAACTGTGTTTTTTTTTTTTTAAACACAAATCTAAATATCAAACTCTAAAGCACACACATGTACAACCATGTACACATATACACTCTCTCTCTTTCACACACAATGAATATACTATTTAAGAAAATTCTCTGATTGTTTCAATTTATTAAATAAATATCATTATTCATCAGTTGTATTATTAATACATTAACATCTTAATAAATTAATGCTATATAAACTTCATAAATATCAATATGTTTGATGTTTTTGCTAGTTCTGTCTGATTGTATGTCTGTACATAGTGTGTGTGTGTCTGTGTGTCTGTGTGTGTGTCTGTGTGTCTGTGTGTGTGTCTGTGTGTGTGTGTGTGTGCCTGGTGCCAGAAGAGGGCATCAGATTACCTGGGACTGTAATTACCATCAGTTGTGAGCTGTTTTCTGGGTGCTGGGAATTGAATTTGGACCCTCTGGAAGGGCACCTAGTGCAGAACCATCTTTTTGGCCCAAGTGTTTTAGTATTGACTATTATATAATGGGCATTGTTCTTAGAAAAAGCCCAGAAACTCAGAAATGGTGTCAGTAGCAATATACTATGTTAAATAAAACCTGATTATAGTTATAGTCTGAATGGCGTTCTCAGAGTAGGCAAGAAAACTGATCTCTTATCTGTTTCTTTTGGTGTCCTGTCCAACAACCATTTAATCACAGTTAAAGTAAAAGCTTCATTCTTCATGTTTTGCCTTTTCCTAACCATTCCCTTCTCTCCCAAGCCTAACAAGAGTCTGGTAGACAGCAGCAACAACACCATTATTATCAAGCACTTATTGCATGCTATGAACTGTGAAGGAAGTTGAAACTTGTGCAGGTATGTGTGGAGCCCAGTGCCATATCACAGTCTGTGAGATATTTTAAGATTAAGTAGATATTCTAGCTCTGAGTCTGCTCATCTTCTCAACTGGAAACCTCATCAGAACCCTGGCTGACCCCATGTACACTCAGAGTCCTAATGAATGGTACCCTTGGCTCCTAAAAGCTCCTAGATACAGGCAGTTTGGGACAGGGAAGACAGCTTCCAAATATGTGGTTGTAATTTTTGGGTTTTGTTGTATAGAGCTGTCAGGTTTGACCTGAAGTCTCAACCAATCCTGGATCAAAATTGTTAGAGCTCGGTTCTACCACGTTCTGTTGTACAATAGCAGTCACAACATAACCCAACTTTCCCCTGTGACTTTGTTCTTTTGATTTTTAATAGATCAAAGATGTGCAAGGAGGAAGGAAAATCGAGGGAGAGGGAGGGGGATTAAGAGGAGGTATAGGGATTGTTGTCATGTCAAGACACATCGCCCATTCGAGGCCACTAGCCCTATTAGAAGGGAAAAGTGCACGGAAAAGGGCTAGAAACCTGCACTTGGCGGGCATTGTTTGGGGGATTTGAGCAGGGGCTGGGGCAGCAGCCGCCGCAGCCACACAGTACAGTTTCCATAGCAACGCAACCTGCTGCTGCCGCCGCCAAAGTTGAAGGCGGTTGAAAGGGCTTGAAGAGACCAGAATCACAACCTTATTTTGGTTGAACAACGGGAAGAAAATGAAGCAGGGAAAAAAGGAAAAGAGGAAGGGGAGGTGCAAGGGAGGAGGGGAGGAGAGGAGAAAAAGAGGAAAGGAGGGAGGGGGAAGGGAGGGAGGGAGAGAGAGAATGAATTTAAATGAATGAGAGGGAGGAGAGAATCTGAGAGGGAGGGCAGGCAAACACTGAGGAGAACCCTACCCAGGCCTATGAATACTGGCATTGTCTCTTTATGAATCTGATTTACCATATCATAACCCCCAGGAAGAAGAAAACATCAATATCCTGAAGTAATGGAGATGTTTCTATGGAAAACCTAGGAATTTTAGTCTATAACAGATTTGGTGTAAAAAAAAAAAGAAGGAAAATCAAAGAGATCAAAGGCAGAACTCCCTGGAGTTATAGATGTGTCTCTGAATTAAAGATGGGTGGCATGTAGACTACAAAGTACTCCCCCCCTTTCCACTTAGATTTCTGTTTTCATTTCAGGGGAGGTGCTAAACTAATCATATCTGAACTAGGTTGTCATTTTGAACAATGTCATGAAAGGAGAGAGATGGAAAAACCAGTAACTTGGCCTTTTCTGCTTCATTGATTTTTCCAGCCATCTTCTTCAGCATTCTCAATGGAAGCATCAGCCTATCCCTCTTGGGAAGTCACAATCCTAACCTTAAGCTTATAGGGCACTTAGGAAAATTAACATCTGCTATGTCAGAGAAGGAACAAAATACTATACTGGCTTTTGGCTTCAGTAGACTAAGCTTGGGACAATATCAGAAGCTCCTGGTGGTAGTTCTAGAGAAGTTGTCAGCATCCTCAGAAGGACATGCACTCCAGAGTGAGGCCATATTGCATTGTGGCTCCTGGGAATTTGTAGCAGCCCCAGAAGTAACCTTTGAAGATGTAGGTCATAGCAGCTTTTCCAAGATGGTCCCAGTGGTAGGAAGGGAGACTCTTTAAATCAGTAGTGTCTGTCAGACAAACCTTTATTTACATATAAGAAAGGAGGAAGATTTTTTTTCCTAGGAATCCCGGGAACAGAGACTATTTCCCATTCTATGGTTGTTTTATTATTAATTAACTGATTGGTTTGATTTCTGGTGCTGTGTTTGAATCTTAGGCCTTGGGCATGAGCATGCATATCTCTATCTCTAGTTCCTGAAGTGCTTCAACTATTTAAAAACATCTTATTCATCAGTGGGGCTGTGATAGCCAAAGGATTTTTATTCCTTTTAAGAAAAATCAAAAAACGTCAAGGACCCAGACTGTCATGCATCAGGATGAAGGGGGCAGTCTCAGCTAGGATGGGCTGTCTCTCCCTGTGAGCAAACTCATTCTCTGCCAGCACCAAGAGCATTCTCTTTACTCTGTCAGGGATTGCTGCCCTGAGAAAGTTGCATTGCAGTTTGTAGGGCTGCTGCAGGGGTGTTTCCCAAACTTGGTTTGTATTAAAACAGAAAGTTTGCACAACTTTGTCTTTCCTCTACTGCACAGAGATTGTGTGTGGGCACCCAGCACTCCAGAGGCCACAGGCTTTGCCTTCCGTTCCCCCAAGTTTGATGCATATTTGGAAAGTCAACGAATTTGTTTGCACCCCACCCCCACAGCCAGCCGCTGCTTCTTCCATATGAACTAACCGAACTAACGAACTAACCGGAGAAATACTGTTCCCCAGGGCCAATCAGCATCTTTATCGACCTGTGTCGGTCCCAGGGTCGATGTTTACTAAGTAAAAGTGTGACGGCTAAAGATTTCTTTGTACTAGCTGCAGCTGTCTGGCAGTCCATTGTCCGGCCAGAGATGGACGCAGAGACTCCACAGCACCAGTGCTGTAGACTATGTATAAATGCAAGTCAACGTTGGTTGCGCTCATAGCAGTCCCCAAAGCTCTACAAATTCCCCTTTATGTCTTGGTCTTCTTTTTATCAACGGAGTCCTCCAGATACCTCTTTCCTTAAGCGGGAAGCACAGATGTCGAAAACATCCAGAATCCAGGAAAGGGCGAGGGACCAAAAAGAAAACCCTAACCCTCCCTATAAAACTAGGTTTGGGAGAGCAGCGCCATTTGAATTTCTGAATTCAGCCATCTTTCTTCCAGGTTACCATTGTGCACATGGAGGTTCTGAAGGCAAACAGGAGGGAGTGGGAAAGGGGAGCAGTTAGCTTAATTTTGTCAGACTGGGATTTTCTGAAGAAACAAACAAACAAACAAAAAACGATAGCCTGTACCACCCAGCCGAGCATAATGGATGAAATGATAACATTTTGATTCTTTACATCTGCTTGCTGCTAGACATTTTCCAAGTTAGGTGAGATGGATAAAGTGAATGGCCAGTGATGCAGCCTGAGCAGGATGTCTTACAGCTTTAAGATATATGCCCATACAATCATTTCTTCAGATTCTGGCTTTGACTCCAGTGAGGTCCTTGGGACACACTTTTGGGAAATTTTGCAAAGTTGCCATGTCCATCTATTTCTTCATTTAGCCCAACAGAGCATTCCTGGTCTTCAGACAGCCAAATTTAACCACTTAAAAGCATAGCTGTGCCCACTCTGGACTGTATCTAATGGAATCTGTCAAATGTCCCTAGTTTTTCTTGTTTTGGAAAACAATTCATTAGATGTTTTCTTAGCATTTCTCATGAATCTCTCATTATTTCATGAAAATAAAATCTTTGATCAGTTCTCTGCTAGACATTAGGGGATAAAACCATCCATCTTCAATGGTTTCTCTCTGCTTCATTTAGTGAGTTCATAGTCAGATAGAGATGATAATCAGACCCCAAACTTAAAAAAAACATCAGAATGTTGCTGTTGGGGAAGTGAACAGAACCTCTAAGAATGAGAGCTTTTGATTTAGATTTAGGAGCAACACATACCATAGCCTTTGCCTCTTTTCCATCCTTGCTCAAGAAGTTAGATTGCTTTTTAGTATTTATTTATTGTAACTAGGAAAAATTAGGAAGACTAAAATTTTGAACAGCAAAAAGTAAATGTTTTTTGTTATGCAAGTGAGAAAGAAAGTTTTTAGATTTCCAACCCATCCAAGATAAATTGTCAAAATTTCAAGACAATTAAGGAAGGATGGTGAGGGTTTGAACATTCTGTCATTCTGATTGCCTTCCTGCCTGTTTGCAATTTGCTGGAAGGAACTGGGGGAGAGGGATATCAGAAGTCAACTACTGACCAGGAAGTCAATTTTTCTGTTTTAGGTAAAAAGGAAAACTGTAGGAATAAAAAAATGAACTCTCAAATGAACCCAGGATCCTCAGGTTTTGAAGATCTAGCGAGCAGGCTTGGTGGGTTCATTTATCTTGTTAGCTAGTGGGAGCCTCATGGCAAATATTGGGGGAGGGGCAGATTAAGGCCGACTACCCCCACAGCCTAGCACATTAATTGTTAAATTTCTGTATTCTTAGTTTGATGAACATATTTCTCTTTCAGTAATCATTTACATTCTTCCAATAGTGGGTGCTGGTTGCTCTCCTGGCTGAGAATGGGGTCTGGAAACTGAGCAGACATCACAGGCTCAAATTTTTTCCCCCCTCTGGGTTGGAAGCCAGCCTGCACCGCTAGCGCTAGCAGCTCTCCCCTGAGTTGGAAAGACTGTGGGGAAATATTGGGTAACTTTGTCACATCTTCAACAAATAAGCAGGGTAATTAAAATGACGCAGATGCTGGTGTTGAACTTTGCGGTTTCTATGATCATTAAAGGCAGTGACTTAAAAAAAAACTTAATTAAGTCTAATGATGGACCTTTTCTTCTCTTGAATAGGTGGTGAGCTAAACCAATTAGACACATTCATCAAATCCTTCACACCAAGTTTCTATAGATGTTAGGATATGCTCTTAATGCAGCGCAAAAACTCGCAAATTACCGTCCAGCAAGGCATGTGGGGGAGGTGCCTCTACCCTTTAAAGAAAACATTCCAGAAAGATCAGCTGTGTGGGGGGGCAGCTTTTTAGGGGGGTAAAAGCTGTGTGTAGGGGAGCTGTCTGGTGTGGGGAGGCTGTGTAGGCCCACAGTTGGATTTTCTTAGTGTGGCACCTAGCCTAACTTTTTTCCTAAAAAGCTTTTCAAAATTAAGGATTTTATGGGGGGTGGGGTGGGTATCATCCTCTAAATCCCTTTTCTCAATCAAAGATCCCAGGTTTGGGCATGTTAGCAAACCCAACTTCTTATGATTCAGAATGGCTGGAATTTAGAAGACAATAGAAATCAAAGAGGAAAACAATATTTGTTCTTGTGAATTGCTTTTTAGAGTCTCCAAAGAACCAAAGGAGGACAGAAATGTTTTCAAGGGACACAAATTCTCTCCCTCCCTCCCTCCCTCCCTCCCTCCCTCCCTCCCTCCCTCCCTCTCTCTCTCTCTCTCTCTCTCTCTCTCTCTCTCTCTGTGTGTGTGTGTGTGTGTGTGTGTGTGTGTGTGTGTGTGCACGTGCGCACGTGCGTGCGCGCTGTACCTTGTGGAGGTCAGAGGAAGTTAAAGGTGGAGTTAGGTATGCAGGGCTCACTGCCAGCCCTAGCAGGTCCTCCTGAACCTCATCCCACCTTGTGAGGAAGCTTCAACATGAAATGATCCATCCGATCTGCTTCAGCCCATTCAGAACTTCCTCCTGTTTGATGTCAGATTCAGTCTTCTCCTGAAGTTGCAGAAGTTGTACTTCTGAGCTTCCTGTTACCTGGTTGCTTTGTTTTTTCTCTACGAGTTCCATCTTGGTTCAGGTTGGTGTGGTCTCTGTTGTTTGAATAAGACCTTTCTATCTTCAGAAGCAATAGGCATGGGTGACATTTTGGAGAAGAATTTTTAGCAAGTGAAAAGACATTAATGGTTGCTTCCAACAGACTCTGACATGCAATGAGCATCACCTAATATAGGCCCTTAAGTGTAACATCACACACACACACACACACACACACACACACACACACACACACTGTAGATACCCATGTGTCTTTATGAGCTATCATATGTTACATATAAGAATTTCTGTGCACATATACTTTAGATGTGCAATACCTGCTAGGTGATATATAATAAATGGGGGGCACTGGTGTGTTGTGTGTACTTATATATGTTTATGTACTTTTATTTGGGACTAGGAAATGAAGATTGAAATCTTCTAAGCTCTGTTCTTAAGTGTCAGAACAAAAACAGGCACGTTCATGTTGGCAGTGCATTTCTGCTGTGTATCTGTGGGCCTGCTGAACTATTTTCTACTATCTTCACATATATAAAGGAGTCAGTCATAAAAACAGGAAAAAACATGCTCACCATGACCATAGTGCATATGCCTTTGCTTCAGTCTTAGTTTCTTCTGTCTTTAGTTAGCTTCAGTGACAGGAAAGGGAACTTATCCTTTGCCTGGAGACTCTTTCAGAGACAAGTTCCAAGTTTGTGGGTGACTAACACCCAGAATAAGGAGAGCTGAGCAGAAGGTGCAGCTCGGACCTATTGCTGGGAGAAGTAAAAATGACAGTTGAGAAGGGGAAGTAAGTCTCAGGCAGAGCCAGTGTGTGAGCTCTTAGGCATGGCTCAAGGTGAATTCTTTGCTTGTTCGAGTCATGTCCCCCCCCCCCCCCCCCGCCGCGCTCTCACCCCTGCCTGACCAGTCTTTGATCCCCAAGGGAGAAAGAAGTTGGAAAGCAAACTTTTAAAATTTCTTCCTGCAGACCACAAGTTCTGCCTGTAATCGTTTTTTAAGTTCATCCTGGAGCTCCTTGCCAAGTGAATCTCCAATGTAAATAATCACCTCCCCACTCAAAGTCACGCCTTTAAAGGGAACACTGGTGACCTAATTACTCTTGAATTATGCAAAGATCTCTGCGGAGGATGAAACTTTGGACAAATAAATGCAGCATTGTGCGCAGCGGACCGCTCTCCTTGCCTTTTCATCACAGAGTGCTCTGAAGGCTGCAGAGCCCTTAGACACCTGAAAACTGCCGCTATTGGGGGCAGAGTCAGAGACTCCTGTCCAATTAACCTACTTTTCCACGCAGTGGCAAGGTTTTTTTTTTTTTAGGTTGGATAAGGAAAAAGAGGGATGTGCAGGGATTTATTTTTCCCCTTCCCCTTCCGGGATTCCAAATTAACTTCCTTTGCCAAATGTTGTAGTGGTGATTCCTTGAAAGTCTGCACTTCAGGCAAAAACTCAAGATACCCAGAGCATTGTTTAGCAAAGTCCTGGAGGTGGGGGTGACCCTTAGGGAATTCTTCAAGAGACACAATGTCCTGGAAACCGATCTCTGTGCTTCAATAACGACTCTTAGACCAGTCCCATCAAACAGGTTCTCAGCGTATGAGAATAAAAGGAAAAATATGAAGAGCCTTGTGATTGCTAGCTGCAGAGTTAGAAAAAAGTTATAAACAAGAATATGGTGAACTACATTTCAGATGAAATTCCCTAAGTAGCAGAAATCAAGGTCTTAATCACACACAGGGCATCCTCTTCAGGGTGTTTGTTGAGGTAAATACACATTGCCTAGCAATGATAGTTCATGTTGTTTTGCTAGGAGGGAGATTTTTCATTTCAAACTAACGGATTCATTTTCATTTACTTGAATTTGATTAGGGCTGAAATTGTGTTTTCAGAATTAACAGATTAGCGGTCATGTTTTCACATCACATTCTCTGAACATAATTAGTTACCACAAATACTCAAGAATTCATATGGCATTTCTGAAGAGAGACACAGAGAAAGAGAGAGAGACAGAGAGAGAGAGAGAAAGAGAGAGAGAACAACATAATTTTGTCTCAAAGTCTCCAAAATATTTTCTTGTATTGACAAAACTCATATTAGCTGTATGAAAATAATTTTGGAGGAACTTGAGAACTTGCATGGTATTTGAAATTTACAGAAACTGAAGGCTGGATGCTTTTAGAATTAGGACAGAAAACCAAGACTTCGTGTAGACTTTTAGAAATGTTGGTTTTAAAAATATAGGATGCAAATTATGAATGGGGGCTTTAGGGAGAGGGGCAAGAGGAACCGACCAACACAAAGTATGTATGAAAGTGTCATAATGAAAGTCACTCTTTTATATGCTAATTAAAAAACAAATTAAATAAGAAACAAATATTAAAATACAGATGTCTCAGCAGTCAATTAACTGATCCCCTCCAGCTTTAAAAACTCCACAGGATACTAGCTAAAGGTGGACACAAATGTTCCTCCAGAGGGTTGATGTACATTTATTTATGAGGCTCAAGGCAACCAGTGTTTGTAAAGCAGGTATAGAAACAGTTTCCAAGATCTCAGCATATTGGGAGGGGGCGAGGGGCAGTGAGTGGAGAGGGGGTTAGAAGAGAAGAGGAGGGGAGAACTTGAGGGAGCAGGAAGACTGAGTTGGGGAAAAAATAGAGGAGAACAAGAAAAGAGATAGCATAATAGAGGGAGCCATTATAGGTTTGAAGAGAAAACTGGCTCTAGGGAAATGTCCAGAGACCTACAAGGATGATCCCAACTAACAATCTGAGCAATAGTGGAGAGACTACCTTAAATGCCTTTCCCTATAATGATATTGATAACTAACTTATATGCCATCACAGAGCCCTCATCTAGTAGCCATTGGAAACAGAAGCAGACACCCACAGCTAAACACTGAGCTGGACTTGTGGAATCCAGCTGCAGAGAGGGAGGAGTTATGAGCAAAGGGACCAAGACCAGGCTACAGAAACCCACAGAGACAGCTGACCTGAACAAGGGGGAGCTCATGGATCCCAGACTGATAGCTGGGAAACTGGCATAGGATAGGACATACCCAGACCCCTGAATGTAGTTCTCAGTTAGAAGAGCTGGGCAGTCAATGAGTGGAACCAGGATGTATCCCTGGTGTAGGAAAGGACTTCCAGAGCACGTTCCCCATGGAGGGATACTCACTTAGCTTAGAGACAGAAGAGGGGGCTTAGGACCTATCTCAAATGACTTGACAGATTTTGATGATCCCTCCTGGAAGGCCTCCACATCCCTGGGAAGTGGGTCAGGAATGGAATGGGAGGGGGGGCATGGGAGGATGGGAGGGAGAGGAAACTGGGAATGCTATTTTAAATAATAAAAAGAAAAGAAAATAAACAGGTTGCAGGACTGACAGAGGTAAAACTTCTAGGGTGAGCTTTTGGGAAGCAAGTCATGAATTGTGTTTTTAAAATATATTTGAATTTATGTATATGTATAGTAGATTTGCTTATTTTATTTTATATGTATGCATGTGTTGCCTGTATGCATGCATATGTACCACATGCAAGCCTGTTACAAACACATGTATATGTACCATATCCACACCTTTCCAAACACTGGTTGCCTTGTACATCAACCTTCTGGAGAAACATGCACTGGGGAGTCAGAAGAGGGGACTGGATCCCTTGAAACTGGAGTTACAGATGATTGTGTGGGTGCTGGGAACAGAACCTCTGTAAGAACAAACACATCTTTAACCACTGAGCCATTTCTCCAGCTCCTGTGTGTTCTTTCTTCAGGAAACATCTTCATCAGCACACAAATGTTTCACTGAAAATAGCTAAATCACAATGTCTTGAGTAATGGGTTATGAATTCCATAGCTAAGTGCACTACTCTGCAGTTTTCCTGTCTATGTGTACTCAAACAATACCCTGTTCATATACACATACACATAGACAAAGGAGTTGTGCCTTCAATGATATATGATAAATAAAACAACAGGTAAACTGATGAGCGGGAGACCCAAAGTAGATCTACTATGTAGAATTACAAATGTGAGTCATACAGAAGTGTCAGCTGAGACTGTGACTTCAGAACGTGATAATTTGCTGAGCAGTGGTGGTGCACTTGGGAGGCAGAGGCAGGAGGTTCTCTGTGAGTTTAAGTCTAGCCTGTTCTACATAGTGAGTGAGTTCTAGGTCAGCCAGTGCAATGTAGTGAGACCCTGTCTTAGAAAAAAAAATCCAAAAACCAAAACAAACAAGCAAGCAAACAAAAAACAAAACCAAAAACACAAAAAAAGAAAGTGTTAATTTATAAAATGTCACTGGGTTGATGACACATACAGCTTTAGGTACCCCTGACAAGGCTTATAAAATCAGCAAGGCCAAGGCCCTATAATATGTTAATACTCTAGTATGAATTAGAATGAAAAGATAATTCTAATTTCATATTTAGTAAACACGTAGACTTTTGTTAGGCTTGAAGAGATCTGGTTATTATAATCTATAAAAATATTTGTATCAATTACTTATCAGTCTTTTCCAAACCTATGTGCATGTATTTTCCTGTTTAACTAAAATGCCTTCAAAATTTTAAGAGAATCTTTTAGCTGAAAATTTTTATAAGCAAGCACACTTTTAACTTGCACATTTCAGTCATCATATCACAATTACGAAGTATTTGTTTAAAATAAAGGTCCTAGTTCCTAGCATTGTATATTTTGAGTATTTTCTCCTGTGGCCATCAGTTATCCCTACAATTATCTTTCAGTTTGAGACTAATTTACAACTGTTTTAAAGATATATTTTTATATCATTGTTTTCTGGATAAAACTTACTTTTATTCTAGTGTTAGTTATTATGTCCAGTTTTCCCCAAAACAATTCATTTCTAAAGCCCCTGAAATTTCATAGGAGTCTGCTGTGTGGTGATGCAGTCTTGGCTCTTTCCCCTAGCTATTATTATATGTATTCTCGAGTGAAATAATTTTTTATTATTGGTGATTACTTCCTAGCAATTATAATTGAGAAAGATTTCTTTTTATTTAAAAAAATAAAAATGTTTAGATTGTAATGGCTCACTATGCTTTTTCTTTAGGCTCAGGTATCTTTACCATCTGAAAAATTCAAGTCAAGTCATAGTACAATCATTGGAATGGAAACATTAGGGAAAATAAAATTTGCTGATTATTCTTGGGTTTTGCATATGTTTGTTTAGATTATAAAAGTGCACATAACTGTTTAATTAGTGGACTGAGAAAACACTTTGGGCATGCTTTGGTGTTTTGGTATACTGTGGATGAAGATGAGAATTAGTTAATTACATTTTCTTTCCCAAAGGAAAAATTTCTCTGTTGTAATTTGTTATTTTAAATACCAACAAATTGTATATTAGAAATATGAGTGTATGACCTTAATAAAATAAGGTAGAAAATTATCCTACATTATGAAGTATAAATATGAATTAAATTAAAGCATTAATTCAAATGGTCAGCATATTTTTTTATGGTATTAATTTTATATGTGTATTTAAGACAAGATCAGACAAATTTAGGGTGGTAAGACCATAGGACATATGTATTTAAATAAAACCCTCCATATAGACAGACATTCAGAGACAGAAACACATATAATATCTTTTATTTATTCAGGAGTAAACATAATTAACTATAAGGAGATGGTCTCTAAGAACATGTTATTTGCACAAAGTAATACATTTTTTTTTTAACATTTGAAGTGTATACAGTCTATCACCTCTCTAATAACAGCTTGAGTTTCAAGTTTTGATATTTTCCAACTTTATTCTACTCTTTTTCGGAGCTGTGGATTGATCCCAGAACCACGTACGCATTAGCCCTTACTCCACCTCTGAGATGGGCCTCTTCCTCCTTTACTCTTATTAGCTGAACTTCTCTGAAAGAAGTCACATATTACCATGGTGATATTTATTTAAAAACATGATACATTTTATATGACTGCTCCCAGGGAATATGTTTTATGTGTGAATTCTTTGTGCAATATTTATTTCAAATTACCTCTTTCTTTATAGCATATCCCAACAAGTTTCTTACTCTGATAAGTTCTGTTCATTCTTTAATTTCCTACTTTTTATTTACAGTTGTGAAATAAAAACAGAAACTTCTAAGAGCAGTTTATTTATGTTGGATACAGCAATATCTATCTCCCAATAGGAACATTATCTTTTGGAAGTGATGCTGACACTCTGGAACATATGCCAAGCTGTCCTGGAATGCTCTATATTGCAAGCCAAGTCCAACCAGACTACTGGGAGTAGAAAGACGTTCGTTAGTGCCTATTTGCTCCTTTGGTGGAGAGTTCACCACCATCTGAGTCAGGATAAACTTGAGCACCAAACATTTTTTGTAGCCTTGAAAGAATACTCAATATCTTTTGGCCTAACAGAACAAGCATCTTCTCAAATTTTTATAATGTCAAGAGGTTAAAAACAAAACAAAACAAAAACCACTGAGTTTATGTGTAAAATTGTTCTGGCAAGTTCTAGTTACTTTACACAAAGATAATTAAAACAGTACTATATATAGCTGCTGAAAAGGCTACGTACATTATTTGAAAAATTTAAAATTACATTTATTTATGTATGATAGGCCATGCGTGGTGCTTGCAGAGGACAATTTTATAAGTGGGTTCTCTTTTCTACCATGTGGGACCTAGGGAATAAACTGAGCTTGTCAAGCTTGGCCGAATGTACCTTTATCTACTGAGCTATTGGCAAAGCCCCCTCCCATTATTTTGTTTGTTTGCTTTTCTAGGCAGGATTTCTCTGTGTGTAGCCCTGTCTGTTCTCTCTGGAACTAGCTCTGCAGACTAGGTTGGCCTTGAATTTACAGAGATCCACCTGGCTCTGCTGCCTGAGTGCTGGGATTAAAGGCATGTCCAAAAAAAGCCCACTTTTTATTTTACTCATTTTATTATTGAGATATCTGTTTAGAGAAATTTCATAACTTTAACATTGTCTGAAATAAATCAGTGGGCTTTAAAAAATTACATTTATTAGTATGTCATGGTCATGTACACTTTTAATCCCAGCCCTCAGGAAGCAGGAGAAGATGGATGCCAACAAATTAGAGGCCAGGTTCGTCTACATAGTGGGTTCTAGGCCAACAGGACTACACAGTGAGATCCTGTTTCAAACCAAACAAACAAAAAACAAATAAGCAAAAAAAAAAAATAGCAAAAAATTATAGAGGCTGGAAAGATGGTTTTGGGGTTAATAGTACTGGCTGCTTTTACTGAGTACTTGGGCTCAATCCCCGGCACTCACATGGTGACACACAATTGTGTGTAATTCCAGTTCAAGGGGGAATCTGATGCCCTCTTCTGGCCTTCATGGACATCAGGCACTAAGGTGTATATAGACATATGCAGGCAAAATCCCATCCACATAAGTTAAAAGTAAAACTCCCTCATCGGAATACGTGCATGCATGGAAGCCAGAAGGCAATGTGTAAGAGCCTGTGCTCTCCTTCTATTATGAATCCTCAAGGCCAAACTCAAGTTATTAGGTTTGCAGCATCAGTTTCTAACTGCCAAGGAATCTTACTGGTCCTGAATTTGTGGTGTTTTTGAAGGGACCATCCATATTTAGGGACATATTGAGGAAATGCAAGAATTAAAAGCTAGCTAATGCCTGTAATCTCTGCAGTTAGGAGGCTTAGGCAACAAGATCATGTGTTCAAGGCCAGCCTAAGCTACTCAGTACAATCCCATTAAAAACCAAACATATCCACAAGTTAGTAAGCAAAACAAACAGATAAACAACACCACTGACTATAAATAAGAGTCTAGAAATAAGTCAACACTAAGATGGCTTTGGAAGTAGTGGAGTACTTTGGAAGAAGTAGCATAGTGGAGACAAGTCTTTGGTGGAGAGCTAAATGCTACTCTCATCGGACTTTGTGTTTAATATATGAAGAAATGGAAGTTTATGGACATTAATTAACCTCTAGTTACCATGGCTGGTCTCCATCTAGTATTTATCTGTGGGGATAGGCACAAAATTCTGACAGTGAACACCTTGTAAGGGAAAGCTGCCTCCCCTAGCACTGTTAAACTTGTCTTTAAATCAAAGACTTTGATTTGAAGCAATTAGGGTGAAGCCCTTGCTGTGGATTGCACTTTATAGGGAGACAAAAACAAATTACTCACCAGAAATCTACTTTCTCTTGGAAATGCTGGAGAATGGTGCAATGGGCATGAACAATATAGTAAGGCAGTATTTCAGTGGACTCTTCCTTGAGAAGGAAAATGCAAATGTAGTACAGGTTAAGTAAGTGTCATGTCATAGAAATCCACTTGAAAGGAGCCATCACATGAACCAAGGTTTGGGTCATCCAGATGGCTCTGTGAGTAAAAAGAAAAGGATACTTTGCATAAGAAGCCTGATGACCTGAGTTAGACCCAGGTATCCCATAGCAAGAGAGAACAAACTCTCAAAGGTTGTCCTTTGATCCCCACATGTTGCTTGCTGGTGCGTATTAACACACACACACACACACACACACACACATACACACACACACACACAGGCTAGCACTGTATAAAAATAAAAAACAAAAGGGTTTGCAAATAAAAATTAGGACATAAAGTTGGGTGGGTAGGAAAAAGAAGGAAGATCTGAGAAGAGTTGGGGGAAGGGCGTCAATATGATCAAAACTTCTTGTATGAAACTCTCAAAGAACTAAAAGAATTGTATGTCAATTGCAAAAATGAAATTTATATTGGTCAACATTGATTTGAAGAGCAGTAGATTTAAGATCTTTGGTTTTATTTCCCTTTTTGTACTACAGGCCAGAAACTAGTGTGTGGATGCTGTCTATGTCAAGAATTAAAAGAAAATTTGTTTTAAGCTAGAAAAATAAAGTTAAATAAAAACAACAAAAGAAAGCAAAAATAAACAAAACAAATGCCAGTTTGTGTCTTTGTGTGTGTGTGTTTCAGGACAATAGTTCTACATAGTGAGTAGAATCTTGGAATAATAAATCAGCACTGAGCACTTTGTCAGATATGATCTACTTAGTAAATTAGTAATACATAGTTTAATTTAATTAAATTTTTCTTTCATGTCATTTGGGGAGTAAAATGTTCTTTATTGGCCTAAAAATACAATAAATACAATGTTGATTGGCTTGTATTTTGTTTAACTCATTTTTGTTACAAGTAATCAAATTCACAAAGTTCTTTTTTTAAATGCCTTTAAGAATTTAAATTCCTCCTTAAACTTGTATTTTTCCTTCGAGACAGGGTCTTGCAATGTATCCCAGGTTGGCCTTGAACTTCTGCTTTTTATTTTCTTTCATTAGGCTTCTGTGAGCTGGGATTAAAGGCATGTGCATCGGTGCCTGGTTCTTTATTAGCATGTTTTATATTGAAAAAGCAATTCCCACAAATTAGGTTAGTCTCCTGGGGAAATTTTGTGAACAAATGCTAGTTGATCAATTTGTGGGCACATAAAAAGCCTTCTAGAAAAAGTACTCATTAAAAAATAATTTATTACTCAATATTTAGTTTTTTACTTTAAATTGTGCGTATATGTAGTGTACATATGGGTATTTGCATATGAACGTAATGCCCATGGAAGCCAGAAATGTAGGATCTTCTGGGAGATGGAGTTATAGATGGTTGTGACCTGCCCCTCATGAGGTCTTCTTGAATAGCATCACGTTTTTAACCAACTAGACATCTCTTCAGCCCCTTTATCCCCAGCTCTGAATATGAAATGATTTGTAATAGCTCTGGGGAAATGATTTGTTAACTGAAACAAATAGCCCGTGATGACTTTTATCCATTTGATGACATTGGCCTCATGTAATCTAAATTTGTTGTTACCTCCTTGGGCTGAAAATGAGAAAGGCTAATTGGTAGGATGTTAACATTCCATATCTTCCCTGATAATGTGGAGATGGCCCTGGCCTTCTTAATACTGACCATCACTGGTGATATTTACAGTGACCCTTCTTTCAGAGATTTACCTAATCTTTTGAGGATGCAGGATTTCAGTTGTTTTGCTTTGGTGATCCTGGGCTGTCAGTTCATGTTCTCATATATCTTTTCTCTTGTGGGGGGCAGTGATACTCTACTAAGACTAATGATCTTTTTTAAGCTGATGCTGGAGAATAAAGCCAGAGTATTGCGAATGCCAAGAGTATTTTCCGTTGCTAAGTCATAGCCCTGGTCCTGCAATTATCTAATTGACGATATGATAATTGTTTAAATGTCCTCCTAAGCTCACTGTTTTGTCACTGGAAAAATATATCTCTTAACTTTTCTTGGCATACAGTAAGTGGAATTTTTTTCCCTTTTGCTGAACAATACTGAACTAAGTAGAGGACACAGTCATGAAGGCTAG
This sequence comes from Phodopus roborovskii, assembly GCF_943737965.1. Lineage (NCBI taxonomy): Eukaryota > Metazoa > Chordata > Mammalia > Rodentia > Cricetidae > Phodopus > Phodopus roborovskii. The sequence continues at coordinate 29,199,580 of NW_026125295.1, read as the reverse complement.
CAATTGCACAAAATGCTAAAGAAGAATTTATACAATACTATACATTTATAAGATACTAAAATATACAATACTTTAGAAACCATGGATACAAATTATAGTAAATTGGATCGTAGCTACAAAATTGCTGAAGTATCAGAATTTTTTATGTATGTAAAAAATCGAACTAATATTCAATTTTATCACAAATTTAAAAAAATTACACATTCAGGCTTGTTGTTACATACCTCTAATCCCAGCACACAAGAGGCAGAGGCAGGTGGATCTCTGTTTTGCTTGGTCTGCACAGAGAGTTCCAGGACAGCCAGGACTCTGTAGAAAAATGCTGCCTAACAAAACAAACAAGAAAACCAAACCAAACCAAACCAAACAACCCCCCGCCCCGATTTTTGGATTAAATAGAGTAAAGTTGATCTTGATATTATTTGTTCTTTAAATAAACTTTACATTGCTGTTATACTACTTGGAGAAAATGAAACCTGCATCTTTTAGGAAAAGCAAAATGTTAATTTAGTAGTTTAGGAGGCAAGACTTAGGCAAGTAGTTGTAAGATGAACACTTGCCCCCTGGCTTTCAGAGAGGGTGCTTTGAGGGGTCAGCCTGTGTGCTTCTGCAGTAGCTGCATGACCATAGAAGAAATAGGCCAAAATATGTCTAAAAAGCAAGAACTTTTCTAAACAAAGGCATGGCCACTCCTATAAACAAACTGAAGACTGGGTAACTTTTCATCATTAATTGCAGGTTTGATATAAACTTTATGTGAAATAAAGTAGTGAGTTGAAAGAATAATTAACTCTTGCATTCAGGTTAAATATTCTTTTGAGTTTTGAACCAGTCTTTTCCCTCTCTGTCTCAAGAGCAGATCCTTGGAAGTACAATATCTTGTAGTTTCAACAATATTTTACCATTTGGCTTAAAATATGTCTTTTGCCCTTACCCTGATACATATTTTATCTATGACCTATTTATCTCCTCTACTCTCTACATTGATGATAGATTTTCTTTTCTTCTGTATTTTCTCAGACTGCATTTTGATGACTCAAATTTCTCTCTTAGCTTTTGTATGTAGTATCCTAGTCTGACTGTGTCCTTTTATGACACATGGCTTGTCAAACTGAACAGTCTGTGAATGTACCTGAAGGTTCCCACTGTCCTCTAGCATCCTCTTGTTCCCATTGTACTTCCATCCACATCATTATTTCTAATATTTTGTAGAACAATAGGACCACTACACTCTAGCCTCTGAGGTTTACAATCAAATATCCATCTTATACTTTGTCCCTTTCAGTTATGTGTCCAACTTAAGCATCTCGGTTCAAGCTTGCTCTTGGCTTTTATTCCTTTGTGTGTGTATGTGTGTGAAATAATCACAGTTGTCTTCTCTAACCATTCAAGTTCTATCTTTTATCTGACTATCTAAAGTAGACTATCTAATAAGTTAACAACTATTCCATATTAACTAGAAGTGGGGGGCATCCTGCAAAGAATAAGTGCATTTAACTCTTACAAGTTCCTCATTACAGAGTCACGATCAATATTTAAAAAGAAAATGGAGCTCAATGAACTAAAGAAACTTCCTTCGAGAATCCATTATAGTGATTTTAGAGTTTTCATTCATAAACATTTTTTTTTCTGAGCATGTAAAAGGAGGTGCTAAAAGTAATTAAACCAAGACAACAAATATAAAGAGGGACATTTTCAGACAAACCAGGAAACAATCACTCTGTTAAGTAAGTACTCAATCAGAGTTCCATCTAGATGGGTTTGGTACCATGTTTATTATGGTCTAGATACCATGCTTATCAGTAGCCACAAGAGAAGAACTAACTTTGTAAGCATACCAGATAGGAAGGAGAGAAATTGGTTCTCTGACAGTGTTATTAATTCATTCCACCTCCCATTATCATATTAAATAAACAATATGTGTTCCTATTGTTTGAGCCATTTTGTTGAGGATGAACCTATTTTGATATAAGGAAGGACAATATATTATGTAAGCGAAGACATTAAACTATGACATTTGCTAGCATAAAGAGAGTCTGTGACCCTGGCAAATCATTTGAAACTGTTTAACCCAACATTTATGTAATGTGTATGTTGTATGGAAAGGGGTGACTAGTGATAAATTTATGAGTCAAGTACCATTTAAATACAAACTCATGTACCGAATGGAATTCAGAACACCTATATTGCTGTATTTGTGAGTCGGTAAATTTTCCTTCTTAAGAATTTTTAGAAGGTTTTCAGTATGTCAGGCCACTTCTATTAGCCTGGGTTTCCATGGTGATAATGGTTCAGTGATTTCATTTTTAGAAGTTTTTCATCTATTTGATTTTTTTTCTATATCCAATAGTTTGTGTCAGTTTTATTCCAGGTTTGCTGCAAGATATTATATTTTGTTTCTGCATTTTCTTTGTGAAATATCTGGCTTCTTTGTGTGGTTCCTTTTTTTCTATGTGGTGTTAGGAACTGGATCTTTCTCCTTTTGCAAGTCAGGCAAACTAGCTAACAATCACAGAGCTGTACTCCAGCCCTCTTTTGAATGACTTCTTCTTGGGATGGAATGAAAGAAAGAAGGCGCAGGCTTGCATTCATGAACAACTGGTTAAAAAAATAAAATGTGCTCACCCAATTCAGAATTATAGGAACAATGGCAACTGTAGGAAGACTACCCATTTCATGAGAAAGTTTAAACATTTTTCTCCAAGCCTTCAATACCTCAGGATGAATCCATGCTTTAAGCATGTTCACCCTCAGCAAGTGTTTTGTATCTCACAGACAACAAAATTGACTAAATTCAGCATAGGTTTCAGCAAAATCTTCGGCTTGATTTGACAATTAATATATTAGTGAAATTAAGGTTGAGTGTTTTATTCTACCCCCCCCCCCCAGTATATTTGTTAGGTTTTTGCTACATCAAGCATAGTCTATCTTCTGGTTTGTTTTGGAGGTTTTTCTCTGGCTGTATTTTCTCCTGTCCATAGCTTGAGAGAGAATGCCATAGTTTGTTCTAGGGAGATGATGCTTTGTTCATCCACTTTAGTTCTTTGATTATTCCTAATATTATCCTTTGATCAAGGGGACTTGGATCATGTCTCTTAACTTCTTTGTCCTTCATCTTTATGAGTAGTTGCAAACCGAGAAAGAGGAAGTGGTGAAGATTATGTGGCATGTTTCTGGGTAACCACCTTCAGGAAGTTGTCAGGTCTTTGAAAGGTTTCGAGTGAAAATGTCCACCGACACCACTTACCTTACTTGGCAAGCATTTCTGAAGCTTTTCATTCAAAAGAAGAGATTTCAGCAGAGGCCCTTTGTGTCTCATCATTTGTTAAAGATGTTCACTTTATAAAAGTTTGAATAACATCTTTAAAGGGAAAACTAAGTACAAAGTAATTAGTGTGTGCATCTCTCTCTCTCTCTCTCTCTCTCTCTCTCTCTCTCTCTCTGTTGTAGGGAAAGTTGTGCTTTGTGGTGATTATTTGGGTTTATAAGGATTGGGATTGTAAGCTGATGGAGTGCAGAGTCCCACCTGTGTGTATCACTGTTCTCCTGCTGCTTACTCCTCAGACTTTAAGAATAAGTTGACCTGAACAAGGTGGAGCTCATGGACCCCAGTCTGATAGCTGGGAAATCAGCATAGGACTGACCCAGAACACCTGAATGTGGGTGTTAGTTAGGAGGCAGTCTATGGGGCCTCTTTATCCCTAGTGTAGGAATGGACTTTGGGAGCCCATTCCACATAGAGGGATACTTTCTTAGTCTAGACACCTGGGGGAAGGTCTAGACCCTGCCCCAAATGATATGACATACTTTGAAGATTCCTCTATGGAAGGCCTCACCCTCGCTGGGGAGCAGAAAGGGGATGAGATGGGTGTTAGGGGGCAGGGGAGGAGGGGAAGGAGAGGGAACTGGGGATTGACATGTAAAACAAGCTTGTTTCAAATTAAATAAAAATTATTATAAAAATTGCTTATCTGTTCTTGAAAAAGAAAAAGAAAATCCTATAGCTTGTATGCATTGTAGAGGAAAGAGTTTGTAGTGATATAAGAGCAGCAATGTATGGTTAGCAGGCACAGAAAGGTAGAGAAAGGTAGATATATGCTAAGGAGAGGTAGTTCTCTAACGTCTGATTTCAGAGTAACAAAGAATTTCCATGTTGTAAAACAGAATCATGAATGCTTTCATACTAATAGTGAACCTGAAATCTATAGTTAAGACATAGGCATAAAATAGTTTGTGCCCTTTATGTTATTATTACTGTTGTTGCCTTTGTTAGTGTTATTGACAAGGTCTCTCTACATAGCCCTGAATGTCCTGAAACTCACTATGTAGATCAAACTGGCCTTTGACACACAGGGATTTGACTGGCTTTGCCTGCCCCCATGATCTGAGTACTGGGATTAAAGGCATTTGCCAGCACACCCAGCTGGTCTTTTATATTAAAGAAAGATATGCATAGAAATAGGTAAAGGTTCTAACTCAATGACTTTATGATTTGGTAGAATTTTGTCTTCTTTTCATGCTTTAAACATGATTACCCCTAACTATGTGAAAGGTATATGCTTCTCTGGGTTATTCTTGTAACTAAAATATAGGATATAAACATACCTGTCTTAAGATGTCTTTGTGAGGATGAGACTATATTTGAAATTTAGTTAAAAAGATTATGGCAGAAAGCACTCATTTGCATTTAGCTTCTTTTAGTAGTAAGGGTCACTCTCATCATCATCACAGTAACTTTGAAGTTTTTAAAAAAAATGATTTTGGAAGTGAATTGGGCAACTGTGAATTTCTTGTTCCTACCCTCAGACTACAAGCCTATTTTTAAAAAATCATATGCAAAGTGGGAAGGACAATACTTCAAAGAAAAAGCTGTAAACATAAAGTGAACAGATGAGGCTCCTAGCTGTGCCTGACATGACATCACCCTCTCCTACTGCAGTCCTAACTCACACTGACTTGTATTCTGTCTTGTATGCATCAAACTCTATCACTTCGGATACGGATACTTTGCCAATGGGCTCACTTCTTCAGGTAGCCCACCCATTCCTCTTCTTCCCTACTCACGTGGATTCTCTTTTTAAAAGCTTCTTAGATTTTATGTGTATGAGTATTTTGTCTGCACATGTGTTTGTGTACCTACATATGTGCTAGTGCCTGAGGTAAAAAAAAAAAAAAGGCATTGAATATCCTGGAAGTAGAGTTATAGATGGCTGGTGTGGACTGTGTGGGTACTAAGAACTGAATCCATGTCCTCTGAAAGAGCAAATGCTTTTAATAGTGTAGCCATCTCTCTAACTCTTACCCATAGGAATTCTTAAACTAAAATTCTGTCTCAGTTTTGCCATATAGCTTCTTAATGATAACTAATTTTTACATGTCAGCTTCCTTGTTTACTACCTGAGATGTCCCATCTCTTAAAGAATATAGGCTATGTGCCTTGTTTGTTACTGTATCCTGGGTTTAGATTATTAGTATCGAGCAGATAGTAGGCAATGAGGAGTAGTTCCCAAATGAGAGGGTACAATGATAAGGGCATCTAAAGTGACTTGCAGGTGAGAGCTCTTTATAGTCAGTCTAGACTAGGACAACTCTAAATGGAGCGTATGTGGGTGATTATAAAATTGGGTGCACTTTTGTTGACTACTGTGTATCTGAAGCAGAATACTTTAAAAATAAAAGAAGATGCTGCAATTATTCATGCCAGGATAGCAGTCAAACACTGAGACAATACAAGGTAAACATTATGTCTGAATTGTCTGCATTAGAAGCACAGATGAGAATGTACCCATAAATGTGGATTCCTGGGCTTCATGCCAGATCCACAGGATCAGAATTTTTGTTAAAGGGGCCCCAGCATCTGCAAGGGAGCACAGGGGTGATCCTGTAACATGCCAAACATGCCCGAGTTTTGAGTACCAGGGGACTGAAGATTAGAGCATTCTCCTTTGGGGGTGCTTTGTCCCTAACTTGGGAGGCTTCCCTAAAGCTGTTAAAGACATATTAACACTGATGTGTGGTAGCCAAGCATTCATTAGCACTTGCATAGGAACCACTGCCTGTTCTTGAGAATTAATTTCTTGGCAAACAGAGTTTTCATGAAGCACTTTTCCAGAATGAAGACAGATTTGGGGTAATGTACTGTAGGTTGTAGGAAGTGAGTACATGAGCAATGATAAAGAGTAAGCCTGGAGAAGAGATTTAATGGGTTCCACAAAAAGATGCACATTTGTGAGAAAAAAAAAAGGTAAATTGTAAGAATGAAAATAAACTTCAATTTGGAACTAATAATATGGTTTTCCTCTTTTTTGTTTCAAAGAGTGCCCTGAATTCCACGTGTTTCGTTTGAAAGTTTGACTGACACCTGTAAAACATGAGATGTTCTGCCAAGTTTGTCTCTGCATTGGCAGCATGATAAACAGTTCTGATTACAGGTGATGTGGCAACAGCAAATGAAGCTTTTACTACTCTGCATTTTTTTTTCACTTAATCACATCTATAGCGTTGTCTTCCTTGTCTATGCCCTTTATCTATAGTGAGAGTGAACTACTCAATTTGCCATACACCATCATTATGCTAGTTTTCTGTTCCTGTCTCTTTCCAAGATCTCCACTCATTTTTTTTTAAATAAAGCCTTGATGCAGAAACACAATTTATAAATATATATCATCTCATTTTAAAGCTCCCACAGGTTATCATACAGTCTTGACTTTCCACAACCTTAGCAGCAATTCTGCATTTAAAAGGCAATTTCTGTTGAATAGCTTATTAATGTTTTACACAAAACATTGAACAATAGAGATAGTATTTCGTTTAATTGATGCACTTATTTACTTGTTTTGTCGCTTGAAATGGGACCCAGAGCCTCACTCATGCTAGGCAAGTGTTCCACTGAGATGTCGCTTTTATTTAGAGATAAGTGTAAGAGAAACATATATTACTCACACGTCTCAGCTTACTATCAATTTCCATGAAGTAAGAAGAAATTGATAAAGAAGATGACCTTGTGACACATTCACTTGAAATGACATGAAGAGTGAAAATCCATCAATAGGCATATTAAATGGAAGGGAAAAACAATTTCTCTTCACTGATTACTTTCTGTCTCCAAACTGCAGGATTGTGTGCTCATACCAAAAACCTGACTTTTAAAGAATGAGGTAAGAATTTACAGCTGTAAGTACACCCGGTGGTGGGGATGCTGTTTGTGAAATGCTTGGAGTATTGTTTTTCACATGTCAGTTTTGTCATAAAATGTTAGATGGACAATTGAAAAGGAAAAACAGTTGCAGTGGAAATTGAATGTATGTAGCTTTAACCCCTTTCTTTGTTGTTGTTGGCATAGGTCCAGGTATTCTTTGGTGGGCCAAGTGTATTGAGTAGTGATTATCAAGCTCTTTCCCACTTTTTCCAATAAATACAGTTTTGAGCACCATCAGAGTGACCTCTGTGTATTCACAGCATCTAACCATGCTCATTCAAAACAGATTGCTGTGTCCTTAAGCTTGCCAAGAAAGATTACTCTCTGATACCCCTAGTGTCACAAAGGCATCCTAGTCATTTCTAGTATTCCCTGAGTATTTAGACTACTACATGGTACTGTATATAGCTTCCTGATTCTCAGGGCATCTTTGACTCAAATAAGCAGGTGTTGACAATCCATTTTATTGTTGCATTTGTCAAAAAAAAAAAAAAAAAGACTTTTAATAGAAAATAAACTACTATTTCTCCGTGAAATATTAGTCTCCTCATAGTTGGCACATGTGCTGGGAATCAATATTTTCAATTTAGTAATAGCCGTGGTCCTAAGAGACAAGCTATTGTCAAGACACTGGCCACATTCAGGAGAACTTCTTATTTGGTAGCAGGCTGTGACCTCTCCTTAGCACCCTCACATTCTAGATATTGGACTGCCCTCAGGTGTTTTACTTTTTGGAGCTATGTGCTGGGTTTATCATTATTCAAAAAATACACACTTGAAATTACTGAAGGTAGAAGCCCGGCTTTTATCTTTCTGGGGGCAACGGTAGAAAAATTAAAATGTTCTGTAAAGTTAGATCAAGCATTTTATTTTTGTTTTTGGTAGCAGTTGTGGTGATAATTATTTATTTATTAGAATAAGCTTTTGTCTTGAAGTAAGTCTAGCGTTTAAATTTTAGTATGATATTAAACAATATGTCTGCAATTTTTCATTTGTGGTTTAATTCACCATGAACTTTTCAGCAAAAATAGAGTGCTGAATTTTAGGATTTTGTCTTGTTTACAAGTTAGGTAAAGCGCCTTACATGTTATGAGTATTTCAATGCTTCATACTTTCAAGTGCATGTGAAAATCACAGATATTAGAGATGACATTTTCATAGTTAGGTAGCATGCAAAAGAAACATCTATTGCTCCCGTTAATGCATTGACCTTTTTAATCTTCTAAAGATGTTATAGGTTAGAGTGTTATAGATTCTGAAGGCATTGCTTATTTTACCTTTTGACTTGGAAGGAAAAACGAGAACTAAAAGGAACTTTTAAAAAGTTGGAGATCTGGAGACTACTTTGACATCAGACATGGAGATGCAGAGTTTGGGTTTTCCCTACTTGTTTTCAGCTGTTTTTTAGTCTAGTATTTCCTCACTATGCTCCCTTTCCTCCCCTTTATAACAGCAATGTATGTCCTGTGTCATTATATGTCAGAAGTTTGTGTCCTGCTTTTTTTTTTTTTAAATGAGAGTTTATAGTTAGGAGATTGCCATGCGTCCCGGAAAAAACTTGGTACTTTTAAATAGGGTTGAGACTGATAGACTATGAGGACTTGTGAAGCGGGGCTGACTGCATTTCCACGTTTTGATATGGCTGTAGGCCTGTGGGGGCCAGGGAGTGGAATGTGGAGAAATGAGTGAAATGATTCCTGTAGGTCCATGTAAATGACACCATTAGGAGGCAATGGCTTGTTGGAGCAGGTGAAACCTTGTTGGAGGAAGTGTGTCACTTCAGATGTGCTTTGAGGTTTCAGATGCTCAAACCAAGCCCAGTGTCACCCTCTCTTCCTGCTGCCTGCCAATTTGGATGTAAAACTCTTAGCTACCTCTCCAGGACCATGTCTGCTTTCATACCAGGATGGTCATAATGGACTAAACCTCTGAAACTGTAATCCATCCTCAATTAAATGTTTTCTTTTTAAGAAAAAAAAAATACTCTATCTGGCTACTTCTGTTACAAAAGCAGTCCAACAAAACAGAATGATGGAATGATTGGGGAGTTTAAAGGCAGACTTCTTAAGAGAGTTGCAGTGGAGTTCATAGGGTATGTGCTTGATGTAAGTGAGACTCTAGGTTTAAGCTTTAATATCGAAGCAACAACAAGAAACAGCAACTACACCCACTCCCAGAATTTCCAAAACAAAGGAACTGAAAATTCTCAAATCTGGGGTATGTGTGCTTTTAATAGTTAAGTGCCATGATCTTGGCCATTTTGACTTTAAAAATGTATGGGTTTGAGTACTTAAAATATACTTTAAATGTAAGTAGTTTCTATGTTTATATTGATTTTTTTTCCTGGATAATGAAAAAGTAAATTCAGACCAATATACTTAATTATTCAAACCTTCCTAAAAATAGATCAGCAACTACTCAGAAAAAAATGGAATCTATATTTATTATTCTGTGTATCTGTGTAGAATAACAAAAATCACAATAATCACATAAAATATCATCAACACATTAGACACTTAAGAGATTAAAAAACAGTGCAAAATACCCCAAATAAAAATAATTATGATATAATGATTAATAATTTACACAAAAAACATTAATTATAATGTCAACTACAGGGAAAACAATATTAAAAAGGTTAATTTTGGCCTTTCATTGGGAAAAAATGTTAGGGACAACTAAAATATTGAGAGCATATCTAATTGAAAAGATTAAAATTTGTCTATTAAAATTGGAAAAATGAGTACAGGGGTAGAAGCATCTAGTGAAAGCTTTAATGGGGACTCCAAGGGGGTGGTCTGCAAATGTGGTGAACTTGAACAACATAAAACTTGTATCTGTGTTCATGTCTATTAATTTGCTGGTTCTAAAAAATTAGGATTTATATACAAGTAATACTTTATTGTATCTTGGAATAATCAGATAAAATTGGAATTTCAATTTATCTGGCATATGTTGAGCAGGCACATTGAATGGCTCCATAGATACAGCCGAGCTATCTTCATTTAGAGGCTTTACTGAACACATCTATATGTATATTTATAACAGCAAGAAGAGCCAACATCTTTCCTATGGAAGTTAGAACCTTAGGAAAATTATAAAACACAGAATAGTGTGAAAACTTTCTCAAGAGGGGAGAGGCACGCAGGTCTTGCAGGTCTTGCTTCTTTAATGGGCCCAACAGTCATCACTCAAAATTAAAATTTATGAGAGACAACTTTTTACCTTCATTGACACAGGTGAGCAGGGAGGGAAGCTGTCAGGCAGTTCTATGAATTGCATCAGAGAGAGAGAGAGAGAGAGAGAGAGAGAGAGAGAGAGAGAGAGAGAGAGAGAGAGAGAGAGAGAGAGAGAGAGATCCTTAGGGTGTAGAAAATAAGAAGGGCTTGGCAAAGAGAAATCTAAAGAAATGAAGACAGGGTGGACATGTGGGAAGGAAAATGCTCAAAGGAGTTTCAACTCAAGACAACAGTTTCACCACAATGTTGCATGCATTTTTATCCTTAATTGGAATTGCCATAACCTCCCTGTAATGTTTTATGTTATAACTCATGCAAAGTACTTCAATAATCATTGGGGAATACATGGAAGGAAGGAATTTCTTGATGGAGGCAGTGAAGCACCAGGGGTCTTGGCATTGTTTGGGCTGGTTCACCTCTCCCTGTACCTCTGGGAGAAGTTAGCCAAATGGATGATGTCATCACTATCTGCATACCTGTCCAGTGACCAGTGTTCTGTTAGGCTCCAGCTGTATTGAGCTACTTGAATATGACAAACTCCTTATTAAGGTTCTTAAACTTGTAATTAAAAAGGGATTGTCTAGAGAATGCTCTAATAGCTCTGTAGAAAAACTCATAAGTACATTAACTAAATACAAAATCAAACAACACAATTAATTATTACTGTACCGGGGCAACCTTTTCTCTGACCACATTACCGGTTCTCCAGTGGGGAAACCAGCAACTGTTTTCTAATGATGGCTAAGTTGTTGCTTTCTTAATCAACTGTCCCATACCCTGTCAGTTCGTTGGTCCCATCCTTTGTTTGTTTTCCTTTGAGTTCTGAGGCTAGGTTTTATAGCCCCCGTTTTTTTTTTTTTTTTTTTTTTTTTTTTTTTTTTCCATTACAGTTCATGTTTGAGGCTTCCTGACTCTCCATGTAAATTTATAATGTTTGTTTTGTCTTGGTCTCTCTCTTGGATAGGGTTTCTCCTATAAGAAAATGTATCTGAGCCAGATGGTGGTGAACCATACCTTTAATCCTAGCACTGGGAGGCAGAGGTGGATCTCAGCCTGGCCTACAAAGAGAGTTCCAGGACAGGTTTCAAAGCTACACAAAGAAATCCTTTCTCTAAAACCCAAGAGCCAAAACAAAACAAATGTGTTTTATACACAGCTGTCTTTTTAAATTTGTATAGCTCTGATATTTCTTGTCCAAACTTCTCATTGTTCCAACATTTCCCTTGAGCTTCCTCTTGTATCTGATCCTCACTCGTGGTTTTTCTTGTGACTGGGGAGGAGGCTGCACATCATGAAGTTTCAATATCTGTGCTTATTTCCCTTTAAGAAGAATTTTCTAAGGCCACCTGGTCAGCTAGAAAACTACCCGTCCTGCACTGTGATTTTGCTGGTGATTTTTTCCAGTAATTTCTCTCATTCCCTTAAAGATTGCTTGCAAGGCTACTTGGGAGGATTCATTATTTCCATGACTCAGGAAGCCAAATTTTTAGAACTGTCTCAATGGCACTTTTGCTTAATTATGGTGTGACTTATGCCATGCCAACACACTTAGTTTTTCTATACTTCACTGTCCTTATCTGGATTATGGATAAGTATTCATCTGTTGTACCTAGTTGTAATGAGTTGTGGGATGATGGGTCAGGATGAAGTCGGTTAAGGTTTTATTGACAGCGTAGTTTTTGGCACATGGAGTACTTGCTAGTTTTGATATTTTTCTCAAGCAAATTTATGAGAACAAGGTGTGTGTGTGTATGTGGTGAATCTGTGTGTGCATGTGTGTGTGTGTGTGTGTGTGTGTGTGTGTGTGTGGTGTATATGCATGTGTGTATGTGTGCATATTTGTGTGTGTGGTGTGTTTGTATATGGGTGTGTTCATGTGTGTGTGGATGTGTGGTATGTCTGCTTTCTTGTTTGTAGGGTTGGAGGAAGATTTTTTTGATCATTTCATGATCATAAGATATTCCTTATATCCTACTGTAAGAAACTTAACTGTACAGGAATATACTTTCTTTTTTTATTCTTTTATTCTTATTTTACATATCAATCCCAGTTCCCTCTCCCTCCCTCTGTCCCATGCCCCCCCCCTCTCATTCTATACCCCTCTCCACAGGGAGGGTGTGCCTTCCAGGAGGGATCAACAAAATCTGTCAAGTCATTTGGAGCAGGGACTAGGCCCATCCTCCTGCCTCTAGATTAAGGGAAGTATTCCTCCATAGGGAATGGGATCCCAAAGTCCTTTTGTGCACCAGGAATATACTTTCAATGGTATAGTAGGCTGTAAAATAAATTTTACTTGAAAAAATTATTAAAATTCTGAAATTTTTGGAATAAATTTGTAATTTTCCCCAAACTGCACAATATCCTTCTTTTAGGGGTGTAGTAAATGTATAACCTTGATTGTTACATTACTTAGGTGGCTAAGACTTTGCAAAATGGCCTATATTAAATCACAAATAGGAGTCCTAACAGCTGTGTCCAGGGTTAGCAGTGCATTTCTTCTACTTCAAAAGTGCAACTTTAATCCTGTGATTATCAAGTTTGTGTATTTTTCTAACTTACATACTTACGTATCAAAGCATGAGAAAGAGAAATTTTGAAAGTTATTATCCAAGAGTTTAGCTAATTTGTAAATTAGACTTCTCAGTTTCAGAATTTGAAATACTTAAAAAAAAAGTTTGATATTTTGCTCAAAGCAATTTATCTAATGATCAACAAATTTCTTCCTAAGTATGCATATTATTGGTGACAAGAACGGGGAGGGGGGAGAAAGTGAAAGTCGCATTTGTTGTGACTTTGGAAGACAGCAGTGATTTTTGTTTTGGGGTTATAGAGCTTTAAGAACCCTGTGTTGTCATACTTGATGAATGTGCTTCTCTGCCTGGCACCTCTGTCACACTCTTACATTTGTAACCTGTTTGGAGAGCTGTAGGCTTGTGTTAGATGGTAAATCTCTAATAACAAACTGCAAGTTATATAATCTTATTCTTTAAAAGCTGAAAGATATTGTAAATGATGAAGGGGTAGTTGATAAATATTCAGTACACATTTCTTCACAGAGTTTAAAATGCCTGGTTTGTTGATACTTCTATAGTTTATTTAGAGAGGAATGATCAACACATTTCAGGAACTTTTGAGGCTTTACAAGGTAAAAAATGAAGCTATGTGTATATGTGGTTGAGGCTGCCATATTTCCACGGAAGAAGCTGGGCTTTGTTTCTACATCACAATGTCTGATTTACTTTCAGGAACTATAATAAGCTGCACCTGCAACCTCTTCCTTCCTTTCTATTCTCCTTGCTGTCTTTCCTTTTCTTTTCCTTCCTTTTTCTGTAATATTAACGCTAATCTGCAAGACTTAAAGTATCTCAGAATTTTAGTCTTTCAAAATCTAAATAATGAGAGTAGCATGTTTTTTACAATACAGAGCTACTGTATGACAAATTAGGAAACAAAATTTATAAAATATGATAATTGTTTACCAAATAAATATACCTCTATAGGATATTCCACTCCAGTAATGACTTTTTTCTAGTGGACATGATTTTTAATCTTGATAAGAAAGTGTATAAAAAGTATAGCATTTTGAGATTCTATAAGTATTATGGGGATATCAATGAAATTATACATAATGTTAAAAATTAAAGTTATATTAAGCTTTCAGAGTAATAAAGCAATTTCTATAATAGGAGACCACTCAGGTAATTTTCTTGGAAATAGCTATTGAATCAAAGGGCTAATTATCAAGTAATTAATCTGTAATATCTGATTGCTATCTAAGTATTGTAGAGACAGTTTTCCTATGGTTTGTAGCTTTAATTTTGCTCAGTAAAATGAAAACAGATTGTGGTCTCCTGAGAGCCTCTCTACACAGGTGGGAATCTGTGTGCAAGGGCTGGGAGACAGTCCCTTGCCTGTTCTTCTGATGATCACATAAAGAAGAGTCCAGGTACACAAACACATTTCAGTTGGACTGTAGAAAAGAAGTCATTAATTTGTCTAAAGGTGCAGCATGGATTAATTGCACCTGCATTCTGTGACTAATACTTTCAGGATTTGGAATTGTGTACACTTGACATTGGGACATATATTAGAAAAAAGTAAGTAATCTTTTAACCAAACATAAATCTTACATTGTAATAGAACTTGGGGAACCAAGGATTTATGAGCAAAGAGAACACATATGTCCATCATTTACATATTTTTAAAACTATTGAATATATAGTAGTTAAACATAGTACATATACTAAGTTTGCTGATTTTACCTGAGAAGATAAGAGTATTTCTAAGGAAAAATATGTTTAGCTACATGAAATTTAAATCATAATTTATTTTCTTCTATTTACATAGCTATTTGTTACTATAGGTCAATTATTAAATCCACACATATATATCAAAACAAGACACATTTTCCATTTTCTTTACTGTAAATATGTATTCTATAGGTGAATGGTGCCAATTTTGTCTTCACTGGGTATAGAAATTTTTGGTATTAAGCTGTTTTTTTTTTTTTTTTGGTTTGCAGATGGAAGGGTGTGCCATGAGACCACATCAAAGGCTGCGTGGGGTTGTCATTAAGAACATAAAAGAGTTCCCTCTCTGTGGCCTTTAAGTTTTATGGCAGGTGCTATATAGACTTCAGGTCACTTCGGAAGCCATGAGAGGACTACATCGACACTCATTTGTCCTTGGCTCCTTTCATCTGTTTGGGAAGGTAGGCATCCTGGGTGAGAAAGGGGTTTTCAGTGATTTGAACACTGGACATCAAGCCTCTCTGATTTCAGCTTCTCTCAGCATGGAGGCTGCAGTCATGGTCTCAATTGTTGGACACATCTGGGGAACAGAACAATAATCCTTGTGATAATGTCATCAAGTGCCTGTTAGGCATAGATCCACGAACCTCTTTTTGCTCTTCTCAGGAGACAAACACAGGCAGTTTTGGTACACTTTGGTAATTCAGGATAAGTAAAGACAGGGATCATTTCCAAATTCTAAAGCAGTTCTTAATTTGCTTAATATGGGATGGACACATGTCTACAGGATAGCTATTGAAACAAGTAGCACAATAAATCCCAGTTTTCTATAATGCCCATTGATATAATGTTATATCATTAAGATTATAAACCTATATAGAGAATAATATCTTTGCAATCAAAATAGGGGACAGTGATGGTTAATTTAGTTGATTAGAGAAACACATGCACTGCATTTGAAAGCAAACAGTGTCTTCATTACATTCTTTTCTTTACAATTGATTTTCTAGTTACATCTGTACCATCACAAGCTTTATACTGTCATAAGCCTAAGACATTACTTGGTTAGTTGTCTCTGGTTTATTAGGACCCAACAAAACTGTACAAGAGCTAACAAATTATCATGAGCTCTGAAGGCTTTACTTTTTTTGTCTAATGAATGAATATACTAAAGAAAACAGTAAAAGCCTTTTGTGCTGCTTTGATCATTCACTTACACGTCATTAAGTAGTCTAAAGATTTTATTATGGAAGGGTTCTCTTTACAAATTAGACCAAAGAACACGTTTCACACAGAAGATCAGCATATATATTGTATTTTATTTCAGATGCACATGACAAAACCTTAATATTAGAGCCAGATGATTAAAAGAACATTACCTGAGCCATGAGAGTCACTGAATGAGCTATGCTAAATTGGTTGTTTTCTGTTTTGTGATTAATTGTGCTTCTAAACCATATTTTAGTGTGCTTTGTTTTTCTGTCCCCAGTCATCCCATATTATTAAAGAGAAATTCTGCATATCTCTCCTGGAGTCCAATTAAGGATTTGCATCATGACTAGATTTTTCACTTTAATTACTGTATATAAAGTAGGTTTTGACTTATTTCCATATTTATCAAACTATGCAGAAGAAGCAAAATTCATCAAATAAACAGATATCTGTGGCTATAATTGCAGCCTGCATCGAGCATGTAGGAAGAAAATATGAGGGTCCAAATTTCATTATGTAGAACAGAATAAACACCTGAATAATTAAACTGTGTGTAAATCATAGTCTTGGCATAGGAAAAAGAGGCAACATCTTCATTTGATCAAAAAATATTTTAAATAAATTTCTAATAATACATCTTGAACAGTAAACAAAAATAAGATGAAAAAAAACCTTATATCTTATCAGGCCAATATAAAGTATTGGATAATATGCATTCAAATATTTAAAAATTATCATTGATGATAAGCTTTCTGTGTGTCTGAATTTACAAAAGGCTTTTTATCTTGCTAATAAACAGAATGCAACTGAAAAGGTATTAATATTAGCAAATTATTTACATAATTCCCTTTGTATTCAATCTAGAAGCAAACGACATTGGGAAAGTGACCCATCAGTTTCTGGAACTGACATAATTTTTGTCTGACTTTTACAACTTATGTATCTATTTATTGAGACAGGATATCACTATGTTGCCCAGGGTGTCTGAATTTTCTGGTTTCAAGCAGTCTTACTGCCTCAGCTTCCTGGCCTGCTATTCAAGTTGCTGTACCCACATAACATTTATAACTTAAAGCTCCAAATATACACCCTCCTTAGAAGTACTTAGTCAGCCCTCTATGCATTTGAGAACTTAAGAATTTGCAAGCAACGGTGTAGGAGGCTTTATTTTTATTGTGTTATAATTAATGATATGAAGTATATGAATATTACAATTAAGTTGTTAGCAACTTATAAAAAACAGAACATCTGGATGAATGAAAGTTTCCTTCTAAGCACTGAGTTTTAACTTTTCAGATATTCAGTAAAAAAGTTTCAAATGATTTTTTTCCTTTGGTTACAATTGTCTCTAGTGTTGAAAATAAGTTGGGTATATTAGTATAAAAAACTTCAAAAGGACAATTTAGCTTAAGGATTTAACATAGTCAAGGTTCTAAAAGGAAATCTAATTTTAGTTACTATGAGGTTTCTGTGCTTTGGATTAATTTATCTCACAGGCCCTGCTGTGACTGTAGCTGGTTACTTTTGAGTCAGATAGTAAGGACAGATAGAGTAATGAACCTGAATGGGTTCCTTCCATGCTAAGATTTATCATATTATGCTTCCTATAGGATCCCAGAGGTGAGGATATCTAGAAAATGGGATGCTTAATGTTGTCTGAAAGCATTCATTTTTTGTCAATTGATTGAGTTCTTTTTTTTTTTTTTTTTTTTTTTTTTTAAATCGAACCTTCAAATATGTTGCAAATTGCAGGGACAGTCTCTCAAAGATAACTATAACTAATCATATCAGGGCCTTAGTATTGTAGCCCACCTAAAACAAACACTCAGAGTGTCTCAATATACACAATACAGGAATCCTTACTGATTAATTCTGTACGAAGCATAGTGCATTATTAACTTAATTTTGGGGGCTGATTGGAAAGGCTTAACTTTACCCAATTAAGTTACTGTACACCTCTTATATAAGCTATTCTGACAGCTGAATGAATACCATCTTCTGTCTTTTGAAGTTTTAGAAGACCTTTCTGGATAGTCCCCTATCTGGACAATGAAATACTGGATTATATGTAAACAATAAAGGTAATTATTTGAACTGAATAAAGTAAATTAGATATTGACCTCTTTGTTAGAATCAATTAGTTGTTGGTTTAAAAGAATATTTTAATAATGCATTTCTATGGAGGAAGTCACTTATTTATATTATTTTAATTAATTTAGCTAATTATTTAAGTTTTTATGAGACACGGTCTTCTATGTACTGCAGGCCAGCTCAAGACTCATCATCTTCCTGCCTACTCCCATTGCTGGGTTGACAGACATGTACCACATTGCACAGATCCAGATGTCGTGTACATATTGTCATGTACCACATCTCAAGTAATCACAATAGAAGAGTTTTAAAGTGTTTGTTTATTACTAAGTGGAAATAGTGATAAAAATTTAAAGCTATATTTATGAGGGCAAAAATTTTAAATGATGACAGGTTAAATTATATTCTAAATAACTAAGTTGATATTATGACAAGAGAGTGTTTTAGTGAATACATTCCCTTACACAGATTTTCATTTTACAGTTGAAGATAGTTTTCAGTGGGATGAATTATGCAGGAGGAAACTGCAATTAACACCTGTACTTTTTCAATAATTCTGAAATGTTTTCTAGTTTCATATGTTTATTTGACTGCCATAACAATATAAGAAATTAGTAGTTTTAGAAAAGAGACTTAAGTTTTGATTTATAAAATGGATTTACTTTGTGTAATATCCAGGCAAGATGAAATAATTAAATGCAGATATTCACTTTTTCAGGTGTAGAATATTTTACCTTTCATCTGTAAAGTTGTTGGTTCATTTGTTTATTTATTCATTGGGATTTTTTTCTTTTTGAGATAGGGTCTCTCTATGTGAAGCTGTCTTTTAAAGACCATCTACAGGCACCAACAACTCTTTAGCTCAAAATGTTGCATTTTATTTTTTCTTCTATTGTCAAATCATAGCTTTTATTATATAAAAACAATTTATTCAATGGGGAGATTGCTTGGCTGCATCATAGATGTAGACGCTGAGGGATGAGGGCTGTGGAACTTTCATTATAAGCAACTATCCTTTGTCACAGCAAACTTTGAACACTTGGCTTATTAGAGAACATAAAATATAAAGAATGTGCCATGAATAATTTCAGATAATAAAGCATAAAATATGTCTTCAGAAGTCCACATATGTGCATAGCATGTGCATAAATAATTAAGTAAATAATTGGAAATGTTTTAAAAATTCTGTGTACCCTATCAATTTCACATAATGCTTCCTTCAAATTTTGTTGAACACTCACTTGGAGCTGAATTTTGACTGCAATAGATGAATGGGTGCATTTTCAAGGTAAAGTTTATTTGGTATTTTTGTTGTTTATGATAAATAGAGAATAAACCAATGGAGATACATGATGAAACTCACTTGTTAGCCAATGACACAATGTCTTTATAGTGTAAGATGATAGAAAGTTGAAAGGATATGTTTTCAGCTTTATATTATTCACAGTGTAATGGCTATATCGTTACACACTTTTATAGTTAATCTTCATTCATGGAAGCAATCAAACCAACAAGATAGTAAGCTTGATTTGTCACATTTTTCAAATTTCTTGTTATAGACACTACTATTATGGGCAATTTAAAGCTGCAGCATAATCTTAGAGCAGTGTTGGGTACAGTTTGAACTAGCATACTATCATATAATATTTCTGCTTGGTGATATGATAGATATGAGTAACCTGAGAGTAAGACAATAATACAATATGATAAATTAAAAATGAAGAGTTGAGCCAGATGAGGTGATATATGCCTGTGACTCAAGCACTAAGGAGGTGGAGCCAAGAATATCAGGAACTGTGGGTCATCATTGACTGCACAGTGAGTCCCAGCCCAGACTTGACCACATAAGACCCTGTCTAATGATAAAAGGCAACAAAAATGAAATGAAACAAAACCTATGAAAAAAATCCAAACACCACCAATATCATTAACAACAAATGACAAAAAGAGTTTTAAGACTTGTCATTGGTGCTGGTGAGATAGCATATAGGTAAAATAGCTTATTTTTAAGCCTGGGACTTGACTTCAATCTCTTGGACTAACATGGTAGAAAGAGAGAATCAATCTTTGCAAATTGTCTTCTGATCTCCAAATAGTCTATGGCATATTAATGCCCACATGTACTCATGCATGTATATGCATACACACTCAAATAAACAAACATAAAAAAATGACTTGCTCCCATTTATGTAAGATAATTTACTTAGATAATTTAAAGTAATTTACTTAACATAATTTAATTTAAAAAAAGTGATTCTGTTTTACAACTTCCTCACAAAATTCCAGAAAGTTTAATAGCTTAAATGTACTCAAATATAATCAGAAAATTAGAAATTTCTCAAGGGAATAGACATATAGATAGATTATTATTATAGTAAACTACATTTAATTTACAAACATAGGCATGTATCTTGTCATGTATATGTAATAACATCTAACTAAAGATAGTAAAGCACTTATCCAGTGCCCTCCAGGCATGTAGCTTTGTGTTAATGGCTGTGAGAAATGTTGAAATATGCATTTTAAAGTCTCAGACAGCCATCATCTATTTGTGTGAAAATAAGGCAGGGCTGTAATTAATACAAAAGGAAAGGAAGGTTTGGGGTATATAGATTGGTGTTTCAGCCCCTGGATCCCATTCCCAGCACTAAACGAAAGTGGAATGAACTGTTAAAATCAGAGACAGCCTGATAACTCCACCATGGCTAGAAACACAGTAGCAGACATGTTAGACATGGTAGGACAAAATCAGCTAGCCAAGTAGATGCAAAAACCCCAAAAGTTTTACCAGTCCCCCACTCCCCCACTGGGGTATTACAAACCACATGTAGCACATTACTACAATTTTAACTAAACACAGGATCCTTATTACTGTCTTTTATGCCACGCCCAGTTGTCTCATCCTGGAGCAGATCTATTTCTTCTGTCTTCTTCGTTCATGACAGGCTTGCTCTGCAACTCCACTTGTGAGAGCAAGTCCATCCTGGGGCTGTGGTACATCATCTGGTTCTGCTGAGCAATGAATCATTTTACTCTGTAGAGGCAGCTAGAGATTAACTAGTTTCTTCATTCATCCTTTCCACAACAAAATTTCTTCAGCCTTGCAGTAAATGTTCCATAGTGAAGCTAGAGAGGAACTACACTTCCCTCCAAAGTGGAAGTATGCTTATGTAACTCTCACAGGACATAAATAAGTCAGTCTGAATCTGAATTAAGCTACACGTTCTTTAAAAGCTAGTATCAAGCAAAAGGTAGGTTCTGACTACAAAGAAACCATGGCAAAAAGTATGGATTCTAAGCACCCCAAGCAAAACTCTTTGTTCTCTCTCCTTGTCTCTCTACCTCCTTTTCCTTCTCTTGCTCTCTCTCCCCCATTCTCTCTCTCTCTCTCTCTCTGTGTGTGTGTGTGTGTGTGTGTGTGTTTGAGAGAGGGAGGGACACACACACAGAGAGAGAAAGAGTGTGAGAGAGTAATTCATTCTGGCTAGAAGAGACAAAACACTGAGCACACATACTTTAATTTATCACGATTTCCTGTTTTCTTTATATTTTCACTCTGAAGTGAAATAGAATTCTTCATTCTATTTTGTCAGTTCTGGGGGGGGGGTCAAACTCTAGGGTTTTTACATGCTAGACAAGTGCTCTATTAATAACCTAATCCTTCAGGTCTACTCTCCTCTATTAAAGCAAATAGTGCCCTATGGGCAAAACAGGACAGTGAGAGCAACATGTGTCAGGTTTCTTTCCCATAAGTTCTAGAAGACACTGCATTTCTTCAGCTTGCCATACTCTCTTCCCTTCAGGCCCTAGGAACACACTATATTCTGTGCTTGCAATATCTCTACATGCACTCATTGCTTATGAAATGTCAAGATTTTCTTTAGCTCTTGTTTTTCTCAGATTTGTGTTACTTGTTTTAAATCTCCTGTCTGAAATCTGTTCCCTATGTTTCTCTGTGGTTTGTTGAACTTAGAACCTACTCTCAATACATCTTAAGCTACATGAAGGATAGAGGGTGTCTTATTGTCTTACGACATGGGCATTCAATACATTTCTTGAGTTAGTGGATAATTTGATCCAAGAGGCAGAATCATCTGTACTAGTATCTGTGTTTCTTTATTTTCCTTCCTTCCTCCTTCCTTCCCTCCCTCCTCTCTTTTCTTTTTGAGACAGGGTTTCTCTGTGTAGTTCTATTCCTGGCTATCCTGGAACTGTCTCTCAAATTCAGAAATTCACTGCCTCTGCTTTCTGAGTGCTGTGATTAAAGGTTTGCTTCACCATCTTCCAGCTGCTGTGTTTCACATGACTATGTATCCACAACTTTTTGACACGGTGGTGTACATCTTCAATCCCAGCATTCAGGATATTGAGGTAGAAAGTGCACAAATTTAACACCAGTCTAGACTACAAAGTGAATTCCAAACCAATCTGGAGCTTCAAGTAATATTCTATCTCAAAGCAAACAAACAATGAGGCAAATTCATTTTGCTTTGACCTACTCCTCTCAGATTTTTGTTTTCTTATTTGGGAGACATTGAATCCAGGATCTTGTGCAGTCTAGGTAAACACTTTGCCACTAATTGTTTCTTCCATTTTATACTGTTTTTCTGCACTTTCTAACATGAACAAAGATAATTGAGAAAAATTCATAATGATAAGTTGACCCCATAAAAACCACATTTTGAGGAGTTTGCAGAAAGACAATAGGGATTTTAATATCAATGAATGCTTCCATATGAGCCTGGAAGTAATGGAAATAGAGAAGTTAATGGATTTAGACTTCAGAGAATTTTAACAAATATTAGTATGAATCAATTCTAGATCTCTAGATGATTACTGCTCAGTTGACATTTTTAAGAATATTTCAGAGATAGCTCAGATTCATTATGTACCCAATACACCAGCATATCTTTTGTTCTGTCATGTTCCTTCTGGTTTTGTCACTTAGTGAGGAGTGCCATCATTTATCTACTTATATATGATAGACACCTGACTTCTGTGACCTCTTCATATAGTCTTTCTCTAGCCACTCCTCCCCCTCTTACTCTTTTTCAGGAGTTGGCATTACGATCATGGCATTGCATGTCCTGGGCATGTACTCAGTGGAATAGTAATCCTTATAATATTCCATTAATTATATCATCTTTATACTATTCCATTAATTTCTATAAACATTACTTCTGACATATTTTTCCAATGCATATCCATTTGCTCTTACTGTTAGTAAACTAGCTCAAAGTGTCTTTTACTTCCACTCCAACAAAGTGCCCTAACTTTTGTGCCTTCTTAACCTGCTTTGCTTTTCTAACTATGGTTACATATGTGCTCTGGAATGCAGAACTAGTAATATAGTGCCCCTGAATAAAGTCAATACTTTGAGGAGGACCTGGGAGGTCTACGTGGCTGAGCATTGATCTAGTCTCATTGAGCAATATAATTCCACTTAGTACAAGAATATTATTTCAGGATCTTCATCGCCTCACAACAAGGCACAAGGTCTTCACACTTATCTGTCTGTCTGTCTGTCTATCTGCTGTTTATTTATTTATTTATTTATTTTTTTATGCATATAGAGTATTTTTTATTTAATTTTATATAACAAAGTCCAATTAAATGAAAACAAACATTTATACAATATTTGGGAATTTGGGCGTCGTTCTTTCCAAACTACTTCCTGCTGGTAAGGGGCGCTGTCTTGGGGGATTCAAAGAAGATTCAGATATCCTAGCTGTAGTCTGTAGGGCTGTTTTGTCCAGCTGTTTGGAATGTAGGATCAGCTTGTACTCTGTTTCAGTCTGCTGTTTATTTATAACAGGAAAAATTCCTTAAAAATCATTTCCAGATAATCTGTAAATCTTTTCACTGCTCCCGGACACTTTAGGTAAACTTTATTTACATTTTTTTAGAAAGTTCTTACACCTTCTCTTTTCCTTTCCTTCCCTTCTTCTTCCCTTCCAGTCCCTGTTTCTCTTTCTGTCTTGCTGATGCTGCTGATCAAACCCAGGGAATTCTGTGAAAGCACTCTACTGCCAAGTCCTCTATCACTGTCCATAGATAATCCTTAGCTTATATTTATAATAATATTTTTGGAATCCTTTTGTATCATTATGTAGTTACTACCCAACTTCCCACACTAAATATAAATTGCACAAAAAGAGAAATTGTACTTGCATTTCTCTCACTATATATTTCTTGAATTTTGTATAAAACATGGAAATATACTAGGGTATAATTAAATGTTTGTGACATAAATGAGTATGTTCATCCTTTATTTTGTTACATTTCCCTCGCTTTGCTTTCTTTTTAGTTTTTCTCTTTCTCTCTTTTCTTTCCTTCTCTTATTTATTTTTCTTTCATTCTTGTTATTTTTGTAGGAATAGGAATATAAATGATAAATAACCTAATTTCATTTGGATTGATCAAGAAAACAAAACAGATATGATAATAAGTAATTATTTTAAAACTTTATAGTTTCAGTTGTGTAAGTGATAATAATCATTATTATGGTAACCATACCAATACAGTCTAGGCAATGTGTCATTTTAAAGGTGACTTATTTGACTTTTGTAGTAAAAAATATACCCTAGATTGTTTAAAAAGGAACCAATCATATTACTAATTTTAATTTTGCAGCTTTATAAAAATATTGAAGACATTCCAATTACTTTGTTTGATGACAGTAAACATGCTCGCCCTATGTCTTATGAGGTCATTCTTATTTTCTATTCTACAATGAAATTTTGTTGAGTCTATTTTAGAAAACTATCTAACTTATGATTTAATAAACTATTTGTAGATGCATATAGGGCTTAGCTTTCTAATTAAGAATCACAGACACAAAAATGTTGAATTTTCAGAAATGATAAAATAAGGTTGCTTTATTTTTACTTATGTGCCACAACTGATCAAAGAGGCAAACCTTTTGCATGTCAATCCACATTTACATTTGAGAATATTTTATTCTTTCATTTGTAAAAACCTGAACTTGTCTTTGACTAGAGACCAGCTATTTAAATCAGACGGTGCATTGTACTACATCCCCAGAAGGTAAATTTGTGAGTTTTAGATAAATGTCACATATTCCTGTTTAATTATCTCCAAATCTATAATACAGCAGGGGAGAGTGACAGCTGTGTGAGAATGAGGGCAGGAGAACCCTCTTGCTGGTTTTGGCACAGTGCTATAGTTCCAGTTTCTCTGTTTACCATGTGCCAAGCACTGGATCAACTTTCAAACACTTTATTATAGTTTAATGGGGGAATCATTAGTAGATGAGTTTAACAGACCCAAATGCTAGACACTCAGTGGTTTATTTTTCAAGATTAAAATAACGTCTCTTTGTAACCTTTGGTAGTTCAAAGCAAATTTGCATACAGCTGTATCCAGTTAAGTGGCTTTCAGACTTCTTGTTACATTAAGAATGTACAAGCATTAAGAGTGCTTGTAATACAATTGACTTTAGGCTGAATTTTACATTAATGGCCTCCTTTGTTATTTAGCTGGCATTAAAGGCTTAACTACAAGAAAATCCATGTACAAAGCATATCATTTTTATTTTAATTTAAATTCCCAAGAAATTTAGTGACTAAAACGTCCGTTATGCCATTTGGGATAATTTTTTTCCCTAAAGCGTTTTGTAGTAAGAGACAAATGTCAGCAGAATTCTGAAATGCAGTTAGCTCAGGATTGCTGAGCAAACTGATAAAGACAACAGTGCTACAAATTTTAACCACATGGCCAGGGACAGAAAGCTGGGTGGTTTGTGTGCCTCTTAGGATGTTGTTGGCAAGGGGAAACTAACACTGTGAAGAGGAGAGATAGTTGGACTTGGAATGTTGACCAGCATAATACAAGGGCCAGCATCTCAGGAGCCCACTGCCTCTGCCAGAGCAGAACATTTTCAAACAGGCTGGAGAAGAAATTCTCTAGACACCATTTCCTAAATAAATGCTGTGTGTGGAGTATTTCTGGTTATCGATGCCATTATTGGAAGCTTTTGAATGACTGATACAATATCCAGTTCTATAGAAGTGTTAGCATTTCTGTACAAGGAATAGTTATAGTTAATTTTAATAGCACAACCCCGTGAATCTATAAAACAAGCAAACAAATCCCCAAAACATGCCATTGTTATACATGTTAAGCTTCCAGGGCAAAATTCTGCCTTCCTTTGTGCGTGAGAAAGGAATGAAAGTGACTGATAATCTTTGATCTTGTGGTGTCCATTGTATTTTCCATTCTGAGTATTCTCATAGAAAATTACTCCAGATAAGGATATAAAAGTTAAAGGATATTAAGCTGCATTTTATGATCTCCTCTGGAAATCTAATCTTTCCTCTTTAGATTAAAATATTCTGTATTTCATACATTTCTATCTTTTTAAAAAAGTAAATTCTCATAAAAATTAATTGAAAGATCTGAGAATTGAGTTCAAATTATTGAGTATTTATTACAGAATCATCCTCTGTATTTCCTCAGCTATAATTTTAAGAGTGCTTAAAATCAACTTACCTGATATAATTTGAGAAATGAATTTTAAAAAGATGATAAAGAAGGTTGGTAGATATTGCATCTATTGACTAGAGTGGGACATTTCTGGACCACTATTGAATAATAAGGGTTTGGTTAGTCTGGATATTAGGGCTAAAGGAAACATCTGGGAGAACAAATGAACAAAACAGGACCCTCTCAGAAGAAGAGCAGGTCAGTTATTTTATCATACACTAGGACATATTATACTAACACATAACAAATGTTCCAGAGGAGCCAGCTCTTGGGAAATAATGCAGTGGATCCCTCGTTGCACTGAGACAGAAAGTGGTAAGTGAAAACTGTTGCTTTTCACATTTTAAAGGCACATTTTGCTTGTGCAATTGTTTCATTCCAGGAAAAATGATTGCTTTGTCATTTTAAGTTATTTTTGAAGGTCATCTTGAAACATGCAAGAGGTGTCCCCTAATCATCTAAACAATCTAAATCATTACTCCAAATGTCTTATTTTTGAATGAGAATCAAATTATAAGGCAAAATCCAAGAAGCTCAAATCTGGAATTGCAGACTTACAAGGTTTGAGTAGAAAACGCATGTGAGTGAACACCAGTGGAGATGATAGCACTTTGAACCCCATATCTCCTTTGCCTGTAACGTTTACGATGATAGGTATACAGGCTTGACATAGCCAGATCTTAAAATATTTAGAATTTTATAATCATAATTAATACAAATAAAGCAAGGGATTGTCTCTAAAATATCAGTGGGCCATATCTATGAATTTCTGTCTGTATGTATGTCACTTACTTTGTATGTAAGCCCCCTTCATCTCACACCCTTTCCCTGCACCCCATGCTGAACTTTTACCCATAAGTACTGCCCTGGCCTTTTCTACATGTTTTTCAGATGCTTCTGCTGCCTTCAGGACTTTTCTATTTTGTGTTAGAGCTCAGAAAACCCCTCTTGGGAGTGTCTTTCCAGAATGATACCTTTCCTAAACCCCTAAGATTAGATAGATTCCTTTTCTTCAATTTTTTATTTTGTGCTTATTCTGCCCATTCAGATTTGTGTGTGTGTGGGGGGGGGGAGAGGGAGAAGAGTAAGATAATTTAATTAGTCTGTATTTCACTAGACTAAAAATATCACAACTTTTGAGGCTTTTCTATTTTACTCAATACTAGTTTTTCATAATTTAATATACTACATATATACGCCCCAAGGCATAGCATGGCAAAAGCATTGTTATTTTGTGGATGATGGAATTGTGGGATCTCTCCATGGTTCTGAAAAGTATTTGTGACTGTTGAGACAATGGAATATCATAGGTGAGAGGAGAATGGACTCAATAAATTGATATGTATTGATACCCTTCTACAGATATGACTCTCTTTGCACATATAACAATCTTCTTAGCATCCAAGGGACAGGAGGAATTTAAATCGTTTTTCAGTTAAGGAAACTGACATTTGAGATATTCATTTTCAGAAATTCACAATTCTCTGAAGAGGCTAAGATGACATTTGAACAACAGTTTTTTTTTTTTGTTTTGTTTTTGTTTTTGTTTTTAGAGCATGTGGTATATTTCATTAACACAAGATTCTGGGCTATGAGAACTGTCTAGAACCCTTGAATACTTCTTGACTAAAAGTAGGATTACTTCCCTAAACTTGAACAAGAAATGAAAGTTGGTAGTTGTGGCAAATAAGCCAAGGCTGCTTCAATGAGAAATAGTGAGCAAATCTGTGAGTCAGATGCAATGTCCAGTATACATCAAGTATACTTACTCACTTGCTTTCTAGGATAAGGTTTTTAAAAGATGGTAATTTTTTGGTAGTAAGTACTGAACACATTACAGTGACATCAGATCATGAATGCAAAGCATCTTGGTTTTTATCTTTAAAAATTACATTTTGACAAGTTAACAATTTCATTATTCTAGGATATCTTTTAAGGAATAGAATACCTAGAAACACTTAAGAGGTTTACCCTAATTATCTACATTATTTTAATTATTCCTATAAATATCTTTATTATAGATTGGTGATGTATCATTTACAAGAGATACTCAGAGTACTAAATACCCATATTCCTTTTGAAATGCTTATCTTATTCTTTGAAAGAAATGAACTACTTTGGAATGCACATAAATCATTATGTATATTCATGAGTAAAGATAGGTATGGGGCTATGATAAATGACATCAGAAAGACCAGTGTCAACTTCAGAGGGAGAGGAGAGAAGGGGAGAGGTCATAAGGAGAGAGAAAGAGGAGGAGGAAGAGAAATATAAGAAGGACAAAGGAAAATGATAAAGACCCTGTGTTCAAAGTCAAAGTGAAGTTGGCATAGGGAAGATGGGCATAGACCCTGTAGTTGTACCACAAAACATTACAGTTTTGGGCACATTAGGTTATAGGCATTGACATTAGAGTATGGGTAATTATGCTTCTTACCTGATGCATGAAGCCTCACTCATTATGTATTGGTCACATTTGACAAATGAATATCCCTACTGGCTGTCACCTTTTATTCTTTTAGGAACTCTGCCTCCTTAGTATCATCCTAGTCTCTTCCAGATGTAACCATATAAATGGTTCAAGAAACTATTCTTCCTCGGTCTTGAGAGTGGAGTAATCATGAAGCATAATGGCTACTTGAAAGTATCTGGATCTGACAGTCATATTTAAACTTTTTAAAAGATAGGACTGGAGATATGGCTCATTGGTTAAGAATCCTAGCTCTTGAAGAGGACCTTCATTTGGTTCCTAGCACCTACATAGAAGCTCACAACTTTCCATAACTCCACTTTCAGGGAATCTGACCTCCCAGGGTACCAGATACCCACATGGTACATAGACATTTATGCAGACAACATTCATACATGTAAAATTAAATGAATTCATAGAAATTTAAAAAATAAAAAAACTATTAGTAAAGCTTTGCTCACACATTACACAATAAAGCTGTCATGATCTAGTTTTATGCAAAGGTTAAATTGTTCTAATTTATTATTATGTCTTACAATGTACATGATTTATGTCTCAATATGACAAATTAAACTGAACAAACCTGTTGATACACACACACATACACAACACACATCCACACACCCACACCCACACACACCACAATTCTAAGAAACAACTTTTTTATTCTATCTTATAATACACTCATTTTATTTCTCTCCTGGGAATAATGACAAATATATAAGTACTATATGCAGAAATTAAGATCTGGAAGGCAGTATCCTAACATGTAGCTATTAATTATATTGCATGAAAGAATATAGCATAACATTTGATGTTACTGTCAGCTCATTTCAACATATGCAAGGTCATGGGTATGATAATCTTACTGTTA
Source organism: Phodopus roborovskii (assembly GCF_943737965.1). Taxonomy (NCBI): domain Eukaryota; kingdom Metazoa; phylum Chordata; class Mammalia; order Rodentia; family Cricetidae; genus Phodopus; species Phodopus roborovskii. The sequence goes on along the minus strand of NW_026125295.1, from coordinate 29,169,741 downwards.
ATTGCTTGGCAAGTACGGGGCTTAACTTAGAAACAACTGATGACTTCAGATGTGCCCTTGGCAAGGTGTTCCATTCACCAACAGGAACAGAGTGAAGCTGGGGTAACCTAACTACAGGCTTTGGAAGAAATGGCCTTAGCACAGCTGCAACATTAGCTTTAGCAAAACAAGATTTGTCATCCTTCTGTGGTTTCAGCCTGCTATAAATAGAAACTGTTTAAAAGGTATTATTTAGTAGTTTCCATTATGCAGCTGTCTATTTAAATCATTTAATTTTGGAATCTAATCCAACTTCCAGTCTCCATCAGAGACAAATAAGAAACCATATGTGAAGGCGTCTGTGAAATCTTCCTTTTATTTATGACAACATTAAAGCAAGACTCTGATGTCACTTACTGAACAATAATAGGCCTTTCTATGTACCTATAGTGCTGGGTTACTTGGGCATATCCCTCAGTGGTATCTTATACCTACTGCTGTTTCCTTCATTATATACAGATGCACAGCAGTGGAGACAGTAATAGTCTTTCTTAATTAAATAAAGCTAAATGTTAATTAGTCTGAAAAAATTGATTTATTTTCAGTGCATGATGCTTTCCATAGTGGGACTCTTGCTTTAAAGAACAGGTTGTGTTCTCATTTAGAACTTTACAATTTCCTCCTTTATTTTGGGTTTGTATTTGGAGTCTTGTGGTGGGATCTAATCGTCATAGAGAAATTATAGGTCTACAGATGTTTTCAAGATGTTCCTCTGTCAGTAGCAGATTATCCCCTGTAGCAAAATCTCATTAAAGTGCAATTTACAGAGCTCTGCTGATGTTGCCATCAACCAAAATTAAAGGCATTAATTTTTCAAAGTTCACAGAAGTCCTTACATAAATGATGTAGCAGTTTGCAAGAACAATTTACAGAAGTGTTATTTGCAGAATTAACCTACATTAACAGAACAAATGTTGTAAGGGTAGAAAAAAGGGCTGGGCAGTGAAATTGCAGCTGCTCCATTGTACATTAGGTGCTTGATGTAAAGAAGTGTTGAAATGTAACAATGACTGCTTGCTGGGAGAAAAGTTGAGAAGGGAAAACAGGAATCTGAACGACCTCACTAAATACTTAAGCTTACAATAGAGTGATCACCAGTTGGGGACACCCAGTGAGACCCTAAATTCTACTTTGAAACATCTGTAGTCAATATCTTTTAAAATATTCTCATTTAGAGAATGAGTTTATGTAGCTCATGTTGCGAATATTTCTCTTCCATAAACTGCCAAATGTTTGAGAATTTATTATCTGATCGTATAGCTAAGAATTGCATACCACTGTGGTGTTATAGCAGTAGGCGCTGAGATATACACGTGCTACTGTTTTGCCCTATCACTATTGTGTTTCTTCCCTGTATGTCTGATTTTCTCCAACAGATTCTTAACTATTGAACTTCAAACATCATAGAAAAGCATCATAAGGATTGGATAGGCATTTCTGACATTAAAAGCAGGAAGACAGGACCCTGTTCCTTCAGATCAGAGAAATAATTCTGCTACCACATTTGTTTCAGAAGAGAGGTTGTTGACCTTAACATTTACCAACCTTCACTAGTTTCGTTCCTTTCTCTACATTAATTATTTCAGCCTGGGTTTGAATACTATTGTGCATTCATCCACTTTTCTCTCAGACTTTCCTGGATCCATGATTGGATGCTTTATATTTTAGGAAGTCTGGATGATGCTTGGAGGTAGGAGTGAACTGTTAGGATGATATTCATGCTTGGGAAAGCTTGGTCAATGGCAAACACAAGCTGTTTCTGATTAGAATATAACTGCTAAATATAAAGTTATATTTCCAGTGAACAGGTGTTTAATGGGCATCAAACAGCCATTCCACAAAAGCACTCATACCATACAAACTCTTGTGGATTTGATCATACATCCCACACTCTATTTCCTTTGTCTGAACTTTTGGTGCACATATGTTCCGTTACATAGGTGATCTTTTTTATATTGTTGTCCCCCTCTCACTCCTCATGAATCATGGTAGGTTCATGAACACTGTTCAAAAATTGACTACTGATGAATTATTCTGATAAATACCTGTTATAAATCTTAAAACATTTAAAAGAAAAATCCAAGTACACTTTAAAACACAATATAAACTATGAAAACTCAAGCATGGGCAAGTCTGATAAGGTTCTGCTTGCTTTTGGTAGTATGAAATTTAGGGGTTTGCAAATGAAGTTTGATGATTGGGAAAGAAAGTCTCTATCCTAAAAAATTCCAGTTCCTCAAGGGACCAGGTAGAAATGTGTCCATGACTTTTCTGTGAGATTTTCAAAGAAGATATAAATTATGTTCCAGAATGATGGGACCATCTGATAATTAGAAGCTGATTTCAAATCATCAAATATTGGTAGGTACATTAAGCCTTGGTAATTTGTGTAGCATCATTATCTCTAATACAAAAAATACATTTGGGAAAAAGTGAGTGTTGTTTGGTTTAGTCATGTATGAAGATGCTCACTTGGGTACTCTGTAACAGTTGCAACAGGAGGGACTATAGATAACAACCACATCTGCCTTGACATGGCAAAGGCAGATACTATTATTATCTCTTGGGCAATAAATATGAGAAGCAAACATAATTGGATGGCAGCCAAGAGTTCTAGGAAAAGCATTGTTGGAATTTGTTAAAATTTTTCTTTTTTATTATATTTAATTTAATTAATATTTTCTATTTATTTTATATACAGGCCACAGTTTCCCCCTCCCTCCTCTCTACCCATTCCTTTCCCCTGACTAGGACTATATTCTATAGTGTCTTCAATAATCTACATATATGTGATCAAAGCTTTCCTTTAGATTGTTAGTTTAGGAATTTGCTAATTTAGAAAAAGTTTTCACTTTATAGTAAGTAGCTTACAAAATATTATAAAATGCTTTATTTGTATTTTGTCATATATTTTCCTTAGATTAGGCGTGAAGCTATAACTATCAGTATTAGTATCAGTCTGTAAAATCTTGAATATCTGTATTTACATGTAATATCATCAATACATTAGAATTAAAATTTAAAATAATAGCAGTTTTCCAAATAACTTGAGAATACTTATAGACAATAAAAACCATTTATGAATTGCTTTCTAAAAGTTCTAATTAAGCAATAAAATCATGAGATAATGGATTATATATTAATATGTAGTTATATATATTAATTATATAATATGCACTAAATATTATATAACATAAAAATTATATTATATTAAATATATTTTAAATATTGCTAAAGTCCACTTAGCTCTTGTTCTTTCGTTTGGAAGTAGAGAAAATATGTACTAAGTTTTGTTGATCAAGACTGCATTCCATTTCACAAGGCAAATTCCATATTGAAATCAAGGTCAAGAGAGTACACCATAGAAGAGCTCAAATTTTCTGGAATTGACTAATACCTTGGACAATTATTAATTCTTGCAATTTGTTTGGCATTACTTACCAATATCCTTGCAGCTTACAGAGCTCTTTGGCCACCAATCCCAGCACTATATCCTAGTTTCCACTTATCCTAATAGTAATATTAATTTTTGGGGAGGAGGACTTTTCAAGACAGGGTTTCTCTGTGTAGCTTTGTAGACCAGGCTGGCTTTGAACTCACAGAGATCCACCTGTCTTTGCTTCCTGGGATTAAAGTCGTGCACCACCACCACCTGGCTCCTAATAGTAATTTTAAAGGTTAATATAGAAAGTATTAGTTTTCATTATGACATTTTCAAAGTATATTTTTAAACTTCACTTTGCTACCTCTTCTCCCTTCTCTTCCCTTGTACTCACCCTCCTCCCCGCCTCCAACCCGCACACCTGCTTCCAGTCCAGTGACCTTTTTCTGTTTTCTGCTTTTCTTCAATGTCTCTCAATCCCCCTAGTGGTCTCCTAACTAGTTTCATAGCCTACTTCTTCCAAGGCACTCAGCTTCCTACCAACTATTTGCTCTCTTAAAAAGCTTCATCTGTCAACTTCCTAAAACAGTTTTGTTGATTAAAAAGGAGCAACACCCAGCACATGGCAACTCTTCCTTAAGCTCAGTGCAGAGCTGGGATGGCTCAGTCATGAGATATTTCAATTTCCTGCCTTTCAAAGGGGGAAAACAGCAAGAAAACGATCTAGTGATCTAGCTATTACTGTTAAGAGGCAGAAAACAAAGACAAATTGCAAGGATTCCAGACAGAGTTAAAATATGGGAGATGCTTACACTCTCTCCTCTGCCTTCATCATTTACTGTCTGTATATACAATTTAAAAATATCTAGACTAAAGAGAATAATATACTCTATTCATTTTTTTTCAGCGTTAGGGATGGATTAGAGGACTTTATGCATGCTAGGCAGACACTTGACCTCTGAGTATAATACCAGTCTCCCAAAGAATCCTTTAAATAAATGCTTTTCTGATGCTTGTGAAACCTCAGGAAGGGGTAAAAGTATCATTCCCTACTCTCTATGTTTAGGATAAGCAATTTTTGCTCACTCACTGGCTAGAATGAACTCAACACATTTGCCTGTTTAATTTTGATTACAGTATCCTTAAAAGTGTAATAACACCCTGCCTCAAAAAACCAAAAGAAAAAAAAGTGTATTAACAGATAATCTCCATCTAAATTTAAGACATGTACATACGAGCAACACTCAATGGACTTAATAGGGTATAGATATATGTACGTACATGTATAACAACAATATTTGAAGAAGATAGAGGTCTTGAATTTCAGATGGAGTTAGGGAGGGTAGAAATGATGTAAACACAGTGTTCATGTATGTAATTCTAAAAAAAAAAATAAAAAATAAAAGCAAAGCAATGGAGGTATGTGGATGTGAAATGCAAAATTATTTCTTGATCCAAACCAATGCTATCCTTTCAACAACAAATAAGAAAATCATAGAATCTTGTCCTGAAAGGCAGCCTCTTTCCATCTCTTCTTCTTCCCCTACCTCCTCTCTCTCTCTCTCTCTCTCTCTCTCTCTCTCTCTCTCTCTCTCTCTCTCTTTCTCTCTCTTTCACACACACACATACACACACACACATGACCACAGAACAAGCAAAAGGGCAACCAACACAGTGTGTGTGTGGGTATAAAGTATGTCCTGGCTACTGTAGGAATTGGTAGCAAAAAAGCTTAAGTATAGATGGCAGTACAGAAAGGGACTGTCATTAATCTTCTCAGCATAGAAAAATTTAATGTTTGCCTGATAGTTGGATTATCTAGAAAATGATTAATCTATTGAAATGAACTTACCTTATATATAAAGTTAATTGTGCTGTGGCTTTTAGAGAACATTCCAGAAACAAAGTAAAAAGGCTATAACAAAAGCCCAAGCATGAAAACTCTCAATAGTGTAGAGAGTACTTGGAAACTATGAATGCTTTAGGACCATGCCAGGAAAACTGCTGCTAGTAAATGTCTCATTTATACATTAAAAATTGTTGTTTATATTGCATCAAATATGGAAGCCTACAAATAATAAATGTCTAAGGATTGTCTGATGGTCACTCCAAATGACCACTCTTCTGCCTTTCCCCTTTTTGTGCATATATCTTTACTTGCAAGTTCATTGCAAAGTCATTGGTCTGGTTTGAGGTTTCTTGTTTCTGCTACACTATTAATGCAGGGCCTTCACTGGGACTCCACTTGGATAGCCTGTTGTTGCCTTGTGTTATGGAGATCCTGCAGCTTTGGATCTGCAGACTGGCCCCTCAGGTGCTCCAGCTGATCACAGATAGGGTGGATGTTAGGGTGGGCCAATACATAATGCTGGTTTTGGCTTGGGTAATTGTAGGTTTGGTCAGGCCTCCAGCTCTCCCTTGTCCTTACAGTGGGACAATTTCTCTGAGCAATGTCTTTTATAGAAGATCCTGACTAAAATGTTTCAGTTTTCTTACTCGCTTACTGTTATAAGGTATTTTCAGCCATAACTTCAGGGAGTACAGCCTATTAGTAGTAATATATAAAAACATATGTATCTCTATGTAACTGAACTTGTAGAGACTATGAAAATCAAGCTACCACTGAGTTAATGACTTTGAGAGCCATAATTGGTTCTAGAAACATACTTGAACTTGTTTTTGACTGGAAGCTAGAACAAAATGACAAGAAGTCTTTTGTATACCTAGATCTATGAAATACATAATTGTAACACTGTTTTGGCAAAATTCAAATTTTTTTGGTTAAATATACTAATCCTTGTACTGTGGACAAGAGGGGAAATGCATTCTGTAATGGCAGGTGAACAATAAGTTGTTCTTTGAAAATATGAATGATTTATGTTTGAGTGTTGGATGTTTAATCCAGACTGTTTTGGCTAGCCTTAAAACCATAAGCAAGCCACTGACTGAAGTCTATTTCTGTACAAATTGGAATAGTGATAGTTCTTATCTTCTGTGATGATCAAATGTCAAATGAAGTTGCCTTACCTGCAATATTTATGTCACCTGTGAGTGGGAATATTTCTGTGAAATCATAAAACTTCCAGTCCAAGACCATTTGCATGCTGGCTTCTTAATTTGTCTAATGGAAGCATCTCAGTCTGGGATGTTTGTATAACAAGACATGTCCATGTCATTTCTGTTTCTGTCTCCTTATATCTATTCATCTGATATATATGTAATATATGCTTCACATCTTTTCTTTAAAATTCACTTACACACAGACATAATTCATTTTTCAACCAACACTATTTTCTGAAGCCAAAAATGTGTGTATGTCCACCCATTTTTATTTCTCCTTTTTCATATCTTTTCAATCTTAGCCCAGTGTTATTGTTAACTCCTTGTGAGAAACACATTGCTTCTTAGACCCGTGCTTCATGTCATTGAGAAAAAAAGCTGGGAAGAATGGACCCAATACATGCTTCATGCTTTCTCCTTCTTTGTATTTTGTTTTCCTTTTATTTTGGCCTCTGGTTTCTGTTTGTTTGTGTGTTTTTTTTTAAAGAGGGAATCTCACCTTCATATACTTCTTTCTTCTAATCATTGGCACATGTTTGTCAGTAAACAATTTGACAGCATACTTTGTGTATAACAAAACAAGTGAGGGTTTGACCACATTTTGATCTATCAATTTATTTCATCCCAGAGATTCATGAGACGGGAAATTGGTCAAGGACTACAGTGGTGGCTTTACAAAGAATTATCTTCCATAGCTCATGCCTTGACTCCCTTGTCTCCAGTGGGTTTCATTATTTTGAAGCCTACGGAGCCTCTAGCAGGAGTCTGGCTAGTAGAGTAGGTCATCAGGGATCAGGGTTGTTTTTTGTTTTTTTGTTTTTTTTCCCATTACATACAAGTCCTCAAATGAAGAATTTATCATAGACTAAGCAACAGGTTTCCGAAAATTTAGGATACAAATTTTTAACAAAGCTACTAAGCTGTTTTTCTTCTAAGAAGACCCAGATCAGGCTAAATGTGAAGGGAATAGCTTTGTCCTTGCTTTAAGCCAGAGTGAATGGTCTGGGCTGCATCTAGCAGCTTGTACAAGTTCTTCTCAGAGGTTCACCACTCAAAGGCTTTGGGTTAGCTCTTTATGAAATAAAAATGTAGGCTTTTGTTTGTGTTTAGAAAATATAACTTGAGTAACTTACAATAGCATTTTTATATTCATGTACTTGGTCTTCTTAGAAATAAAAAAGCAGTATCCTATTGTGTGTGTGTGTGTGTGTGTGTGTGTGTGTTTTCTTGCAATGACAAGAGAACATAGACACATCCAATTCATCTTGAACTAATATGGTTATAATGAGACCTGAACATATTTTTTTATTACTACAATAAATATGTTAGTTTTTAGACAAAAAGGATTTGCTTCCACTAAGTACTTAAGCTTGGTCTCTTCCCCCAGTGCCCATTGCTTCTGTATATAAAACAATAACTAATCAGTGTGAAATCCTGTTTGAATGATAGAATTTCTGGAAAAATAATTAATAAATTGTTTTACATATCCTAGTCATTTCTAAATTGTTGTATATTATATTATGCCATAAGAACTTAGACATGTGAAAAAGTTCTGGATCCATTTGTCTAGCAATTTATTATGAGAAATTAGATAAGGTTATTTTGGAGTCTTTGAATTGACATTCACAACCATATGGTTTAGTCTTAAGTCTGGGACATACTTTCATTCTTTATTCTCTTTCTGGGATGGAGGGAGTGCATTCAGGGTAATTCTAAATCATAAGGGGCAGTGACAGAGACATAGAAGCAGTCTAGCCTGTGCTGGAGGCTTCTCCTACAAAATTTCCCATCATTTACATTCTTTTCTAAATCATATACTTTCCCATTCATGACCCACACTCTTGGGCTTTAAAATCTTTTTCTGTGTGCAATTGGTTTATAGCCACATTAACTATTCTAACATTTTACTTTACTAGACACATACCACATCACTGGAAATAAGAGACAGTGGATAAGTTGGAAATAAGTAAAAATTTGGAGTTGAGAAGCTCGGGTACAAGCTCAGGTCATGCTCTTCATTAGTCATAGCCTCAGAACCATGTATAGGCTACCTTCTTTTGGTTAGTGGTGCATTACTTTTCTTTGCCTCAAAACAAACAGAATTTCAGAGCTGGAATGCATTTGAGTTAGTAGAGTAACACTCACAAATTTAAATGTTTCCACTTAGGAGTCACAGGTGGTGCAGAAAATGAGCCCAACATATAGTGAAGAATGTAATAAGACTGTAGTCAGTTGGCAATACCATACATACCAATCAAAACCAGATAGTGCCTTGTAGCTGGTAGTTGTTACTGGGAGTTAGTTCACCTTTGATGGATTATCCTGTTATACAAAGAGATTATCAATTCAACTTTGTTACAAGGTCTCCTGATTTTCAAGTTTTCTTAAGTATTTTGGGGGAAAAATGAGACAGAACATCTGGATGAGTTTGGTATGTAAGTGGGGATCTTTAGAGGCAGGGTTGGACACCCTAATAAGGGCCTTCCTCTATGCATCTCATAGAGCACACAAAATAGGTGGACAGAGCAGACAACCAGTGGCTACAGAGAAGGCTGATGAAGACGATTGCTGATTTTCTTTATATAATTTGTGAACATTTTGAATTTTTGGGTCAGGGATCCTTTGGAATTTGTAGGATAATGAAAATTTCAGGCTCCCTCCCCCACTGAAATATCATGTAACTCTTTCTGACTTGGTGGTATATTGTGGTTTAATAAGGATCAGGAGAAGCAAATAAGTCGAATAGATGTTTATTCAGGAAGAAATAACTTACAACTTAGACAGATGAACACCAGCAGGTTCCTAGTCCCAAGGATGCTTCTGTATGCTCTTTTGTCTGCATGCTGCAAGCAAGAGAGTGCTCCTCCTCAGACCTAGATCCCCCTGGTCACTTCTGCCCAAGTCTCCACCCCCAGTGGGCGTGGTCAGTACTACAGGTGCTGACAAAGTGACTATCCCACCACAGTGATATAGCTGAGAAGTAAACAACAAAGGTGTCATGACAGAAGTTCAATTAGACTGGTACACGTGCCAGTCTAATCGAAAGATAGCAGGCACCGGAAGAATGAAACTTCAGTGTGTTAGATGGTTTAGAGGACTTTAAAAGTTCAACCAAAAGAGACTTCTTGATTGGCCGGGAGAGTGGGGGGGGGGGGAGAGAAAGAACTGTGATTGACAGTAAAACCAGTTTGTTTCAAATTTAAATAATAATAAAAAAAGAAAGCACAGGAGGAAAGGTTGAAGTCTTCCAATTGATTTGCAATGAAGGGACTGAGGAGTTTTTAGGAGTTGTGCTTCTGGGTGCTACTTTCTCTAGGCTTCACTTTTCCCACTTATAAAATGAAAATGGCAGAATCACAGCCTTTCTGGGTAGGTTGTTGTGAGGACTGAATAAATAAGACCATGTGTGGAAAGTGACTAGAAGAGTGTTTACCTTGTAAGGAGCAGAGAATTAATACTTGTTTTACCTGTTACAACAACTCAGACTTAATTGTATTTACTTTGTTGGTGTAGAAATCATATAACATTTGATTTTATGGATTCTTCAAAATTATATGCTGAGATAAGATACGTGTGTGTGTGTGTGTGTGTGTGTGTGTGTGTGTAGGTAGAGCCTTCATTCAACATAGCCCAGGTACGTCAACAGGTACAAAATATTTGAAAATAAATCTTGTCAGTACTGAGCATGGATAGATTTATTTTCCTTACTATTGTTCCAACATACAACATATTGCCTAAGCATATAACATTTATGTTTTTATAGATATTATAAATGATGGAGAGATTATTTAAAGCATATGGGAGAATACAAATGGGCTTATGCAAACATTACACTGCTTTGCACATGGGGGTTGAACATTTCAGGTTTTATTACCTGAATAATGTGAAGAGTGATTGAATGTATAACAGATTAGTCTGTTAATCCACTGGACCTTTAACACTGTCATTCTACCAAGTGCTTTGTGAATTTAAACTGATAATGGTTTGTCAGTATTATTAGGTACTTGCACATTGAAATAGTACCTGTTATATTTAATATCATCCCTAATTGCAGTGTCCTGACCTAAGATATATTTAATGTGTTAAGTGCCTGTGATTAGCAGAGCAGAGGTCAAATAGTGAAACCATTAGGTTCAAAACTTAAATGTCATCAGGAGCACAATGTCCTAATTTGGGACAATTATCTGCTCCATTGCTTTTTTGCTGTGACATGCTTCTCACGTTATATTTAAGGCAGGGCTTACTAGGAACACTTAATCAATGTGTTTTCATTTTTGCTTCTTGCATTTATAGTAATGAAAAATATAGCAATGACAAAGTTGCTCTGTGTGTGTCACTAAAACCTAAAAACATGATGTACAAACAACACAGAATGTGTTATTTGTTTTAATAAAACAAATGGAGACTATTCACTTTATAGATGTGCTGGCATCATTAATTTTAATATTCTGAAATGTAGTGATCACATCAAAGTGTTTAACATGGCACATTAACGGCAGATGCCATAAATTCTATTGATTGCACATTTCCAGTTTCAAATGGCTTGAACTTCCCAGTATGAATGGAAATACCACAGAGAATTTTGTGAGCAACTTCTAGTGGTAGTGCAAGTGTGAATTCAATCACTTTCGAAATGACCTTAGATTAGAATTTAGGATATAATTCATATGTCAAGAACTGCTCAGGTATTAAAAACATCTTTCTCCTTTGTGTATTTGTGTATCCCAATACCAAAGTAATCCCATGTTTTGGTCTCTGAATTTTACTTATTTTGCTTTAAAATAAAGGATTCTTTAAAGTATTTTGTGTGTGTGTGTGTGTGTGTGTGTGTGTGTGCGTGCTATGTGTGTGTGCATATGCACATGCCCAGGCATGCATGTAGAGATCAGAGGACAGCCACCTCTGGGGAATCAGCTCTCTTCTTTTAACATGGGCTTTAGGGATCAAACTCAAACTACAAGGCAAGTGTGTTGAGTTCTGGACCCTCTCACCAGCCCTAAAATAAATTGTTTTTAAATAGATAACTAACACTAAAGGCTTTTTAAAAAGTCATATGGAAACTTACTACTAAAGATAAATCACAAAATCTATACTAATGCATATATAAAAAGAGGTTTAATAAAGCCTAGTCATGGTGGTACACACCTTTAATCCCAGTGGCACAGACAGGTGAATTTCTGAGTTTGAGGTCAATCTGGTCTACAGAGTGAGCTTCAAGATAACAAGGGCTATACAGAGAAACCCTGTTTCAAAAAACAAACAAACAAACAAACAAAACCAACCAACCAAACAAACAAAAAAGAGGTTTAAATGAATTACCTAATAATGCTATCTTTTGTGTGTGTGAGAGAGTTACTGGCTAATGGGATCACATAGACCTTCAAGCCTTATGGGCTATTTTTGATACCCATGGCCACCCTTCAGAGCTAGACAGTAAGACCCTATTGCTGAAAATACCACATACTTGGAACGTGGAATGTGGAGACATCAAACTGATATTCACATATTGACCTGCCTGTCAATCTCACTTGTGCAATAGTGACCCAAAGGTTATGAGAATAACCAATCAATTTTTGACTGAATCAAAGGCCTGCTATACAATATGGAGCAGATACGTGCCACTTTTAAGGGAAGCAACAACCTGTGGCTAGATAGGCTCCAGGCCATAGGAAAGAGTCCAATACTTTTATTCTCCCAAGTGAATATAGTATTAAAATTACTACTAATAACATACTTGTTGCTGTACCCATAGATGAGAGCATCTCTCAACCCCTATCAGAGAAGATTCTCATTGCAGTAGAAGGAAATCAACACAGAGATCTTGAATTAATCAATATGTGGAGAACAAGAATGTGGAGTGCTCAGTAGCCTTAAATAAGTCATTCATATCACAACCCACAGGGATCTATGTGACAGGAAGGTGAAAAGATTTTAGGAGCTGAAGATGGTTGGTGACATTAAGGAAACAGAGCAGATGTGCATGTGAACTTACAATAATTCTGACACCATCTATAAGAACCTTTAAGATCCAGCCAGACACAATCTCAGCAATGGGGAGATGTGGATACACAATCCTGCCACTATCCAAAGAGCTATTAGCATCTGATAGATTCTGGGAGAGAGAATCAGTTTCCTTTAGCATAGACTGACCACACACCAACCCCCAAACTAACAGGACAACACAAGCTGTATTTAATGAGGAAAAAGAAAAATAAAAGTAATCTCAAAGTTGGGTGAAAAAGGATAGGAAGGTTAACAGGACAGGAAGGTTAAGAAGGGACTGACGGGGTGAATATATTCAAATTACAGTTTATGAAATTCTCAAATAAAAATATAATTGAGTGGTTGGAAGCAGATGTAATACTGAAATGCTTCCTTCTTGTTTATTTTCTCCCCTTATGACTCTGAAAATTTGGAACGTACTCCCTCCATTCTGTTATTAACCAAGTATATATCTTTCACTTTTTTATGTTATTATTATTTTTCTTTTTATATATTAATTCCAGTTCCCTTTTGCTCCCATCCACCCATGTCACCATCTGGCATCCCCCTTTGTTCCATTCCCAACACACTCCACAGGCAGGGTGAAGCCTTCCAGGAGGGGTCATCAAAATCTGTCAAGTCATTTGAGGTAGGGCCTAGGCCCTCCAGCCTGTCTCTAGACTAAGGAAGTATCCTTCCATGGGGAATGTGCTCCTGAAGTCTTTTGGTGCACCAGGGATACATCCTGGTTCCACTGTCTGAGGTCCCATAGACTGCCTAGGCTTTCAAACTGAGACCCATGTTCAGGTTTAGGGGGTCTGGGTCGGTCCTATGCTGGTTTTCTAGCTATAAGTCTGGGGGGGGGGCATGAGATCTCCCTTGTTCAGGTCAGCTGTCTCTGTGGGTTTCTGCAGCCTGGTCTTGATCCCTTTGCTCATCACTTCTCCCTCTCTGCAACTGGATTCCAGGAGTTCAGCTCCGTGTTTAGTTGTGGGTGTCTGCTTCTGCTTCCACCAGCTACTGGATGAAGGCTCTAGGATGACATATAAGGTAGGCATCATTCTCATTATCAGGGAAGGACATCTAAGGTAGCCTTTCCACTGTTGTTTAGATTGCTAGTTGGGGTCATCCTTGTAGATCTCTGGACATTTCCCTAGTGCCAGATTTCTCCTTAAACCTAAAATGGCTCCCTATATTGGGATATCTCTTTTCTTGCTCTCCTCTATTAATCCTTCTACTCCATCTTCCTGATCCCTCATGTTCTCCTCCCCGACTTTTTCCCTCTTCTTTCTCCTCCCTTCCTCTCCCCTCCCCCCATAATCCTAATTTGCTCAGGAGACCTTTTCTCTTTTCCCTTCTCCAGGGGACCGACCATGTATGTCTCTCTTAGGGTCCTCCTTATTTGCCAGCTTATCTGGTGGTATGGATTGTAGGCTGGTAATTCTTTGCTCCATATCTAAAATCCATATATGTAAGTACATACCATGTTTGTCTTTTTCTGACTGAGTTACCTCACTCAGGATGGTTTCTTTAGTTCCATCCATTTGCCTGCAAATTTCAAGATTCCTTTGTTTTTTCCACTGAGTAGTACTCTATTATATAAGTGTATCACATTTTCTCTATCTATTCTTCAGTTGAGGTGCATCTAGGTTGCTTCCAGGTTCTGGATATTACAAATAATGGTATTATGGTAATAGTTTAACAGATGTCTTTGTGGTATGAATGTATATCTTTTGGGTATATGCCTAAGAGTGGAATTACTGGGTCCTCAGAAACCGCCGTACAGATTTCCAAAGTGACTGTACAAGTTTGCACTCCCACCAGCAGTGGAAAAGTGTTCCCCTTTCTCCACATCCTCTCCATCATAAACTGCATTGATGTTTTTGATTTTAGTAGTTCTGACAGGAGTAAGATGACATCTCAGAGTTGTTCTGATTTGCATATCCCTGATTGCTAAGGACGTTGAACACTTTCTTAAGTGTCTTACAGCCATTTTAGATTCCTCTGTTGAGAACTCTCTATTTAGTTCTGTACTCCACTTTTAAATTGGATTATTTGGTGTTTTGGTAACTAGCTTCTTGAGTTCTTTGTATATTTTGGTATTATGTTCAGAAAATGGTCTCCTGTACCAATTTGTTCAAGGGTACCTCCTACTTTCTCTCCTAAAAGGTTCAGTGTGGCTGGATTTATTTTGAGGCCTTTGATCCATTTGGATTTAAGTTTTGTACATGACAATCAATGTGGATCTATCTGTAGTCTTCTACAGGACAGCATCCAGCTATGCTAGCACCGTTTGTGGAAGATGCTTTCTTTTTTCCATTGTATAATTTAGCTTTTTTGTCAAAATTGAGGTATTCATAGGTGTGTGATTAATATCAGGGTTTCCAATTTGATTCCATTGGTCTACCAGTCTATTTTTGTGCCAAAACCAAGCTGTTTTCAGAACTATCACTCTATAATGGAGCTTGAAGTTGGGGACGGTGATGCCTCCTGAGGTTCCTTTATTATACAGGGTTGTTTTGTCTATCCTGGGTCTTTTGTTTTTCCATATAAAGTTGCATATTGTTCTTTCAAGTTCTGTGAAGAATTGTGCTGGGATTTTGATGGGGATTGCAATGAATCTTTAGATTTCTTTTGGCAAGATTATCCTTTTTACTATGTTGATCCTACCTATCCAAGAACATGGGAGATCTTTCCATTTTCTGAAATCTTTAATTTCTTCCTTTAAAGTCTCAAGGCTCTTGTTATACAGGTCTTTCCCTTGTTTTGTTAGCATTACCCCAAGATATTTTATGTTGTTTGTGGCTATTGTAAAGGGTGATGTACTCTTACCCTTATGTTAATCACACTCAAGCACATGGGAAGGCAGTAGGTTGAACAGGAAGTACCTCAGAAGGTGAGAATAATGTCACATTTATTTTACATATACTGGTTAATGCCTAAGCACTTGAAATAAATACTGCCTTAGAAATTAAGTTCTTTAAAAAGAACTTATATGGTGTGAAATGGAATAAGATCATGTGTGTAACTAAATAGTTTAAGTAACTTGTGTTATTAGTTATCTGTTCCCTATCACATTCAGGCTAGTTAATAATTCTGTGGGTTTACTAAATGACAACATCCATGACAGGGCAGTAGGACCAGTCTGGCATCCTTTATTGGCCTATCCAGCCTTTATGCCCTGGCTGCTCCCCCGCAGCATCCCTGTTTGTGTTTGCCTAGTCACTTAACTACTATTAACATCAGTAAAGTCCAGCCATTAAATGGAACTCTGCTACTTTCCTCCTAAAAGATTTATCTTACTCTCATGCTAATCACATCCAAGCATAAATCTTGCTTCCCCTTGTATGGGATGCTCATTGAGACTCTTGCCTAGTAACACACAACATACACATTGTAAAGATAGAGTACAGATTTCTTTCCCTGCTACTGATATGGCCTCTGGCACACAGAAAGAGAATAGTATATACCTATTAAAATAATAAATGAATTTCCCAAACATTTAACACAAAAAGTGCTTAGAAATACTCACCCCAATAAGTTATTGTTAAGCAAATATGTTGTTTCCGAGATTTTTTTCCAGTTCTAAAATATCAATTATTTTTTATTATTTGAATCTGTGTACAAATTCCATCCTACATATTTTGTAACCACATGTTCTAAGACACAAAGACCAATGATCAGGTGTAAGTACTAAGAATGCAAAGTTGTAATCTACAGCATGGATGGTACTTAAGTGGTTAAAAAAATCTTCTTTACAAAATTGTCATTATAAGCTTTCCTTCCAGTGCCATGTAGCTGAAATTGATTAATACCCATGTGGTGGTGTTAGTTTATATTATGTAGAAATGAAACTCCCTTCCTTCCTTTCTTGCTCCTTCCCTCCCTTCTTCCCAGCCTTCCTTCTTCCCTCCCTCCCCTTTTCCCTCTCCTCTTTCTGTGCAATGGACTGTAATGCCAGCACAACCTCTAGCACCCATCTGAGTATCCATGATTGCCAGTGTGGTCACATTTGCTTCTTCAGAAATGTTATGCCTTCTCCAGAATTAATATTTGCTCATTTTCTTGTAAGCTGGCTCCACTAATGATGTCTATCTTTAGAGGAGTGAAGCACTGTTTCTGGATTCTCATGTATATGTGTCATATTTGAACAAAACAATGTCAGGATTTTTTAGAACTCACATGCCTATGTGAGTTCTCAGTGACTCGGTTGCTCTTTTTGACCTTGAGAACTAGGTCTGCAATACGCTTGTCTCTGACAGTTGTGAATAGAAGAAACAAATGCTTTGCTTATAATCTCAGTATGAGTTTACTAAAAGCTTGTGATTTAAAGCAATTCATCCACATTGGATAGTTTTTCTATATTAGTAAAACTCACTGTTATGGATAGAAATTTAGAAAACAATCCAGTAGTGAGGTGGCTAAACCCAAGTGTCAAATCCTCTGTTTGTCTGGCACCTTAATGTGTTCAAATTTTGGGAACCACTTGAATGCTCAGGCCTAATGTATTTCTCAGTGTTCGCTATTAGGTCCTCACATAACAGGGAAGGTTACGCCTAGCATTCAGTCCTATATTAATGCAAATTTGCATAAAAGGTAAACAATGGCACATTTTGCATAGACACAAAGGGAGATGTTCAGGACCAGAGAGTGGAATTCAATACAGAAAAGGAGGGTACACACACAAGGAGAACAGCAACTAATGAATAAAACATCTTTTTGGAAGTGCAGAAAAATCAGTTGCACCATGTTAAAGCTGTTGCCAGGCAGCATATCTTTTCACAATAAACACTTGTGAGTCAGATAACTCATGGAGACATGGAATTAGCAAATGTAGCTGCTGCCGCCAGGGAGATTCTACAAGGTACAGAATGCTTGCAGCCCTCTGCATAGCATCAGGAATGCATCTCTGCTTGTAACAACTTCTCCTTGAACCACATCATTTGTTTTCATCTCTTCATGGGAATTACTAGTCTTTACATCTGAATGCCTCTTTATTTGCAAAAGCCAGAATGCAGACACAGATCAGTACCGCATTCTTCATGGTCTAGGACTGGGAGAATGAGAATATCTTAACTCAGGTGTGGAATGTGTAGTGTTTCCAGAGGACTCTCTCTCTAGTTCTCTCTCTCTCTCTCTCTCTCTCTCTCTCTCTCTCTCTCTCTCTCTCTCTCTCCCTTTGTCTCTCTCTGTCCTGACTGGTCTGGAACTCCCTATACAGACTAGACTGGCCTCAAACTCAAGAGATTCATCCATCTCTGCCTTGTATGTGCTGGTCCTGAACCACCATGCCCAACCAGATGACTTTGTAAGTATGAAATGCTAGGGTGATGAGAAGTCTATGTTGGTGTAAGAGAAGGCAAAGTAAAAACAACTACAACAACAAAACAAAACAAAAATCTCAAAAAACAAAGCATAGGGTTTATCCATAAAATCACTTAAGCAAAACGAAGAGAATCCCTGAATCTTTGAACTCAAACTTCACCTCTTTCCCTTGGTCAGCACGAAAGACAGAAACTCAGGGCACATCAGGAATAGCAATTGTCCTTTGGAGGATGAAATGGTTGTGGGGCCACCCACCTCTGAAGGAGCAGCACAGACTGGAAAACCAGATTTTTCAAACAGTGACTTGTTATCTGATATTCCTGGCAGAAATACAAAAACATACTTCCATCTCAAATTTATGGTACCATAATGTATTCCTTCTAAGCTTCCTGGACCTTTCCCATTGCCAAATGTGACCAGAGCATAATCATGATGACTAAACAAATTAAGTGTTCAGTTACAGACAAGCTCAAAAAAGAATGAGTAAGGGGAGGAAAATATACCCAGCCTGGTAATAAATTAATGCTGCTTCAGGCTTTTTAGTTCAGGACAGGCGGTCCTGAGAGACTGCTAGGTTCCACCAGAACTGCAATTTGTTCGAAATATGGTTGAACTTACGGCTTCTTTCAAACCCTGTTGCAGCATAAGCAGCAATCATCACCTTTATAAAATAATCTTAGATATTGTCACAGCATCCTTTGAAGCACATTTCAATTTGCAATAGCAAGGTGAGAATCATGACAAATGTTTGTTTCTTTAAGAAAAATAAAATTTAACCATTTCCCATGTTTATTAGATATAATTAAATTTTTCTTTGTCATGGCTTCTTCCCTCTCTGACTAAATGTTAACACGTTCAAACACATTTGCAGATAGTTTTAAATTCTCCATTATCCTTTTTGGTGCGCGTGAGTGTGTTTGCACGTGCTGAACTTAAACGTTAAATAATAGTATAATTTCCTTTTTGGAGAAATATGAAGTAAGTTGAAAAGACTGAAAAGAAACAATCTCAAGGGAAAGAAGCTTACTTAGTAACTTTAAAACATTTTTAATGCTGGATATAACACTTAAAATGCAATTATTTTGTATGTAAATTGCAAGGTGAGGGTCAGGTGTGGTAGGACTCCATAGTGAGACTCTGTGTCAAACACACATACCTACATAGATTGGAGAGTGAGTTCCTATGGTCTGATGTGACTTGCTTAAACTAATCAGTGTTGTTGAGTGTTGTCTACTAGTTAGCTCAAAACATACAGACTGGGGTTTACATTAGCAATATTTCCTGTATATTATTTTACCTATTTCATGTTGAAATATGACTAAAACAAAAAGAAAATATAGGCAAATTTTAAATAATAGAGAACAAGACTGCAATGGCATTTTAAAATGCAGGTCTGCATTTCAAGGTTTCTTCACTCAATTTTCAAAGTTTATTGGGAACTGAATTCTGCTTAAATGTGCGTCTCAAATAAGAAAAACAAAACAAAACGCAGTTTGACAAATCTTCAAAACTGTGTTAGAAGCTGCTTTACAGTCATGATTCACTCCCTGAGAGTAGTCATTTCTTACTGAATAACTTCTTTTTTAATTAAAAAAAATTGGAAAGGTGCATGTTACAGATTACTTAGAACTTCAAATATTGCTAGTGATCAATATGAGCTTGTTGGTAATACCTAAGAAATTCAGTGTACTGAAATTCATCATGGAAATGAAGACTTGGCTGCTCTACCAGAGTATCTGAGGGTTCAATTCCTAGTATCTGCACAGCAGCTCCAGTTACCATTTGTAACTCCAGTCCTAGGGGAGCCAATGCCCTTTTCTGGCTTCTGTGGGTCCCGGGCATTCATGTAATACATGGGAATACACTGACATATCTATCCAAACTTAAAATTCAATTTTAGCAGTATGTGTGAATTTTTCTTAGATTACAAATATTTATTTTAAAATTTATGAGAAATCCTTATTTATTTATTTTTTTAAATGGTAACAGTTCTTTACTGAAGAAAACATGACTGGAATGTAAATGATGAGTGTCAGCAGTCATTAAGAACTGCAAACTAAAGCTACACATAGGTACCACCACATACTTAATAGAATGAATCAAGTAAATCAGAAATGATATTATCAATATCTGGCAAGCATGAGGAATGACTGAATCCAATATTCTGACAATCAAAATACAACATTTTTCTTCCTTTTTATTTTTATTAAAAATAGATTCTTCTTTCATACAATTCATCCTGATGATTATATCCTTATATCCATAAAAAAGTTACACTGTGCACCAGGCATGAGGTCCTCATCTTAAGCTATGAGTGTTGGAGAAGGTGCTAAATACATCCATTAATGAAACAGAGATGTTGATAGTTGCTGTAAATCTTCACACAAGGTAAATGAAGTCACCAATGGGAACTTACTGTCAATGTTAAAGGCCCTTATCAGCAGAAGTACACTCCTTACATACAATAGAAGGTACCAAATGGAAATGAATAGCTTAGTGAATAAACAATTGGGTAGTGACTGGTAAAGGGACGGTATCTTACAGCATTAAGCCTATTAGAGTGCTTCCGCTTTCCTTCACGTCTTATGGATACTTAAAGTATGTTGGTCCACGGTTTCTTTACTTATGCCATTGAAGGTTTCCCAAACATTTGCCATGGCTTTAAAAATGAGATTTCAAATGTACATCCTGAGTCATCTAAGAATTCCATCACAAATTATGCAACAATAGAAATAGTAATTAATTTTGTTAACAGAAGTTCATATCATTATAACAATTTCAGCCTGTCTTTTGTAACTGCATGTTTGTTTTTCCTATTGCTTTAAAGCTAATTTAAGCCACATTATATACAAAATTAAATCTTAACTTTTATAGCTACACCCTTGGGGTTCAATGGAAAGGCTTTATGAGCTAGAAATTAAAAGTACTGGTTGAAAATACTATTACATTATACCAGCTATTATTAAGGCAATTTACAAAGTTGGTACTAAAACTATGCACATTTTTCATTGTTAACCCCCATATATTCAGTAAGCCCATGGGACTGTTTGGTATATAGTTTGGCAAATAAAATCAATTGAAAAGTAAATAGCAAGTCAGTAGCATTCATCACCAAAGAAAATTACACTATATTAGCAGCAACATTTATTTAATCTGACATTGTTGTGAATTATACATTTGTATACTATGTGATTCTAGGAAGACAGTTTGGGACAGTATTTCTTAGCTAGGAGGAGATATCTTTGTAACCTTGGAAAATGATGAACTTTATGAAAACATTTACTTGAATTTACTACTTCAAAAACTTTCATATAAAATTGTGATGCTGCTTGTATGTCTGATATACTCCAGATGTGTTCCACAATTTAGAAAAATTATGAAATTGACAGGTTCTAGCCAGATAATATGTATATACAGAAAATTTCCCTCAAAGATTTGGAAAAGCTAGTAATATTTAAATCACTGGAATATTAGCATTGCATATACAAACACATCACTTCACTGGTTTAAATCACAGTGATTGATAGCTGTTTCATAAGATTTCATAAATAGTGATAGAAAGGTATTTAGAAAAGAATCAAAGAAGCTCAAAGATATTCCTGATTACATTTTATTAAGTATGTCATGAAATTTTGGTGGTAAACAATGCTATGGTACGTCATAATAAAAAAGCTTCGTGATTGAAGCAAACATATTTGATTGCTTCTCACCCAAAATTAAAATGGGCATTATTATTGCTTTTTGATGAAGCAACTATTTTTAATGTTTGAAAAGAAGTTGGCTTCTCTTAAATGTTAATGTTTGTTTTCTTACATTGTTAAATCCACATGTACGATTAAAAAAAATGTCCTGTTCCTTATAGCTCATACTTTGGGACAGGTCCTGATTATTCTATTGTAGTTACTAAACATAAAATTATCTTCTTCTGTGTCAACTGTCAGAGCTAAGAAGCAGTGCAATGAGTCAAAGTCTGTAAGAAGTAGTTAATAAGAATGAAAAGGAAGCAATGGGGCATTTTCCGAGTGAGGAAATGGATTTTTATTTCAAAAATAATTATTTTTATTTTATGCATATGAGTGTTTGGCCTGGATGCATGTCTGTGCAACCACTTATGATACCAGGAGAAAGCATCAGATTCCCTGGCAGATAATTGTGAGCGGTGGTGGGAGTGTTGGGAATCAAGCTCAGGTCCTCTGTAAGAGCAGCCAGTGCTTAATCCTTTAACAGTTTAGCTGTCTCTCCAGCAACTAGGAGTACAATCTTTTGAGAACATGATGCATGTTTGAATAAAGCAGTAGAAACAATACTGCTATTTGCTTGTCCCTGGCACTGTAAGAATGGAACCAAATAGAAGATGATGGAGAAAGCCCTGTAGGATGACTTAGGTGCAATCAAAGTGAGAAATTTAGAAACCTCTGCGAGGCTCAAGCAAAGCCATCAGAAGGCAGCATTCACCAAATCAAGGTTCCAGAAAATAGCTCCTGAAAGTTGAAGTGTGCACTGTGTGGAAATGTGTGCACACAGTAGTTTTCTCGTCTGGATAAACCTGTCCAGAACCCAAAGAGTGCCCAAACTGATTAAATCATCCACACTGGCAATCCTACTCGACTTAAACCTAATGTGCTATCAGCAGTTTGGAAACCCAGCATGTGTTGCTTATTGATGCATTAGTAGGATATGTTTGTGAGGCTGGGAAATTGAGACCAGGATTTTGCACATGCTCAGTGAGTGCATCATCACCATGTCGCGCCTGCAGTCCATATTTCTGTAGATTTTGCTTAGTAGATCACTTGGCACATTAAGGTGTATGAATGACACATGTTTAATGAATTTGAAATTCTTATTGAGATAGTCAAGACAATTTGTTTTGTTTAAAAATATAAGGAAAATGGATTTGTAATTATTTGATTGGAAAAGCTCAACCAGTTTTCTTTGCTAGATTTCCACATTAAGACCACAACAAATAATGAACATAACTAATTTGATTTCATAAGCAGTAATTTAATTTTATGAAGTCTCCAACAATTAAATTTACTAAGGCCCATAAATTTTGAGGCTAGAATGAAGCATATTAATGGGTGATATTTTAATTTAAATTTCTCTGTAAAATTTCCACTCTCAGAAACATTTTATAATTTTATAATAATAATCCTATTTTGTTTTTCCTCAAGAGCTGAAATTTGAGTATGAAATTTGGGTAATTCTACATAATATTGATACTGTGTTATTTATTTAAAATATTTTGGTTGTTTCCAGTCATTAAAATATTCATTTGGAGTCTTTAGCCAAAGATTTTGTTTGCTTCAAGAAGGAGGATTGAAGATCAACTCTATATTTATGATGAAAAAGAAGATAGCCATAAAATTAACATTTAATTCCCTAAACAGTTATTATATCCCTAAACAATTAGTTCACATACTTTTCTGGTGTCTGTAAATGAATGATTTTAAAATATGACTAATAAGTAAATGGGGGAAAGACTACATTACTTAGGAATTTTATTAGGCTGTCAATTTAAATACTCATTCCTCAGGCAAAGTGCAACTTCACATTTAAATAAATGTATATTAAACACTTCAAATTGATAGCATCAAGTCTTCCCTGGGGTATGATTCATTTAGACTTTTCTAGAATACTATTGTAGAGCATGGCAGTACACTACAGTAATCTGGTATATTAATATCTTTAATTATAAATTTACCCTTGAGAGGCAAAGGTGTATTTGGTGTGTTTAACAGGGAGTACCAAAACTAATGCATAAAAATATTATTTTTGTTCCATTCATAAAAATGTTTCAATATCAATTGTATTAACTGTTTTAAAGCTAATTATGAAAACCATAAAATCTCCACATTTTTTTCTACTTAACATATGTCAATGTTATTTAATGTAAACATCATTAACTGATTAAGTGTAATCATATATTCACAAAAAATACAGGATCAAAATGCAAGTGAGTTGTGTATCATTTTTAGTGGTAGGATATAAACTAGTTTATGGTGTGACAATAGGTCATTTTTCAACATATCAGGAAATCAAAGTATGAAAGAAAGTTGAGATGAAAGATTCAATTTGTTACAGTGTTGTTTCTTCTTTGAGAACTCAGTTTTTACAATGTCAAATTGCATGGAACTTTTCTAATACTGCTTCAAATTAATACTAATAGAGCAGCAACTAACACTTAGAGAATGAAACACGTTTAAATTTTCAGGGAGGTCTGTGCTAAAAGAAATAATTACATGTATGCATTGCTACCGGATTTGGAGCAAACATGAAGCAACATTTAAAGAAGAGTTAATTCCATAACTGGAAGCAAAATATTTTAATTCCCTGCACTTTAAAAGATACAGAATGGAATAGTTCGTCTAAAACATTAATTCATTGTTTTCTGTATGACGTTTTTTCAAAATCTAAATAGAGTGAACACTTGGAATAGGTCTCAATATCATTTTTCTGCACTTATATCTAGGTTATTCATAATTAGAAGCATGTTAATTTTATGTTAAATGATAAAGTCAGGAGTAAAAATATCTCTGATAAAATACTTGTCATAGAGAAAATTACAGATAAGCATCTTTTACAAAGTCACAGTGTAATTTTGGCAGACTCGTGTTTGTAAATATGTAACAACTGTCATATTCTACCAAATGTTTGCCTACAGTCTGACAGACAGGCAATCCTAGATTAATTGAATATATGTACCCAAGTTGATTTTAAAAAGAACATACCAGTGAATTCAAATTCGTTTGTAAAATGTCGACACAAATCAAATTTGGATTCTCCTGACTTTGAATATCCACTTGTCTAGAGTCTAGATTCTTCCCACCTGCTGTCATGTGTTAATTTTTTTAAAAGCTTCATCTATTTGCAAAAAAGAAAGAAATTGGTATTGTCTTGTGTTGTTTCATCCTTAAAGTGAAACCATTTGCAAGAAAATTATAGGTCCCCAGTGTTGAGCTTCTTTGCATATTAATTTTGTTAGCCTTGCCTCCTGTGGTCTTTAGTTCTGGAAGGCCTATTAGGTAATACACAAGATAAATTTTTCCCTTGAATCTTTGAGCTGGTAGAAAATGTTTTCTTTTTCCCTTAAAACTGAAATTTGTAATACTAGTCACACATTTATCCCCCTATGTTACAGAGATTTATTTAATTAAGCATATTAAGTAACATAATAGTCAATATTAGTTATATTCCTGAAGCCCCAGTACTTGAGAGTGTATATTGATGCTAAATAAATACAACTATTATACAGTGTTCCAAATTGGTTAATGTACTACCTTGAGATGTGAGCTTTGAATACGTTTGAAAGCACAGAAATTACTTTTTACTATAAATGAGTTACAGTTCAAATAAATAAGGAAAGAAACACTTGACACATATTGGTCATATGATTACATATAAATAAATAGTTAGTTTTAAATGAAAATAGCCAATTGTTAGTGACATAAATGTGTTCAGGATAAACTAAATAAAAAAAAACCACCTCTTTTCATTTCTCAGTATTTCATACATTTGGTTTTTTCTTTCTTCATTTGTCCTCAAATCAGCTTACACTGTTTATGCTGATGTTATTTGAACCACCTCACATTAAACTGAATTGATCTCAGAAGTATTGAGAAGAACTTTAGCAACTAAAAGAGACAATAGAGGTGAAATACTTGGGAGAGAGAATTGGTGGTTCGAATTGTCAGTGTTCTTTGTTGAAAGAGTTCAATGGGTGAGAATTAAACTACATGTAGTTTGCTTCAGAAATTTTTTTCCTTTGAAAGTGATAGTATGTTTAGTGAAACCACAGGCACTGTGTCTGTAAGTAGATGAACACTGTCCGTGGTCAACATGGGTTCAGGAGCTCATGGAATAACAACAACAACAACAATAATAATTGTAATTTTGTGTGTGTGCGCATGTGCTTGTGTGTGTGTGTGTGTTTGTGTGTGTGTGTGTGTGTATTCTTGCATACATGCCATGACCAGTGAATGAGTTTATGAAGGTTTTTTTTTTCTCTTTCCAGTGTTGTGGGGTTGTGGGAGCCAAGATTATTCTACCATCATAGCAAGAAAACAATATGAAAACCATTACTTAGCTGAGAAAGTATTCTTTTAGAAATGATGATTTACAGCAATGAAAACATTTTAACTCATAGTTTGATAGATTTTTGCAGTTGTATTTTTAAAATTCATTCTTTTCTCATACAATGTATTCTAACTACAGTTTTCTTTCCCTCCATTCCTCTCTGCTAATCCCTGCCCCTGACACCTCTCCTTTCCAACAAATCCACTCCTGTTTCCCTTCAGAAAGCAAAAAGCAGGCCTTTATTTTATGTATTTAAATGATGGTGTAATAAGAAAAAGCAAATAATTTTCTTTTGTGTTTTTTCACAAAGATAATTTTAATTATTAATTAACAAACAAATAATCTTTGAAGATCTATAAAGTGCAAGGCTGTATTCATGGTTATTGACGAGCAAATGTTTTCTAAAAAGGGCTTTGAAGTATTAATTTTAGATTTTGTGAGCTATACATTTTCATTGATACTCAAAATGACAATCACCAGAAAGATAATTATGAGTTTTCTTGGTAAAAGAAAGCATGGGGAGGATTTTGGATTAAGAAATAAACATTTAATTGTCATGTTTCCTTAGATTTCTTTTGCTTATGACAATTTTCTAGATTGCTTGATATTCTTCACAGTTTCCAAGATGGCCAGCCAAAGTCCCTCTATTAAAAGATGTGTAATCATGTGTGACTCTAACGAGACAAGGGTTATGGGTCTCAAGTATAAATACTTTTTTAAATACAAAATATTTATCTGATACTGCCCACTTAAAATTTGTGAGTATATTCTCTCAACTATCTTGGGCTTCCCAAGAGTTAATGTGATATAAAGTCAACACAGGTCAAAGTGAAGAGAAGACCAGAAATGCATGGTAGTATGTCTCTACATAGACACCAAGACACATTGCTATCATTATTTGGTCTGTTTGGATATTAAAGCTAAATAAAAATACACTTTGTATGAAGTCACACTTCAAAAATACAACAAATAATATGTGGGTGAAGAGCAAGGGTATGTTGTTCCAGTCTCTAACACATTCATAGCATTCGTAAATGCTTCCCAGCTGTTATAGGCAGAAGACTAATAGAAATCACGCAACTTAGCAGTAAACTAAGACGTAAAATACAGACATGAGCTTAAGAGCATTTGGTAATTGATTTGTTTGAAGGTACATGTTAGCCACATGCTTGAGGACTGAAAAGGACCCTACCTTTTTGCTTCTAAACTTTTAATGTATTTTCCCAGCTATCAAAATATGCAATGTTCTATTAAAAAGTTCAAAGGTAGCACAATTATAATAGGAATTTAATAACATGATCTTCTATGCTCTCTAATTTTATTGCTGTGTTTATGTAACTGTTGAAGGAAACACCATCTAGTAAAGTTATTTTAACCTTTATGTATCTGATAAAAGCATAGGAGTCTCACAGTTTATTTTGAACATTTTAAAGAATATTACATATTTTTTTCTTTTCAGCTTTCTGGCCACTATCTTACAGTAGGAATGTTTGAAGAGTAGGCTAGCCCATAGCTAGTTTACTGCTGCTGAGGCATTCTCCTAAGAATTGCAGTGGTCATGTCATGGGCCTTACTTCAGAGTTGTGTCATAGTTGTGCTTTGAAGTAGAAAAAAAAAAAAAAAAAAAAAAAAAGGTCACAATTTGGAGTGAATTTAGATTCATCTGTTCTCTTGTTGATTCCTATACTAGGATCAAAGCATGACATACATAATGTGATCTTACAGTTTTTTAATTTGATAATAGAACTTACAAAGGCAAACATGACCATTAAATGCCTTGAAAAATTGTATTTGTTTCCTGTAAATTTAAAATTATGTCTTTTAAGTCAGCTATTTATTGAACTCAAGTAAACGTTCCTTAGTTCCTAATTTCTATCTGAAAGTTCTGTATGCCAAGTTCCCTTGACTTTTGCAGTACTAAAGTCTCTCTCTGGTCTTCTTTCAGTTGCCTGATGTGCCCTTTTCATCTCTAACTCTTCCTTGAGTTCAGTGTTTTGCAGCTTTTCTCCATCTTCTCTCTCTAGAATTGCACCAAGTGCTTACCCTACACACCCAGCTCTAGTCATTCCTACTTGCTGGCTGCTTTCTCCCCTCTGTAGTGGGTGTAGGTAACAGAAACATTTGTCCATTGTTTCATGGTGACTGTTGGCAGCTCCTTTATTTTTTTCATACTTTGTCTTTGAACACTATTGTGGAGCTAAAATTGAAAACAACATCTCATGTTTCCTGTTTCCCATTTAGTGCTTTTTCCACTTTATCATTAGTTACAATTTTGTGATAGCCTGTAGCTTCCAGAAATCAAGTTCAAATAATTTGCTTGTATGTTATGTTCTTTTTTTAAATTAATTTATTTTATTTTATATAACAAAGTCCAATTCAACTTAAATTTATTTATTTATTTATTTATTTTTATTTAATTTTATATAACAAAGTCCAATTAAATGAAAACAAACATTTATACACAATATTTGGGAATTTGGGCGTCATTCTTTCCAAACTACTTCCTGCTGGTAAGGGGCGCTGTCTAGGGGGATTCGAAGAAGATTCAGATATCCTAGCTGTAGTCTGTAGGGCTGTTTTGTCCAGCTGTTTTGAATGTAGGATCAGCTTGTACTCTGTTTCAGGCGGTCTGGCGTGATCAAACCACATTAGTCTGGAAGGAATCCACATCTTTTCATTTTCTGTGGAAAAAAAAATAGAAATACTTTTCCCCAGTAACTTGTTCTTCAACTTAAATTTTGGAGTCAAAGCGTTTTTTTTTTTTTTTTTTTTCTTTTTAAATTTATTATTTTACATGTCGATCCCAGTTCCCTCTCCCTCCCTGCCTCCCTCCCCTCCAGCCCTCCCTCCCTCCTTCCCTCCCTTTTGCCCTCTCTGCCCTCTCCCATGCACTCTAAACACCCTCCCCCTCCCAACCCCCCACCACAATACCATATGTAGGGGAATGCCATCCAGTTGGGGTCATGTAGATCTGACAGGTCCTGTGAAGTAGGGACTAGGGGTTCTCTCCTATCTCTAGAATAAGGCAGTTATCCCTCCATGGGGGATATGTTTGCAAAGTCCTTTTGTGCACCAGGGATACATCCTGGCTCCACTGTCTGAGGTCTCTTAGACTGCTCAGACCTTCTGGCTGAGACCCATATTCGGGGGGTCCGAGACAGTCCCCTGTTGGCTTCCCAGCTATCAGTCTAGTGGCCCTTAGCTCCTCCTTGTTCAGGTAAGCTGTCTCTTTGTACTTCTACCGCATGGTCTTGTCCTCTCCATCTGCTTCTGGGTTCTAGTTCAACTCAGTGTTTATGTATGGGTGGTTGCTCCTGTTTTCAACAGGCATTAGTTGAGGACTCCATGGAGAAGTTAGTTGTTGATCTCACTCTCCGGGAAGGGCATTTATGATAGCCTTTCCACGGGAGCTGAGATTGTTGGTTGGGAGCAGTCTTGTAGTTCCCTCGACCTTTCTTTGTGTTCAACTTTATCTTCAAACCAATATTGGCTCCCTCTTTTATGTTCTCTGTCTCTGTCTCTGTCTCTGTTTCTCTCTCTCTCTTTCCTATTTTCCATTCCTAACCAGGCTCAATCCTCCTGGTCGCAGATGCCTTCCTCTCCTCCCTCTCATTTTCTCCTACTTCTCTCTCCATTACCTGTCCTCCCCCACTTTACCTGAGGTCTGGGGGACTTGTCCCTTCCCAGTTCTGTGAGGGACTTTATATGAATCTCTTAGAATACAACTTGTATCCTAGTTCCTCTGGTGATGTGAATTATAGGCTGGTGATCATTTGATCTAGGTCTAAAATCCATATATGAGTGAGTACATACTGTGTTTCTCTTTTTGTGACTGGGTTACCTCATTCAGGATGGTTTCTTCAAGTGCCATCCACTTGCCTGCGAATTTCAAGATACCATTATTTTTTTTCTGCAGAGTAGTATTCCATTGTGTAGATGTGTCACATCTTCATTAACCATTCTTCAATTGAGGGGCATCTAGGTTGCTTCCAGGTTCTTGCTATTACAAATAGTACTGCTATGAACTTAGTTGAACAGATGGCTTTGTTGCATGGATGTGAATCCTTTGGGTATATGCCTAAGAGGGGGATTGCCAGGTCCTGTGGTAAACTAATTTCCATTTCCTGAGGAACCCCCATACTGATCTCCAAAGTGGCTGTATGAGTTTGCACTCCCACTAGCAGTGGAGGAGTGTTCCACTTTCTCCACATCCTCTCCAACATAAGTCATCACTGGTGTTTCTAATTTTAGCCATTCTGGCAGGGGTAAGATGGTATCTCAAAGTTGTTTTGATTTGCATTTCCCTGATAGCTAAGGATGTGGAGCATTTTCTTAAGTGTCTTTCAGCCTTTTTGAATTCCTCTATTGAGAATTCTTTCTTCAGTTCTGTACCCCATTTTTTAATAGGGTTATTTGGTGTTTTGTTGACTAGTTTCTTGAGTTCTTTGTATATTTTGGAGATCAGCCCTTTGTCGGATATAGGATTGGTGAAATCTTTTCTCAGTCTGTGGGCTGCCATTTGGTCTTGTCAACTGTGTCCTTTGCCTTACAGAAGCTTCTAAGTTTGAAGAGGTCCCATTTATTAATTGTTTCTTTCAGTGTCTGTGCCCCTGAAGTTATGTTCAAGAAGCAGTCTCCTATACCAATTTGTTCAAGGGTACCTCCTACTTTCTCTTCTAAGAGGTTCAATGTGGCTGGATTGATGTTGAGGTCTTTGATCCATTTGGACTTGAGTTTTGTGCATGGCGACAGACATGGGTCTATCTGCAGTCTTCTACACACCCTCATCCAATTGTGCCAGCACCATTTGTTGAAGATGCTGTCTTTGCCCCATTGTATAATTTTAGCTGTTTTGTCGAAAATCAGGTGTTCATAGGTGCGTGGATTAATATCAGGATTTTCAATTCGATTCCATTGGTCTACCTGTCTATTTTTATGCCAATACCAGGCTGTTTTCAGAACTATAGCTCTGTAGTAGAGCTTAAAGTCAGGAATGGTGATGCCTCCTAAAGTTCTTTTATTGTATAGGGTTGTTTTTGCTATCCTGGGTCTTTTGTTTTTCCATATAAAGTTGATTATTATCCTTTCAAGGTCGTTGAAGAATTGTGGTGGGATTTTAATGGGGATTGCATTGTATCTGTAGATTGCTTTTGGTAAAATTGCCATTTTTACTATGTTAATCCTACCTATCTAAGAGCATGGGAGATCTTTCCATTTTCTGGTATCTTCTTTAATTTCTTTCTTTAGAGTCACAAAGTTCTTATTATATAGGTCTTTTACTTGTTTGGTAAGCGTTACACCAAGATACTTTATGTTGCTTGTGGCTATTGTAAAGGGTGATGTTTCTCTGATTTCTTTCTCTGTCTCTTTGTCGTCTGAAAAAAGTAGGGCTACTGATTTTTTTGAGCTTATCTTGTATCCTGCTAGTTTGCTGAAGGTAGGAGTTCCCTGGTAGAGTTTATTGGGTCGCTTATGTAAACTATCATATCATCTGCAAATAGAGACAGTTTGACTTCTTCCTTTCCAATTTGGATGCCCTTGATCTCCTTTTGTTGTCTTATAGCATTAGCTAGAACTTCTAGTATGATATTGAAGAGATATGGAGAGAGAGGACAGCCTTGTCTTGTTCCTGATTTTAGAGGAATTGGCTTAAGTTTCTCTCCATTCAGTTTGATGTTGGCAGTTGGTTTGCTGTATATTGCTCTTATTATGTTTAGGTAAGTTTCTGTTATCCCTGACCTCTCTAATACCTTTATCATGAAAGGGTGTTGAATTTTATCGAAGGCTTTTTCCGCATCTAGAGAGATAATCATATGGTTTTTCTTTTTCAGTTTGTTTATATGGTGGATCACGTTGATAGATTTTCGTATGTTAAACCATCCCTGCAATCCAGGTATGAAGCCTACTTGATCATGGTAGATGATTTCTCTGATGTATTTTTGAATTCGGTTTGCCATTATTTTATTGAGTATTTTTGTATCGATGTTCATCAGGGATATTGGTCTGTAGTTTTCTTTCTTAGTTGTGTCTTTGTGAGGTTTGGGTACCAAAGTTATTGTGGCCTCATAAAAAGAGTTTGGCAATAAACCTTCTGTTTCTATCTTGTGGAACAGTTTGAGGAGTAGTGGTATTAGTTCTTCCTTGAATGTCTGGTAGAATTCTGCACTGAATCCATCTGGCCCTGGACTTTTTTTCGTTGGAAGGCTTTCGATGACTGCTTCTATTTCATTTCGGGTTATAGGTCTATTTAAGTTGTTTGTCTGTTCTTGATTTAATTTTGGTAAGTGATAGTTATCCAGAAACTTGTCCATTTCCTTTGAATTTTCAATTTTTGTGGAATACAGATTTTCGAAGTATGACCTGAAAATTGTCTGGATTTCCTCTGTATCTGTTGTTATGTTCCCCATTTCGTTTCTGATTTTGTTAATTTGCATGTTCTGTCTCTGCTTTTTCGTTAATTTGGATAAAGGTTTATCTATCTTGTTGATTTTCTCAAAAAACCAACTCTTTGTTGCATTGATTTTTTTGTATTGTTTTCCTGGTTTCTATTTTGTTGATTTCAGCCCTCAAGTTGATTATTTCCTGGCGTCTGCTCCTGCGGGGTGAATTCGCTTCCCTCTGTTCTAAGGTTTTCAGTTGGGCTGTTAATTCATTTATTTGATTTTCCTCTGTTTTCTTCATATGGGCACTTAGTGCAATGAACTTCCCTCGTAGCAGTGCTTTCAAGGTGTCCCATAACTTCGGGTATGTTGTATCCTCATTCTCGTTGAATATTAGAAAGTCTTTAATTTCTTTCTTTATTTCTTCTTTGACCCAGGAGTGGTGCAATTGCACATTGTTAAGTTTCCATGAGTTTGCAGGTTTTCTGCTATTTGTATTGTTGTTGAATTCCAATTTTAAAGCATGGTGGTCCGATAAGATACAGGGGACTATTCCTATTCTCTTGTATCTTTTGAGGTTTGTTATGTCTCCTAGTATGTGGTCGATTTTAGAGAAGGTTCCATGTGGAGCAGAGAAGAAGGTATATTCTTTTGTCTTTGGATGGAATGTTCTATAGATGTCTGTTAGCCCCAGTTGAGACATAACTTCTGTTAATTCTTTTGTTTCTTTGTTGAGTTTCTCATTTGTGGTCCTGTCTAGTGTTGAGAGTGGTGTATTGAAGTCTCCCACTATAAGTGTGTGAGGTTTTATATGAGCTTTGAGTTTTAGTAGTGTTTCTTTTACGAATGTGGGTGACTTTGTATTAGGGGCATAGATGTTCAGAATTGAGACTTTGTGTTGATGGATTTCTCCTGAGATGAATATGAAATGACCGTCTTCATCTCTTTTGTCTAGTTTTGGTTTGAAGTCTAACTTGTTAGATATTAGGTTAGCTACACTTGCTTGCTTCTTATTTCCATTTGATTGGAAAATCTTTTCCCAACCCTTTACCCTGAGGTAATGTCTATCTTTGGAGCTAAGATGTGTTTCTTGTATGCAGCAGAAGGATGGATTCTGTCTTCGTATCCATTCTGTTAGCCTGTGTCTTTTTATAGGTGAGTTAAGACCATTAATGTTGAGGGTGAGTAAGGTCCATTGATTGTTGATGCTTGTTTGGTTTAGGTTTGTTGTTGGCAGTGGTATTGTGAATATATTTGTTCTGCTTCACCCTAGGTTTCTGGTGTAGTTGGATTATCTGTTGCCTACATTTTTGTGGGCGTAGTTACCTTCCTTGGGTTAGAATTTTCCTTCCAATACTTTCTGTAGGGCTGGATTTGTAGATACATATTGGGAAAATCTGGTTTTGTCATTGAATATCTTGTTCTCTCCATCTATATTGAGTGAGAGATTTGCTGGATATAGTAGCCTAGGCTGGCATCCGTGTTCTCTTAATATTTGTAGAACATCTATCCAGGACCTTCTGGCCTTGAGGGTTTCCATGGAGAAGTCAGGTGTAATTTTGATAGGTCTGCCTTTATATGTTACCTGTCCTTTTTCCTTCGCTGCTCTTAATATTCTTTCTTTATTCTGTATGCTAGGTGTTTTGATTATTATATGTCGAGGGGTCTTTTTTCTTTGGTCCAGCCTATTTGGGGTTCGGTATGCTTCTTGTACTTTCATGGGCATGTCCTTCTTCTGATTTGGAAAGTTTTCCTCGATGATTTTGTTGAATATGTTTTCAGTACCTTTGAGCTGGGCTTCCTCACCTTCCTCTATGCCTATTATTCTTAGGTTTGGCCTTTTCATGGTGTCCCACATTTCCTGGATGTTGTGTGTTAAGGATTTGTTGGATTTATGGTTTTCTTTGGTCGATGAATCTATTTCTTCTAGTTTATCTTCTGCGCCTGAGATTCTCTCTTCCATCTCTTGTATTCTGTTGGTTATGCTTGTGTCTGTAGTTCCTGATTTTTTGCCCAGCTTTTCAATTTCCAGCATTCCTTCAGTTTGTGTTGCCTTTATTTTCTCTAATTCAGTTTTCAAGTCTTGGACTGTTTCCTTCACCTGCTTAATTGTTTTTTCTTGGCTTTCTTTACTTTCCTTAAGGAATTTGTTCATTTCTTCCACTTTTTTGTTTGTTTTTTCCTCCATTTCTTTAAGGGATTTTCTCACATCTTCTTTGAGGGCCTCTATCATTTTTATGATGGTGATTTTTAAGTCGTACCCTTCTGCTTCCTCTGCTTTGTTGTTGTGTTCCATTCTAGTTGGTGTAGATTCCCTAGATTCTGGTGGTGTCATGTTTGTCTTTCTGTTGTTAGGTGTTCTCTTGTATTGCCTTCTTCCCATAGCTTCTTCCAGTAGGTGTTGGTTGGGTTTCCCCCTCTCTCTATGGTACTTCCCCGATGGGCTTATGTGGGTCTGAGATTCAATATCTTTAGCTGTGTGTGGTCCAAGCTCTCTAGGAGGTTTCTCCGCAGACAGGGATCCAGGGATGGGGTCAAGGATGAGGATCCAGAAGAAGATGCCAGCATGTACTCACAGTGGTCCTCTGGCCAATACCTCTGGCCAATAGCTTTGGCCAATAGCTGGTGGAAGAAGGCAAGGGCTGAGCTGGAACTTGAGAAGGTTTTGCAGGATAGTGGGATCCAACTGGAAACTGAAGCTCTCCAGCTGAGACCTCTTTTTTTGGCAGAGGTCCGGATTTGGGGGTCAAGGATCTTGCAGTAGGAACTCAGAATGGACCTGCAGAGATAGGCGGATCTCTGGGAGGGACCCGGGACTCCAGCAGAGGACTGGAGGTGGGGTCAGAGACCAAGCCTGTGGAAATAAGGGTGGTCCGGTGTGGATAGTCAGGTCTCCTTTGTTCAGAAGTCTCCGAAGTAGGGTGGACTCGTATGTTATCTTCTTTTTTTTTTTTTTTTTTTTTTTTTTTTTTGCCACAGTGCTACTTACTAGAGTGTCCCTAACACTCAAAAAACAAGTTGTGGTGCAATGTGAAATGTGAAAGGAAGGGAAGGAAAAGTGTACAGAAATCCCTGACTCTGTTCATCATGAGTACTGAGCTAGAGCTGTCCAGCTACACAGCAGGGAGTGGGCTTTCAGCAGAAAACAAACCTTTTTTTTTAATTCTATTTTAATTTACATTTGAAAAAGGGTTGTTTTACATGCCAATCCCAGTTTCCTCACCCTCCCATCCTCACCTGCCATTCCCACCAAACCCCAGCACTTTCTGCTCCCCAGGGAGGGTGAGGCCATCAATGTGGGATCTTCCAAGTCTGTCATATCATTTGGGGCAGGGCCTAGGCCCTCCCCCTTGTGTCTAAGCTGAGAAAGTATCCCTCTGTGTGTAATGGGCTCCCAAAGTCCATTTGTATACTAGGGATAAATACTGATCCATTACCAGAAGCCCCATAGACTGCCCAGTTCTCCTAACTATGCCATCCTAGAGCCTTCCTCTAGCAGTAGCTGATGGAAGCAGAAGCAGACACCCACATCTAAACAGTAGCGGAACTCCTGGAATCCAGTTACAGAGAGGGAGGAGTGATGAGCAAAGGGGTCAAGACCAAGCTGGAGCAATCCACAGAATCAGTTGACCTGAACAAGGGGGAGCTCATGCACCTCAGTCTGATAGCTGGAAACCAGCATAGGACTGAGCCAGACCTCCTGAATGTGGATGTTAGTTAGGACAGCAAACCCTTTTGACATTATACTAACATGTGCGGTGGCAGGGTCATAAGTCATAACCCTGTTCCTCCATTCCGGCGTGGCTCTGCCCATGCTGCGCCTGGCCCATGGCTGTCCAACCATTCTGCTGAAGCTCAGCCCCAGCGGCTCTCTCTGGCTGCCCTGCCACATTCCTGAGAGCGGGGGCGAGTGTGCTCATAGCTGGGTCTCTGGGCCTGCTCTCCTGCGGATCTAAAGTCAAACTTAGGTGGGGTAGTTAGTTGTTCACCCAAGGGGAGAGTAGAAATGGACACAAACAGTAGGAACAGAGGGACACAAAAACACAGAACAATCTGACAAAGAGGACAAATCCGCGCAGTAGACAAATGGTGCCCAAACCAAAGTTACAAAGAGGGATGGAAGCAAGTCCAGAGGCCAGCTGTCCTCTGGAGAAGAGAAACTTCATCTTCTTCCCTCCTCCAAACAAACCCGGACTTTCGTCCAGGGCGGGACCAAGGGTCTCAGGACACGTCTGTCTCCCCCTGTGGTCCTATACAAGTCCTGTGCAGGCCAAGGACAGGCACAGATTCAAATACTAGAGTCAAAAACACATAACATACAAGTTCTGTGCAGGCCAAGCACAGATTCAAGTACTTGAGTCAAAAACACGTAACATCAGATGCATCAGACATACATCAAACAGATAGGTTGCGAGCTCTTTCTTACCTCCAACTGGCAATGGAATTGAGTCTGGGGGGTTGACCAAATCCCGGACAAGCCCCCAAAATGTAAGACCCTCAGAATTAGGAGTCTTCCAGGTTCGGTCGGTACCCCAAGAACTCAATGTCCAGTCCAGTTGCTGCAAAACGCAAGAGGCTTTAATGAATAGGAAACGTTTGCGCAAACAGGCTCCTCCAGCATGCAGGCTAGGGAGAAGCCCCCTCCCCTGGGTCCAGGTGTTTTTAAAGGCAAACCCACCAGCTTAGGGAGGGGGTGGGACCCTCTGTCCATTGAGTACGTGACCCTTGGAGGCCGGATGGTCTCGCTATTAGGGTCAGCAGACCTTAGGACTTCAGGTGTGCTAATTAATCTTGTCTGGGCAAATCAGAGTTACAGCTATCTCTTGACCCTATTTACCACCTGTTGACTTACAGGAAAGGAGGGGCAGTGTGAATTCTTCTTATCTCAGAGCCTTGTGAGAGGAAGCTAGCAAATTCCAAGGAACAGATATTGGTTTCTAGGTTAGTCCATCATTAACATTACTTTTTAGATCTTTCACTGATTGCAATGATAAACAATTAAAAGCTCATTACTGAAGGCTATAAATCCATCTTAGTATATTATTACATATTTGTTTGAACAAAATAATAAATACTAGATTGTTTACCTGGTAGCTTATACATTTATACTTGGTTTATCTTTTTGTAACATAGTTTTGTTGTTGATACTTATTTAAAAATTATTAAGTATGTATTGATATGGGAGCACTGTATTAAAAATTAAATACTATATAAATATATAAAATTAAAAATACTTTATTCCCAAAATACAAATGAATAAATAGAAACATAGTGTTTATGGCCTCGCAGGTAAAGGTGCTTGCCACCAAACCTCACAACCTGAGTTCGATTCCAGGAACTCACAAAGTAGGAGGACAAAACTGATTCCCACAGTGCAACACTCATTTTTTTACACAGTAGTAATCAGCAGAGTTCTTGTCTCAAGCAGGTGGGTTGTCCCCTGACCTCCACATGTTGACCAAGGCACTCTCACACATGTAGTGAGATAGTCCTTCTGTAGCACTGACCACGCCCATTGGGGGGTGGAGCGATGGGCGGAGGTGACCTGAGAAAGGAGGTCGGAGGGGGCGAGGAAGGCGCTCTCTCTTTCTGGGTGACTCGGACAGGAGAGGATCGGGTTGAATTTCCTGGTGTTCATCTGTCTAGGTTGTAAGTTATTTCTCCCTAAATAAACATCTATTCGGCCTATTTGTTTATCCTGATCCTTATTTACCGCAATACACACACATAACACAAACACATATCACTAATAGATGTGCATGCCCCCCCTCATTTAAGATGACGTATAAAATTCTCAGTATAAAACAATTCAAAACTTCTGTTAAAAACATTTTACAATTATTTATTGGTTGTGTGGGTGTGTGTATACATGTGAATACACACATGCCATGGAGTTGTGTACTTGGGTAAGTTATGAGAGTCAATTTCTCCTTCTACCATGTTGGTGCAAGCATTGGGACTCATACTGTAAGCCTTGGACCCTTCCTCCTCCTCTTTCTTCTTTTGACAACAGCTGTTAAATCTGCAGAGAGATGGCATATCACCGTGTTTTTATTTGTATTTCCATGGTGGCTAATAATATAGAATATGGC
Organism: Phodopus roborovskii; assembly: GCF_943737965.1. Lineage (NCBI taxonomy): Eukaryota > Metazoa > Chordata > Mammalia > Rodentia > Cricetidae > Phodopus > Phodopus roborovskii. Next base: position 29,131,408 of record NW_026125295.1, on the reverse strand, counting down.
TCCATGCATTGATATCCCACTGAATTCTTGTTTTGAGAAATGTCTAAGAATTTCTCTTTCTGAGTAGCTGAGGATGTAACTCAGTGGTAGAATGATTACTTAGCATGCATTAAGCTCTGGGTTCTATCCTCTATGCCAAAACAAAGCATAAAGAACTTAAAATTCATAAAATTACTCAACTTTGTCTTCGTGTTTGATAATTTTTTCAGAATATAATTGATTTCCACATGTTAAAGCAAAACTGACAGAGGTCATGTATCTTATGAGCAAGTTCTTAATGCTTCCAAGCAGCATAGATAGAAAAATACAGTGGATGCCAAGCAGAAAGAAAAACAAAGAGTGCCAGATGTACTTCAATAAAATAACTGCTCAGGAGTCTCCACATGATGCTCTTCTCATCTTCCGAACAATCTACTTCCACTAGGACAAGTTCAGCTGCTGCAGGCTCATCCCAGTCCTCACTCGAGCACTTCTACTTGGATTCATAAGTGACCTGAATGTGTTTTTAAGTTACATTCAGTGTTTGCTTCTTAAACACTCTGATGTATTGAACAATTAAATTCCCCAGTGATAAATTATTTTTATCATTCCTGGTTAGTGACTCATTCAAGGCTACTTAACATATTTAGAGAATCACATGTTGGAAACGAATTGAGTCTTTAGTTCCCATGCATGATATACGTTAGTTTTCTGCATGGCCCATCCAATCAAATAGGCAGGGTTCACCTGGGCTCAGAGAGATTAAAACAAGCACAGGGTCTGCTTCTGTCTGCACCAGTCCTCTGTATATATGCTATGATCATTAGCTTGGCATTTTTGTGGGACTCCTAAGAGTGGGAGCAGGTGTATCTCTGACTCTTTTGCCTGCTATTTCCTCCTTTTAGGTTGCCCTGTTTAGATTTGATATGAGGGCTTTTGCCTTGCTTTATTGTACCTTGTTTTGTACTGTCTGTGTGGCTGTTGTATTTGGAGGCCTATTCTTTTCTGCAGAGAAATGAAGGGAGAGTGGACCTGGGGGAGAGGGAAGGGATTGGGGAACTATGAGAGTGAAGGGAGAAGAAACTGTGGTTGGGATGTATTGAAGGAGAGAAGAGTTTATTTTCAACTAAATGAAAAGAATGGAAAAGATTATTTTCTTAAAAACAAAACATCCCAACAACAACAACAAAAAACATTATTAGTTTTCTGCTCAATAAATATTAAAAGACATTTTTGAAAAGCAAGAAAATTGTTATTGTCACATATATTTGTGGTCATACTTATACTCAAAATTTGTTTTAAATATGTCACAAAACAAACCTACTCATTGGTCTGATAGAAATCTTGCCTATGACATGGGAAGTCTTACACATGCAGTTTTATTTTGTATATAAAGGTGGGTGTAATATTGTCTTGGGTATCCTAGATTAGGAAAAAGAAAAGTTTTATTTCTGGATAGAAAGGTAAGGGAGTGTAAGATAACCTTTCTGTTCTAAGGTTTTATTTATCTTCTTAGATAAATTATTTTATGGAATAATGTGAATATTATGATGAAACCCTATAAATACTTCAAATGTCAAAAACAGGCTTCCTAAGTTTGTTTTTTAAAAAAATTATTTTCCTTTTCACTTGGATGAAACACACACACACACACACACACACACACACACACACACACACACACACACACACACACATACACGAGAGCATATGGGTACAGAGCCTACCAAGTTCATGGATTCCATGAAGTTAATGTTATAGGCAATCATGGGCCACCCAGTATGGGTTCTGAGAACTGAATTTGGGTCTTCTAGGAGAGTACTACATATTCTTAACCATGGAGCCGCCTTCCAACCCCTTGAAAATTCTTTTAGATCAATGTTCAGAATATGGTGGATATACAGTTTATTCACTCAACAAATATTTTATCATTTATAATGGGAATTGAAGTGTCACTGTACTAGAAAATATGGCTTCCATCTTTCTGGAACTTGTGATGTAGCAGAGAAGACTAGTTAATTCCAAGGTAATCAACAACACAAAAAGAACTTCACACAGTGTTATGTAAGCATATGTCAAAACCTAATCTACTCTAAAGGTGTTGGAGAATGAAACTTTTAGCTAGGCAGATGGGGGTGGAGGGAAATAAATGCATTTGAGGAATACTTGAGAGGCAAATGACAACAATTGTCAATTGGTTATTTGCGGCAGAAGGAGAAGCAAGAGGCAAGAGAAATGTATGACATCTTGTCTTAAGGCTTGAATATTTTGTACCTTTGTGAAGTGAGGACTGTAGAGAGGCTGGGGATCGAGGAGGGAAAGAAGTGATGTGTCTCTGCCTAAGATGTGAGACAATTTAGAGTGACACCAGGTAGGTGGTTTACTATTCCGATTTTTAGGTTGTAAAGTGATTTGGCTTAGACAGATGTACTCAAGCTTATTAGTATACAGAATAGAGCCCAAGTACATACTAATGAAGAGGAAGGAGGGTGAGGCAGAGAGAGAAGGAGAGAAGGGCAGAATCTGTTTTCCCCAGATGACCTCCTCATATATTATTCAGTCCCAAGAGGTTGCCTTAAACACATACACATATAAGCAATACTAAATGGACTCATTAGATTGTTTATAAATAAAAAAGAATAAGTCATAAATTACAGAAAAAGAATGGGGAGGACACAGGAGAAGATAGAGGGAGTATAGAGGAAGGGGGAATAATATAAATATAGTATTCATGTATGAAATTCTCAAAAGTAAACTAGTTTGTTTATTTATTTACTTATTTATTTACACATTTTTAAAAATTTGGAACTTTGAATTATCTGACAGAAAATGTACTGCAATATTCTATGACTCTCCTGACCCATGTCTAGCAAAACTATCTTGAAAATATAAGGTAAATTAAGGAATTCTCAGGGAAAATCAAAGATGAATGAGATCGTGAACAGTACCTTGGTTATGCAAGGAAAGTCGTAAAGGGGGCTTCCAGGGGATAACAGCAAAAGCAAAAGCAAAAACAAAAAAAATTAAGCATTGGGAAAAAATTTAAAAAATGACTAAAGTTTAGGGAAATTAGAAAAGAGAGAAGGAAGGAAAAAGAATGGGAAAAATTTTCAAAAGAAAGGCATGTTCAACTACAGTGAGTATCTAGAAAGTTCAAAGAACCAAGGATTGAAAAATATTATATTATACATATCCTTTTTTAACTTCAGCATTCTTTTTTAAGTTTAATTTTTGCTATACATATTCTACTACACAATACTATTTCACTTTTCCACCATAACTAAGCATTGTAAATCATAGTGGCTACTAAGTAACTTATTACTACTAATTCTGTTTTCAGGATATTTATTTATCATTCAATGGTGTCACAATGTAACCAAATAATCTTAATTTTATTGGAAATTACCTTAAAACCATGCTACCCTAAAGATTTCTATTTGTGTATAGTTGCTTATAGGCTACACATATTCATATAAAGCTTTGAGAGTTTTATTATTCATCTTCATACATTATTTGAAGAGAGGTAGAGCATACGATCAGCAAAGTTTCAGGTTAATAAAATGCTAATAAAAATGACACCTATGGCATGTAGTCACGTTAGAGGAAACTCACATTCTTCAATGAAATGTTCATGAATGGAATTCTCATTAGCCTTGGACGTCCTCCAGATGCTCCTTTGATATTAGTGCCTACCTTGCACGCCATGTGGTTGAGTCCACTGACCCATAGGATATACGGTGTGATGCACATGTGAAGGGTGAAATCAAAGTTTCTGAACAGTAGGCTGCCCAATTTCAGATGAACCTCTTCAGACTCAGTGTTTTTCTTAGCGTTTGTTGAATAAAGCTCACATCATGATTTTCTTTAGTTACTTAACCAGATGATGAATCATGTGAATTCTTGATGGAATAATGTGTCCTCCTATATTGGCTTTGATTTTAAAGGTACTTGAATGTTTGTATAACAGAAATCTAAACTCCACACAAAGAGGTCTATGTCTTCTAGTTTTAAAACATATATTAATTTTATTTTTTATGTGTATTTTGCACCACGTGTGTGTTTAGTGACTGTGGAGGTTAAAAGGGACATTGGATCACCTGCAACTAGAGTTAGAGATGATTGTGAGCAATATGTGGGTTCTGGGAATTGAACCTGGGTCCTCTGTAAATGCATCAAATGCTTTTAACTCCTGAACCAACTCTCCAACCCTCTATACCATTTTTGTGACAATGGTAATCATTATTGAAATATCAGCAGGATTTTAATGCTTCATTTAAAATCGAAGATATTATTCCCTGAGCATTTAAAGTTCAAGAAACAGAGAATGAAAAGAAGCCCAGGAAGATAGACAACATTTGCTTTTATTTTTAAAATGGGTCTCAATCTGTGTAGCTCAGGTGGCCTTGAGGTCATGATCCTCCTGTCTCAGTTTCTCAGTAGCTGGGATATTTGATGTTTTGATTGGCCACCTGGTACCATGGTCACCTATTCCTCAAATGAACTAAGAACAGAGATATCACCCTTCTTAGACTACAGAGAAATTATATTACTGAATCTCTGGGAAAATATTGTTATAATATCCCTTCCCTTTATTACTTTTCTTTCCTGGCTTTCCTCCAGGAATTTCTAAAATTTATCATTTGAAAGAATTTTAAAATCTTAAGTTTCTTATTTATTTGTGTAGAAGTGCTTGTGGGTGAGGATGCACATGTAGAGGTCAGCAGACGAATTGTGGTATTGTTCTCCTTCTGCCATGTAGGTCCCAAGGAATTAAATTAAGGCCACCCAGCTCAGCAGCAAGCACCTTCTCCCACTGAGCCATCACAATGAATGTGTACTGTTGATAGGGGCACAGCCACATCAAGGACCCCAAAGGCTCAGACCCATGGAGGAAGAACAAAGCCTCTGTCAGGATAAAGTTCAGAGGAAAATGAATCTGCCTCTGGTGTGGATGTTGATGTGGTGCATAGAAAATGTTTACCATAAGTACCTCCAGATACTTATAGCTGATTCTCTACAGAGACTGCTCCTGTCATCTCCTTGACCTATCTGTATATTTTAGCTGTATACTTTAGGATCAATAAACCTTGCCTCCTCTCTGTGGATAGTGGCGCTCAAATGCAGGCTTTTCTGTTAAGTACTTTTACCCCCTGATCCCAAGTAAAAACTTATATATTCTTATGCTACCTTGAAGACATTCGTTGAACTACTTTGAAAACTAACTGGTGTTCTGTTTATTATCTGTCTACCTACCTGTGAATTGGTATGTGTATTTAGTGAGAGTCTCAGAGTCTTTCACTTTTTTATTTTCTTTGAAATTGACCATTTTGAGGACAGGATTCTGTGTCAATGACACTGTGGAATAACTACTCGGTGCAGTGAGGATGATGGCAACACATGAAAGAATTCTCCGTTTTGTTTATCAGGATAGAAAAAAAACTAACAAGACCAATAACAAGAAAAACACATGAAAACTTATTCAAAGCAATTTCTAATGCCATCCAAGTTTTCACAGATCAAAACAAAACAAAAAATTAAAACTTGAAAACAAAAACCTCAAAGAAGTAAAATCAATCATTATCTTACTGTAGTAGACAAAAGAAAAAAAAACTGAATGTGAAGGCTTAAAAATTAAGCACTATTTTAAGAAGGACTGCTGCTTTCCTGATTAAAAAAAAGATTATATATATATATATATATATATATATATATATATATATATTAATCCAGGTATCTCACTAAACATTGCAAGTTGTAACTCTTGTATAAATTCACACTCAGACTTCTAATATAACCTAGAATCACCTACATAGTGTAGCACTGCCCACAGTGGGCTAAGCCCACCCACATCAATAATTAATCAGGGAAATTGCCCCACAGACACCCATAGGCCAGTCTGAAGGAGGCAATTCCTCAGTTGAGGTTCCCTTATCCCAGGAGACTTTGTTTCGTGTCAAGATGATAAAACGTTCCCCAGCTGTACGACTGGGGTCCCTGTGCTCTCACTTGCTCAGGCCAGCTGTTTCTGTGGGTCTCTCCAGCACAGTCTTGACCCCTTTGCTCCTCCCTCCTCCCTCTCTACATCTGGATTCCAGGAGTTCGGCTCAGTGCTTAGCCTTGGGTATCTGCTTCTGCTTCCATCAGCTACTGGATGAAGGCTCTATGATGGCATTTAACATAGTCATTTATCTCATTATAGGGGAAGGGCATTTAAGGTAGTCTCTCCACTATTGCTTAGATTCCTAGTTGGGGTCATCCTTGTGGATCTCTGGACATTTTCCTAGTGCCAGATTTCTCTTTATACCTTTAATGGCTCCCTCTATTAAGGCATTTCTTTTCTTGCTTTCCTAGGCCCTCCCCCAAATGATGTGACAGACTTTGATGAACCCCATGGAAGGCTCACTCTTCTTGGGGAGTGTGGGAGGGGGACATGGGAGAATGTGAGGGACAGGGAACTGGGATTGATACATAAAATAAGATTATATTGAGTAATAAAAAATTATATAATAAAAAAGAGAATGTAACACCAAAAAAAAAAAAAAAATGACAAAAAGGTACCTAAAATATCAGAAGAATTTTTTTTTCACATTCTCAACAAATTAAGGAACAACAAAACAGCTTCAAGAAAACTTACTCAAATTCACTGTGCCTGTTTTATCTGTAGCTTTTGCTCTATTAAAAACACAACTGCACTACAAAAAGGCAATTATATGTGGTAAGGACAGGGACAGAACTGTCACCAGGCTTAGTGTGGATCTCCCTAAGTAAATTCACAGCACCATAGTAAAATGTTTTACATAAAGCTTTCCACAAACAGAATTAAAAATGGGATGGCAGCAGCATATGGCCATGTAAATTGTGAATGCAATCCACAAGTCTTTAACAATGCCAATGTGACGAGCTAATGAAAATACAAATCAGGAAAGGTACACTATTAAGTTGGCTACCTCAGAATGGCCAGATGGTCCAGAGGGTCCACAGTCATTCTCTGAATGTCAAAAGGGGAAATACAATCAGGCTGTAATTACAGCCAGTGTACTTATAGTCTCAACAGACTGTAGATCTCACACAGTCCACATATCATAAGACTCACAGGTATGTTTAACAGTCTTATAAATCACATAAGTAGGGGAAAAGGAAACAAATCAATTATGATTTCCAGTTATCGATATTAGATGTATTTCAGTTAAGTCTTGAGGGAGTTGATAGCTCATGGAAGCTGAATTTTAAGCGTGTCAATGTTTTGAAAGCATAGTACAGCAGAACACACAAGTGAATCACTGTTAGTTCATTGTGCAAACTTCAAGTCAGTTTGGCTCCAAAGCTAGTTCGTTTCCATAAGATAGACTTCTGAGTATCACTTTTACAGTTTTTTTTTTTTTTTAACTAAACTGGTTACCATCTGTGTTATGATCTGCTTGCCATCATTTCCAAAGTGATAAATTTATACTTCAAAGTATCTATTTACCATGAAATAAAACTACAAGCAAATGCATGATAGAAAAACATCTTATTAAGTACCAGGTATTGTTTCTCAATGAATACCTTCATCAATAAGATGATTTTTTATAATTTGAATTTGTACTGAATTTAGGTAATTTAACCATAAAATATGTCACAGATGTCAGAGAGCCTATTAAGGAGAGAGAAGAGGTGAGCTGAAAAAGGAATGCATAAATTTATCTGGTTAGAAGCCACATACCTCTTAACTTTACACCTCTTGTCAGAGGATACTTAAGGATAAAGACCAAAATTTATGATGTTTTTCTTAACTCATACTTTCTATGGCGTCTCCTTTTTGATGCTCCCGGAGTTTATTAACTGTACAATGATAAATCTGCTAAGTAATAGACACTTTATTTCCCCTAAAGAATTGAATATATTCTTTCTTTTTTGAACTATTTATTATTATTTATTGGTGTGTGTGTGTGTGCGTGTGCGCGCGTGCATGTGTATAAGCGCACATGTGCTGCATTCTGCCCATTCTGCTTGTGGAGTTCAGAGAATAACTCTGTGATTTGATTCTCTCCTTCGAAATTATCTGTAGGTTCTGGGGATCAAACTTCATTTGTCAGGTTTGATCACCAAGTGCCTTTACTCCCTGTGCCATTTTGCAGACCCAGAACCTTGACGTATTTTTATGGCTTTGGAAGGAAGATTTAATAGTGAGTTTTATTAACGGGCTTCCTAGCTTCAAAATAAAAATAATTTTAAAAGTAGGAGATAGCTTATGTTGAAGCATTAAAATGAGGGACATGAAGCCTTTTCAAGATAACTAAGAGTTTGTAAACATGGATTTGCTAACTCTTTGTCTTGTGTGTGTACCTGAGGGCTTGTGTCTCTGTATCTTTGTCTCTCTCTCTCTCTCTCTGTGTGTTGGTGTGTGTCTCTCTGTGTGGGTGTCTGTGTGTTTTTTAAATTCCAATTTCTAAGGATTAGTGCACACTTACATATTTGCTCATAAAAATGAAGAGACTTTACTTAAAAATAAAAGAATGTCTCTTTTGTGTTTTGTTACTTTTTTTTTTTAAACAAATTACATTGGTAGTATAAAACAACAGAAATTTATTCTCCTACACTGTAGTTAGCTACCCTGGGTCACACCGAGTTCCTTCTGCAGACTCCCGAGCATGATACTTCTCTCAGCTCTTCCGATGTGCTCTGGCAATTCTTGTCTTTGTGGAGCAGCTTGCATGGCCTTGCCCACTTTTCTCTCTCTCCCCATTTGGTTTTGATTATTTCATTGCTTAAAGTGTTTAGGACATACATGTATAATACAAGGTGATGTCAGGTTGATGCATTTGGTGTTTTCCCCCAAGGCAGGTCACATTTATATATTCTGGAGGTAAAAGACAGGATATCTGTTGGGGCCACAACACAAGCCACTATAGATAGTTACTGCATCTATAGATAGATACTGCATTGGGAGAGTTGACTATATTTAATATTAATTGCTGTTTGATAAAACAACTTATATTTGGATTATATGACAATTATGGTTATATTCTCAGTAATTTGTTAAATTTAGTTTTCACTGGCATCTACTTCAAGGCTAACCAGTAAATGAATTATCAGTCTGGATTTATGGTGATTTCAGATGCTGTGTTATTTTAATTGGTAAGAAAAAATGCCCAAATCTTCTCCAGGATCATGCAGAGCATTCTGTAGTTTACATGAGTCGAAATTATGACCGATTTAGAAGACTATTAAGCTTTCTTTTTATTTTTTGTTTTTTATTTATTTTATATAACCAAGTCCATTTAAATGAAAACAAACATTTATAGACAATATTTGGGAATTTGGGCGTCGTTCTTTCCAAACTACTTCCTGCTGGTAAGGGGCACTGTCATGGGGGATTCTAAGAAGATGCAGAAATCCTGGCTGTAGTCTGGAAGGCTGCTTTGTCCAGCTGTTTTGAATGTAGGATCACCTGGTACTCTGTTTCAGGTGGTGTGGCTTGATCAAACCACATTAGTCTGTAAGGAATCCACATCTTTTCATTTTCTGTGGAAAAAAAATAGAAACCTTTTCCTCAGTAACTTGTCCTTGAACTTAAATTTTGGAGTCAAAGCATTTTTTTTTTAAATTTAATTTATTATTATACATGTTGATCCCAGTTCCCTCTCCCTCCTTCCCTCCCTCCCTTCCTACTTCCCTCCCTCCCTCCCTACTTCCCTCCCTCCTTCTTTCCCACCCTCCTTCCCTTTTACCCTCTCTGCCCTCTCACATGCACCCTAACCACCCTCCCCTCCCATCCCCCACCCTAATTCCATATGTAGGGGAATGCCATCCAGTTGGGGTCATGGGAAGTAGGGATTAGGGCTTCTCTCCTATCTCTAGATTAAGGCAGTTATCCCTCCATGGGGGATGTGTTCACAGAGTCCTTTTGTGCACCAGGGATGCATCCTGGCTCCACTGTCTGAGGTCCCTTAGACTACTCAGTCCTTCTGGCTGAGGCCCATATTCAGGGGGGCCTGAGTCAGTCCCATGCTGGCTTCCCAGCTATCAGTCTGGTGGCCCCTTAGCTCCTCCTTGTTCAGGTAAGCTGTCTCTATGTGTTTCTGCCACATGGTCTTGTCCTCTCCATGTGCATCTGGGTTCTAGTTCGACTCAGTATTTATGTATGGGTGTTTGCTCCTGTTTCCAACAGGCATTAGTTGAGGGCTCCATGGATTAGTTAGTTGTTGAACTCACTATCTGGGAAGGGCATTTATGGTAGCCTTTCCAGGGAAGCTCAAATTGTTAGTTGGCGGCAGCTTGTAGCTCTCTAGACCTTTCCTTGTGTTCAATTTTATCTTCAAACCAATATTGGCTCCCTCTTTTATGTCCTCTCTCTCTCTCTCTCTCTCTCTCTCTCTCTCTCTCTCTCTCTCTCTCTCTCTGCCTCTGTCTGTCTCTCTCTTTCCTGTCTTCTATTCCTAACCGGGCTCAATCTTCCTGGTCGCGTGTGTTTTCCTTTCCTCCCCCTCATTTTCTCCTATTTCTTTCTCTAGTCACTCCCCCCCCCCCGACTTCCCCTGAGCTCTGGGGGACTTGTCCCTTCCTAGTTCTGTGAGGGACTTTATATGAATTTCATAGAATACACCTTGTATCCTAATAATACTAGGATGGGATTTGATTTAGAAAAAAAGAAAAAAAAAGTGAAGACTACCTTTTCTTTTCTTTCTTTTTTTTTTTCTGTGCTGTCACTTTCTGATAATACAGAGATCCACATGATCAGGCTGAACTGAACAGGCAGCATGTATGTAGTCCTGGGTGTTACTCCGGTCCCTCTGACATCTGTGTGGCCCTCCCAACATCATTTCACACAAACTGCAATTGTCCAGGACCCAATAACTTCATTTTGTCCTATAATAGTTTATACTGTACTTTCTCATGTAATGTTGAGTGAACATATAAAGTTGTTATATTTGGACGTGCCCAATTATTTCTTTCTCTTTTTGCTTTTGGATTCTTTGAGACAGGTATTTCTTTACTTTTTTACATTTAAATCATTCCATTTTAGCTGCTGGTGTAACAAAGTAATAAACATCCTTTTGTGTATAATTTTGCTGTTTCATTTAAAACAATAGGTTGTAAAGGAGAGTTTCTGATCAAAGTGCACGGAAGTCTTTCTTGTTGTTTGATACCAAAATATTGAATTATTTTCATTTCAGTAAGAAATGTGAGAATTAATTCACTACATTTCTGAGATAAACCTGTGTTTTTGTTGATCATTTATTTCAACTGATGAATCCAGTTTATTACATAAATAAACCATAATTTGTCAGTCTAGTTTTATATTGTAGACACTTATATCAATTCAAATGAGTTAGTAGTGTAAACAAGAGTGCCTGTGAACACCTGTGGGGTAATTTATCTAGGATAGCTACTCAGAGAGTCTATTTCGGATGTTCCTCATCAATGTTCCTACATATTAGTAAATTATGCTTCTGTCATATATCAGGTTCTTTTTATATTTATTTATTCATTTATTTAGCTTTTTTGACAAAGTGTTTTTAATTCCTTGGATAAATACCCAGTAGTACAATTGTTGGGTGTTTTGGGATACCCATTTTTAGTTTTTTGAGGAAGCCCCATACTTTTCCATAGTGACTTTACCAGCTCACCATCTCTTATCTCTATATCATCCTCACTAGAATTTTCTTCTTTCTTCCTTTCTCCCTTTTCCTTTTCTTCCTCCCTTCCTCCTTCCCTCCCTCCCTCTCTCCCTTCCTTCTTTCTTTCCCTCCCTTCCTTTTCCCCTTTCTCCCCCTCCCTTCCTTTGTTTGTTTTTACATCTGACCAACATTTCTCTCTTTCCTCCACCAAGTCACTCCCACCCCCTTCTTCTGGGTCCCATCCTTCAGCCTCCTGTTTCTCTTCAGAAAATGGAGGGCTTTCCTGGATATCAGACAACCAAGTTGCATTGAGAATAGGCACCTTCTCTCCTATGAAGGCTGGACTAGCAATCCAATAGGAAGAAAGGGTCCTAAAAACAGATAACAGTGTCAGAGACATCTCCTGATCCCACTGTTAAGAGTTCCACAAGTGATCCAAATTACATGACTGTGAGACATATAGAGAGCCTCTGTCAGTCCCGTGTGGACTTCCTGGTTGTTGGTTCTGCCCATATGAGCCCAGATTAGTTGTGTTTGTGGGCTTTCTTGTGGTGTTCTTGACCTCTCGGGATTCAATACTTCCTCCCTCTCTTCTGTGGTCTCTCCTAGTATTTGGCTATGGGTCTCTGCTTCTGTTTCCATGAGTTGATGGATGAAGCATCTCTGATGACAATTGGAGTAGGAACCACTCCATGAGTGTAGCAGAAGATCATTAGTAATCATTTCATTGACTATTTTTGTTTGTTTCAATTTGTTTTGTTTATTTTTGCCAGTTGTGTTTTGTTCTGTCCTAGGTCTCTGGGTCCTGGCCAGGAGATGTGAGCTCCCCCTCATGTTGTGGGTCTCAAGCTGAACTACCAGTCACTCCTACAATGTCTGTGCCACCTTTACCCCAGCACATCTTTTAGGCAGGAAAGATTGTAGATTGAAGATTTTGTTGCTGGGTTGGTGTCCCACTGTCTCCATTGGAAGTCTAGCCTGATTACAGGAGATCTCCCTTTTCTAGGACTCCTAACTAAGGTCACCCTCATTGAGTGCTGGGAGTTTCCTTCGTTCTAGGTTGTTTCTAGCTTCAGGTAGGTTTTGCCACATGAATCATCTCTTTTGCTGCCTTTTGTGTTACTGGTCTATTTGTTCTATATGTGTTCCAACATATTTTTGTTATTATAGCCTCATGAGCCTTTTAATAAGTGCTTGAGAATTCCTCACATTTTGCTTCAAGTTTACATTGATCTTCTAGCTTATTATTATTATTATTATTATTATTATTACAAACTTTATGTATGCTTATCATATTCCATTTAGTATACTGATTGAAATTATAGTGGAATTTCACAAGGAAGAGATTGAATTTCTTCTAAAAGCAATATAAAACATGTGGATGGCATAGAGGAATAGGTATGAGAAAATTTGGGGAAAGAGGAGTGAATATAATCAGAGCACATTGTATAAAATTCTCAAAAATGAATAAAATGTAATATTAAAGTTGATATTTAGGTAAAATCAAAATACACGAAAAAGATAAAATTATACAATTAAATATAGTACTCATGTACCCACTTAATGAAAATAAACACCTATTTTGTTGAAATAATTTTCAATTGCTAATAATATTTGTTACTATATTTTATTGAGGCCACATTAATCATAATCCATTATATGTAATTAGAGGGGAAATGATCTCCACATTTCATCAGATTTCTTCTACTCACTTTTACAACATTTTGAACAAGTAATTTCATAAACATTAAGAAAAAGTAGGGGACTGAAGAGCTGTGTCAGTGGTTGGGAGTACTTGTGTGGGAATGGCGGTAAGAGATACTACTCTTTCAGAAGACTTGGGTTCAATTCCCCAAACCCACATGGCAGCTAGCAACCATCTGTAACTTCATTTCCAGGGAATCTGATGTTCTTGTGGCTTCTGCAACACCAGGCACACATGTGGTGTACAGATGTAGAAGGAAGAAAAACATTCATATACATAAAATAATAAAATGTTTTAAAATGTGATATACAGTTTATTAAATTTCTGTAATGCCTTCTGTTTTTATATTAAGTGTTACACATATTTTAAACAAATTAATCAATATTTTAATTTTCCTTAATAACTAGAAATTATTTTAATGTCAAATTGTTTCAATAATTATGTACTTAACAGCTATTTTTAAGTTTTTAAATTATAGTATAATTACATCATTTCCCCTTATTTTTATATGTAGTTATTGACTTTGGATACTGGCTGTGTAAGAATATTCCCCTTTGACACTGCCACCGTTACTTACATAGTATATATATTTGTAAGCATGCAGTTTTATTAATGTTTTAGAAGTTCCAAAAATTATTATTATTAATTTCATCCTATGTTGTCAAAATATCTTAGTGGTTGTATAAGAACCACAAAACCCAGTTAGCTCTCTTTACCCATAAACAGCCAATCTCTTTATTTATTTGCATTTTAACATTGGTTTTGTTTAATTTAATATTTAATTTAATTTTGGCATTATCCTTTCATTAAAGTTTAATTTTGTTAAATTTATAAAGTTCAATTTATTTTGGTATCTTAAAGATTTTCTTGCTATAAATAGCATCTTTTACTTATATATTGCATATCCTGATTAGTTAGAACTCCTATATTATGGATATCCTATGGATCTTTCTGAATTGACATTTTATTCAACAAGTTTACCCATTCCCATGTTTTAGAAATTCCTTGGATTTTCTAAAGGAAGTATTTTGGTCCTTTTGGTTTTCTAAGCAGATGATAACAATAATTGCAAGTAATTTTAATTCCCCTCATTCTCATATTTTATTTCTTTTTTATCTTCTTGTTTGTGGTGATATCTATGATTGTTCCCAGGACATGCATGTAGAGGTCACGGGACAATCCTGGGTATGGATCCTGTCTTTCTACCTGTGTAAAGTCAAGCCTCAGTGTTCTTCCCTGCAGATATCTTCTCTGCTTAATAGGTTCCTTTACAGACCTTATCTTCTGTAGTATAAGAGTTCACTGAATGCTATTATTACTGTTTGCAATAATAGGGCTTCTAGTCCACCATCTAACATGGAAATCCTCCAATACTGGCTGTAGATTTCTACAGAATTTCTCCACTGACATGATAAGCTTGTTTTAACTAGATCACAATGTACTTCTCAGACTTAGACTCAAAAGCCATGAAGTTATTGAGCTCCTATAGAATAACGGTAGCAATTGTGTGTGTGTGTGTGTGTGTGTGTGTGTGTGTGTGTGTGTGTGATGGGAGAGGTCATTCTGTAAATGTTTCTCATATTTGTTAATGAATAAAGCACTGTTGGCCAATAGGAAATCAAGATAGGCGGGACTAGGAGACAAGGAGGAGAGAGGAAGTAGTAAGCAGGAGTCAACATGGAGAGACTGGGGAGACCAGACGCCGGCCCCACTCTCCGGTAAGATGAGACCACGTGGAAATACTTAAATTAATAAAAATGGGTCAATACTTAAGACAAAGCTAGCCGATAAGAAACTAGTACCTGGCCAACAGCATTATATCTAATACAGCATGTCTGTGTATTATTTGGGGCTGGCGCCACGGTGGATCCAGGCCAGCAGGGAAAAACCTTACTCCTAATGTGTGTGTGTGTGTGTGTGTGTGTGTGTGTATGTGTGTTTGTGTATTTTCCTTTTTAAATGAAATGCTGTTGAGTACTGTGTATCATCCTCTAATGTAGATACAAAAGTAAATTAACTGTAGTTCATTGTGTTTTCTTCTCTAGATGTGCTAGGTAGGCAGGGAAGAGTATTTTACCTGGAACATCAATAGGACTGTCAGCCTTTCAGAAGGTCACTGCTAGGTGTCAATGGGTTTCAGCGGCATAGTTACCGAGACAAGACACAGCTTACTTTGTAATTTGTCCATATTCAAATGATACATAG
The DNA here is from genome assembly GCF_943737965.1 of Phodopus roborovskii. Classification (NCBI taxonomy): domain Eukaryota; kingdom Metazoa; phylum Chordata; class Mammalia; order Rodentia; family Cricetidae; genus Phodopus; species Phodopus roborovskii. Next base: position 29,115,919 of record NW_026125295.1, on the reverse strand, counting down.
AAAGTGAATAAGCACATATGTGTGCTTATGGATGATCACATATCACGATGTTCATACTGAAGTTTTGGGGTAGAGGTATTAGCTCCCAAATGAGACAACGTAATAGTACAGTACCAGCAGCAGCAGCTTCTCAATAACAGAATTTTTTGCTTTGGATTTTTTCATGCATGTCTATATAGTAAGTATATACTATTCAAGAATGTGCCCATTTAAAAAGTTAAGAAAAAGAATATAAAAGGAAACAACCAACTTCAAGAACATTGAAATACAGGTCATTTGAAGTTCACTGAGACAGCACTAGATACAGAGCTATCTAGATAAAGTCAGTAAACTGCATAATATCTGAGTCTTGAAGTGAATTTTATATTCTTCCAGAATGAAGTGAAGATGTGTTAGAGTGATGTACATACATGCATGTAAATTTACTGGAACATACTTAAAAATCTGTTTGTATAAATTGTCTAATTTATCAAGTGTTGATGTGTGTGCATGCATTTGTGTGTGTGTGTGTGTGTGTGTGTGTGTGTGTGTGTGTAGAATTTGTTAAGCTAAAAGAGCAGTTTGAATTCTAGGGATTCTTCTACAACCTTAGTTTTGCTCATATGCAAAACTTTAGTATGTATTACTTGATGTTTTTCTTTTAGTGTTTTAGATTCACTCTCAATATGCTGTCTGGCTGCTCTTATGCTTACAGATTTGCAAGATGGTACAATCACCAGTGCAAATATTATAAAGCATAATAGTTTGTTTTACATAATTATGTGATAAAAATTTCAAGGCAGATGCTTTAAAAAATCAGGATACATCAAACCTCAGGAATCCTCCTGTGCTGTAAGCTAATAAGGTCTTTGTATTCCTGAGCTACACATATTTTGCATCTTTCTGAGATAGAAGGAAAATATCCTTTGTATTTCAAGGTAGTCAAGACAGAAAGAACAAGCATTCATTTGATGTTCTTAAATGTCTTCCCTCTTTCTTTCTGACCAAAGATTCTTACAGATGTCTTCAATGCTTTCTTCATTTAAGTTTTCAATGTCATGATTTGATACTTGGTTAGCATAACCCCTGAAGTTAACAAATATTTATGATTCAGCTGTTATTATTGGCTTAAAAGGGCATCATTAAAAATAGTTATCCTTGTAGGTGAAGAGATGATTCAGTGGTTAAGAGTACTTCCTGCTCTTTCAGAAGACCCAAGTTCTATCCGTCCCCTACTTGGATTTTTAAAACATTTTATTCTTCAAATTATCTAATTAAACTGAAAGTAAAGTGGAAGAAATAGTATTAGGAATTAGGTTTTAAAATTTCCCCTAGGTCTCAGAGCCCTGGTTTGACTGACTGTCCCTGAGTTAGAACTGTATCCATCTATCACTGTAATGACTTTTAGCTCTTTTTTTTAAATTTTATTTAATTTTATATAACAGTCCAATTAAATGAAAACAAACATTTATACACATTTATACACAAATTTGGGAATTTGGGCGTCGTTCTTTCCAAACTACTTCCTGCTGGTAAGGGGCGCTGTCTTGGGGGATTCGAAGAAGATTCAGATATCCTGGCTGTAGTCTGTAGGGCTGTTTTGTCCAGCTGTTTTGAATGTAGGATCAGCTTGTACTCTGTTTCAGGCGGTCTGGCATGATCATACCACATTAGTCTGGAAGGAATCCACATCTTTTCATTTTCTGTGGAAACAAAAGTAGAAATCCTTTTCCCCAGTAACTTGTCCTTGAACTTAAATTTTGGAGCCAAAGCATTTTTTTTTAATTTAATTTATTATTTTACATGTCGATCCCAGTTCCCTCTCCCTCCCTCCCTCCCTCCTTCCCAGCCCTCCCTCCTTCCCTCACTTTTACCCTCTCTGCCTGCTCACATGCACTAGAAACACCCTCCCCTCCCATCCCCCCACCCCAATTCCATATGTAGGGGAATGCCATCCAGTTGGGGTCATGTAGATCTGACAGGTCCTGTGAAGTAGGGACTAGGGCTTCTCTCCTGTCTCTAGATTAAGGCAGTTATCCCTCCATGGGGGATATGTTCGCAAAGTTCTTTTGTGAACCAGGGATACATCCTGGCTCCACTGTCTGAGGTCTCTTAGACTGCTCAGACCTTCTGGCTGAGACCCATAATCAGGGGGGCCTGAGTCAGTCCCATGCTGGCTTCCCAGACTTTTAGCTCTTAAAGGAAGCTTTGGGTAACAAGAAGGCCCACAAGAGGCAAACTCTTCCTTAGCCTGGCATCCCCTCTTGTCTTTCTAGAATTCAAATTCCTTATATCACTTTGTTTCATTCTCTGTCCTGACAACTCTGAAGATACTTCATGTTTGTTTTCTCATGTCTGGTGTCTTCCTAAAATATGTACATTCTTTTGCTAGTAAATCGCTTCAATAAGTAATAGCCTAGCTATTCTCTTTCCAGAGATGATTTTTCCCAAATATCTACTCACCCCAACTTTGCTATAATTCTAACACAGTGGGTTTTAACTTTGGTTTTTATTTATTTTTATCACTATTTTACTTCAGCATTTCTTTCTCTCCACTACAATATAAATCCATGAAAGCATAATACATTCATGTCTATTGTTTATTCTTGCTTACAGTATTTATAGAATGAATGACATTAAGTAGCAGAAACAATGAATTCAGTCCTTGATAACAATGAACTTGAAAGAAAAGTAGATGATGACCAAAATATATGAAATGAAATCTGAGATACTTGAAAAGGTGACCTTAACATACACTTCATATTTTAAATAAAATATCTTGCATTAAAAATATGTCATTATCTGAGGTACCAAATAGTCTTTTACCTGGTGGTTCAGAACTCTTTATTCAGAATGTCATTACCATGACCATTTACATCATTGTATCATGAAGTAATACAAGGTGGAAAATTTCCTAATAGAAGAAAGGGTATCTCCTGAAGAATGTGCTTAGCATTAGTTCTCATGAAATGAATCGTTCTAGTTAACTTTTCTCACTGCGGTGACAAAATATTCATACTTATTTAAAGAAAGTAGTGCTTACTTTGTTCTACAGTGTCAATCCATCCTCTGGAAATGTGTGGTGGAGTAGAGTTTCCATTCAGAAGTAGAATCAAGAAAACAAGGGTCTAGGGTAGGATAGTACTAAGTGATACACCTCCTCCAACCAAGCTTCCCCTTCCATAGTTCCACCACCACTGAATGGTCTATTGAAAAATCAAATCTATCAGTGAGTGGACAAAACTATAAGTGAATTTATAGGCATCATGATCTAATCACTCTTAAAATACTTTCTCTGACAGAAAGGCACACCCAAGGGCTAGTGCCTAGAATCTCCTAGGAAGCTCCCAGTACAGTTAAGTTCAAAGTCAAGATTAGCAGCCACAGAAATCATGTTAAACATATAGATTCATGTACTCAGCATGGTTTATCTCTATCATAGTGTTTCAAAGCATAAGCAAACAGTTTTTACATTTGTAAAGCTATTGCAATTAGTCTCTGCTTCTTTTAGTAGACTTCAATGGTCAGAAAGTCTTTTAGAGAAAATTTGTTATTCATGAGAACTGACAGGAGGCAAAATCCCTTTTGTTTCACACGTCCTTCTTTTTTGGATAGAAACTAAAATCTTGTTTATCTTTTAGCCCTGTGGACTAGAACCTTGACAAAGACACATTGGGAATTAAGTTATGGCTCTTTAAATGTCAGTAATGTTGGATCCATCATTCACCACATTCATTCTAAGACAGGGTACCTATTTTAGAGATTCTGTTTGGGTGGCTACAAATGGATAACAAGACTTTGGGGAGGTTATTTAGAACATTTCCTGGCTCATTTTTGATTCTTCAAAGTAAATATATAAAGAAAAGTTTAGAAGAAATTTTGCTAATTAATGTATTAGCTTGACAGGTAGTATTTTATCAAGTTTTTGAATATATCTGTTGGGGATATTTTTGAAGTTTTTTTTCCTCCCCTCTTCTTCTGTCTCCTCCCCTCCTCTTTCTTCTCTCTTCCTCTGTCTTCTCCTCTACTCTTTCTTTTCACTTCCTTTACCCCTTCCTACCTTTGCTCATTCTAGGGGGTCTATCTTTTTTTTTTTTAAATTCCAATACCATTAAATGCATTAGTTCAAAATCTGTATGATACATGTAAGGTAGATGTATATGTATGTACATGGGGATGGGTAACCTTATCATGAGGCTCCTTACGGAACAAAAGTCTCTTAGCTATCAAGTATCTATAGCTCTTGAACTAGAGGTACAACCTTCATGCTGAAATGTTGACTGGGTAATATTGTGCATATCTTGCATAGACAACAATAGCTGTTCATAGTTCATGGGTTCAATGTATTTTTCATTTATTTTTCTTGTTTGTTTGACATTCTACATATTTTGGTGAACAAATCTTTCCCTACATTTAACATTTTTTCTATGATTTTATTGACTATATTTTACATGTCATTGGCTAGTACTTTACTATCTACACCCATAAATCATACATTTGATCTTTTAATAATTTTGGTATTAGTTACTTTATTTTCTTATTGCTGTGACAAAAAAGGGAAATAGTTGTCCCCTCTCGAAACTCTTGTCTCATTAATAAAAGAATTTAAGTGTGGTTTCAAACAGAACCTCAAAAGCAATTTTATTAGCTTTTAAAAGAAAATGCCAGGGCAAGCAAGTTGCAAAAATCAGTAGCAGATTGAAGGAGAATAGAGGCGAGAAGGAAAAGAGTCATGGTGTTTAAGCTGGCATGGAGATCAGACATATGACACACTAGCAGCCTCACGGTGGGGAGGGAGGTTTTAGGGGAAAAGTAAGAAAGCCTAAAATATTGAGGGAAATCCAAACTGGTAAGGAAAACATGCTTACCAAAGACACAGAAAGGAGAAAAGGAGTTGTACATATTTCTGAACAATTCAGTAAATCTGGCATACTTAAGAAATTGCATGGCTGCAACCTTTTAAACTATTACACAAGGTGAAAAGACTCTGGGAAGGAAAAGTATAGCATTTCATCTGTTCAACATTACTTAAGGTGAAATTTTTTCCCTAAGACTGGTGGTTCCTTGAAGTAATGGACCTGGCCCAACTATTTTAGGTCTCTTCCTAGGTCAGAGATTCTTTATCAAAAGGAGATTTTCCTATCTTGAAACAAACAAACACACAAGGAAAAACAAAACAAAACAAACCCAACAACAGCAAAAACTGAAGAAAGGAAACAATCTACCATGGGCCAGAAGGGCTGATGTCAGGAGCATGAGTCAGTTTACCACATTTTATCTGGAAGCAGAGAGAGATGAATACCAGTGGTCAGCTGTTTTCTTCTTTTTACTCATTCTTGGAACCCAGCTCATGGGATGGTCCCACCCTCATTCATGGTACTCCTTCATAGATCTACAAAGTTGTGTTTCTGTGGTGATTCTGAATATAGTTGAAACGATAGTAAAGAGGAACTGTCACAGTGTTCATAGATCCTAAGTGTTTTGTTCGTGTTTTCTATTTTATTATTGTCTCAATGCTCTAATCCACCTACTTTGCTTTTAAGCCCCAACACTCTTTCCATGTTATGTGATATCATTCCTGGGGAGATATCAACAGATATCTACTCCTCTCAGATAAGGAACTAATAGCAGATAAAAGTAAGGATATCACCAAAACTCAAGTCAGTTTCTTACTGCTTTCAAAGTCTGTCACAGAGTCGCTTGATTTTTCTGTAGCGTGCAGATGGGTGGATACTCAGTTGTTCTTTTTCTGGAACTCTGATCTTGATCCCTTCCTTCCCTTCTGGGCTGTTCTGAGACATGCATTTCTGGAAGGAAAGCTGGGTCTGAGACGACTTGCAGTCTCATAGCTTCCACAGATAGTAGGTAATTCAGAGAAGGAGAAATCCTTACAGGACTGCTTGTGGAGCAGTCTATGAGTGGTTCCATACAGTGCTAAATGGCTGTTTTGTACCTGAGACATCATTTCTAAGCTATTCTAAGTCTAAAACTCTATTGACTTAAGTGTGAAACTTTTTTTTTTTTTGGTGTAACTGTAAAGAAACCCTTGTAATTAGGAAGATTTTTTTTAACCTTTATTTGGAAAAGGAGCCCACTTTTTGAAAGAAAAGTCTCGTTGACATCTGTTGGGCTAGTGTCCTGTTAGTATGTAAATTCTCATTTCCTTTACACAGACTTGTATGATAAAGTGTAATTTTTCTATGAGAAAATAGTTAAAATAAATTTAACTTTGAATATATGGAGTATTTTCAACATATATAGTGTTTGCAAACAATTACATTGCTTTTTATTTAGCTTATAAAATCACCTTCATCAGGAATGTGGTATTGCCCTGACAGACAGAATGAACTCCCAAAGAACAGACATGGTGATGGGAATAAAACTCATGTTCTTACATCTTGTGAATCATGCTTTTTAAAGAAGATCCTTACCATTGCATTTTATTTCCATAAAAACAAAAATTCTATGTTTACTACCTACACAACTTTATATTTATATTCAAGTATTTATATTTAAACTTGTAATAATTTGGTAATGCTCAGAAGTGTTACACACACACACACACACACACACACACGCACACACACACACATTAAAAATAAGCAGTTCCCTTTCACAAGTTAGTACAAAAACCATAATCAGTAGTTAATGAAGCAAGCTTATTTCTGGTCTGAAGTCAATATGATTTAAACAATAAGGCACAGTATTAAACCTGGAATAATTAGAGTGTGTGCAGCTGAATACTCATTTTTTGTGTTTTATATTTTTCCACCCTTTTTAAAAAAGTCACATTTGAGTCCTATTACTGTGATTATAATTAATAAGGGAGAAGTGAGAAGAAGTACAAGTGTGGCTCACTGTGGTCGGAGGCCAAGAGAAAGCAGCTGTTCTGATGCTATGCCTGACCTGAGTCTGATAAGTCTCCTAGTAACCTAGTACAGACCTCAAAGTTGGTCACAAATTCAAAATCTTCTGCCTTACACTCCTTAATGTTGAGATTATAGGTGTGCTTTGCCATGTTTGGCTTCACATTCCTCAATGACTATAAATACACAGAGTTTGAACATTATATAAACTTATAGTTCCCAGATTCCTCCCCACCTCCTGTCTGGTATTGTTTAAGCAGGTACAATTATGGAAGAACATCCTCTGACCTGTCTTTTGCCAATCTCCAAATCTCATGTTCCAGCCAAAGGTAGAGAGACTTCGGGGATTATCAGACAGTTTTCTTCTGCCCACTTCTAAGTTTTGTATCTCATAGGTGAAGATGGTTTAGAAATGACTCAGGTTTGAACTCTGTGAGCTTAGTATTTTAAAGCATTTTAAAAGTATAGCATTTCTTCAGAGAAAAGGAAGGAAGATCTCAGTAGCAGTTATATACAGCTAATAGTCTGTCGTTGATATCAACCCAGTAAAGAAAGAGAGTCAATAGGGAATACCATAGTGAGAGTACAATGGGTGGGACCAGGGCTCTCATGACCATTTCCAGTCCATTTCCTGGTTCCTGTGAGGCAATTTGAGCATGATTTCTTACATTCATTAGCTGTTTGTATATGGTTGTTATTTACTAGTTGAGATTTTCTTCTGTTTATTAGTTGCCTTTCAGTTTCCATATTACAGAGTGGAAACTGGGGCTGATATTTATATTCTAACATATATGGAAAAGAAAAGCTTCCAGTACCCCTGGGAGGTTTCCTGTCCTTTGTTTTGGTCTTTTTCTCTTTCAACTCAAGTGGTCTATTGGCTTTAGAAGGACATGTATAATGACAAAGTTATTTCTGAACTGGCAATTGGAAACTTTTGAAACTCAAGAAATTGCTCTGACTGTGTTTTAACTGCTCTCAAGAAAATATGTGAAATGGACAAAAATAATGTGTGCTGTTTTTTCCAAGTCCTTTTCTGTTGTTCAATGAGGTGACTTTTGGTAATGCTCTGTGCCATGCTAAATGTTGCTTATTCTCAATTACTTGTAAAGAAAAGAGATTTAAATGTCTGTGTGACCATAACCAAGTGCCATTTAAAAGGAAAAGTAAGTTGATGTAGAATGTATGTTAATGGTGCTTATTTTTAAGGTGTAATTTAAGTTTACAGTATTACTTGATGCCTCTTTATAGAAGGGAATAGAGAAGCAAGGCTAGAGCATCGGTCAGTCTCCTAACACCTCATGACCTCAGTTAGGTGATGACGAAGTTCCTTCATTGTGTCCTCACAGACAAGCAGTTTACTTTCGTGATGAACCTATTGTTATTGTTGAGTTTACCCCAGATGTCTCATTAACATGCCACATTGCAGCTAGAAGTCGAAGAAAAAACTATAAGCTTTTCAGACTGTTTTTATTTATACTATGAAAATGTATTTTTTGCTATCAATGCTGTACTTTTTATTGAAAATATTTATAACTTTGCTTTTAAAATTTCTTATGAAACCATTTGCAAATTACTCACTTAATTTAATAACATGCTTTAGTCACACACACAAAAAATTCAACTTGGTGAATCAATATGACATATTGGGGTTACTTGCAAGAGTATGAGTGAGGGGTCACTTAAAGGAGCAAGAATGAAGCAAACACACCTGCATCATCAGAAGCTCACATCAGCATGAGTTGCAAATTCAGACCTCACTGCAAAACCTGAAGCAGCTCAATAGGTTGCAGAGTATCTGTTTCACATAGCTCAGTTGGGCTGAGCCTCTTCCAGGCAGCTTGCTTGGTCTGTGTCACATTTAGGAACCTAGAATGGTCTGATTGTGTCAGCAGTCCTTACTGTGTATACAAGGATGTGTATATGCTGTTTATAAGATGCTGAGTGAATTAGGTCAGTTTCCAAGAACTTCCTGATGCTTTTGATTTGGTTACTCCAGCTTTCCTACAGGATGCATGTTTTGCCTTCCTTTAAAACATCCCAAGTCTTAACAAGCTTTCCTACAAGATGGGGTGATTCATCCCAGAGGAAGTTAATATATAACAGTCTACTATTCAGTTCATTCTCTTGAAACTCCAGAGATTTAAAAAACTTTCACATTTTCACTTGAAAAATTTCAAGTCAATTTAAAAATATTTCTATCTTCTTATTCAATTCCTTTTTCATGTTCTTCATTGACTTTATTATGTATTCCAGTTGTTTATTTGTACTTGTTTTCTTTATTCTGTTTATTTCTTCCTTGATTGTGTTAAGTGTTAAACACTGTTATATGATAAATATGTATATTTGAATCTTTCATGTAATTCGCTCTTATTGTAGACCATTACTATGGAGATGATAATTTTTTGAGGAGTCATGTTTCATGTTGTCTTGATTTTCATGTTTCTTGTGTTTTTGTACTGGGCCTGGCAATCTGGGATTAAACATAGTGGATTGTTTTTAACAACCTAGTTGAATTTTTTTTTTAACTTCATTCACATTTTTATTTAATAGTTTGTTATCAAAAGCAGTGAGACAGTGTCATAGTTAGGAATTTTGTTGCTGTGAAGAAACACCATGACCACAGCAACTGTCATAAATGAAAACATTTGATTGGGCTGATTCACAGTTTCCTTCCGTTGTCATCATTGCAGGGAGCATAGCAGAATGCATACAATCATGATGCTGGAATACCAGCTGAGTCCTATATTTGCAGGTAACAGCAGGTTTACTGAGCGATTGGGTGGTATCCTGAGCATAGGAAACTTCAAAGCCTTCACCACACAGTAACACACTTCCTCCAACTAGACCACACCCACTCAGAGAAAGCCATACTTACTAATAGTGACACTCCATATGAGATTATTCATTAAAACTACCACAGGCAAGAACTCAAGAAGGGTGGGAACCTAGAAGCAGGAGCTAATGAAAAGACCATGGTGCTACATACTGGCTTGCTTTACATAGTGTATGCTCAGCTTGGTTTTCATTTATTTATTTATTTATTTATTTATTTATTTATTTATTTAATTTTATATAACAAAGTCTAATTAAATGAAAACAAACACTTATACACAATATTCGGGAATTTGGGCGTCCTTCTTTCCAAACTACTTCCTGCTGGTAAGGGGCACTGTCTTGGGGGGATTCGAAGAAGATTCAGATATCCTGGCTGTAGTCTGTAGGGCTGTTTTGTCCAGCTGTTTGGAATGTAGGATTAGCTGGTACTCTGTTTCAGGCAGTCTGGCATGATCAAACCACATTAGTCTGGAAGGAATCCACATCTTTTCATTTTCTGTGGAAACAAAAATAGAAATCCTTTTCCCCAGTAACTTGTCCTTGAACTTAAATTTTGGTGTCAAAGCATTTTTTTAATTTAATTTATTATTTTACATGTCGATCCCAGTTCCCTCTCCCTCCCTCCCTCCTTCCCAGCCCTCCCTCCCTCCTTCCCTCACTTTTACCCTCTCTGCCTGCTCACATGCACTAGAAACACCCTCCCCTCCCATCCCCCACCCCAATTCCATATGTAGGGGAATGCCATCCAGTTGGGGTCATGTAGATCTGACAGGTCCTGTGAAGTAGGGACTAGGGCTTCTCTCCTGTCTCTAGATTAAGGCAGTTATCTCTCCAAGGGGGATATGTTCGCAAAGTCCTTTTGTGCACAAGGGATACATCCTGGCTCCACTGTCTGAGGTCTCTTAGACTGCTCAGTCCTTCTGGCTGAGACCCATATTCAGGGGGGCCTGAGTCAGTACCATGCTGGCTTCCCAGCTATCAGTCTAGTGGTCGTTAGCTCCTCCTTGTTCAGGTAAGCTGTCTCTATGTGTTTCTGCCACATGGTCTTGTCCTCACCATGTGCATCTGGGTTCTAGTTCGACTCAGTGTTTATGTATGGGTTTTTGATCCTGTTTTCAACAGGCATTAGTTGAGGTCTCCATGGAGAAGTTAGTTGTTGATCTCACTTTCCGGGAAAGGCATTTATGGTATCCTTTCCACGGAAGCTGAGATTGTTAGTTGTGAGCAGTCTTGTAGCAGACCTTTCTTTGTGTTCAATTTTATCTTCAAACCAATATTGGCTCCCTCTTTTATGTTCTCTCTCTCTGTCTCTGTCTTTCTCTCTTTCCTATCTTCTATTCCTAACCAGGCTCAATCTTCCTGGTCGCACATGTTTTCCTTTCCTCCACCTCATTTTCTCCTACTTATCTCTCCATTTGCTGCCCCCCCCACTTCACCTGAGCTCTGGGGGACTTGTCCCTGCCCAGTTCTGTGAGGGACTTTATATGACTCTCTTAGAATACACCTTGTTTCCTAGTTCCTCTGGTGGTGTGAATTATAGGCTGGTGATCCTTTGATCTAGGTCTAAAATCCATATATGAGTGAGTACATACTGTGTTCCTCATTTTGTGACTGGGTTACCACATTCAGGATGGTTTCTTCAAGTGCCATCCACTTGCCTGCGAATTTCAATATACCATTATTTTTTTCTGCAGAGTAGTATTCCATTGTGTAGATGTGCCACATCTTCATTAACCATTCTTCAATTGAGGGGCATCTATGTTGCTTCCAGGTTCTTGCTATTACAAATAGTGCTGCTATGAACATAGTTGAACAGATGTCTTTGTTGCATGGATGTGAATCCTTTGGGTATATGCTTAAGAGGGGGATTCGGTTCCTGTGGTAAACTAATTCCCATTTTCCTGAGGAAACACCATACTGATCTCCAAAATGGCTGTACGAGTTTGCACTCCCACCAGCAGTGGAGGAGTGTTCCCCTTTCTCCACATTCTCTCCAGCATAAGTCATCACTGGTGTTTCTAATTTTAGCCATTCTGGCAGGGGTAAGATGGTATCTCAAAGTTGTTTTGATTTGCATTTCCCTGATAGCTAAGGATGTGGAGTATTTTCTTAAGTGTCTTTCAGCCTTTTTGATTTCCTCTATTGAGAATTCTTTCTTCAGTTCTGTACCCCATTTTTTAATAGGGTTATTTGGTGTTGTGTTGACTAGTTTCTTGAGTTCTTTGTAAATTTTGGAGATCAGCCCTTTGTCGGATATAGGATTGGTGAAATCTTTTCTCAGTCAGTTGGCTGCTGTTTGGTCTTGTCCACCGTGTCCTTTGCCTTACAGAAGCTTCTAGGCTTGAAGAGGTCCCATTTATTAATTGTTTCTTTCAGTGTCTGTGCCCCTGAAGTTATGTTCAAGAAGCGGTCTCCTATACCAATTTGTTCAAGGGTACCTCCTACTTTCTCTTCTAAGAGATTCAATGTGGCTGGATTGATGTTGAGGTCATTGATCCATTTGGACTTTTGTTTTGTGCATGGCGACAGACATGGGTCTATCTGCAGTCTTCTACACACCCTCATCCAATTGTGCCAGGACCATTTGTTGAAGATGCTGTCCTCACCCCATTGTATAATTCTAGCTGTTTTGTCGAAAATCAGGTGTTCATAGGTGTGTGGATTAATATCAGGATTTTCAATTCGATTCCATTGGTCTACCTGTCTATTTTTATGCCAATACCAGGCTGTTTTCAGAACTATAGCTCTGTAGTAGAGTTTAAAGTCAGGAATGGTGATGCCTCCTGAAGTTCTTTTATTGTATAGGGTTGTTTTGGCCATCCTGGGTCTTTGTTTTTCCATATAAAGTTGATTATTATCCTTTCAAGGTCGTCGAAGAATTGTGGTGGGATTTTAATGTGGATTGCATTGAATCTGTAGATTGCTTTTGGTAAGATTGCCATTTTTACTATGTTGATCCTACCTAACCAAGAGCATGGGAGATCTTTCCATTTTTTGGTATCTTCTTTAATTTCTTTCTTTAGAGTCACACAGTTCTTATTATATAGGTCTTTTACTTGTTTGGTAAGCGTTACACCAAGATACTTTATGTTGCTTGTGGCTATTGTAAAGGGTGATGTTTATCTGATTTCTATCTCTGTCTCTTTGTCGTCTGAAAAAAGTAGGGCTACTGAATTTTTTGAGTTTATCTTGTATCCTGCTAGTTTGCTGAAGGTGTTTATCAGCTGTAGGAGTTCCCTGGTAGAGTTTATTGGGTCGCTTATGTAAACTATCATCTGCAAATAGAGACAGTTTGACTTCTTCCTTTCCAATTTGGATCCCCTTGATCTCCTTTTGTTGTCTTATAGCATTAGCTAGAACTTCTAGTACGATATTGAAGAGATATGGAGAGGACAGCCTTGTCTTGTTCCTGATTTTAGAGGAATTGGCTTAAGTTTCTCTCCATTCAGTTTGATGTTGGCAGTTGGTTTCTGTATATTGCTATTATTATGTTTAGGTATGTTCCTGTTATTCCTGACCTCTCCAAGACCTTTATCATGAAAGGGTGTTGAATTTTGTTGAAGGCTTTTTCTGCATCTAGGTAGATAATCCAACCTAGTTGATTTTTTTTTCCAGTGGAATTTAAATGGGACTAGACTACAGTAGGTTTAAGTGTTTTTTTTTTTTTTTTTTTTTTTTTTTTTTTTGGTTCAAGGGTATAGATCGGAAGCTAAACCTATGCTTTTGTGCTAGAGTACCATTAATGGTATCTCGTATGACTCTGACAATGTTTTATTAATGCAGAAGAAACACCAACTCATAGATAACCCTGCTATGAAAATGTAGTGATAACCATTTAAAGCTATTGTCCTTTCATCTGTAGTAAGTTTTAGAGGATAAGGGGACAAGGATGGTATGATACATGTACTAGGATATGGCTTACCAAAGTTGTTACAGATTGAAAGAGAAGGAACTCGGAAAGAGTGGGAGTTTATATATGAGCATCAGAGACACATAGAGAAGGGAAAAGTAAACAAAGCGGGGAAATTGGGTTATTGTTATGAGCAGGCCTCAGCATTACTAAATGTATAAAAATTATCTTTATGAAGATGTAGAGGGATCATGAAGAAAGAGGAAAAGTAAAATGAGGTAGAAATGATAGTGGAAAATTATAGGTTGTTGGTAATTGAAATACTAGAGGGACACAATAGAAGAAGTATAGAAACAGAATGGCTGTCAATGCAACCAAACAATAAAATTAAAAAAACATTAAGTATTTACATAAGAGTGAAAATGTAATAAAATACATTTTAACTGAAATAAAAGCAAAAGAACAAAATCCCTCTATTCTCTGAGTTATCTTGTAGATTTAACTTTGCTGGTACAAGAGCTGCCTGCCTGTTTCTGGTTTAAACCCATTTGATTAAATGGGTCAATATACGGCATCTCAGTTGAGTACAAACTGCTTACCTATAGAGTTGAATTTATGCCTAAGGTCGGTACATTCTTGGTAGTTTCTCTGCCACCAGTGTGATGTGTTTGTTTCTTCAGATACTTCACAACTAGTTTGTGCCTGTGTTCTGGTATAGCCTCCTTTTCACACACTGATTTCAATGTGCCAGCAGATGCCATTGAATATTCTACTTTTACCAGTATTCAATAGACCTATGTAGCAAGATATCCCATCTTGGTTTGATTATGCATGTTCCCTTGTATTTGAACTCAGGTAATCTCTTTTGGGATGTAGACATGATTCTGCAGATCTCTGGAGCTTCTCTCTTAATATGTATGTGTATGGGCATGCTGTATGTATATGTGGTGTGTGAATGTGTGTGTGTGTGTGTGTGTGTGTGTGTGTGTGTGTGTGTGTGTGTGTGTGTGTGTGTGTGTGTGTAACACATTGAACCTTTTGGATCTTGAAGGAAAGGTTGTACAGTTTTTTTTCTCTCTAGCAGACAGAGATGTTGGGTTGCAGACGTTTTCCATGGCCTGGTTCCTCCTCTTTCAGTGTAGTGTTTAGTGATGCTGGCCAGTGGAGCTGGGTGGTTTTTCAGCAGCCACTTCTTGCATCTTCTCAAAATTCTGTTTTGTCTCTTTACTTCTTGAGACTTTCTTTCTTTCCTCCCTCCTTCCCTCCTTCCTTTCTTCCTTTCTTTTTCCTTCCTCCCTCTCTTTCTTTTTGTTTCTTTGTATACCCATAGCAGAGATGGAGGGAATCTTCTCCTATCCTATCCTAGACTCCCCCTTTTTAAATTCAATACTTCAGAGTAGAGTCTGTTTCCTTTATAAATCAAACATTCAAAATTTTGATATTTTATGTGATCTCACAGTCATTTGTTTACTGTGATTCTCTCTTGCCTTGCCACAGTCACCTCTGTTTGAAGTTATGCATCAATGTTTCTTTTAGATTCTTGAAATCATAGATAAACAGTATTTATTCCTAGTCTACCATCTTTCCTGACTCAAGCATATCCTTTTAGCAAAATTTTTACGACTGTGTGATCAAGTAGGGAAAAGTGAAAGAAATATCAGCTATAATGACTTAATAATATTTTACCAACTCACAACGTATTTCTATTTGGATATGTTTTCTTGGCTTAAACTTAAAGCATGTTGTGATATATTACTTGGCATTAATTCTGGATATCATGGATTAGATTTCTATTTTTACAATACCCTAGGGATATTTTGTTACAACATAGTACATTTCAATTAAGCAAAATTTCATGTAATTGTGTTGTGCATTTCATGTTGACTCTCCAGCAAATGTCTGAATTGCCTTTGTGATTCTTTTATTACTAATTACATGTTCTGGACCATCTTAAGTTGCAATGTATCTGCCTTACTTTTTTGTATTAATATAGCAAAAACTAGTCATCATTAAATCATTTCAGTCATTGCATTTCAGTTTAGTTTTCATGTTGCAGAATTGCTTTCTTTGAAGTAGTCTGAAATAAAATTGTAGTGTTTAAAAATACAAATGTGTATTTTGTTATTTTTGTGTTGTTAATCATTTTTATATGTACATGTTATTTTTATTAGAGTAATTGGATTCAGTTTTCATATTTTATTTCCACCAAAATATATTTAAAATAAATTATAAACCTGTCTTCTTAAGAACAGTTACCACTATAAACAAATTATTTTTTTTGCTGAGTGTTAATTTTGAGAACTTTCAAGTCCATTATGAGTAAAAATTTTATGCAGCTAAACAAATAAATATTACATATATCAGTTGAAAATACCAGTAAAATGACATCAAATATTCTTCATGAGATAGATGTATAAATGCACTCAGCTCTTTCTCATCAGTCTCCTTTATATTTTTAGACAGTCTTTATGTGAATACAATGACTTCAATAGCAAACATTTTAAATGATGCTTGAAATATCAGTCACTTGACTTTGAAGTCACACACAATTAAATCCAACCCATCTTCTCTCAGTTAATAACAGCAATCTCACCAAGTCTAGTGCCTAATTAATACCAGCTATTTGTCACAAAGAGGTGACACATGTATATCAGAAAGCTGGAAATATTGTTTGGTGCTGAAGTGTAGCCAGCTAGCCCTGCTCCATAGAATGTGTCTTACATATGATTGGCTTTAAAGATTTCAAAGGCCTTGAGCTTAGTGTGTTCAAGCTGGGATGCGACAGCGCATAGAAGGTGTTGCTGATGTGATGGGTCCCTTTAGGCTGCAAAGTAGGAAGGTAGCTGGAAAAAAAAGCAGCTTTCACCAAAAGATTCAGACTGGATAATTCAGTGACATGATGGGCAGAATTAAGACTAAATTCCCTGAGGTAATTTGCTTAACCTGCAGCTTTTAAGCCATGTGACAGAATACACAATCATAAATTATCTTATGTATGTTGAAAAAGCATCACTGTTTCAAAAATAGTGTTTACCTATATTGTTTTATATATATATATATATACACACACATAAATATATATATGATTAAAATTATATCCACAAACAGGTAATGTTTCTTAAATTCATTGGTTATATGTGATAAAAGATCGATTTAAATTAAATAATAATTGCCAGACATCAAATTAGGGGAAATGCTTGAAGCAAATGTAGATAAGATATAATTACACAATTCTATTAACACATAGGTATGAAGCAGTGCAAATTTATTGAGGAAGTCATAGCTCTAGCCATATGCATTAATATAGAGAGCTAAATTACACTATATAATAAAATAGTACAAAAACATTTAAAAATGTGGTCTAACCACAGTAAAAAGTTGATTTTTTGTAACATTTTCCCTAATATACGAGTTTCCTGCAAGAGAAAAATAAAACATAGCCAAAATATAATATTAAAGAAAGAGTTCTTACTTTTGTAATATAGAAGATTCCTGCCTGCTCCAGCAACCAACTAAAGGACCAACCTACCAAGCAAACCACCAGCCAATCAACCATCCATCCATCTAAACAAACAAACAAACAAACAAAACCCCAAAGGAATTGCTTAATTAAAATTTTAGTGCTGTTGGCCTGAAATTCTCACTACTCAGATTTTCACTTATTACTATCCTAGAGAGTTAATTTTTCTCCATCTTTCCAGGATATCTAAGTGGGTTACTAGTCAGACAGTGATTTGTATTCCTCTTTACATTTTATTGACATTATGGGGGAAAGATCTATTGTGGCTGGAAAGTGAAACAAGTCTTGGGGTAAAAAATATGACTACTGAAAAACAGGCATGCTCTAAAAGGGACAAAGTCATTCTTACAGTAGGTGAACAGCCCCCAGATAGCTCCCTGTTTTCAAGGCAAGCCAGCTGAAAGTAGAAAATGCCAGTATCAGGCTATCTCTGGTTACAAACAGTCCCAAGTCCTCGTGATTTTTGTTTTTCTCCATATGGAATATGAGAAGTATTTCCTCACATATGAATACAACTGGAAAAAACAAAGAGATCTGAAGTTTCTTTAGGTGCACAATACTAAATAAATGGTTGGTTCATTTTCATTCTCCTTGTTCCAGGTATTTCTCCTTTATCAACCATTACAGTTTTAGGCAATTGTTCTGGTAAAACTCCCAAATGTAAAGATAGAAGTCATGCCAAAGAAAAGAAAAACAATAGTCTGATATGTTGATGTGTCCAAAGTTGTTTGTGGTAGAGGGAGCTCCTCTACACCCAACCTACGAAGCAGATTCCCAAGGTACAATGACTCCATTATGGAATTACTGAGGTGGCTTCTGCCAGCCACCTGCAGCACAGTGTATAATTATAGAACATTTCTGAGTATGGGAACCTTCAGAACTGTATTTTGAAGTCAGGTTATTCTGGGAATCTAGAAATTTGAGTAGATTTTCTCTGGACATGGAGTTTGGGGCAGTTATGGCATATATATATATATATATATATATATATATCAGGAAAGCAGGTTTCCAGAGAGAGATTAAATTGTTCCTCTTTGGGGGATTTACATTTGTTTGTAAATTTGCATTATTTGGCCCCCCTCATTCATCTTCACTTGAACATAAAAATTCCATTTAAGATTAAGTATGAATAATAATAATAAAAAAATACACTGAGCATTTGCTTAGTTCAGCTCCTAGAAGTATCAGCTAAGGTGAAAAGAGAATCCATTAGGCAAGCATCTTGTTGCTGCTGATGAAGGCTCCCACATCCCAGGGGAGGCATTTTAGTACATCTGCTTGCAAGTTGCTACTAACATGTGATGATTTGCTGCTTTTAGGGAGGACTCTTAGGTAACACATTCCAGGATTTTTAGATGTTCATGCTTTCAAAAAGAAACTAATGGGATGAAAGAGGTGAAGACATAATTTGATTTTTATACCAGGCTTAGGAACTGGGTCTGACACCTAGTGACACCCACTGACATTTCTTAGTGAGAGCTCAAAGCAACCTCCTTTTGTCGGAATGGAAGAAGATATCAGTTATTCTTTTTAGCTGTTCCCTCCTTCTTTAGCCAGCAAACAAACATTTACAATGTACTCCAGAGTACTCTGAAGGCATTTCTAGTTTTCAGCATTTTTATATTGTGTTTACCTTCTGTGGCTGGTTTTCCAGGCAGGCATGTAGATATAGAACACTATGACTGTCAAAGTTTATAGCATGGAACCCCTAAGTTTATCAAAGAACTGTAAAATAATTCCTGTGACTCAATCATGAATTGTTTTGAACTTAATGTTTTTTGTCAGTTCCTTTATTATTTATAGAATAGTGTTCAGAAAGTGTCTGAATATGCAATGTCTATTAATTGCCTTTATGAGTCAGTGTGGAATTTATAAATGTACATGATTTTATTCTTTAAGCATTTATGAATACTGATTATGTATATGTATATATATTTCACTATTAAGTTCTGTTCAAAGGTAGCAACCCACTTATTTAACCATAAGTGATTGCTACAAAGGACAAATACTTCTATTTTATAATAGATAGCAAACTCTGACTCATGTATAGCAGTTAGGACACCTAGAAGTTTTGAATGAACACTGGTACTTTATCTGCTCTAATTAAACTTCCCTTGTGTGTCATCTTCATCTAACACTCCATTTCCAAAAAACTAAGTTTGACAAGTGTAGCTTTAATTATGTCTATTTTTGTAAATAAAAGGCCTTTCTACTTTTTCTTTTTTATATGCCTTTTACAGTTTTATAGTTCAAGATAAAAAATGGTATAAACAAAAGATATTTTGAAGTCATTTGATTTTACTAGGTTTAGTGGGTAGAAAAATATCCTTTAAGACTATGCACTATGAAGGCATATGATCAACAGATAGCTTAAAAATCTAGAAACTTTGATAAACTAGTAGAATCTAAATATGTGTAGGGGACAGACTGTGATATTTGCTTTTTTGGTAGAACAGGTAGACTAGGATATAGTCTTAGACAATAAAGTGTCAAAATATCAAACAAAATTCAGTCCAGATTTGGTTGTAGCAATAGATTAAGACGCAGGATAGAGCAGATATAGGAAATAGGAAGCAAGACAAAAAAAAAAAAAAAAATAAAAAAACCAAACAAAACCAAACAAAACAAAAAAACAAAAACAAAACAAAACAAAACAAAAAAACAAAAAACAATGAACATTAGAGTCAGATTGTTAGGTCAAAGTCATGCTTGGTGTGGTGAGGATGCTAAACCAGTATCAGGAACTCCAGATGTCCAGATGCCAGAGTCAGGAGGGTAGCCTGTGATTTAAGCACAGGACAAGGCAGGCTATAGAGGTTGCTAGACTGGTTCTAACAACAGATTCCCCCTGATGACACCATCCCAGGCACTGACTCTCAGGTTAACCCCTGCATGTCCAATGGGACTGTTGCCTGAAATCTAAGGTTTGATTTTTAAACAAAATTGGGTGCCCACAAAGGCCTGCCCCAAATGACAGACTTTTATTATTATTCTTTTTTTCTTATTTTATATATCGATCCCAGTTCCCTTCCATGTCCCCCGAACTCCCCCTCCCCTGCCATTCAGCACCCACTCCACAGAGAGGGTAAGGCCTTCCAGGAGGGCTCATCAAAATCTGTCAAGTCATTTGGAGTAGGGTCTGGGTCGGTCCAAAGCTGGTTTCCTAGCTATCAGACTGGGGTCCATGAGCTCCCCCTTGATCAGGTCAGTTGTTTTTGTGGGTTTCTGTAGCCTGGTCTTGACTCATTTGCTTATCACTCCTCCATCTCTGCAACTGGATTCCAGGAGTTTGGCTCAGTATTTAGCTGTGGGTGTCTGCTTCTGTTTCCATCAGCTACCAGATGGCATATAAGTTAGTTATCAATTTCATTATCAGGGAAGGGCATTTAAGGTAGCCTCTCTGATATTGCTCAGATTGTTAGTTGGAGTCATCCTTGTAGGTCTATGCACATTTCTCTAGTGGATATGAGAGACTTTGAAGACTCCCCATGGAAGGCCTCATCCTTGCTGGGGAGCAGAAAAGGGGTGGGCTGGTATTTGGTGGGGGTGATAATGGAGGGTGAAGGAATTCAGACTGACATGTAACCTGACCTTGTTTCAAATGTAAATAAATGAATAAAAAAGGCAACTTCCTTATAGATTTCAAAAGTCCTGCTTTTGCTTGTTTTTAGTGGTGAAACATTAAGGACCACACTCTTACATGTTAGGAACTTTATTTTTAGGAAAAATTAGAAACTTTCAAATACCTGGTAGTAATATGTGTAGGACTACATGCATGTGTAATTAAGTTGAAAAGCATGACTATTTTTGAAAAGGCTGATAGTCATATACAATTGCTGATTTAAGTAGCAACAGCATATTGCCATTACTTAATTTATGTTACAGTAATAGTGACAGCATTTTTTTTTTAAAGGGAATGAAAACAAACTTTGTTTTGAACTATGGTAGGGATCTAGTTCAACCTTAAGTCAACTTTTTTAACCATAGGTGCCTTCCTCCTTTGGTATGGAGACAAAAAATGACTTTAGGTTTTCTTGACTATATAGGATATACATGCTTATGTTACATTGTTTAATTATGTTGTTTTCATTTGGACAATATGGTATACATTTTTACATTTAATTTATGTACAGTATACCTTTAACAAACAAGCCTATCTACTATCCTATCATGAAACAAATAGGAGGTATAGAAAACTTACTTCTAAGAAACTTTTGATTATTTGTAACATACTTCTTTCAGCTTTTAATGGAGCTATCCTTACCAGCTCTTCTTATAATGAAATGTTCTAGCCCCAATTCAATAAGTAATCCAAATTACTTCCTAAGTAGTTAATGGAGGAGTCTTCCTGGGTTTGCGGACTTAGCCACATAATAAGTTAAAGCAATAGAATAATAAAGTGATAATGCCACTTTACAAGATTACGAACCTATAAAACAAGCAAGGGATCCGTGCTATGCCTACTAAATTTGTCTCCATTTCTCTAATAAAAAACACTTTCATTTGAGATAAAAGTGAAGGGTACTTTTGTTAAATATTAAATTCTAGGAGATTAAAAATATAATTTCCTTTTTTTTCCTTCTTGATACTTCCTTTATCTGATTGCATTGCATTCTTGGGAATCACTATTGTATTGCTTATTTTTAAAATTAAAATGCTGTTACAGCTGCAGTGTTTTTGCATTGTATGAATATTTTATTGCATGATGAAAAAGAATGATTGTAAAAGCCTTAAAATGCTCAATTTTTCATTTAAATATTTTACAAGGAAAACCCTAATGAGATACATCTTCTTTTCATGGGTGCCCTGGTGGGCTTCACAGAAGGGAGAATGCAATGTATATAGTTCTACAATCCAGGATATTTAAATTTCATAAAACTAACAGAAGGCTCTCTGTTCTAAATGGAACACTCACTACTTATTTGGTTGTCACATCTCAACCCAAGGTTATGCTTCCTCCATGCAGACAACAACAACAAAAAATGGTTGTACAGAAACCCAAAGCTATTTGCTCCAAAGGCATTAGGTCAGAATGAATGATAATGTCTCATGGATTTCGTTTGTGCACACAGGAGGGCCTGATTTATATAATACCACACCTGGATGTACAGGTACTTCATAAAATGGGAACAAATTCATATACCTGATGAGGTGACCATGTTGCTGTTACTTTTACAAAAATAACTTCAAAGATACCATTTTCCTATACATTCCAAATAAATTGGAAAGCTTGTATGGAAAAAGGGCAAAGTTAAATTCAAATCTAATTATTCTCTGTATACAAATCATCAATACTGATGAATTTTTTCATACATTATGAATTTAATAACAGATTTATCATGTTGCATTTTACATGTGTGAAGCACATAGACTTGAAAAGTAGTATTAATTTTTGACCTAACACAAACTCCTACTTAAAAAAAATCTTCATATTTTCCATATAAAAAGTTAATTTTCTGTAAATGTGAAAATAGTAGTTAGCACTTATGAGTAAAATAGTCAGAATTTACATGATTTTACAAAAATGCATATAAGAGAAAAGAAATTTTAAAATGTATTCAATTATTTTTACAAAACACAGTTTTAAAGTAATGTCCTTGATTTTAGCTTATATAAGTATTCCCCCACCTCTTTGGATATTAATAAAACTTGTTTAATGTGTGTGCATTTTGATAACTAATAACAATTATTTAATGTGTTTGAATATGGTAGTGTAAACAAACAAATGTTTCTTAGCATTTGCATTTTTAAATCATGTTTTAAGTTGATAAAAGTGTTAAAACTTTTATTACTTGTGTGGATGTAGAACTCCAGACATTCTGATGATTTGGGCACTTCAGTAAAAAGATAAGTCAAAATATTTATTACCTTCACTTCTCAAGACAAACCACTGTACTTCCAGGAGCTAAGATGGTACAGACATTAAGTTGATAAAAGTGTTAAAACTTTTATTACTTGTGTGGATGTGGAACTCCAGACATTCTGATGATTTGGGCACGTCAGTAAAAAGATAAGTCAAAATATTTATTACCTTCACTTCTCAAGACAAACCACTGTACTTCCAGGAGCTAAGATGGTACAGACATTTAGAGTCAAGGGTTGACCACATAAAGAGAATTTAAGTTGAAATTGATTCTGTAACCAGTACTTTCCAACTACTTGTTATCTGAATGATGAGCACAGCTTAGAATAAATATTCATGGATACCTTCCTATGCCTTGGCAAGGAACCTCAAGCAATGGCTAGAGAAGATCATCTACATGAGTCTGATTTGGCAGACACCTTGAAAGATATTTTTGGGAAATTTGCTTACTAAGATCTGAGATATGATAAAGAATAACCAAATCCACAATGATTTATGAAACATTTACAACTAATATAGGATTAGCCAAACATTTACTGTATAAAATGTAATACTTTATGATAGCCACTTGATGATCAAGGCATCTGTGACAATCTTGAAGACTATCAAAGCAATGGCTGCAGCTTGTTTCCTTGTCATGATGTTAATATCCTTTAACCTGTACTACAAAATGTTATTAGGCTTGTGCCAATCAGGAGGCAGAGGTGGATGAATTTCTGTGAGTTCAATGCCAGCCTAATCTACATAGTGAGTTCTAGGCCAGTTAGAGATCTGTCATGAGACCATGACTCAAAATGCCAAAAAAAAAAAAAAAAAAAAAAAAAAAAAAAAAAAGGAGGAGGAATGAGAGAAAGAGAGGGAGTGGAGAAAGACTTATTGGGGCTAATATCACAATTATCTTCATCTTCACTAAGTGTTGTCAAGCATTTTGAGTTGATTGTGAATATAATATCTACAAAACCAGGGGCAGTTGAAGCTGATTTTACAGTATAGGTGTAAATCCCTCCAACTCCCATTTCTAGTATACTTTCTGTCTTATATATTTTGTTCTTTCTCTGTGTGTGTGACATGCAAGGATTGTGGATGTACAGACTTTAGCAAGTTAATGTGAATATATAGAGAGACCTAGAGAATTCCAACCAGGGAAATTGGTTAGTGTTTGGAACAGTAAGACATTATTCGGTTAAAGCTTTATGAAAAATGAAGCTTCCCATCATACCAGCTTAGCATTTAGGAATAGTATGGAAAAGAAATGATCATAAAGTTTTTTTTTCCATGTGCATTTGTACATTGATACAGTACCGCCTGGGGTAAACCTGCCTCTGAAGTCAGATGTTCTTGGTTTAAGTCTTGGATCACTTTCTTGCTCTTTGGTGACTTTTAGCTGATTATTAACATTGTTGTCCCTCTGTTTATTCATATATGAAAGGGAAGCACAATGTTGCTAATGTATGTCTTACAGAATCATTACAAGTCTCAAATGAATTAGTAAATAGTTAAGGATTTTGGGAATGTGCTTGTCACTTTAAAGCACAGAATTTACTAGGTATTACTGTGACACTCTACAAACAGCTTGAGCATATTAATTATAGGTTTTTTTTTTTCTCCACAGAAGTTACCCTTTTCAGAATGTTTTTTGAAGTATCAACTAATTTGTACTTAACACAATTCTACTCTTTCTAAAGTACAAGTGCTTAACAAGAAAATTCTCTTTAATTGTGTGAATCTTTTTCTATCATGTCTGTCATGGAAGATGCTTTTTGCAAATGGCACAGCCAGGGACTAGGCAGCATAGCTTTTGTTATGGACAAGTACTGCTTTATCAGTCTTCCACTACACATGGAGAGATTATAGTTCAAAGTACATTCATGTATTTGCTGTTTACCCAATCTTCTGTGGTTGGTATAATTTCTGTGATAAAACCTAGTTTTGTTACAGTGGGGCTTATTTCTTCTCCTATTTGCTGATAGTCTGGACTTTATAAACCACAGGATGAGGGTCACTGCTTTCCTCTAGACCCTTTCTTTCTATGTCTGCACCTAGCCAGTTACGCTGCAGAGTGGTTTTGATGCTACACTGCAGTAGCATGATGGAGCTACACAATTGTGATGAATAATATTTGAAAATGTATTAGTGGCCACCAAAACCAGACATCTAGTTTAACTTTATGTAACAAAACCATCAGACTTTCTGAGCTACATATATATTTTTTATGTTCTGAATTCTAACTGTAGAGTAGGCATTACATTTGAGTACTTCTTATGCTCTATATAGAATTGTTATTACTTCCTCATTAATGTCGTCTTTGCATACTGAGTTTAAATACACTAAAGAAGCTTCTAATATGGTTACTTCTGCCAGTTTACATCTATCTGAGTCACCAACTCTTTTCTCAGCATATTTTTATTGGAAGAAAGCTTTTTTTTTTTTTGTCTTATATTAAAGATGCAATTATATATCTTTCTGTAGGTTTTAGAAGTATCACTGGCCTGAGAAAATGCCATTATTTATAATTATTATAGGGTTGTGAGGTACACCACTCTCCTAAAACCCTATTTAATTTTAGAATATACAAAGGTCTTTATGTCCCCCTTAAAGAGAATTTCTGATAAAGTATTAACCCAGAATCTTACAAGCAGCTTAGAATTCTCTCACCTGTCAACACAGCCAGTGGCCATTTCATAGATGAGATTTCAGAGCCAGCATGCTGCTTTCTTTAGGTAACAAGCAGGAATGCTGAATAGTAGTGATCTAATTAGAACAATGGGCCAAATATGCCAGACACTCCTTCCTTTGTACTTTGTCAACTAACTGCTCAAGCTCCCCCTCTAGTACCTATTATCACCCTTGCAAGCTTCTTTTCTCCCTGAAAGAACCCGAAATGCGTTTTTTCTAATGATTTGGAGTTTAAAGGGGTTTTTCTTTTAAAGGCCATGATATGCACACAAATACCCTACAGTTGGGGATGGAGAACTGCTTCAGCACATCTGGAAGGTTGAGATTTCTAACAAGCTTGGTGATACCACCGTTGCTGGTCTGTGTAGCAGTGGAAGTACCTCCTCACTACAGACAGTGAGGAAAAAAAAAAACAAAACCGAAAAAAGAACCAGATTCTCTGAAGCCAAAGCTTCTCTGCCTTCCAATTTGCCGAGGAAACAAATGGTGGATGCTGTGAAGTGTCAGTGATCATACCCTCACTTAGAGTAGGGCTTTCTAGTAGAGGGCTTTTCTTTGGGATGAGTGATAACCCCCCCCCCACACACACACACACAGGCACTATCAGGAAGAGAAAAGGTGGTATGGGCTGGCAGGGCCCCCACAGAAATTCATCAGGTCACTGGAGAGAGAGGAAAGGGGGCCTAAGTAAAACCAGAATGCACTCAACTCTCCATAGTCTTTCTGATTCAGGATCTGCAAAAGAGGGTGGTTGGTTGGTAGAAGACTGGGATTGCCAAAGATGGCATTGTGCTATGGCAACAGAGCACAGGAGCACTTCAGGGTCAGATGTATCTGGGTTCGAAGTTTAGGTTTCTTGATTCTCTTACTTACCAGAAGAGCAAACATCACCGACAGACAATTCATTGTACCCAGCAAGGCTTATTTATCAGTAGGAGTTCCTTTCTCTGCATGCTTTTCAGGGATCAAACAAAATCGGCCAAGAACCGTGACAATTGACTTTAAAACAGACCCAGATTATGGCACATTTAGAAAACGTTTGTTGATTTTTTTAAATAAAAAATAATGTGTTTGTTTGCTTTAATGGGTCACCATGATGTCCCCTTGCTAGCTCAGTCTGCTGCAGGTGATTGCTGCCTCCTGTTCCCAATCTCTCTTTCCGAGAGGTGCTGCTGTTTCATTTAGAATTCCTTTTCTTCGGTTAGGTATAGAAGTTCTTCTCCATGCCCTACCTCCTTTTCTTTGCTCCTTTTTCAACATTCTGTTCATCGTGTACAGAACCTCGGGGTCCTTCCATGCTGGGGACCTCCAGTTGGCAGGTGGCTGCCCCTGTCATCCTTCTTCTCCCTGGCTGGGGGAGAGCAGGGCATGTGTTTATGTGGTGAGCTGAATAACAGATTGAATAGCAGCTTCATTTTATTCAAGCTCGGCTCCTCACCTGTGAGTAGACACACAGGTTTTTATTTTTCTGTTGTTCCCTGGCAACGTGTCAGTGGGGTAGCAAAATACCATGGCAGGCTACCTACTTGTAATGCAAATGAAGTTGTTGAGTATGTGTTGTTTGGTCCTTTTTTTTTTTTTTCTTTTTTTTCTTGTGGATGGTTAATCCATAGCACAGCTTCTGAAACAAACCTGGGCTTTCTGGTGTGAGAGTTTCCAGGGCATAAATTGATTGATTCCTACTGTCCTTTGTAAAAACTTTATGGAAGTGGAACATATTGATAATTTCAGTTTGGGCAAATGTATGTTATATATCTAGGTTCTGGGATTCTTAAGAAGCAATTTATCATACACAAAATAAATAATTTTTTAACTACTAAGAGGGAATATTGGTAATGAGACTGATATATGGATTTTGGTCTCTCTTTGCGATGTTTTTGTTCGAACATTTCTTAACCACTTACTGTGTGCCAGATGATGCAGTTGCTGCTGCTTCAAAAGAAACACAGGCTGCTGGGATCACTGATGAATTACTATGTGGTACCTTGTGCTGATGCACTGGGGGCAAAGACAGTGATTAGGAAACCTTCCTGCTGAAAAACATAACATGAATTAGTAAGGGGCAACTGTAAGATAACAAGCCCTGGAGGAAGAGTTCTGGGACATCAAACTGTATGTGCTCTGTACAAGTTGTATGCCCAAACCCCTCCATCATTTTATTTGACCTCACCAGCTTCCCAAATAAGACACTGGTAAATATTGCTACCTTGTAAGATGGTTGGGAATTTAAGTGCAATGACAAATAATGCATGGTAAACACTGAATGAAGGCTGACCTTTATAGGAAAGAGGCATATTGTATGTTTTTCCTGGAATGCATGAAATAAATGGGACCACATAAAATACTCTCAGTTTTTGTGCACCTCTTGAACAATTTCTGATTAATTTGTCTTAATTTTAATCCAATACCTAAACAGCCTATTGTCTGTGAAACCACCAATCAGCTGAGGTTGAAACTATCTCAGACAGAATAAAGCCCAAAATCTGCTCAAATCACAGCATGGTTATATGGTTTACTTCACTCAGAACAAACATATCAGGAAATAAAAATTGATATTGGCTTTATCTCTATCTTATTTCCATATCTGTATCTCATAGTACAGAGATGTTTGTGCAATTGTACAGCTGGGGGGGGGGGACTGTGAGATTGTTTGTTCAATCTGGTATACAGTACTAGTGATCATTTGTATATATGTGGAAGATGACTCCTTAAAGAGAGCTTGCGCTGACTTACCCCTGGGATGAGTAATAAGTAGATACCCTGATACCCATGGCATCAGGAGGTCAACTCGTGAACATTGCTAAATAAGCCACCTGTTTGTAGATATTAATTTGTGCCATTTTAAAATTGCACACTAAACATAGAATCTACACAGAACTCAGATGTTGTTGAAAATTAGCATAGCTTAATTTGCCTTGGGTCTCTTTGACCAATTAGCTGGAACTTCCCAGTTGGGGCTGAAACCACCTTAGGCAGAATGGATGCATGGAACTGGAGTTTTAACATTTAATTTTTAATTATGTGATTATATTTCTGTCTCTGTGTGGCTTTGTGCACATGATTGTGGAGGCCAGAAGAGGGTGTCAGAAATTCTGGAGCTGGAGCTACAAGTAGTTGTGAGCTGTATGATGTGGGTGCTGGGAACTGGACATAGGTCCTCTGTAAGGTGGTATTGGTTCTAAACCACAGAGTCCTCTCTCCAGCCCTGAAACTAGAGGGTTGAAACAAGACCATAGTTACTCAGTATTATCAGAAAACTGCAATTGGTAACATACATATAGATATAGGAGTTGCTGCAAAAGATTAGTGTATATAAATTGTGTGTATCCTCATTATCTGATTTTGTAGAAATGGCAAAAGTTGTAAGTGCATGTGCATGTGTTAAAACACACTAGGAAAAAAAAAAAGAACTTGAAAGTTAAAAAAAAAAAAAACACACTAGGACCAACAATCTCATTATCAGGGAAGGACATTGATGACTGCCTTATATGCCATCCTAGAGCCTTCATCCAGTAGCTGATGGAAGCAGAAGCAGACACCCACAGTTAAACACTGAGCCAAACTCCTGGCATCCAGTTGCAGAGAAGGAGGAGTGATGAGCAAAGGGATCAAGATCAGGCTGCAGAAACCCACAGAGACAGCTGACCTGAACAAGGGGGAGCTCATGGACCTCAGACTGATAGCTAGGAAACCAGCATAGGACCAACAAACCCCTTAAATGTGGGTGTTAGTTAGGAGGACTGGGCAGTTGATGGGGTCCCTGGTAGTGGATCAATATTTATCCCTAGTATGTGAACAGACTTTGGGAGCGCATTCCATATAGAGGGATACTCTATCAGCCTACACACATGGGGGAGGGCCTAGGCCCTGCTCCAAATGATATGACAGACTTTGAAGACTCCCCATGGAAGGCCTCACCCTCCCTGGGGAGCAGAAAGGAGATGGGATAGGGGTTGGTGGGGGGGCAGAGGAAGAGGGGAGTGTGAGGGAACTGGGACTTACATGCAAAACAAGCTTATTTCAAATTTAAATAAAAATATCACCAAAAATAATTAAAACACACACACAAAAACCCACACTAGGATCATCTGAATGGATTTATATCGATAGTTCATAATTAGTTTAAGTATGCTTTCTTTAATCATTTTTCAGTTTTCACAAAGAAGTATATTCACTGTGCAGAACATGGGGTCACTTGGGAATTACTTTCTATCATAGTATTTTTTTTAGAGATGAATTTATTTGTGTGCATATGTGTTCACGGTTTTCTAGTTCTGAAAGAAAAATATCCACGTGAAGTTCCATTTGTATAGCTAGGAAAGCAGTTTGAGGAAATTGACTTCTTTTTTCTTTTACTTAAGCATTTCTCATTAAAAGTTGCTTAGATATCCATGCAATGCTGCTTTACATGAACATGGCCAGGTGAGAAAAATTGTCTTGTTAATATATGTTTAAAATAAATAAAAAAGGATAATGTTGATTATATTGATAATTAGAATGATATCAACGAAATTTTGAGCTTCTCTATGAATTGTGCTAGTGAGAACAAAATTTAAATCCTGTGACTTTAAAAAAAGCACGGGATTGGGTTTAAAAGCAAAACATGGTCACTTGTAGCAAATGCATCAGGAAATAAAAATCGATATTGGTGACTGTGCAACTTGAGAATTGTGAGATTTAAACAGCCAATGTGATGGTATATATACTCTTGTAATATCTGCCTGTCTGTCATTAGGCTGAGGCAGGAGGATTTCTCCAAATAAAGCAAGTGTACAGCACAGAATGAATATGAAATACTAGCCAGGGCACATGTAGCAAGATCCTGTCTCAAAATCTAAAACAAAATGAAACAAAAGTGTGTCATTTTAAAATATCTGATGCTCTCATAGAACTGGGCAGGTTATAGAAAGAAAAAACAGAGGATGTGAAGTCAGGAAGTGTGGATGGAAGAGTGTGTGGGGTGGGCCAGCAAGGAGTTAAAGAGTGAACAGGATCAAAATATACTGGATACATTTATGGTTCTCAAAAACTAACAAAAATATTTTAAAGTATTTTTGTGCTGAGGTGTGAGGATTGCAACGAGTTAGGGGCCAGCCTGATCTACAGATGAGTTTTTAGATAGTCCTACCTATTGTGTGAGATCCGTCTCAAAAGTCAGAAAAAATAAATCAAACTTTTGACCTAAAAATTTAGTTAGACTTAAAAAGTTAAATCTTTCAATTTGATTTTACCTTTAAGAACAGGATGGTTGCTATTAGCAGGGTCCACACTTTACAGCGAACATAAAGCATATATAAAGTTTTTAGAAGCATATTAAAATCATAGCAAAATGGAACTCTCTGTAGAGCCCTTCAGTAAAGGGTAACCCACTGTAACCCCTGCCCTTCATTGTTGTTTTAGACAGGACCTCATTATGTAGCCTTGGCTGGCCTGGAACTCACAGGGATCTGCCTGCCTCCGTCTCTCCAGTGCCGGCATTAAAGGCATGCAACACCATGCTCAGGGTATTCAATTTTATATAAAAATTAAGATAAAATATTCACAAGGGAAAAATAAAATATTCTAGTATCATAATCAAGTGGTCAGTCTCAAACTAGGATAACAATGAGAAAAGCCATGAAATTCTGAGGGGAGACACTGTACTGTGATGGGAGTGTTAAGGAGGGTTTATTAATTTAGAATTATCACTGGAAGAGAGCTGAAAATTAATACATGTCTTCTAGTCTCAGTCTGGAATTGTTGCCTCAAACCATAATAATTGATTACATGAGTTCATTTGTCTAATGGAGACACAGTTGCGGACCAGAGGACACTCTCCTCTTTCTTTGGTGCATGTCTAAATCTCATGGCAGATTCTGCTATTTCTATGAAGGAGAACTAACTACGTAGGAAAATTTTTGCTAAGTGTTAAAATTTATTTTTTTACACTTTCTGAGTTATAGCACTTGTTTGCTAGAAGTCATTTAAAATACGAATGCATTTATAAAACTAAAACTTTCATTAATATATGCTTTTCTTCAGGACCCTTATTCCGAGGTTATTGATTTTTAGATTGCTCTTATTATTTATTTTTAATTCTTAGTTACTCTGCTAAATTATTATGAGAACATTATTGAAAAATCATAATACAGTATAGTTTTCTGTCTTCCTTAGATGATTGTGTCTTTGTAAAAGCTTGTGTTGCTAAATAATTTATAATAAATACCACATCCCTTTCCCATTTTCAATAGTAAGGACTCTTCCAGTGGTATTTTTTTTTCTTTTGCTTTGTTTTGTATTAAAAGACAGGAAAGCCCATAAGACATAGCTGATTTTTTTTCTTGACAACTGCTTGAGGAAAAATTGTAATAAACAGAACAAGGTCCTTGTGCAACGGTTGAAAGCCAACTGTTTTGTAGAAAATAGAGTGTAGCTGGGGTCTTTACAAGGCCTGGCTTATAAAGACCCCAGCCTCTGAAACACAACTTTTTTCTTCTTATTTTTTTGCTGGATGAACAGCCTAATGTTCCATGCACTGTACTAGAAGCAGCATTTTATGCAACATTGAAAGAGTCAATTAATTTGCATAATTTCATGAGTATTACCATGACTTTAAGGTAGGCTAGCTTGCTCAAGAGCCTCATCTGCCCAATATTTTCTTTTTTGCCATTTTGACAAATTAATCATTTTTAAAAACAATTAATTATATTTATGACAAAGTGAACCCTGGACCCAAGGGTCCTAAATTTTTATAGTAGGAATCTAATATTAATGTGAATAAGGTCAGTGATTTACTGAGCACCTTAACAGTCAACAATGCCTAAGGCTGAACAAAATTAATATTTTGTTTCCCATCTGGAGACTTCAGTAAAATTAATGAGGAAGGGGCTTTATTGTAATATATAATAGATACAAACTCACTACGTTGAAACTGAACATTCTGTCTACTTTGTATACTTCTCTCCAGAGTGGGTTGGCAGAGTCTCATCTCCACTGGAATAAAAGAACTGAATACCAATTACTTATAGTAACTTGCACTGATATTAATTTAGTAATCAATGTGAGTTTTTAAACATAAAATTTAAATAATCATATTATTAAATATTTGTAAAAGTAACCGAACATTAGAGTATTAAATATTAATTTCACAATGATCAAATATGCCAATATACAAATCTACTCATGAGAATTTGTTCTCAGTTTCTCAAAAGAATTTGATGCTGATGTTATCACTATGAAGAATTAAAGAAAACCTTGTTTCATTGTTTTTGAAACTTTCATATTTATGCGTAATGCTTAAGATATTTATAGGAAAATTCTGAACCACAATAATACTTATAAATTGTGAAAGCAAATAGGATAACTCTAGGCCAAAAAATCTGCTGTATGATCCCATAAACATGCTCATGACCATTTTAAACATAGGTTATGTTTTAATGCAAGTAGTATGGACATTTATATGTATGTGCATTTCTAAGGACTTAAAAAACTATTTCAGAATTTTTTGTACCTAATCTTCATATTAACACTAGTGTTAATTAATAAAGTCTTATTCTTATTTGCATTTTTAAATTTCCACTAATAGCCTTGCAAGGCAGTTTCATCTTTGTAAAGAAATGCTGTTGAGAATATAGACAATGTGGTAAACACACTTATTCACTGGCAGTGAAGCACAATGGGTCAGTGGACATACATATATTTTGCTTACATGAAAATCACCAACACAGAACCCTTTCAGCGTCTGAGACAATTGTTAAATGCCAGTATAGCTGAGCCCACTGGTACAACTGTTATCTATCCTGCTACTAAATTCATGGTAATATGTACTTAATTTTTGGTAATCAATATGAATTTAAATTTGATATGTGAAATAAGATTTGTTTTAAATTAAAAAATCAATTTAAAGTGGAAATTACTTAGTAAATTTCTAGAATTTACTCAGAGCAAAGAATTATTCTACATTGCTGTTGTGAAATTACACAGTAAGTTCACAGATTTTATATTTTGTAAGCAAAATGTTTTTCTCCCAAACCTTAAAAAAACAAAGCGTTTACATTTGGTGCAAATCTGCATTATTAATTCACTGTAAAATAGATCCAGTTGGAGTACTTGTTTTTGCATTAAATTAAGTCTTTGATGTTCTTTAATGCTTTGATTTAGCTTCTAATTTGTCAGAGCACAAATGCACCAGCAGCTGTTGAAAATATCACTTTTGCAGTACTATTCCTGGCCAACAAAACCCCAAGTCATCTTCCTATCTGGATGCACAATATAGCATTGAAAAAGTAGTCATTGCTTTGAAGTATCACTTCAATTATAGGTTTTAACCTCACAGGTCACAGTTAGATTATTTATACAATGCCAGAGTAATTCTGCCTCAATTTTAGGCTTTCTATGTGTCCAGGATATTCACCAGCTCCACCAGGGAAAATTTCAACTGACTGCTATGGTGCCATTGACCTGTGTTTGATAGGGTTAGACCACATTTGCCTGATTCCTGTATATTTTGTGCATTATTTAAGTTTCTAGAATGTATTTAATAGCAAAAGGAAGCTACACTAGGATTTTCTTCTCTCAAAAACCACAAGACTAAGGTGACGTTTTATCATATGGTAATAACGAGTCCATCAACTATGTGTTACATATGTATAGATGTATATTTAGCCCATGAGTCAGTAAAACATCTTATTTGAAAAACACTAATAATTTTGGAATCTTTTATTGTGAATTTAGTCATGTGTCTCTTTCCACTTGGATTAAATGCTAGCATTGATGCTTGACAGTAAAAATGGACAAATCTACCATGCTGGTTAAATTGTCTAAATTTATTACATTAGCCATTTCTTGGCAAATGCATCTGCCAGCAGGAAATTTCAATGCTACTTTTGTATTAAGGCAACTGGCTCTGCCATTTCTCACTTTTTGATAATATTCTGTCTGATATTTGCATTAAAAAGGATGTTATAGAGAGCATGTTTTGAAGTACTTGGGCTGATAACAAATTATTAAAAAGAAATAAATGCAATCTTGAAAAGTAAAGTGTAAGAAATCACCTACCCATGGAAGTACAGTATAAACTTGGTTTCTGGAGACAAGGTCTCTCTATAGTTCAGAATAGCCTAGATTTCTCTGTCAACCAGGTTAGTCCTTTAGTCTTAGATTCTCAGTAATCCTCCTGCCTTAGCCTCTTGAGTGCTGGATATAAGCTGGTATATCCAGATAATTACTTATGATTTGAAGACACAAAATTTTCTGTTCATGTAAAGAGGAACCCTTATACACTGCTGGTAGAAATATAAACAAGTTCATTTACTGTGAAATTCAATATGGAAGGTCCTAAAAGCAATCTGAACATAAAACTATATTGCTATACTTCTGGATATTTATCTGAAGAATACTAAGTCAACATATCACAGAAATATATTCACATCAATATTTATAATAGATAAGCTATGGAACCAATTTAAGTGTTCCAAACCAGAAAAACAAATAAAGAAAATATGTATACCTACACAGTGATGTTTTTTTTTCTACAGTAAGGGAGAACAGAGTTATATTGTTTGCAGAAAAATTGATGTAATTGGGTATAATATATCAAATCAGTCTCGGAAAGAAAAAAAAAACATCATGTTTGTCTCTTTTTGTGGATTTTAGATTTTGTATAGATGCATACAATTATGTTTTTACATATGAGCTAAACATAAAATAGAACTGTCAGTGAGAACAAGGAAACTAATAATAGGGGAAGGAAAGAGGACAAGAAGGCATTGGTGTTATGCTTGTTATGCTCAATGTATAGTCATATTGTATGAAAATGTTCTTGCACAGTATCATGTATAGAGAATACATATCAGGAAAATTAAAGTATTTCTAATCATGGAAAACTTTACGAGTTAACAAACTATCATACAAGTTTCTTTTGGGGGGGCTGCTAAAATATAAGCTTTTTTACGTGATTGATTAAAAACAAGAAAATATGTTGATGCTTTTTCCTATCTTCTCTTATGTTTAAACTCAGTGCCTGCACCAAAGTGGACAAATACACTTTTGGGTCATATAGCTCATAACTCTGGATGGTTTTTAAAGTTTCTTTAAATATAATATTTCGATATATAAAAATAAGTTTGTCACTCAACTTGCTTATTATGACTCACAGAACTGCAGATAGCATGAATGAAATAGATACTCAGAAGTTTGAAGAAGAAAAAGAGACAAAAAGAAGTCAACTCTTTAGACTCTTCCACTCCCTTATTTTACTTAGAAACAACATAGAACATTCACATTACTTCAAAACTGATGTAGTAAAGTGCACTTGAATAATACATTACCGTCCTGACCAGAAGATGTTTGCTTACCCACATAAAGTAATTCGCTTCTTAGCACAGCTGGGTTCCCTTTTGCTAGTGTTTTATTTTTTATGAAGTAAAGAGAAAACATTATTTTTTTGTAAACCAATGTTTTAATCTAATTGATGACAAGTCAATGGCCTTGAATAGCAATGGCTGCTGCAAAACACTTCC
Organism: Phodopus roborovskii; assembly: GCF_943737965.1. Classification (NCBI taxonomy): domain Eukaryota; kingdom Metazoa; phylum Chordata; class Mammalia; order Rodentia; family Cricetidae; genus Phodopus; species Phodopus roborovskii. The sequence goes on along the minus strand of NW_026125295.1, from coordinate 29,079,831 downwards.
CAATTTGCACATTTTAGGGCCTACTAAGCTGGAGAACTGAAGCATGAGGCAAATGAAAAAATATGAACTTCATAATCTAAGGAGACCTGCATGTGTACAGCCGTAAAAGGCACAACTGCCAGCTCAGGTGGAAAAATGTTGAAGTGAGAAATGTATTCAATAAATAGAAAACACAGCATGGAGCTGGAAAGTGTGCATGAGAAACTGGTTAGGAGATGCGAGTAATGGAAACGGAAGCAGATGGAGCATGAGTGTACATTAAACAGTAGTGTTCATGGCTTGTGACATAAAGAATTCCACCGGGAGTCTAATTCTTAACTATCTTCAAATTCATTCAATTTAAAATATCATGGTCTTGTTATCATCTAATTTTGCAGAAATTTTATTGAAAGTGTTATTGTGATGAACTACATTTCATAGTTGAAAATGTTTGCTGATGGAATAGACTAGAACTTGGAGGTTGATAACTTGCTGTTGCTGTAACTTTATCAAGTTCTGCTTACTTTGTTGTGGGTACAGCGATTCCAGGGCATGAGTTTATGTCTGCTTCTGATGTTCCGGATTGCACAAGCACCTTAGACACAGGATGCTTGCAGGAAATGGATGCCATAAACGTTTATGGACATGAGAGAGTATCTCCCCAGTTTCATAACACATTGCATTGATTTCTGATGATGCAGTAATCTGAAAATTTACATGTTTTGGTATTTACTTTCTACTCCACCCAAAATCAGACAAATAGGACACAGATATTGATAAATTCAATAATTTTCACACATTCTAGTTATTGAGGAGTTATTTTTTAATTTTAAATTTAATTTTAAATTTGTGTGTCTCTGTTTAGCCATCTAATAACTAAGTTGATAATTCACACTCAATTTCTCTCCTTGAGGATATTGCTGAACACATTTGCTGTCACCTCTGATTCCCTCCTCTGAATCATATAATCTCAAGTATATAAGACATCACCTTTCATAGTGTTATGGCTTTTCTTGTAACTTTTACTACTTCCAGCTCATGGCCTTTTCTTTTAGTTGATTACAGGTGGATTTTTCTTCTGCTTTAAATTATAGACACTTTACCCACCATTTTAGTACTCTGCAACATCCTGAATTTGGGTCTCTGCTATCTGAAAATTTAAAAACAAAATAACACAGAATGCTGTGAATTATAATCTAACAATGTTTTTATGTGAAATTTAAATTTCCTCTGAATTCTTGGTGCTTTTCCTGCTGATTTCTGTCCCTTCTGAAATGTTCTCATTGAACTGTTATTGACAGTTGTTACTGTTATCTCTCTTTCCTTATGTCTTTGATAGCCTACATCTCTCATTAAGTTTCCCCGCCTTGTGGTTCCAAAGCTCAGTTGTGGCCATTCTTAGGTAGTTGCTGCTCACAAGAATTTGCCAGTCACCTTCATGCCGACACTTGTCAAGGTATTACAATAATTGGGTTGAGCTATTACTTACTCTTCAAGATACAGTAATATTTTTGTGGGGTCCTTCATATTACTAGATACACTGAGTCAAGGTTCTTGATATTACTTCAAGATAGGATCTTCACAGATAGCTCAGCAATTAAGAGCCTTTGGTCCTCTTCTAGAGGACCTGGATTTAGTTCTCAGCACTTTTATCAGGGAGCTCATGATGGCTTTTAACTCTAGATCAAGGGAATCCAATGCTCTCTCTGGCCTCAGTAGGCACTGCACTCACCCCATCCAGACACAACCCCCATCCAGACAATAATTTTTGATGCTTATAAATAACTTATGATTTTCAGCATTTCCAGACAGTGTTTGACTTTAACTTTAAGATATTCTGCCCAAGAGACTTTGAGTAAAGTCCACTAATCTATAACAATCAGCACCTTAAAAAACACAAAATGAAAAATTGGTGGCCTCTAGGACAGTACCTAAGCCCCATGATATTCCTAAACTAATTGTCATACAGTTAATGCTTATCAAATTACTATAAATCACTTTAGTGAAACCTCAGTGTTTTTAAAATTAATCTTCATAGAACATCTATGAAACAGGTGTATTGTTACTTCATTTTCCTGAGGTTCAGGAAAATTGATATCTCTGTCTTAGAATTCGATCAGTGGCATTAGAACTCTGGTATGCTGAAGCCCAAATCACCTCTCTTATGAAGCTTCTGGTAAATGTAAAGTTCTTCTACTTGACCTCCTGTGGGCCTTTTACTTTACCTGGATTGGGCTACTAAAATCTTCTTCTCACTTCCAAAATATTGACCACCATTCCAAGAAAGTTTTCTTCACTCTTCACCTGTCTAAATCTTTTTCTGTATTAAGTTTTCTTCTCAAATGCTATCAGAATATAACACCCTAACTCTCTTTGTTTTCTCTGAATGCCTCATAGAAACTGTCATCTCTCTCTGGCTTGTTCCACCATTTTACATTAAAATTCATAAGTGATTTACATAAGGGCAATAATAAATACCTGTAGTTAAAGCCAGATATGGTGGCCCATGCTTATAATCTTAGCACTCAGGAAGCTGAGGAAGGAGATGCAAGAGTTCAAGGCTGGTCACAAACAACACATTTAACAAATTGATATACAGGATAATTGATTTTGCTAGTCCCCCTCCCCCTCTTTGATACACACATACTTCATTTCATATCCTTAGTGGACTTATTTTTACTTTTAGGTCTTTTTTTTCCTGCTAGATTCAACCAGTGCATCTTTGAATCTGTTTATTTTGCTTCTTGTGTTTTAGTCATTCTCTATAATGTACTGAATTTTCTTTTTTTGTTAAGATCTTACTTAAATTACATTTGCCTCCCTTTTCCTCCCTCCAAACCTTCCCATGTAGTCCTCCATATTGTTTTTCAAATTCACATCCTGTTTTTTCACTAATTGCAATTGCATGCATATGTGTATCTGTATATACGTACATATACTAAATATAACCTGTCCAGTCTATATTTTGTTATCTGTATGTATGTTTTCAAGGCTGACCATTCAATACTGAAAACCAATTGGTGCATTCTTCCCTGTGAAAGACTACTCCTGCTCCCAGCTTTACTCAGTTGCCTATACATCATTATATAAGTTGAGGCCTCTCAGCCTATGCCCTATCCAGGTTAGCACATTCATTAGTGTCATCCTTGTTCAGCTGACATTTGGGTGGTCATGTTGGCAAGCCTTTATGGGTAGAGCTTCTTATGTTACTAGGAGACACAAACTCATAGTTCCCCTAACCTTCTGACTCTTAAAATTTTTCTGCCCCCTCTTCCACAATGTTCCCAGAATCTTAGGTACAGAAGTGTTTGGCATCTGTTGGGACTGGGATTCAACTCTGCATTTTGATAGGTTGTGTTTTTCTTCAGTGATCTCTGTCTGGTGCAAATAGATGTTTCCTTGATGAAGGTGAAGACTACACTTATCTGCGAGATAAGAGAAAAATGTTTATAGATTGTTGTCAAGTATTATGCTAGTTTAGAAAATTAGTGATCATAGATTCTCCTAAAATATCAATGTCTTCATTATTACTGATATTTTAGGTTGATTGATGATGTGGGTCACGTGAATATAGTCATAGTAAACAGTGGCATCTATCTATCTGTATTATATACTGATATAGCTGTGTCATGTACAGGTATAATTTTATGTTTTTTTGGGGGGGGACCTTTACTGATTTCCATAGTAAATTAAAAAATTTATATTCCTAGGAGCAGTGTATAAGGATTCCCATCTCCCCCTGCATGTTCACCTATATCTGTTGGCTTTTTTTATTTTATAGCCATTCTGACTGAGGTACAATGGACCTTCGAAATTGCTTTGACTGGCATGTCTTTAATGGCCGCAGATGTTCAACACTTAAGAAAAAACGTGAAAAACATATTTCTGAGAATTCAGCAAAACAGAAAATGTAATATATATATATATATATATATATATATATATATATATATATATATGAAATACTAATATTCTTAATGGTAAATGGTTTAGTACTTTCTTCTTCAGATGGGGGCAGGACACTATCTCCATTCTTACCTGTCCTGTTCAACATCCTTCAGATGGGGACAGGGTTTGATGTTCACTCTGACTTGTCCTGTCCAGCATTATTGTAGTAAACAGAGAATGGTGAAAAATTTCAAGGAATCCACTAAAGATACTTTTAAAACTGGTAAGTGTATTTATGTAGGTTTCTGAGTGTACATTTAACATATACAACTCAATAATTTAAATTTGAAAATATAATTTACAAAATTTTTCTCTGAAAGGAAATGCTTAGAAATAAGTGGACATGATACAAATATGTTCTTGATCTATATGCTGTGAACTACAGGAGGATAAAAATGGTATATAAACAAATGTAGATACACAATGTGTTTATGAATTGGAAAACAAATAATAATGCTATTGCTTCCCAAACTGAATTATAGTTTCAATGTATATGATCTAAAGTAGAGGTAAATAAGGTGATTCTAAAAAATATATATGTACAAATGTACTAGAGTAACTGATATAACTTTGAAAAACAAAGTTAAAATTTGAAAAATATATACTGTCTTAGTTTAAGACTTATTGTACCAGCACAATGTTCAAAACAAAACAGTGAGGTACTGGTGGAGAAATAGACATAAATTAATGATACAGAATATAGAGTCTTGAACCGGGCTCAAAACATGACCAGTATATTTGTGACAAAGAAACATATGCCCATCCATCAATTTCAGCACAAACTATTGAAACGACTGAATCCACATACAATAAATCTCAACATGAAATGTCCAGCGAAGTAAAAAACTGAGTCAAAGGGATCACAGATATAAACGTAAGAGAATAAATTGTAACACTTTCTGAAAAAAAATATAGAAGAAAGGGCTTTTTGAACTGTGGTTATGTAAAGGACATTCTGACATTACCCTGATGATATCTAAAAGTGATATCATTACAGTGGAATATGATACATAAAAATGACATTACACTGAAACATGGTATATAAAAATGACAAATGCACATCAGTCAAATGAAATTGAAAATCGGAACAAACTAATTGTAGTTTAATTTATAAAAGCGTGAGGTAAACTATGAACATCATCTGTAGTTGATGTTCCCTGAAGTACGCTTGATATGATAAAGCTTGAGGGGGACCTTGCTTGGGGGACCATGGCAGATTCCATGGTGACTGAGGCAGAGGGACAAACATGCCAGGCGTCAGACAGCTTACCTGAGAAGTTTTATTAAAAGCGGAGAGAGGGGGAAGGAAAGAGAAAAGCGGTAAAGAGACACAGAAAGAACAGAAGAGACAGAAGAGGGAGATAGGAAAAGTCCCGTCTGCTCCAGGGGAACAGCAGGAAGAGAAAAGGGGAAGAGAGCTGGAAAAGAGCAGAAAGAGAAGAGAAGGGAAAGAAGAGCTGGAAACAGAGTGTAACTGGGCTGGGTCTGTCTTTTTTTGGGGGGGTCTGTCTTTTAAAGGGGTCCTTTGCACCTGCATGCAGAATAGAACTCATGGAACCCTGGGCTGACCTGGGTATTGCCTGAGTGTATTCCACCAGGTCACAGGGGCAGGCCTGTTAATGCCTGAATCCTTTCAACGCTTGTTTGAGATTAAAAACAAACAAACAAACAAACAAACAAAAAACAACCAGGATTCTTTCAAATTATAAATTATTATTGTACAAAATATAAGATTATGAGAGGAAAGCTCTAGATCGTGACATGACATTTACAAATCATGCATCTAGCAAAGGATATGGATGCAGTTATTTGACGATTTCTCAAAATTTATCAGTGATGAATGAAAATGGAGAAAACTAGCTGATGAAGTTCTTCAGTGGAGAGGACGTATGGCCGGCTAAACAAACACAGGGAAAATATTCATGATTGTTGGGAAAGTACTAATTGAAATTTGTTTAAAAAATGTTGAAAGCCAAAATGTGACAGCATGGGAATCTGGCGAGGATGTAAAATTGAAGTTTTACATAGTGTTAGCAAGAATGGAAATGGGTGGGATCATACCGAGAGACAGATTAGTAGCTATATCGTTTCTTTTAAAGATGTTTTAAATGATTTTCCTTTATGTGTATGAGTGTTTTGCCTGCCTATATGTATGTGTGCCTCATATCCACAGCAGTCAGAAGAAGGGAGGGTGTTGTGAGCTACCATGTGGGTGCTGGAAACAAAACTTGGGTCTGCAACAAGAGCATCAAGTGCTCTTAGCCAATGAAATAGCTATCCAGCCAGCCACAAATTCGCAGTTTTTAATAATTTGGCTTAGCTCACACTATGACCTATCAAAGAGAAATGGAAACATATGCCCACATTCAAACCTGTGCAAGATTGTTTATAGCCACTGAAACTTGTCTCTGCAAATAGGAAGCAGTATACACACACCCACACACACACACACACCCACACACACACACACACACACACACACACACGTGTGTGTAACACGAATAAATAAAGGCCCAAAGACTGATATTGGGGTTCAAGCTTCAAAGTGAAGATCAGAAAAGCAAAGCAGCTGGAAACTAGCTCTCACCTATAGCTCAGACTGAAAGCGCTGATCCACGAACAGACTCTTTATCAAGTATCAAACTGCTGCCTCTCCTCAGTGTGGCTGGAGAACGAATCCTCTCTGAGACCTTGCTTCTGTCTTATATACTTCCCTAGTGTTGGGATTAAAGATGTGAGCTATAATTATCTTTTAGACAGATTCACTCTTGTGTAGATCTGGGTGGCCTTGAACTCACCGAGATCCATCTATCTCTTTATCTTGAGTCCTGGGATTAAAAATCTGTACTGCCTCCTCCTAGTTTCTGGCTGCTGGGATTAAAAGTGTGTGTCTGACTTCTATGGCTTGTGACTGACTTTGCTTTCTGAATCCTAAGGCAAGTTTTAATAAGTCATAAATGATGTCTCACCATATATATGGATTGTTTACTCCATGAACCATATTTATGCCATTTGTAAGATGCAAAATTATTGTTATAGAGGGGGAAAAAACCCTGTGGTTATCAGACGTTAAAGGTGTGAGTGGGCGACTACATGGAAGCAATGCAGGAGCTTTAAAGGGTGCTGAGATGCTTTGTATCCTTGTGGTGGTAGTCACAGAACTTTAAAACCAGGATAAAATTCATAAGCCTGTATACTAGTCATTGCAACTGTATGCTAATTTTAAAATTAAGATTTAAAGAACCCATTGGATATGAAGTATAATCTGCTCTTTTACATAATGTAGTTAAGCTCATATAACAAATTCAATATGTATTCCCCTCCCCCCTGTGGACTTGTGGCATGCGTGAGTATGTGTTTGTATGCATATGCCTGTGTACACACACATGGAAGCCAGGAGTTAATGTTAGGTGTCTTCCATCAACATTCTCCACCTTCATTTTTAAAGATAAAATTTCTGACTGAACCTAAAGCTCAGGAATGTGGCTAAACAAAAGCCAGCACCCTCTACGGTCTTTCTACCACCACTTCCCAAGTTCTGGAATTACAGACACATGGTTCTACATGCAGAATTTTATGTGGTCACTGGGATCTAAACTCAGGTCTTCATATTCATGCAGCGAGTGCTTTACTGATTGAGCATATGACCTCATTGTTTCATCACTTTTAGAAATAAAAACAAGTACAGTAACAAACCTACTTTTCAAAATGTTGGAAATTAAATTTCTTTACAGTTTATTGTATTTAACCATAGATGTATGTCACATGTATTTTAGAAATATGTTAAGGGAGATCATCAATAATAGTGCAATTCAGAAATCCCACATACTAGTTACACTATTTATTTCTGTTGCTGTGATAAAACATTAGGTTCAAAAGGAATGTCTAGAAGAGTTCATTCAAGTTTAGGGTTACAGAGGGTCAAAATTCCATGATGGCATGAAGGAATGAGGAAAAGTAGCAGGCATGATGGCAGGAGGAGGAAGATGAGAAATCATATCTTTAACTACAGGCACACTGAACATCGGGTGTGGCTATGAACACTTATCTAAATTAAATAGTCAATTAATTAATTTAAATTTACATTCTAGCCACAGTTATCCTTCTGACCCCTCCTCCTGCCCCCCTTGCCTCCTCCCAGCCCATCCTCTGTCTACTCCTCCTAACAGGTAAGAGCTCACATGGAGAGTCAGCAAAGTCTGGCACATTAAGTCAGGGCAGGCCCAAGCCCCTTCCCCTCTGCATTAAGGCTGAGCATAGCATCTCACTACAGGGGATAGGCTCCAAAAGGTTAGCTCATGAACCATGGATAGATACTGGTCCTACTACGAGGTGACCCTCAGGTAGTTCAAGCTTCACAACTGTCTCCCACATACAGAGGGCCTAGTTTGGTCCCATGGAGGCTGTCATTCTAGAGTTCATGAGTTTCCATAAGCTTTGTTCAGCTGTCTCTGTAGATTTTTCCATCATGATATTGACCTTCCTTAATCATTTTTTCCCTCCTCCCTCTCTTTGACTGATTTCAGGAGCTTGGCCTGGTGTGTGATTTTTGGATCTCTGTGTCTGGTTCCATCACAGATGGATGAAGGTTATATGATGGTAGTTAGGGTATTCATCAATCTGATTACAGGGGAAAGCCATTTTGGACATCCTCATCCCTATTGCTAGGAGTCTTAGATGGGGTTATCCTTGTGGATTCTTGGGAATTTCCCTCGCACCAAGTTTCTCCCTAGCCCCATTAATGGTTCTTTCTATTAAGATAACCTCTTTCATTGCTTGCCCACTCCATCTTTCTCACCACCTCCTGACTATACCATTCCCTCATGTCCTCATGCCCCCCTTACCACCACTTTACCATTCCCTCAACCCAGTTTACCCAGGAGATCTCATCTAATTTCCAATCCAAAGGGATCCATGTGTCTCTCTTAGGGCCCTCCTTGTTAGGTAGCTTCTCTGGAGCTAAGAATTGTAGTCTAGTTATCCTTTGTTTTACATCTATTGTTTACTTACAAGTTACTATGTTTGTCTTTCTGAATCTGGGTTACCTCACTCAGAATGTTTTTTTTCTAGTTCCATCCATTTGTCTGCAAATTTCATGATGCCATTCTATCTTACAGCTGAGTGGTACAATCAGTTAGTGGGGTACTTATAAGGCTATGAACTCTTTTATTTATTTATTTATTTATTTATTTATTTATTTATTATTTTACATGTCGATCCCAGTTCCCTTTCCCTCCCTCCCTCTTACCTTCTCTGCCCCCTCACATGCACCCTGACCACCCTCCCCTCCCATCCACCTGCCCCAATTCCACATGTAGGGCAATGCCATCCAGGTGGGGTCATATAGATCTGTCAAGTTATTTGAGGTAGGGACTAGGACTTCTCTCCTGTCTCTAGGTTACGCCAGTATCCCTCCATGGGGGACTTGTCCGCAAGGTCCTTTTGTGTACCAGGAATATATTTTGGTTCCACTGTCTGAGGTCTGAAATTTTTTTATTAATTTATTTTTTATTTTTATTTTAAATATAGATCCCATTTCCCTCTCCCTCCCTCACTCCCTCCCTCCCTCCATCTTTCCCTCTCTGCCACTCTCACATGCCCCACGACCACCCTCCCCTCCCATTACCCCCACTCCACATGTAGGGTGATGCCATCCAGGAGGGGTCATCTAAATTTATCAAGTCATTTGCAGTAGGGACTAGGATTTCTCTCCTGTCTCTAGTTTAAGGGAGTATCCCTCCATGGGGGATGTGCCCCCAAAGTCTTTTGTGCACTAGGAATACATCCTGGTTCCACTGTCTGAGGTCCCTTAGACTGCTCGGGCCTTCTAGCTGAGACCCAAGTTCAGGGAGTCAGACCAATGCTGGATTCCCAGCTATCAGTCTGGGAGCTCATTAACTCCTCCTTGTTCAGATCAGCTGTCTCTGTTTTTCTGCAGCCTGGGCTTGTCCTCTCTCTCTGCATCTGGATTCCAGTTCAGCTCAGTGTTTAGTTGTGGGCATTTGCTTCTGCTTCCCTCGGCTACTAGATGATGGCTCCATGATGGTGAATATGTTAGTCATTGATCTCATTATCAGGGAAGGGCATTTATGGTAGCCTTTCTACTGTTGCTCAAATTGTTAGTTGGGGTCAGTCTTGCATGTTTGTGGACATTTCTCTAGGTTCACTTTTCTCTTCAAACCTATAATGGCTCCCTCTTTTGTGGTCTCTCTCTCTCTCTCTGTCTCTCTCTCTCCTCTCATCTATTCCCTCAATGACTCAATCTTCCTAGTCCCACGTGCTTTCCTCTCCTCCCCTTCTCTTTCTCCTAGTTCCCTCTCCACTCACAACCCCCCACTCCCCATGTGCTCTGGAGATCTTGTCCCTTTCCCCTTCTGGGAAGAACCTTGTATGATCTCTTAGAATCCTCATTGTATGCTAGTTTCTCTGGCGGTGTGAATTATAGGCTGGTGATCCTTTGCTCTAGGTCTAAAATCCATATATGAGCGAGTACACACTATGTTCCTCTTTTTGTGACTGGGTTACCCCATTCAGGATGGTTTCTTCAAGTTCTGTCCACTTGCCTGAGGATTTTAAGATTCCATTGTTTTTTTCAGCAGAGTAGTATTCCATTGTGTAAATGTGCCACATCATCTTCTTCCATTCTTCAGTTGAGGGGCATCTAGGTTGCTTCCATATTCTTGATGTTACAAATAATGCTGCTTTGAACATAGTTGAGCACATGTTTGTGTTGCATGGATGTGGATCATCTGGGTATATGTCTTAGAGGGGGGTTGCTGAGTCCTGTGGTAGGCTGATTCCCATTTTCCTGAGGAACTGCCATATTGATCTCCAAAATGGTTGTACAAGTTTTCATTCCCACCAGCAGTGGAGGAGTGTTCCCATTTCTCCACATTCTCTCCAGCATAAGTTGTCATTGGTGTTTCTAATTTTAGCCATTCTGGTAGGAGAAAGATGGCATCTCAGAGTTGTTTTGATTTGCATTTCCCTGATAGCTAATGATGTTGGGCACTTTCATAAGTGTCTTTCAGCCTTTTTGATTTCCTCTATTGAGAGTTCTCTATTCAGTTCTGTACCCCATTTTTTAATAGGGGTTTTTGGAGTTTTGTTGACTAGTTTCTTGAGTTCTTTGCATATTTTGGAGATCAGCCCTCTGTCAGATGTAGGATTGGTGAATATTTTCGCTATGTGTGGGCTGCTGTTTGATCTTGTCAACTGTGTCCTTTGCCTTACAGAAGCTTCTAAGTTTGAGGAGGTCCCATTTATTAATGGTCAGTGTCAGTGTCTCTAGTACTGGAGCTATGTTCAGGGAGCAGTCTCCTGTACCAATTTGTTCAAAGGGTACCTACAACTTTCTCTTCTAAAGGTTCAGTGTGGCTGGATTTATGTTGAGGTCTTTCATCCATTTAAACTTGAGTTTTGTGCATGGTGATGTACATGGATCTATCTGCAATCTTCTACACACCATCATCCAGTTGTGCCTGCACCATTTGTTCAAGATGCTTTCCTACCCCCATTGTATACTTTTAGCTTTTTTTTTTTTTTTTTTTTTTTTTTTTTGTCAAAAATCAGGTTTCGTAGGTGTGTGGGCTGTTTTCAGGACTATAGCTCTGTAGTAGTGCTTTAAGTCAGGAATGGTGATGCCTACTGAAGTTCCTTTATTGTACAGGGTGTTTTGGCTATCCTGGGTCTTTTATTTTTCCATATAAAGTTGATTATTATCCTTTCAAAGTCAGTGAAGAATTGTGCTGGGATTTTAATGGGGATTGAATCTGTAGATTGCTTTTGGCAAGATTGCTATTATTACTATGTTTATCCTACTTATCCAAGAGCGTGGGAGATCTTTCCATTTTCTGGTATCTTCTTTAATTTCTTTCTTTAATGACACACCTTCTTATTATATAGGTCTTTCACTTGTTTGGTAAGTGTTACCCCAAGATACTTTATGTTGTTTGTGGCTATTGTAAAGGGTGATGTTTCTCTGATTTCTTTCTCAGCTCCTTTGTCATCTGAATAAAGTAGGGCTCCTGATTTTTTTGAGTTTATCTCTTATCCTGCCAGTTTGCTGAAGGTGTTTATCAGCTATAAGAGTTCCCTGGTAGAGTTTTTTTTGTCACTTATGTAAACTATCATATCATCTACAAGTAGAGAAAGTTTGACTTCTTCCTTTCCAATTTGTATCCCCTTGATCTCCTTTTGTTGTCTTATTGCTTTAGCTACAACTTCAAGTACAATATTGAAGAGATATGGATAGAGAGGGCAACCTTGCCTTGTTCTTGACTTTAGAGAAATCGCCATAAGCTTTTCTCCATTCAGTTTGATGTTGGCTGTTGGTTTACTGTATATTGCTTATATTATTATATTTAGGTATATTCCTGTTATCCCTGATCTCTTCAAGACCTTTATCATGAAATGGTGATGAATTTTGTCGAAGGCTTTTTTTTAGCATCTATAGGGAGAATATCATGTGGTTTTTCTTTTTCAGTTTGTTTATATGGTGGATCATGTTAATAGATTTTCGTATGTTAAACCATCCCTGCAATCCAGGGATGAAGCCTACTCAGTCATGGTGGATGAACTCTTAAAGCCTGCCTCCAGCAATGTACTTTCTCCAGTAAGGCTACACCTTCTAAACCTGCCCAAACACTGCTACCAACCAGAAACCAAGCGTTCAAATGCTTGAGCCTATGGGAAGTTTTCTCATCAAACCATTAATTATCATTCTGCCCCCTGGGCCCCACAATCTCATGGCCAGATTATAATGGAAAATCCATTTAGCTCAACTTCAAAAGTCCTCATTAGCTTTCATAGTTTTGACACTATTTAGAAGTCCAAAGTATCTTCTCAAAAATCAAAGTTATAATTTCTTCATTTTAAACCCCTCTGACGGTAATAAAACAAATTATATACTTCCAACACACAATAATACAGGATATACATTACCATTCTCAAATGGAAGTAGGATTATAGTGAGGAAATATTAGAACAAAACAAGGCCAGACCCTAGCAGGGCAAACACAAAATATGCAGTTCTATGTCCAATGTCAAAGGGCTTAATAGGCTCTGCTGGTCTAGCTTTGCTATGTTCAACATTCATGCTACTTTTCATCTGGTTCTACTGTCAGTATGAAGCTCTTCCTGGCAGATATATCATGGCTCTGGGATCTCTAATATTTGGAATCTTCAGTCCACACAACCCAAGCTCCACTTGTACAATTCATGGATGGCCTCTCAGAGACACATGCTGCCTGATCTGTGACTCTCTGAAACCATGGAGGAAGAATTAACAACCTACCAGACATAGTGACACAAACCTTTAATACTAGCACTTTGAAGGCACAGGCAGATAGACATCTGTGAGTTTGAGCCCAGTCTGTTCTCCATAGCAAGTTTTGGGATAGCCAGAGCCACATAATAGAGAGAACCTTTCTCGAAAATAAAGTAAAATAAAACCAAGAGAATCAGTAATTCCTCCATTCTGCCATTTTTCAAGCCTCTAAAGCCAGAACCACATGGATGGCACTGCCTTGTTTGGCTGCTAATCTGGATGGACACAGCCCTCCTTCAATCACACTAGGAGTAGCTCTTTTATTTAGTTGCTTTTCAGGAATATAACACCTTATCATCTCCTTCACAAGTTGAAAGCTTATATGGGTGGATTTTTGACCTTTGGATATCTTTCTTATTGTTCCAATGGAGAACAGATTTCTTTTTGATGTTGCTAATCTCCTTAAGAGTTATTGTCTCTTTTCCATCACATGATTTGGCTACAGGATTAAAGTTTTTTTTTTGTTTGTTTGTTTTTTGTTTTTAATACCAAACTGAATATTTTGTTTTTCTTTCTGCCTCAGTTGGTCTCACTTAACCTTGTGTAAGTGTCATCAGTAACAACCATGCCACAGATTCATCATTATGTTGTCTTGAAATTTTCTCTATCAGAGAAATTAGTTCATTACATCAATATTTAGACTCATGTAAGTTCTTAAGGCAAAGCAGAAAGCAGCCTTATTATTTGCCAAAAAATCAGAGAAATGATCTTTAGTTCAGTGATTAATGTCCTTGTTTTCCATTAAATCATTTTAGGTAGAACTTCATAGTCATTTTACTTAGAGAATTACTGTCTTCAGAAGAAGACACTTCAAGACTTCTATTACCATAGCCCACTACTCTCTGTTTACAGCATTCAACCAGTTTTTTAGTTCTTATTTCCAGACTGGTCTACATTCTACCCAACATGTTAAGATTCTTCACTACAACAACCACTCTTTGGTATTAATTTCTGTCTTATTTATTTTCCTTATATGTGATAAAACATTATGACCAAAGCAACCTACAGAAGAGTTTATTTTGGCTTATGGTTCCAGAGGGGTAAGTCCATATGGTAGGGACAAACAGGCATGGAGGAAAGAGTAGGAAGCTGAGAGATCATTCTTTTACTAAAACAGGAAGAAGAGAGAGAGAGAGAACTAAAAGAGATGAAGCTATGAAAGTTTCTGTCCTTTTTTCCTTTTATATAGAATGGAAAGTTTGTACTTTTTTTTCTCTTGTTTTATTCACATTTTAGAGCCCCAGAAACATTAATATTTTAGTAATATTGATAGGAAACAAAAACATAATAAAATTAACCCACAGTAAATTAAGAGGGCCTGTATTTTGAAGTCTCTCTTAGTACAGATGTAACTTGGATAACCAGCAAATTTTTCAAAGACTTAAGTGTGCACATGTGTGTGCACATACACCTGAAAATATGTACAGTCAGATATTTACTTTTTTTATTTGTTTTCTTTTCGAGACAGGGTTTCTCTGTGGCTTTGGAGCCTGTCCTGGAACTAGCTCTTGTAGACCAGGCTGGTTTAGAACTTACAGAGACCCGCCTTCCTCTGCCTCCCGAGTGCTGGGATTAAAGGCCTGCATCACCAATGCCCGGCCAGGATATTTACTTTTAGCCCTATTACAACAATCCCTACACTATTGTTTCAAGCCAAGGTGTAAAGTCTTTTATGATTACTGACTTTGAAAACTGGATAAGGTCTGCTATACTGTAAATAGATTCTATGGGTCTTTAGGGAAACAAGAAAAGGGTACTATCCCTGGACAGTTGTTTTTTCATTTACTTAAATATATTCATAATAACAGCAAATATTAATCTACTACAGGAAATAAAAGAGATTCTTTCCTATACCATAGAAAATAAACTCAGATAACTTCTAGGTCAAAGAATAAAATGTAACAAGGATGAGTAGTTGATTTTTGGTTATGGATGGCAAGGATGAGGTTCTAAGCATGGTGAATGGGATTCAAAGAGGAAACTAGTAGTTTTAACAACATAAGAACTGAGATAAAGTATGCTGATGAAAAAACTCCAAATACATAAGCAAATATACTTTTCTATTGGCTAAAGGTGGACTTTGAAATAATGTCATAAACTTCTTAAGACCAGAGTTTGGCTTACATGCTTTAAAATTTGAGTCTCATCATTTGGAAAGCTAAACTTTTAATTATTTATTTCAAAGATAAATTGTGCTGTGTTTAGGATGTAAAATTAATGAAAAATGTTAATTGAATAAGATGAAAAATAAAGAATCAAATAATAAAAAAGAAGATAAATTGTGTACATTTCAGAAACATTGTATAATTTTTCAATTTGGGTCATTACTTTTGTCTTACAGTGTTTGTTTATTAAATCCCATTTAAATGCAATGTTGTTATTTGATATCATTTTTACAACTTCTTCTGGAAAAATATTTCTCCACATTCCTACAAAAGTATTGACCAGCAGAGAATAAAAGCAGATTATAATACAGAACTTGCCAAATGTTATTTCATTATGTGACCCTTTGAGAAATTATTACATCATTCCCATTGTATAAATAAAAAAGTCCAAGGCACAAACAACTTGTTCATGAAATTTTTAATGACATAATTGTATAGACTATTAGTTCAAATTTGCATATTTTAATAATTCAGAGCATTTAAGATTTTTGAAAGGTAACGGTTTCTTATTTTGATAATAAGCTAAATATTATTTTGAGTCTAAGTGTCTGTATTACCAGCAGAAACTCTAGAGCTTATTTTAATTAAGAAAATGTTTTCAATATTGTTCTACAGTTTATACAAATAGCTAGAAATATTTTGCACTTTAAAAATGTGGGATAAAACAAAACTAGGTGCTGCTTCTTTTATTTGAGCCAAGAAAAAAATATAATGCTGTGAATTCCCTTTCCAGATTGTTGGGTGCAAACAGTTTTTCACATAAAACCTCTCTCTGTCTCTCTGTCTCTGTCTTTGTCACTCTCGCTTTCTCTCTCTCCTTTATAAAATGTATGCATACAAAGCTACTGGTGTGAAATACGTTTCTGGGCACATTTATACTATAGTGAAGTTGGATTATTTTGTGACACATTTTAGATTTCCATGACAAACCAAATGCTTTTTGTCTACCAGTGATGTAGAATAATTAATCAGAGCCATCCTGGGAGTAGGACCCGTCCTATTCTGTGTTGGTTTGTAAAACAGGCTTGGGTGAGCGGCCTCTCAGCAGGCTCACTCACGTTACCTGTAATTTTTCACATGTGTATAGTTCATCACTAGTGACACTCTGGCTTTCAGATCAGTCATCTCTTAGAACTTAAAATTGATATATCAGTCTCAGCATAAAATGCTATCATTCCCGTGGACCAACTGTTTACCGGAGTATAACTCCTCCTGTGTCTCATTTCATCACACTGTTCCACACAGTGATGTTTCAATGTGAAATGAAGTTTTTTCATGCTGTGCTTCTGAGTAGAAAAAAGACAGAAGTACATGTATGATAAATGGTGACGATTCTGTGATAACCCTTGGAAAACAACATAGTGTGGAAGCATTGTGTATTATATTTGCTTTAATAATTTAATGCATAAATGTGGCTTTTAAACTTTTATAACAAATGTGATTTATGTAGCAGTGAGAGCAAGATCAATTATATTTTCTGTGAATCACTTTATCTTCCATCTTATTCAGGAATTAGCAAAAATGCCTCTGCTATTGAATTGTCATGGTGGAATATTTGTGTAGGCTACACTATTAGTAAAAAGTAAAATTATCACCGTGCTTTTCAACTGTATGGATTTAATTACAGTTCTGTAAGAGAAAGAATTTACTTTAAACTTTTATTAAATCTATCTACTTCCTCTACGTGGAGCTTGGGACCAAATTCTGGCTTTTCATAGCAACAACAGAATTCAGGAAAAAAAAAAAAAAAACATCTTGTTGAATTCCCTTATGCCTGAAAGACACTGTAGTGTTTGCATTCTTTCTTGGCACAAAGTGCATTTTCTTTGTGGCTCTGAGTGTCGTCTGGCTGTGACATCAGCACCCCACCGATTATTACTAGGGCTGATTCAACTGCCTTGGCTCACTGGGCTGGGCTCTGCAGACTTCCTTCACAACCCTAAAAGCTGTACATTGGCAGAGGATGATGACATCCCTGGGGAGACTAGAACTACTTAATTGTTGTCAAAATGGAAATGAATTTTTCCTTTTAGCACGTCTTGATTTGATCTGAAAGACTGCTTTAAAGTGGAAGGTAAAACTGTTTAACCAAAAATGGATTCAAATAATGTTTTAAATTTGATGTAGCATCTCAAATACTCAGTATTTTCTAGAAAATATCTTTAGCTTACATTTTAAGTTCTTACCTTTTACTATTCTCATTTTAATGGGTATCTTTTAGATTATTTCATTGAGTACTATAGTACACTGTGAGATGATGTCTAAGCACTAAGATGCAGCCAAGTGAGATATGTTGAATTGCCAATAAAAAATGAGAGATTCCACAGAAATGAAGAATGGAGAAATAGTTTGTAGTTAGATTCTTTTGGAAAGAATTTAACCACCAGGTGATTATTTCCATCCTATTGAAAACCTAAAGAATGCAGTAGTGACTATGTGGCTTGCTGGTGGGTATGTGCATTCATTGCATATGTGCAATTGGGTAAAAGTAAATTGTTCAAAATTGTTTGCATAACTGACATATTATTTGGAGACTAAAATTACATTGAATCTACTTTTCTTAGCAGATAAGATATTTTAGCAATATTAATATTATGAGATATAGGAATCATATTAATATATGAGATACAGCTAGAAAACAAAAGGTGATCTGTTTTATGTTTTGTAATTAGTTTAAAATTTTATTTCCCAAATAAAACCAATTTGATGTTATATTTCCATGTCTAACCCTGGAAAAAAATTTTAATAAAAATATTTCAGGAATTATATCTGTCACTTTGTTTACTCGTGTTATTTTAGGAAAATTTAAACAACAGGCCTACTTCAAAAGCTCAATTCAAGTTGACCTTACATTACTTTAAAAAAAATAACTTTACTTTTATGTTTATAGCAAGATGTATAGTTTCCCCCACATTTGCATTCTTCCCTGCTATCAATATCAATATCCACAATGTCCACATTCCTGCTTGCTATCAATACCCCATGTAGACATTTGCTATAATTGATTAACTCAATATTTTGTATTCTGTAACTGTATTTTATATTCTCAAATAGATGGCTTTTATTGTCCAGCTATCCTTTTAGGAAGCTCTCAAAAGTTTATCAGAAAGAGTTTCACAGTTATTCCAGGAGACCAGGCTATTCATCTTAACAACTAGGAACACTGAGTCTAGAGGTTGGCTTGAATCTAGAATTTCAAGACCACTTTGGAAAACAGAAAGGGTGTACATCTAAAAGAAGAAGAAAAACAAAAGAGTAAAAAAGTGGACTCAGAATCTTTTTTCATGTTAACTTAGTGAAGAAAACTAAAAATAAGAAAACCAGACTCCATTTTAAAAGAGAAGATGGAGAGCTTTAATAGTTCACAAAGATAGCAATTGAACAGTTAAAAAGCATGGAGAAAAAATCAAGTCAGTGCTGGCCAGACAAGAAGGAAGCCAAGCTGAACACAGCTCCAGCCATGCGGAGCCCTTGGAGGGGAAGGTAGAGCAGGATTCTAATATGAAAGATAAGGCAGAAGCCTCAAAGCCAGTGTCACATTGTGACGATACAGTGATTTCACTAGCAGATGGGTTAGCAATGGAGAGGAATCCCATATTGTCACTCTGTGTGAGCCAGAGTTCAGTGGCTGAGTGCCATCTTTAGAGGGAATCTATTGTTTAAAACAGCTACTCTAAGAGCTTAAAAATGGGGAATGCTCACAAGGTAAAGGGCTTGAATTTAAACTGCCACAGACACAGAGTGAGATATATCACTGCAAGGCAGTTACGGAGAATGGGAGGGGTGAATTCAGATAGGCTGGAAAGTAAAGTGGCAGGACGCTCAGCTCAGACCGTGAAATTCACAGGGAAAGGCAGTCTTCCTCTTCAGGCTGGGAGCAGACATCAGCAGTTGAAAATATCTTCAGGGCTTAATACCAGTGAGTAGATTAATCTCTGGAATGATCTACCTTCAGTGAGTTTCACTGTTGTACAGTCTAAAGGGATGAATTGACTGCACTTGCCCAGAATAGGCAATATTCCCACTTCCTGACTGTAACAAGAATTAATGAATGACCCAGAGACTGATACTGGGGCTCAAACCAAGCTGAATATCAGAAAGGTAAACTAGCTGGCTACTAGCTTCTTACCTTTACCTCAGGCTGAATGTGCTGATCCTGTTGCTACTAGCCAAACCTCAGACTGTAAACTTTCCTCAGTGTGGCTGGAGAATGAATACCTCTCTGAGACCTTGCTTCTGTCTTATATATTTCCCTAATGTTGGGATTAAAGTTATGGTCTATAATTCTCTTTTAGACTGATTCACTCTTGTGTAGATCTGAGTGGCCTTGAACTCACAGAAATCCATCTATCTTTTAATCCTGAGTCCAAGGATTAAAGGTGTGTACTACCACCTCCTAGCTTCTGGCTGCTGGGATTAAAGATGTGTATCACCACTGCCTGATCTCTATAACTTGAAGCTGATTTTGATTTTCTGAATCCTCCCTCAAGCTTTAACAAGTCATAAATAATGTATCATTACACCTGAATTCCAGCACACTTGTGAGACATCCCATACCAAAAGTCCACATGATCCCTGAATTAGTGAATTAAAAGATGGAAATAGCTAAAATACTACCTTGTCTCAAATTTTGCTAGTAAAAATAATCACTGATTAGGATACAAACAAGCAGTTCAGAGCCTGAGTTGATGGTTTAGTTGAGAAAGTGCCTGGGACATAGGCTGGAGGATCTAAATTCACATTTCTAGTAATCATATAAAATCAAAGCATGACCAAATGCTTGTAACTCTAGCAGTAGTGGGTTGATGACAGAGATATGCCCTGTAGTCAATCAATGAACTCTGGGGTAAGAGACCCTCTCTCAAAAGACAAGGCAGAGGGTAATAGTGGCCATCCCCACATCCATTCACATCCACAAATAGAAATAACACAACTATTCCAATAGCTGCCAATAGGCTTTTGAAAAAAATTCAGCACCATTTTGTAATAAAAGCCCTACAGTTGCAGGATTAGAAGGAAATTTCCTCAACATAACAAAACCACATATAGCCAAACCACAACTGACATATTACTAAATGGGGAAAATTGACATTCAGTTTTTTGTCTAATTGTATCTTTTTGTATAAATATTTATTATTTTTTCCTATTTTACCTATAAATCGCAGTTCCCTCTCCCTCCTTCCCTTCTTCCCTTCCTTCCTCCTATAACCTCCAAACCCCCCTGTCCCATTCCACACAAACTCCACAGGAAGAGTGATGCCTTCCAGGAGGGATCATCAAAATCTGTCAAGTCATTTGGAGTAGGGCCTAGGCCATCCCTCCTGTCTCTAGGCTAAAGGAGTATCCCTCCATGGGGAATGTACTCCCTAAGTCCTTTTGTGCACCACAGGTACATCCTGGGTTCACTGTCAGAGGTCCCTAGACTTCCCACGCCTTCTAACTGAGACCCATGTTCAGGTGTTTGGGTAGGTATAATGCTGGTTTCCCAGCTATCAGTCGGGGTGTTCATGAGCTCCCCTGTACTATCTCCCTACACTCCCCCTTGTTCAGGTCTGCTGTCTCTGTGGGTTTCTGTAGCCTGGTCTTGACCCCTTTTCTTTTCACTCCTCCCTCTCTGCAACTGGATTCTAGGAGTTAAGCTCAGTGTTTAGCTGTGGGTGTCTGCTTTTGTTTCCATCAGCTACTAGATGAGGTATCTAGGATGGTATATAAATTAGTTATAATCTCATTATCAGGGAAAGGTGTTTAAGGTAGCCTCTCCACTATTGCTCAGATTGTTAGTTAGGGTCATCCTTGTAGGTCTGTGGATATTTTCTAGAGTCAGTTTTCTCTTCAAAACTACATTAGCTCCCTCTATTATGTTATCTTTTTGCTCACATCTAATCATCACCCAGCTCAATTTTCCTGGTCCCACATGTTCTCCTCTACTTTCCTTCTCTTTCTCCTAACTCCCTCTCTATTCACTGTCCCCAACTCCCAATATGCTCAGGGGATGTTGTTCCTTTCCCCTTCTGTGAGGGACCTTGTATGAATCTCTTAGGTTCCTCCTTGTATCCTAGTTTTTCTGGCAGTGTGAATTATAGGCTGGTGATCCTTTGCTCTAGGACTAAAATCCATATATGAGTGAGTACATACCATGTTTCTCTTTTTGTGACTGTGTTACCTCATTCAGGATCATTTCTTCAAGTTCCATTTGCTGGAGAATTTTAAGATTCGATTGTTTTTTCCATTGAGTAGTATTCCATTGTGTAAATACACCACATCTTTATCCATTCTTCAGTTGAGGAACATCTAGGTTGCTTTCAGGTTCTAGCTGTTAGAAATAATGCTGCTATGAACATAGTTGAACTGATGTCTTTGTTGGGTGGATGTGGATCATTTGGGTATATGCCTAAGAGGGGGATTGCTGGGTCCTATGGTAAACTTATTTCCATTTTCCTGAGGAACTGCCATACTGATCTCCAAAATGGCTATATGACTTTGCACTCCCACCAGCAGTGGAGGAGTGTTCTTTTTTCTCCACATCCTCTCCTGCATAAGCTGTCATTGGTGTTTCTAATTTTAGCCATTCTGGCAGGAGTGAGATGGTATCTCAGAGTTGTTTTAATTTGCATTTCCCTGATGGCCAAGGATGTTGAACACTTTCTTAAGTGTCTTTCAGGCATTTTGGATTCCTCTATTGAGAATTCTCTATTCTCACCTCACTTTTTAATAGGGTTATTTGATGTTTTGTTGACTAGTTTCTTGAGTTCTTTGTATATTTTGGAGATCAGCCCTCTGTCAGATGTGGGGATTTTTTGGAAGCAGGAATGGAATACAGGTGTCCACTTTCTGTAGTCTCACTCAGTATTGTAATGGATGGTTCTTCCTGACAGTGTAGTCCCACAGCCTCACCAGCCCCAAATGAATACACAGATGCTATATTAATTATAAGGCTCTTGGCCAATGACTAGGACATTCCCCCATCAGGGTAGAGTGTTTTAAGTCTTATCTACAGCAATAAAACAAGAAAAAGAAATGAAAGAGGAAAAAATAAGAAAGGAGGTAGTTAAAATATTCCTTTTGGCAGATAACATGATCTTATACTTAAAAGACATCAAAGATTCTACCATAAAAGTGTTAAAACTAAGCACTGTCAGAAAAATTACACAATACAAAGACAGTATACAAATTAGTAGTTTTTACATATAGCAAAAACTAATTTGCCCATGAAAGAATTAGGAAAAATAATCTATTCACAATACTTCAAAAAGATCTAGGAATAAACCTAGCCATGGAAGAAAAAGACTTTTACAATGAAAACTTTAATACATAGAAAAAAGAAACAGATGATGACATTATATGAAAGACCTTCTAAACTTTCAAATTGCTATAATTAATATTATGCAGACCACTTTGTTACTAAAGGAGATGTATGAATTTAATGTAACAACTATCAAAATGATATTTTGCACAGAAATGGAAAAACAATTCTATAGATGCCTCAAAGACTTTCAGTGGCCAAAAGCAAACCCAAACAGAAAGAGGAATAATGAAAATATCATAATACTTGATTTCAAAGTGTACTACAGAGCTCTAGTGAAAAACACCAGTGTGATAGTAACACATAAAATGGACAGATAGGCAATTCAATAAAATATAGGACCCAGAAATACAGGTCACAGACAGCTCTAATCTTTGATAAGGGTGTGAAAATATACTTTAGGAGAAAAAGCCTCATCTGCTTCATGCAGGGAAAATTAGTCAAAGACGGAACATAGCAGTCCTTGTTCTTTTTGAAAAGGGACGAATCTAAGTTTCTCTTCATACTGTGAGATGATGACATATCAAGGTCTAAAAGGATCCACATTGAGGTGTTAATTTGAATAAGCAATTAATAATGGTGGGAAACTATTTTTATAATTAAAAATTCAATGCAAAAGTACCATCATGTTAAAGACTGCTCTATACCTAACACAACATGATTTTCCAGATTCACTTTATCAATGTTCTTTTTCGTTCTTGAAATGCTTTAAAGCAATTGTGTGACTGACACTTTAAAATATTAGCTAATTAGATATACATCAACAAATTGATGGGGTTAAAAGTGATATAAGATATAAATGACTACCTAGATTTTGTTTGTACAGAAACTGAGATGAAAATTGGTATATTTTGTAGTAATAATATATTTCTTGATTAAAATCTATAAACACTATGGGGTCTAATGTGTTACTAATCTTTTCCATAAGAATGATATTTAGGCTGAGAGAATAGCTCTCTATGGGGAATGGGCTCCCAAAGTTCATTTGTGCACTAGGGATAAATACTGATTCCACTGTCAGAGGTCCCATAGACTTCCCAGGTTTCCTAACTGATACCCACATTCAGAAGACTTGGTTCCCCAGCTTTACAAGTGGGGTCCCACTTGGTCAAGTCAGCTCTTTCTGTGGGTTTCTCCAGCATAATCTTGACTCCCTTTGGTCATCCCTTCTCCCTCTATACAACTGGATTCCAGGAGTTTGGCTTAGTGCTGAGCTGTGGGTGCCTGTTGCTGATTCCATCAGCTACTGGATAAAGGCTCTAGGATGGCATATAAGATAGTCATTCCCCAAATGATATTACTGACTTTGATGATCCTCCCTTGGGGAGTGGATGGGGGCTTGGTGTGGGGCAAGAGAGGATGGGAGGGAGAGGGAATTCGGATTGGTATGTAAAATAAGATTGTTTCTAAATTAAATAAAAAAGATTTCAAAAAAGAATGTTATTTAATTGTACTCTTATAATCCTGTCTTTTATTTGTGTTACATGTGCAAGAAGTGTTATAAACTTTAGATAGTTCTGCACTAAAGGATCAAAAATTATAACAATTTCAGTATACTTTAAAAATACAATATTGTAGCCAAGAAAAATGGTTTATTTAAAGTTCATTATTAATATAATTATGTGTGTACTTTTGTGTAGGTATGTGAATATGATTGTATCCAAAGGGGCACAAGATTTGGATACAGTCTAATATGGGTTCTTGGAAAAGAATGCTATTCTCCATAATGATAATACTGCCTCTTAACCACTGAGCCATCGCTCTAACTCTGGCCTTCATTTTTAAACTGGGTTACCTCATTCAGGATGGTTTCTTCAAGTGCCATCCACTTGCCTGCGAATTTCAAGATACCATTATTTTTTCTGAAGAGTAGCATTCTATTGTTTAGATGTGCCACATCTTCATTATCCATTCTAGTTTGCTTCCAGGTTCTTGCTATTACAAATAATGCTGCTATGAACACAGTTGAACAGATGTCTTTGTTGCATGGATGTATCATTTCGGTATATGCTTAAGAGGAAGATTGCCGGGTCCTGTGGTAAAGTAATTTTCCCGAGGAACTGCCATACTGATCTCCAAAATGGCTGTATGAGTTTGCACTCCCACCAGCAGGCGAACAAATCAGTACTTTGCTTCTCTTTTTATGAGATTTCTTTGTTTTCGTTTTGTTTTATTTTATTTTATTCTTTTTGTTATTTTTTCTTTGGTTTTGTTTTGTGAGACAGGGTCTTTCTTTCTAGTTTCTGGTGGTCTAACATGTATGTTCCTCCTTCTAATTCTTCAGTGCTCTGGGATGATGTATAGGCATGTATCACCACACCCAGCTCTTATTGCAGGAGTTTTGCTATTAAAAAAGACATTTTACAATTAATTTTTATGCATACAGTTTTGTTTTTTAGGATTTGTTTAATTGAAGACAATGAAAATTGA
This sequence comes from Phodopus roborovskii, assembly GCF_943737965.1. Taxonomy (NCBI): domain Eukaryota; kingdom Metazoa; phylum Chordata; class Mammalia; order Rodentia; family Cricetidae; genus Phodopus; species Phodopus roborovskii. The sequence goes on along the minus strand of NW_026125295.1, from coordinate 29,054,678 downwards.
CATTTTAAAATATTACTTGCTAAATTGCCATTCAGAAAGATATGGCAGTCACACATACAGTGACTTATGAAGGTATCACTTTTCTTCATACTTTGAAAAATGATCTCATATTTACAAACACTCTGCACTTCAATTAATTCAAGTATGTATATTTCAAAGTAATTAATTATATAAAGCTTTGTTCATATATTTCTAAACATTTGATTGTTTTTTATCAATGGTGTCTTTTGTTTACTTTTACAAAAATTTTAAGAATTCTTAGAAATACATACTATATTAATGCTACTGCCACTTCTTCATTGATATTTCAAATAGTCTGCAAATCTTTTAAGGCCCCTAAGCATGTATTGATAAATCTGGGTCCAAATTAACCTATATTGGGAAGCATGCTAGTGAAACTACAAGTTTTATGTATGATATTCATGTAGAACTGATTTTGATTTTTGTTGAGAAAAAAGTATGTTGAAAAAACTTTAAGTAAAATATACCTATAGTGTAGACATCAGATATAAACTGAGTGTTTTTGTGTGGATATGTATTTCCATATATATTTATTTTTTTCAAGTGAAGAATGATGTTAGAGTTCATGGGAATTAATGAAATGGATGGGAGGAATACATCAGAATAGTTAAAACTATGCTGAACTATAAGATGTGAATCAACACTTGAAGGTTTTTATCTGAGTGTTTTCAGGCTGGAAAAGCTAAGCCAGTGTTGCAAGACTTAAAGGAATATCATAAGAACCAGAAAATTTAGAGTCATCTGTGATGTTTTAATGCTAGCAACAAATTCAAAGGAACTTAAAATACCCCGAGGCTCAAACAGTGTATTTGAGTTGGGTCTGACCTGCTGCTTGCCACTTATGGTTTTGCTTAAATAATGTATCCTGTTAGCTAAACACAAATTCTGTAGGGTTATTTGTAAGATTATAACACAAAAGGAAAACCATTATCTGTGACAGCAATATCAGGTTATAAAATTTTGATTGGCTCACTATACTGAAAATAATGAAATTCTAGTATTACTATAAATTTCTGACCTATAAATGGAAACTATGGTAAATTCATGAAGGGTATATGAGGAAGTCCAGCTCAGGCACTGAGGAAGATCAACACATTTATGTGGTCATGGGCCCTGAATTCTCCTACTGCCAGGACTCTTGAATAGAATTTTCCTGATATATAAAACACTAAAACAGACTCTCCTCCAAGTGACCAGCTTTATTGGATATCTATTTCTAAAGGATGTGAACAATGCTAACTGAAATGGAAGGACCTAGGAAGAGAAAGAAAAGGATCTCAGCATCCTTAAATATAGTACCCAGAATTCCTTATAGACCTGGCTCCAAAATAATTTTAATACAATTTATTTTGCTGAGCCTTTAAAAAACATAAGGAACTAAAGAAAAGCAAAAATGTAAGCATCCTTACCCTCCCTGAGGAGTGGAAGGAGGGGGTTGGTGGGATGGGGAGATGGTTGGGGGAATGGGAGGGCAGGAGAGAGAAGAAACTGGGATTTGTATGTAAAAGTTTTTTTTTACTTTAAATAAATATTAAAATTTAAAAAAGACATACAAGCAGGGTGGTGGTGGCACAAGCCTTTAATCCCAGCATTTGGGAAGCACAGACAGGCTGATCTCTGTGAGTTTGAGGCCAGCCTGGTATACAGAGTGAGTTCCAGGACAGGTTCTAAAAATACACAGAGAAATTCTGTGTCAAATATCAAGGCAAAAAACAAAACAAAACAAAACAAAACAAAACAACTAAAACCTCACTAACAAAAGACACACAAGTGATTGCACAGACTTCTGAGATGTGCCTCTTTACAAGTAGTTCTCCATTTCCTGTCCACCAGTCTCTACCCTAGAAAGTCTGTCCCTTTGGACTTATACCTATTTAGATATTAAAATGTGGTATATAACGTTTCCCATTTTAAGCTTGCATATTTTATAACAGCTCTGCAGAAAAATATTTTGCTTCTGGGTTTGGAGAGATGACTCAAAATTTAGATGCTTCCCACAGAAGTATGAAGTCCATAGCTCAAATGTTTTGAATCCATACAGAAAGGCAACATTTGCTCTCTTTAACCACAGTGCTTTGGGGACAGAGACCAGAGGATTGCTGATACTTGCAGGCTACCTGGGGAGCTTAGATTCAATGAGAAACCCCATCTCCAGGGAATAAGGGGGGGACTGATAGAGAAAGACCACTGGCCTCCTATGTGTGAGAACACACACTCCCAACCACATGCTCACATTTATTTTATAAATATAGCCTCCCACAAGAATAGTTTTGCTTTTGTATATCTCTAGTTCCAAGAAAGAATCTATATTTCTTTTCCTTTTGTCACGTTTCAAAGTGATCATTGATGGATAAATTTACATTTAGGTGAATGTCTAAGGAATCTGAAGTGTCTATTAGATGTTAGTTGTTTGCCATGTGTTATTTCATTATTTAGGAAGATAAAGAAGATTAAATACCTATTAGTGAAGATAGGAAAAAAAGATATGAAGACCTAACAGCCATTGCACCTGCCATTCAATGAATGTTTCTTAGGAGCTAGAAGTTGTGATAAACATTAAGTATTTTATTTCTCTGAAATGATCATGAGACACCTAGAAGTAAGTTAAAGAATAAAACTTAAAGTATAAAACAGCTTGTATGTTGGAAAACCCCTTTATTCTCAAACTGTTTTTGTTGTCAAAATTCATGTGCTTTACATCTATAAATTTATCCTAAATGTTAATTTCAAAGACTTCAACAACATGGAACCTATAATAGATTATGAATATTGTTTTTCTGTTTGGAGGCTTTTTTCTTTACATAAAAGTAAAGAATCTTTGGCTATATGGTGGAGAATGTTTGGTCCTACAAATTTTAGAAAATTCTTCCTTTGATATTAAATTCACCAACATGTTTATGTCAAGTATGTATTAGAAACATTTTAAGCAAAAATCTGTTAAACATACTGGAGTAAGCTAAGACTCTGTCTACATGGAAATAAAAAAAAAACTATACATATTTTTCTGTAAATGGGTGGGTGATTTATGTCTTGCAATGAATAAAACTTTATTACATAATTCAGAAATAATTAAAAACATTGCTTTAATTTTCCTCTTCTGGAGAAGGGGAATTAGTCACCATTTGAAATTGTCTGTAATGATGGGACAGTGGCAAAGAAGAGGGAATAAAGAGCAAGAGGCCTTATCTCATGTCAGCAGGAAGTTGATTGAGAAAAACGATGTCCAAGACCGCATTCCTCACAGGAGAGGGCCTTCAGAGAAGTTCAAATCAGTGCCATAATGACACAAATTAAGTTCATCCTGTGTTTTCAGGATAGTTATACAATTAGGCCTACTCTCTCCAAAAATGTTAGTGGTATTAATAGATGGCTACAGAATTACATTCTATGTAACAAAGAAAATTATGAAGGAAATTAGGTTTTTGAGATGGGTTAGAATTTGTAGCATCTAATAGACATAACATGAAAACATTTTAAAGAAAAAAATAAGGATTTTTAGTTGTTTTAAAATAAAAATTCATCTACTTGAGATTATAAATTACAAAGTATATACATTTTAGTTAGGTATCAAAAGTAATATCAAGGACTCCAGATGTTTAGAACTGTACAAATTTCACTGGAGTACAAATTTTGGTCTTTAATAGACTTGACTACACAGATTGCTAAAGTCATTTCAAGAGGAACTTCAAAGTATCGTTTTAGTAAGTCTTAACTTGGAAAATAATGTAAACTTGTTATTAAGATATGATGTTGGGTCAACTCATTATCTCAGCCAAAAAGCACTAGATATTAAATACCAAGAAAGGTCTGTGTAAAGGTTGCCTTGAAACATACTGATGGCTTAGTGAGTGAATAGACTTAAGTACAATAAGGTCCAGCCAAAACTATACTAGCATTGAGCTGCATCTCTGTGGAAACCTGGATTTCAGGATCTGTCTCAAAAAATTATAATCTAGCTCTTTTCCACAATCAGTGGCACCTTTCTTCTTTCTAGTATCTTGATAGTGATAAAGTTGAAAAATAGTATAGTAGTGCCAAGAAATGAACTAAACATATGGCAGCCCATGTATTGTGGAAGACTAAATGCAAGGCTAACAATGGTACTTTAGTGGGGCTGGAGTGATGGTTCAGCTGTTAAGAGCACTGCTCTTCCAGGGAACATGAGTTTGATTCACAACTGTTTATACTCTAGTCCCAGGGGATCAGACACCAGGTCCTAGGTGTGAATGCGGCACAATACCAATACACAAATTAAATTAAATTAAAAAGGGTATTTGGAATAATGGTGACATAGTTTCTGTTTCATTGTAGTTTAATGAGGATGAAAGCATTAAAAGAAGTTCTATTGGACTACGCACAGATATACATGCATACAAAGACATCATTTTGGATTATCTTTTGTAAGTATAATTTATATGTGTGTGTAAATTCATAAATTCATCTATACTTAACTAATATTTATACATGTAAATCTTTTATGCCTTTAATATGCTTAGAGAATATTATTAGAGGTTAATGGTAAAAAAATTTCAGTTAGAGTGTGAGATTGGATGAAGTAAGTGGTTGTTAGTTTTGTTGAATGGGTTGAGAGACTGCTGAGCAATAGATCTTTTCTATTGTAAATAGGGAGTGTGTGTGTGATTTATGTGTGCTTTATTTCCAAGAGATATGCATCTTTTATTTTATTTTCTTATTTTACATATCGATCCCAGTTCATCTTTAAGTTTTCCCAAGAAGAGATGGAGACAATATTTTCTGTTTTCCTTGAAGCTTTAATTCCATACTAAGCCATTCAAAGTACTATCTCACAATTTCCAAGGAGAGATCCTTTCCACAGCAATAAATATTGTGCTTAAAATAGAAGAATATGTTTTTGTAATTGTGAGGTAGTGGCTTTGCTAATTATGTGTTAGATTCTCTGAATTTGTATCTCTGTACACTGGATTTTTAATCTAAGTAGTAAAAACAAATTATAATGACTTAAAACAAATAGCATCACAATATTTATTAATGGACTATTTTATAATGTATAAGAGACAAAGAATTGAAATACACCTAACTATACAGGGTTGTTTTGGCTATTCTGGGTTTTTTATTTTTCCATATAAAAGCTGAGTATTGTTCTTTCAAGGTCTGTGAAGAATTGTGCTGATATTTTTATGGGGATTGCATTGAATTTGTACACTGATTTTGGTAAGACTGCCATTTTTACTATGTTGATCCTACCTATCCAAGAGCATACAAAATCTTTCCATTTTCTGGTATCTTCTTTGATTTCTATTTTGAAAGACTCAAAGTTCTTTTTATACAGACCTTTCACTTGTTTGGTTAGAGTTACCCCAAGACATTTTATGTTGTTTGTGGCGGTTATAAAGAGTGATGTTTTCTCTCATTTCTTTCTCAGCCCATTTATCATCCATATATTAGGAGGGCTACTGATTATTATTTTTTTTTTGAGTTAATCTTGCATCCTGCCATTTTGCTGAAGGTATTTATCGATTGTAAAGTTCCCTGGTAGAATTTTTCGGGTCTCTTATGTGAACTATCATATCATCTGCAAATAGTGAAAGTATGACTTCTTCCCTTTCAGTTTGTATCTCCTTTATCTCCTTTGTTGTTCCCTTATTGATCTACTTAGAACTTCAAGTACAATATTGAAGAGATATGGATGGAGTGTACATCCTTGTCTTCTTCCTGATTTTAGAGGAATCATATTGAGTTTCTATCCATTTTGTTTTTGTTGGCTGTTGGCTTGCTATATATTGTCTTTATTATGTTTAGGTATGTTCCTGTTATCCCTGATCTCTCCAAGACCTTTATCATGAAGTGGCATTGGATTTTGTCAAAGGCTTTTTCAGCATCTAGTGAGATGATCATGTGGGTTTTCATTTTCAGTTTGTTTATATGGTGGATTACATTGATGGATTTTTGTATGATGAACCATCCCTGCCTCTCTGGGATGAAGCCTACTTGATCATGGTGGATGATTTTTCTGATGTGTTCTTGGATTCAATTGATTTACCAGTATTTTATTGAGTATTTTTGCATCAATGTTCATGAGGGAGATTGGTCTACAGTTCTTTTTCTTAGTTGTGTCTTTGTGTGTTTTGGGTACCAAAGTAATTGTAGTCTTGTAAAAAGAGTTTGGCAATGACCCTTTTGCTTCTATTGTCTGGAACAATTTGAGGAGTATTGGTATTAGCTCTTTTTTGGATTTCTGGTAGAATTCTGCACTGAAACCATCTGGTCCTGGGCTTGTTTTTGGAAGTGTGTGTGTGGGGGGCATTGAGAGACTTTTGATGACTCCTTCTATTTCACAAGAAATTATAGGTCTATTAAATTGTTCATCTGTTTTTTTATTTAATTTTGATAAGTGATATCTATCCAGAAAATTGTTCATTTCGTTTAAAATTTACAATTTTGTGGAGTCCAGGTTTTCCAACTATGACCTGATGTTTCTCTAGATTTCCTCAGTGTCCTTTGTTATGTCCCCTTTTCATTTCTGACTGTGTAAATTTGCATATTCTCTTTATGCCTTTTGGTTAGTTTAGATAAAGCTTTGTCTAGGTACTCACTCATAAGTAGATATTAGACATAGAACAAAGAATAACCAGACTACAATCCACAGCCCCAGAGAAGGTAGGAACCAAGGCAGACTCTGAGAGACATACAGAGACCCCAGAGAAGGGAAAAGAGACAAGATCTCCTGAATAAATTGGAATCATGGAGGGAGGGGGGAATTAGGAGAAAAAGGAGGGTAGAAGGGGAATGAGAACATGAGGAATCAGGAAGTTTGAGTTGGAGGTAGGAGGAGAGCAAGGAAAGAGATATTTTGTTAGAGGGAGCCTCTATGGGCTTAATGAGAAACCTAGCACTAGGGAAATCTCCAGGGATCCACAAGGATAACCCCAACTAAAAATCTAAGCAATAGCAGAGAGGCTACTTTAAACACCCTTCCTCTATAATGAGTTTGATGACTACCTTAAATGCCATCATATACCATTCATCCAATAGCTGCTGGAAGCAGAAACAGAGATTCACAGCTAATCACTGAGCTGAACTCCTCGAATCCAATTGTAGAAAGGGAGGAGTGATGAGCAAAGGAGTCAAGATCATTCTGAGGAAACCCACAGAAACAGCTGACCAGAGCCAAGGACTCCAGTCTGAGAGCTGGGGAACCAGCATAAGACTGAACCAGACCCCCTGAAACATGGGTGTCATTTGGAGGGGTCGGGTAGTCTATGGGGCCTCTGGCAGTGAAACCAGTATTTATCCCTAGTGCAGGAATGGGCTTTGGAGGTTCGTTCCCTATGGAGGGATACCCTCTCAACCTAGATACATGGGGGAGGGCTTCAGCCCTTCCCCAATTGATGTGACAGACTTTGATGATCCCCTATAGGAGGCCTTGCCCTCCATGAAGATTGGATGGAGATGGATGGGAGGGAAAGAGAACTGGGATTGGTAGGTAAAATAAGATTGTTTTTAATTGAAATAAAAATTTAAAAAATGGAAAAAAGAGAAATACACCTTACTTTAAAGGATTTAGTAGCCTCACACTTTCTATGGAGCAGAAGAGAAATGGAATGGGGTTCGCGGGAGGTGTGGGAGGATGGGAGGGAGAGGGAACTGGGATTGATATATAAAATAAGATTGTTTCTAATTTAAATTTGAAAGTAGTGAATTGTTAAAAGAACTTCAGGAGGCATCACCATTCCTGACTTTAAACTCTACTACAAAGCTATAGTTCTGAAAACAGCCTGGTATTGGCATAAAAATAGACAGGTAGACCAATGGAATCAAATTGAAAATCCTGTAATTAAACCACACACCAATGAACAACTGATTTTCGACAAAACAGCTAAAATTATACAATGGGGCAAGGACAGCATCTTCAACAAATGGTGCTGGCACAATTGGATGAGGGTGTGTAGAAGACTGCAGATAGACCCATGTCTGTCGCCATGCACAAAACTCAAATCCAAATGGATCAAAGACCTCAACATCAATCCAGCCACATTGAACCTCTTAGAAGAGAAAGTAGGAGGTACCCTTGAACAAATTGTTATAGGAGACAGCTTCCTGAACATAACTCCAGGGGCATAGACACTGAGAGAAACAATTAATAAATGGGACCTCTTCAAACTTAGAAGCTACTGTAAAGCAAAGGACACAGTCGACAAGACCAAATGGCAGCCCACAGACTGGGAAAAGATTTTCACCAATCCTATATCCGACAAAGGGCTGATCTCCAAAATATACAAGTAACTCAAGAAACTAGTCAACACAACACCAAATAACCCTATTAAAAAATGGGGTACAGAACTGAAAAAAGAATTCTCAATGGAGGAAATCAAAAAGCTGAAAGACACTTAAGAAAATGCTTCACATCCTTAGCCATCAGGGAAATGCAAATCAAAACAACTTTGAGATACCATCTTACTCCTGCCAGAATGGCTAAAATTAGAAACACCAATGATGACTCATGTTGGAGAGGATGTGGAGAAAGGGGAACACTCCTCCACTGCTGGTGGGAGTGCAAACTCATACAGCCATTTTGGAGATCAGTATAGTGGTTCCTCAGGAAAATGGGAACTCGTTTACCACAGGACCCGGCAATCCCCCTCTTAGGCATATACCCAAAGGATTCACATCAATGCAACAAAGCCATCTGTTCAACTATGTTCATAGCAGCACTATTTGTAATAGCAAGAACCTGGAAACAACCTAGATGCCGCTCAATTGAAGAATGGTTAATGAAGATGTGGCAAATCTACACAATGGAATACTACTCTGCGGAAAAAAATGAGGTAACCCAGTTACAAAAAGAGGAACACAGTATGCACTCATTCATATATGGATTTTAGACCTAGATCAAAGGATCACCAGCCTATAATTCACACCACCAGAGGAACTAGGATATTCTAAGAGATTTATATAAAGTCCCTCACAGAACTGGTAATGGACAAGTCCCCCAGAGCTCAGGGGGAGTGGGGGGGGCAGAGAATGGAGAGAGGAGTAGGAGAAAACGAGGTGGAGGAAACGAAAACATGTGCCACCAGGAAGATTTAGATTGGTTAGGAATAGAAGAAAGGAAAGAGAGAGATACAGAGAGAGAGCGAGCGAGAGAGAGAGAGAGAGAGAGAGAGAGAGAGAGAGAGAGAGAGAGAGACAGAGAGAGAATATAAAATAGGGAGCCAATATTGGTTTGAAGATAAAATTGAACACAAAGAAAGTTCTAGAGAACTACAAGATTGCTCCCAACTAACAATTTGAGCTTGCGTGTAAAAGCTATCATAAATGCCCTTCCTGGAGAGTGAGATCAACAACTAACTTATCCATGGAGCCCTTAACTAATGCCTATTGGAAGCAGAAGCAAACACCCATACATAAACACTGAGTCAAAGTAGAACTCAGATGCAGATGGAGAGGACAAGACCAGGCAGCAGAAACACATAGAGACAGCTTACCTGAACAAGGAGGAGCTAAAGGGCCACCAGACTGATAGCTGGGAAGCCAGCATGGGACTGACTCAGCCCCCCCTGAATATGGGTCTCAGCCAGAAGGACTGAGCAGTCTAAGAGACCTCAGACAGTGGAGCCAGGATGTATCCCTGGAGCACAAAAGGACTTTGCGAACACATCCCCCATGGAGGGATAACTGCCTTAATCTAGAGACAGGAGAGAAGCCCTAGTCCCTACTTTACATGACCTGTCAGATCTACATGACCCCTACTCGATGACATTCCCCTACATATGGAATAGGGGTGGGGGTGGGTGGGAGGGGAGGGTGGTTAGAGTGCATGTGAGAAGGCAGAGAGGGAAAAAGGGAGGGAAGGAAAGAAGGAGGGTGGAAGGGAGGGAGGTAGGGATGGAGGGAGAGAGGGAGAGGGAACTGGGATCCGACATGTAAAATAATAAATTAAATAAAAAAAAATGCTTTGACTCCAAAATTTAAGTTCAGGGACAAGTTACTGGGGAAAAGGTTTTCTATTTTTGTTTCCACCGAAAATGAAAAGATGTGGATTCCTTCCAAAAAAAAAAAAAGAAAGAAAGAAAGAAAAGAAAAGAAAGTAGTGAATTGTTATAGAATAAGAGATAGTTGTTTGTTCAGAGTGAGGAGTAATGACAGACGACTAGGGCTTTGGAAAGTGAAATTAAACAGCTGTCAAGGATTCTGAAAAAATCTTCACTAGTTAAGATGTGGATTGAAGGAAATAATCTGGTAAAAGGATGATATAGGGTAAAGCTTTGTTCATGGTTGATATAGGCATGGTAGCAATGCTTTCCTTTCAGTCAAAGAGTATTTTTGTGGATAACCAAGAGGGTTAGGAGAGACTGCATGATCAAGATTTCTGGGCAGTGACACTGAGACATAAGTAAGGCTTTTTAGTGTAAAAATAATTTCAATAAAAAATGTGCATTCAATTGTATTCAATTTCAATAAGTGCAATTGAATCTTAACTTGTTCTGTGCTGCTTAAACAGAGTGAGTAACAAGTTAAATAGCAGAGATACATTTCTTACAATTCTTGCTTCTGAAAGGTTTAAAACAGAAGAGCCCACATCTGGTATGGATCTCCATGCTATGTCATTCCATGCTAGAGGCAAAGGGCAAGAGAATGCCCAAGGGGGTTCTCACTTGTGCATATGTCTGAGAGAAAGACAGAGAGAAGAGAGAGTAGAGAGGAAGTTAGCTCAATTAAAACTCCCTTTTCATTAAACCTCAATACCTATTAAGATAGCCAGACCATTCCTATGATACATTAATTCTTTCAGTGCTCATGAACTCATTACCACTTAAAGATACTATTTCTAAAAAATTTTCATTGAGCACTATGTTTTCAACATGTGCTTTTTGGAGAACACATTTAAATCATAGCAATGCCTATTATGTGAATGCATTTCACTCAACTGTCAGGGAATGCCTGGAAAATCCATATGAGGCTCAATAATAACTACCCTTTATTAAATAAGCAAGGGCTTATACTGGTCTCCTGAAATTCTGCTTGATCTTCCAGGTCCAGCATAAATGTGCCCTCCTGGAGAAGCTGTCCTGTAAATCAGTAACATGTTCCTGCATTCCCTCCTTGCCCTGCTGTGCTTTTGCGTTAGAGGACAAGGATGTTTTTGTATTTTCTTGGGCATTTTCTCACGGCTCAAAAACTAAATATTGGAAAACTCAGTTGAGTGACTCCCTCTGAACTTGAGAGTAGTTAATGTATTTAGAATTATTGTGGCTTTTTTTTTTCAACTCCTCAATTTCAATTGCTGCTTCTAGTATTTCAGTCTGTGCATATTTGGTTTTGTGGTGCTTGAGTGGTGAAATCTGTATCTTAGGGCAGATTACCTCAAACCAATTCAGCATTGCTGCTCCCTTCTATCCTCTGAAATGTAACCAGTATTATTGACTCCCACGAGAAAGTTCTCTTTTAACTACAATCAGAAATATGTAGATTTCCCCCTATAACGGAATGCTATTTTTGAAAAGAAAATCATTATTTTATTTATAGTGTATTTGATAAAAATCACAAAATTAGAAGCATTTGAAGAGCCTCAGACATCTCCTAAAGTCAAATAAATGTAGGTGTTTATATTAATTGTGTTAAAGAGAATGTATGATTTACTTGAGCTCATTTGAAACAAGTCACAAACAGATATCTGCTAGATTAAAAGAAACTATTAAAATATCCCCTCATCTTTTCATTGAACATTTTTTTTTTGCCAGATAATGTTTATATGGTGGAGAAATCAAGTTTTATATGGGTGTAGAGGAAGCCAAAAATAGAGATATTCTGTTTCAACCACTGCATTCTTAGTGATGATTCTGAGATGGGAAAGAAAAATGAAGCAGTGCTATTTTTTTAATTACATGTTTTCCATTCTGTTACTATTCACCAAGTATAGTTTTAGTTGCTTATAACATTCTCTACTCCTTAATACGAGATTAGGAAATGTAGTTATTTCTTGGTATGTGAACCACATGCAGAAGTAAACAAAGTTATTACATGCCATAAGACATCAGTCAGGAAACTAATATTTAGCCTATTACAATTGTAGCCATATTGGGAATGCTGAAGTGATCCATCAGCATTATTGATATTATTGCTGATTTCCTGCCAATTTTCCCATTGTGCTTAGACTATCCCCATCCCTTACATATTTCTCTATTCACAGTCTGGCAAAAATTTGCAGAGAAAAATATCCAAGTGATGGGCGCACAGCAGGTGCTGGATCAAACAGGCCTTGTTCTCTGGCCCTTGGGAAGTCTGCATGGATCAGAGGAATCCAGGGGATGCCCTTCAGATGACCTGCAGTAAAGCTGCAGAGGACATGCTCAGTTTCTTCTCAGGGATAAACAAAGTGTACATGAGGTATTTCTGTTAGCTCAAATAGGGAAATGTATCTATTACTTATCTATCTATCTATCTATCTATCTATCTATCTATCTATCTATCTAATCTGCCTATCTTTCTATCTACTGCATTTCTGTATATGTGGTTAGAAGTGGCACAAAGTAAATCTTGTCTAATAGAGCTTAGAGAAGAGCATTATTTAAAGATATAAACATGAAAGGTAAAATGCTCATGTTTTCATCTTTGTATAGACACTCTGGTTCCAAGTAAATATAATATTAAAAAAAATGAGAGCTCTGCATAGTGAAAAAAAGTTTATTCCTAGCAGTATGTGCTTTGAGAAGCTTCCTGTGAGGTATAAAATGTTGGCAGAAGTACCATGTTGATTTTGACTGTGACCTAGACAACATCAATGGTGGCTTGTAAGCATGGTACTGGATGGAAAATGTTGTCTGTTTAAACATTGTTACTTATGTGATGATTATTTCTTTTATTTAAATTGATCTTTATGGTGTTACAATTTGACAGACATATATCAAACAGCTATTTGTAAAGCACTGAATCAAGGACTGGTAATATGTAAATGAAATGACAATCAAAGCCTTGACAAAGTTTGAAATTTAGTAAATTAGCACAGGTTATAAATGGAGAAAAGAAAATTGACTAAAATGTTCCCCCCGCCCTAAATGATTTTATAAAGACAATGATTTTTGACATTTAAGCAATCTCACGGCCTATTCATCTTTTGCCATGGTAATTGTAATTGTTTGATTCATTGTAATCTGGCCAATAGATATAATTCATATATGGCTTTTAAAAGGTAAAGTGGAAATTTTGATTTTATGCCATTGACTTAAGACAAAATGTGCAACCACTGTGTCACTGTGTCTTAATGGACTGAGTACTAGCCTTCTAAGCCCAGGGTTGTAGGTTCAAGTCCCATTTGGAGTATGATGGCTGCATTATTGGCAAATTGACTAGTGGGTCAGTGTACTTGACTTCTTTCCTAAGGTTCCATGTGGAAGGATGAGAGAACCTACCTTCACAAGTTCTTTGACCTTCAGCAGGACTGCTGTGTTAATCACATGGACGACCCACAAATAAATAAATAAATTGAATTGTGAAGTAGTATAAGAAAAGAAGTAAGGAAAAGTAGGTTAAGTAACATTTTATTTAACGATTGCCTCAATGCAGTGAGTCTTCAGTAGTCACGTCCTGATTTAATTTTCAAAGTTGTGGAAATAACCATTGGGTTCATTTTCTTTAGGTTAGAAGGGATTATATAAGATTGTAAAAATCATGTATTTATGTTATTCTCTCTCCCTCTTTCCTCCTCTCTGTCTCTGTATCTGTCTCTGTCTCTGTCTCTCTCTCTCTCTGTGTGTGTCTGTGAAAAGGCAAACACCCTGTCATAGTACACACATGGAGGTCAGAGGGCAAGTCTCTGGAGCTGATTCTCTTCTGCCACCTTGTGGGATCCTGGGATCAAATTCAGGTTCCTCAGGCTTAGAGGGAAAACTTTACTTATTGAGTTGCTTGCTGGCCCTTCATTATACTTTTAAAAGTACCTTTTTTGATATTATATAAGTACATCATTTTCTCCCTTCTCTTTCCTTCTTCCAACCTCCACCCATGTACCCCTTGTTGTTATTCAAATTCATGACCTCTTTTTCTTTAATTGTATTACATATATGTGTGTATATAGATATAACTATGTAAATATATTCCAAATACCACCTGCTATATCCATATAACGTTATATTTATGGAAGTTTCCAGTGCTGACCATTTGGTATTAGATAAACAAAATTGCGCTTTTCCCTGGGGAAGACTATTTCTCCTACTCTCGGTATTCTCTAGTTGTCTTTGTGTGGGGTTGAGGAGAATGTCTATTGGGGTTGTCTGTGTACAGATTTTGTTTAGGAAACAATATTGATAAGACTTCATGGGTGTAACTTTTGGAAATTTCTAGGAGCTCAAGTGATTATTTTCTAGGTGTAAAAGTGTTATGAAATTCACCTATACTGAGAATATATATTCTACACTGAGACAAATTACTGTGAGTTTCACTCCATGTGTATCTGAGCTTTAAGTTCAGGAATTGAGCTGCAGGTGGATATGTGGGTGGAAGGGAAGCAGTGAAGAGAGGGATAGCAAGGTAAAAGTGATTTGAAGTGGGAAATGGGAAAAACAAAGAAACAAACAAAAAGCAACAAAAAACAATAACTGGGTAGGTAGTTCTGAGGGTGAGGGAAATCAACTCAGAGAGGGAGAGGAGGGTAAGCGCACAGTAAAGATGTCTGAAAAAGTCATAGGGAACCGTATCATTATCTATTTACAAAAACAAATACATAATACATGTGAATGTTTCCATCTGAGATGGCAAGGCTCTTGCCAAGAGCTTCAGACTATATAACAAAACCCCAAAATCCCAGGCATGAGAAGCCCCCTAAGAAGTTGTTGGCTAAGGGAAAATTATAGCCTTATTGCTGTTGTCTTTTTTTTTTTTTTTTTTTTTTTTTTTTTTTTTGCCTCCAAGAAGCTAAAAGAAAATGTCTTTTGCTGACAAAATCATGCACATCAGAGACAAGATTCAAACTGGATTTGACCTGAAATGATTTTGGTGAGATTGTTTTTTGATTTCTTAAATCTCTGGGAGGACCAGCTTCCATGGCACCAGAAGGCATAATGCAAGCTTCTAATGGACAGGAACAACCAATAATACTCCTACCCAGCTATGATGCCTATGAACCACAATGACAATAATGGCATAGTAACCCAGGAAATGTCATTAAAGAGAAGGCAGAAAGATTACAAGAGCCGTAAGAACAGGATACTTGCTGTGTGAAAATCTCCTAAAACACTTCACCTATGATGCCTTCACAATATTGTTGCCTAAACAAGACCCGGAACAAAGTCAGCACCATTAATCTGGGAAGGAGAAAATTTCATAGGGCCCTTGTGTTGTTTTATTGTTTATGATTTAATAAAGCCACTGAAGATCAGAATGCAAAGCTAACCACACTAGAGTACCATAGAAGCTGGGCAGTGGTGGTACACACCTTTAATCCCAGGAGTCAGGAGACAGAGGCAGGTGGATTTCTGTGAGTTCAAGGCCACCCTGGGCTACCTGAGAATAAATCAGTCTAAAAGAGAAACAGAGTTTATGCCTTTAATCCCATTTCAGTGGAACTTAGCTTTCTCAGCCTAACTTGGAAGAAAATAAAAGTTATACACTATTCTAAAACTGTATTGTCAGAAAATGTCAACTAACTAAACAATAACAAGGCTTGGTGAAGTTCTTCAGAGACATGGTTCCATCAAATGGCTGACAATTATTTGTGAATGTAGAATTAATTATAAATAAGTGTTTGCATGACCCTATGGGTGGTATTAGCAAATGTATCCTTTTGTTACAAATTTTCTGCTATATAATAGCGTGCTAAGAAAACAATTTCACTCAAAATTAGAAGCATCTACACCCAATGTAGTAAATGGGCAATTCAATTCAGAACATTTGAAAACAAGAACTGATTGTGTTATAAAAACTATATATATTTATTTTTTCCCTAGTAGAATTTCCCTAATTGTTTATGAGCAACATGGTCATTCTAATAGATAAATAAGACGTTGGACAATGCTGTTCTCTTTTGTTTAAAAAAGTGTGTGTGTGTGTGGGGGGTGTAGGCCAGAGGTAAATACACACAATCTTCCTCTGTCACTCTCCACTCAATTTTTTTTTTAGGTAGGTGCTCATTGATGGCCCCAAGCCCCAAAGCCCTGCTTGTCACCAGCTCTTCCACTGCTAGGATGACTGCAGGTGCATCTTGCCAATCATAGTTTTGTACATCAGTGATGGGGATCAGAACTCAGATACTCATGTTTGCATGCCAAGCACTTTAGCAATGGAGGCATCTCTTCATGTCTTTGCTCAACAACAAGTTATATGTGTGCAACATGAATAACAAAAACCCAGAGACAGATATTGGGGCCCAAGCAGAAAGGTCAGAGAAGCAAAGAAGCCAGGTCTCTAGTTCTTGCCTCTCCCTCAGACTGAAATAGGTATATCCTATCTTCACAAATCCACAGAGTTCAATGCAGACTGCACTTCTCTCTACCAAGCTTCAGGCTGCAATCCCCTGAGTTCCTGTCTCCTCTTTATATTCTTCTCTCCGCCCAGCCATATCACTGCTATCTACACCTGCCTATTAAAACGTGTGATACCAAGTGCTGAGATCACCTGTATGTGAGCTGTTTCTCTTTTAGACTGGATAAGTTTCATGTAATTCAGTGTGGCCTTGAACTGAGATCCTTCTGCTTCTGTCTTTCGTGTCCTGGGATTAAAGCTGTGTAGTATCATCTCCTGGCCTCTATGGCTAGCAAGTATGGCTGCTGGGGTTAAATGTGTGTGCCTGGTTCTATGGTTGTGGCTAGCTTTGCATTTTGATCTTCAGTGGCTTTATTAAATCATAAATAATGTATCACCACATATGTGGTTCCTATCCTCCCAGTCAGTTGGCAGAGTAGTAGGTGCACCTACATGTCTAAAGACTATTTCAGTATCTGCAAGAGAAGGATAAAAATCAGATGGATACCAAAGCATGCTTACTTGGTCTTAGAGTGGTGGGATAAGAATAAAAAAATTCAAGTGGATTACATGCACAGAATATTTAATATTTCAAAAAGGAAATAATAAGTTAATTTAAAAAAGAAAATTATTTAGTTGAAAACTACATAAAACTGAAGTTTTCTATTGAGTACTTCCTAGTTTCCCTCTCCCCTCCATCTCAGTCCTCTCTTGCATTACCACCATCATCTCCACCTTCCTTTTCCTCTCTATTTCTTCTCTACTCTTTGAAATTATAAATGGCATTAGAAATAAGAGGATACTTACTGAGAAGTTTGTTTTTAATTCTAAAAATTCTGTTACTCTATGAGGGGTGAAGAAAACATTTATTAGGAAATAGGTTTATGGAAAAATTCTACATTTTGCTTAATTCTCTATATTACGAAACATAAAATTGCAGTTTTAAATGAATTTCACAGATTTAATAACTTTATATATTTCTAAGAAAATAGCTCACAGGAAATTATGTCTTTGTTATACTTTTACTAGTCCTTGAATATTTTATGTGGCTAAATTACAATGGACCACCTATATGCAGTTAGTTCTTTTATTATGGGTTATATAAGATTTAAATAGATATTTTCTAGTAAATAGATATTTTCTAAGTATCAGACAAATATATAACATCCCAATTAAACTGTGTATTTTGATAGCCATCTACAAACCATCCTTTCAACAGACAAATTGTGCAATTAGCATTTTTGACCCATGCACTGTCTTCCATATGTTTTGGCCTGCCTCTCAGATGTAGCTCATTTCAAGGTCTACATAGTAGAAACAAGTTGCACATTTACCCAGCAGATGAATAAACCAATTCCCTTAGGAACAGTGCAGGACTTTCATGTTTGAGCATGTTGCTACTTTGTCAATGAGGTATTAACAATGACACCTTAATGGCAGGAGAGTCATACTTTCACCATATGCCTTATACAACTTAGTGCTGTGCCCTTTGGCTATATTTAAAAGCTCCTGCTTAAGAAAATGACAGATGAGGTCAACTTGAACTGGCCATAGACCGTGTCATAGATTAAACATTTTCTTTTCGCTTGATTGGCACCTTATTCAGGAAACATGCTAGGAAAAAGCCATGTGGTCACAGTGCCTAACTACTAAAATTGTGTATGGAATTGAAGGGATATTGCCAAGGTGCCAAGCAAACCATGATTTATAAACATCAAGGGGAGGTTGTTAGCTTCATATTCAGTCAATGAAAGTCTTTATTATTACTAAGTACATCTTATGCATTTTATATATTCACTTTCCTTAAATAAACTAAGAACTTATATTTGCTATAACCCTCACACAATTTTGAGAGTGGGAGGCAGGAGGTCTAAAATGGGAAAACAGAAAAGTGGAGAGAGGCAGGCGGTGAAGCAGATCAGGGTAATTTTAGCTGTTGGTAGACAAATCATCAACACACCCTGTTTTTGGTCTGGTGAAGTGGAAAGCTGTATACTTTTTTTTTGGAGTGCAAAAGCGGACAGCATGAATTGATTATGGTGGTGAAATGCAGCTCCAATATAAAAGAAGCTGGCCAGTGACTCATTAGTCATTTAGTGTTTTTACTGAGTTTTAGTTTTATGAAAACTGAATCCACTCCAGTTATTGAAATGCTCTTTATGGCAATTACTTAGATTTAAATATAAAAATTTAGTCATTGCTTTGAAAAGTGTTTTGCTGGCCAAGAAAGTGATTCTGAACAGGAGAAGCCTTACTCTCCCATCTTGACAGCTCTTTCTGACTTCAGGTGGAGGGTAAGCTTTCATTCATTAGCTGGAAAAGGCCTTCAAGGTAACATGAGGCACTCCTTAAAAATGTGTCATTAAAAGCAGGACACTCCTAAAGAGAAGAGGAGAGTTTATATTCAGAGAAGTTATTGATAGTTGATTATTTTTAATTCAGCTACAGGGAGTAACTAATTGTGGAGTGATAGTTTGATATTTGGAAACAAATTTGATATTTTAAACAAAACTTCATTGTATTGGAACAGTCAGACAACTACGATCTATTGATATAATTTAGCTAGTAGTTGCTTTTTCATGTGATATTATGATTAACTGCTAAAGATAGAAGATGAGTGATTCTATTAATAGCAATATGTTAATGAAATTATACTTTATTTTTAATGAAAACTTTTTTGGGTTTATCCTCACATTGAATGAAATTTCTTTTGAGCATTCCAGAAATGTGAATTTAGTATTTACATTTACATTTAGTATTTACATTAAAATTTAAGACAATTTACATTACAATTTAAGACAATGATTTCTATGTGTAAATTTTCTGTTCATTCATTTGGAATGGGGTAAATGCTCATTTATAGAGATGTACTGAACTCAAAGAGTTTAGTTAAGCAGACAGTGGGAAATAAACAGAAAACATTTTTGCAATGTTAGTTGTCAGCCTTCATGGATCTCAAATGCGAAAATGCATCTGGACTTTAGAAAGATTTAAAAATATCCTATCAGTTTTTCCTCTAAAATATTTGTGTGGCATACTCTCCCACCCCATTTACTGTACATTTAATTTTTAGAAAGACAGTCTGACATATTTAGTATTGTAGACTGTGTGGGCAAATGTTGCTTCCCCTTAGCTTGTGAATTAATGTGTTATAAACCCAGAGGCAAATTACTGTTTCCTAATTCTGGTTGCACATTCTTGGGAGGTGGTGTCTAGTAGGTCCATATTCGATTAGGTGTTTTTTCTCTCACACACTTGATTTTGGCCAGGGGAGCAAACATGACTGCCCAAAATTTGAGTAAGAGGGATTCAAATAACAGAAATTTAAGAAGATTTAGTAAGAGCTTTCCAGTGGTTGGAATAAAATAAATTGGCAAGGCAAAATGAATACAGATAAAAATCAAACATGAGTACTTTCCCCATACTTTCTCTCTCTCTCTCTCTCTCTCTCTCTCTCTCTCTCTCTGTCTCTCTCTCTCTCTCTCTCTCTCTCTCTCTCTCTCTCTCTGGTTTGGTTTTCGAGACAGGGTTTCTCTGTGTAGATTTGGATCCTGTCCTGGAACATGATTTGTAGACCAGAGCTTCTCCTGCCTCTGCCCCCTGAGCACTGGGATAAAAGACGTGTGCCACCATGGCCCAGCTCTCAATACACTCTTGTTACATTATGATTATAATGAAAAGGACAGATGGCATGATAGTTCCACTGAAAGCAAAATCATAAGGTCATTTAAATATGAATATTTCATGTTGTTACACTAATTTAGTTGCTATTTATATCATATTGTAAAGTAACAGAGTTACTGTACAATAATAGACATTGTAAACTAACAGCCATATTGCAAAGTCTCTAAAAGTGCCAGGTTTCATGATAACTTTATTTAGACATGGAATTCTCTTTCATTTAACCTTCTTTTTTATTAACTTTTTATTTAAATAAAAAATCTTATTATACATACCAATCCCAGTTCCCTCTCCTTCCCATCCTCCCACTCCTCTCACCATTTTTTCACCCTACCCTCATCCAGGGAGGGTGAGGACTCCCATAGGGGATCATCAAAGTCTGTCACATCATTTGGGGTAGGACCTAGGTCCCCCCTCCCCCGTGTCCAGGTATGTAGACTAAGAGAGTATTGGGAATGGGCTTCAAAAAGCCAGTTCATGCACTAGGGATAAATACTGGTTCCAGTGCTCATAGATTGTTCCCCATAGACTGTTCAAGCCCTCCCTACTGACACCATGTTCAAGGGTTCTAGTTCTGTCTTATGCAGGTTCCCCAGCTGTCAGTCTGGGTCCCTGAGAATCATTTGAACTTATTCCAAATTAAGATTTATTTAATGATAGATGCATGAACTCCTTCTATAATTGGAAACTAATTACAAATTGAATTTGTTATGTTTTGGTGCTTTGTTATGCCATATTGTGCTTAGAAATTATTACAAATATTTGTCTTCCAAAAGGTCTTATTTGAAAAGCAATGACTATCTCTTATTAAATTAAGGCTAATCTGGAGCTAGAGAGATAGTTCAACAGTTAAGAGCATTTGTTCAGTTCTCAGCACCCTTGTGGTGACTTACAATTACCCAAAACTCTGGTTCCAGGTGTTCCAACACCCTCTTCTGACCACCATGGAAGCAAGGCACTTGCATGATGCAGGTACATACATGCATGAAAAATACTCATATACAGAACAAAATCTAAAAAATTAAAAATTAAGGCAATCTCTGAGCATACATTTAAAATACAATTAAATTGAAAAAGATGTAGAAGAAAAAAAGATGTAGAAGAGTTTATAATTATCTTGAAATCGCAATGCCAGGGAAATTTAAAAGTCAATAAAATTGCCATGATGAAAATGTAAGTGTTGAATCATTAGTTTTTATTACTAGTGCATATTCTATGACTTGCACTTGGAAGACAATAAAGTTTGTTGTCTAAAAATGAGGTTAAAAAATATAACAACAGGATGTTCTAGAGATCACCCTCCCAATTCTAACCTAACAATACAACTTCTCAAAAGCCCTTTAGAAACAGGCAGATCTATTTGAGTTCAAGGTCATACTAGACTACAGAGCAAGTTCCAGGGCAGATTCTAAAGCTACACAGAGAAATCCTGTCTCAAAAACAAACCAAAACAAAAACAAACAAAAAAGAACTATCCAGAACAAGCAAGTTTATACAAGCAAGTTTGGAGGTAAGATCAACTATATAGAGATGAATTTTACTCAAAAGACCTTTCCTCCAAGTTCCTACTAGGAGAAACTACTAGAATGGGGGCATTTCTGGGTGATGTGAAAACCTAGTGCCATGGAAACTCTCTAGAATTTATGAGGGTGACTCTAGCGAAGACTCCTAGTAATGGGGGATATAGAGCCTGAACAAGTCATCTTCTGTAACCAAGCAAGACTTCTAGTGGTGAGACTGGGACATCAACTCAGCTACAAAATTTTTAACCTACAATTTGTCTGACCCATAAGATATTCTGGGCTAACAGTGGCAGAGAACTTGTGGGAGTAGCCAACCAATGACTGGTCCAACTTCAGGCCCATGCCACAAGAGGGAGCTTACATCTGAAATTGCCTAGATGGCCAGATAGAACCAAATATGATTTAACCCCTCCCTCCCACCAGAAGTCAATGAAATTATTTCTGATGATATGCACTGACCAGAGCCTAACCCAGTCATCATCAGAGAGGCTTCATCCAGCAACTGATGCAGAGTCACACAGCCAAACAGTAGGTGGAGCTTTCTGAATCCTGTGGAAGAAGGGGAGGAAGGATTGTAGGAGCCACAGGGCTTGAAGACACCATAAGAACAACTAAATAGGGCTCCTAGGGGCTCAGAGAAACTAAGGAGACAGTTATGTACCCTGTATGGCCTTGAGTTGGATTCTCTGCATATATGTTATAGTTATGTAGCTTGATGTTCTTATGGGTCTTCCAAAAGTGGGAGTGGGGATTGTCTCGGGCTCTTTTGCCTACTCTTGGGACTACTGGGTTGCCTTATTCAGCCTTGTTATGAGGGTTTATGTCTGTTCTTATTTCGCATTGTTATGCTGTTTTCAGTTGATATCTCTGAGAGGCCTGCTCTTTCTAAAGGGAAACTCAGGAGAAGTGGATCTGGTGAAGAAGGGAATGGGGGAGGGACTTGGGACTTGGAGGAGTGGAAGGAGGGGAAACTGCATTCAGGATGTAATATATGGAAAAGAATAAATTTAACAAGAAAAAAAGAAAAGAAACTCAGCACCAAACTTCTCCTTCAGGAGGAAATAGAACAGCAGGGAATGTCTACTATTTCAGCTTTTGTACACCTCCTAAAGAACTGGTTTCTATTTTCTGAATTGGAGCATGCTATACTTTGGATCTTGAATATACATCAAAGACCATGTGTTAAAGGGTTGGCCAACAGCTACAGAACCTGCTGAGAGATTGTAGAACCTTTAGGAGGTGGCCCCATTGGAAGGAAGTTAGGTCATTGGGTGGTTGTCATTAGGACCCCAGCTCATTCCCTGTCTCATTTACCACACAATCTTATTGCAATGAACTATATTGTCACAGGCTGAAAGCAACAGGGATAGATTATAGTGGAGGGAAAGCACAAACTACTAAATAAAATGGACTTCTCTTCACTCTAAGTTACTTGTATCAAACATTTTTTTTCACAGTGATAGAAAGCTAACTGACACAGAGTACTAATATGTACTGATAGAACTTGGGATGCCTAGACGCCTTTGAAAAAATAATAGAAAGTTGACAGTGGCCAAATGCAGCATCAGAGAAGCTGAAGTATGACCAAGAGAGCCCAGCATAGCTTGACTGACCGTCAGAGCAACTATTTATCAAGTGGCTTCTAACTTTAAATAAGAAGGGAAATATGGGGTGGATTTTTGATGCAAAGCTTTTTACAGGGTTATTTGAAGGACTGATTCTCTATCTCCTTACTTGGGGTGCTGATAGAACTGGAAAATATTGGGTATCTCAGGACTATCAATAACAGAAGAGTTCATGAGCTTGCTGCAACACCAGAGAACCGACAGCATTCTATATAGACACTGGAAGAATCAAGAAATTTCCTGCTATGGAAGCTGAGTAAGGACTCAGATTGGGAGATTTCATCTCTAATGCCAAAAAGGATGAATCCAAAGGAAAACTTTGAAAAGGACCCTGGGCTCTGTAGCTAGCCCAAAATATATCATTATCATTATTGGAACTCTGGTTCACAAAAACAGGGAGAAATGGATGTAATGTCAGTTGAATATAATTGCTGTAGAATATTATTTTAAGGGGTGTTAAATTTATTTGTGCACTGGGATATTTGTATGATGAAGCAAAGATGTGTTTTACTAAATAAAATTAACCTGGTGGTCAGGTGGCTGGGTCAGCAACTTAGCTGACAGGAAATTGTAGGGAGGAGCCAGGTGGAGAAGGGTTTCTCAGGAGTGGGCAAGCAGGAGCACAAGAAATTCTTGGGAGACAAGAAGAGGTGAGCTGCATGTTCTTCAACCTTTCTGGAAGCAGGGTTCTACCTCAACTTTTTAATCTTGAGTTCTTTAGTGGGACAGAGATTTAAATAAGTTTCCTTAGCAGCTTTTAAAAGGTTGGTGTCTCAGGGAACAGATTCTCTCAGGCTTTGACTTTTGTGGCCTAGCAGCTGTTGGTATCAACATAGTGGCAGTTGCTGAAAAGGATAGCCATAGCTTAAAGGCAACAATAATTAAAAAAGAAAAACAAAACATAGTCAATAAATTTAGACCAATAAACTGGTAAATATAACTCAAGCAAAGAAATTAAGAAATCTCCAGAAACATACCCAAAGAAGCAATAATCGTGAATTATCTGACAAAGAATTCAAGACTATTATTTTAAAGAAGCACAGTACATTTTAAAAGGACATAATGAGCTAGCCAAAAGTAATCATAAATAATATATTAATAGAATGTCAACAGACATAAATTATTTTTTATATATATTTATTTTATATAACCAAGTCCATTTATTTATTTTTAACTTTTATTTATTTTATATAACCAAGTCCATTTAAATGAAGACAAACATTTATAGACAATATTTGGGAATTTGGGCGTCGTTCTTTCCAAACTTCTTCCTGCTGGTAAGGAGCTCTGTCATGGGGGATTCTAAGATTCAGAAATCCTGGCTGGAATCTGTAAGGCTGCTTTGTCCAGCTGTTTTGAATGTAGGATCACCTGGTACTCTGTTTCAGGTGGTCTGGCTTGATAAAACCACATTAGTCTGGAAGGAATCCACATCTTTACATTTTCTGTGGAAACAAAAATAGAAATCCTTTTCCCCAGTAACTTATCCTTGAACTTAAATTTTGGAATCAAAGTTTTTTTTTTAATTTAATTTATTATTTTACATGTCGATCCCAGTTCCCTCTCTCTCGCTCCCTGTCTACCTCCCTTCCTTCCTCTCTCCTTCCCTCCCTTTTACCCTCTCTGCCCTCTCACATGCACTCTAACCACCCTCCCCTCCCATGCCCCCACCCCAATTCCATATGTAGGGGAATGCCATCCAGTTGGGGTCATGTAGATCTGACAGGCCATGTGAAGTAGGGTGTAGGGTTTCTCTCCTGTCTCTAGATTAAGGCAGTTATCTCTCCATGGGGGATGTTCGCAAAGTCCTTTTGTGCACCAGGGATACATCCTGACTCCACTGTCTGAGGTCCCTTAGACTGCTCAGTCCTTCTGGCTGAGACCCATATTCAGGGTGGCCTGAGTCAGTCCCATGCGGACTTCCCAGCTATCAGTCTGGTGGCCCTTTAGCTCCTCCTTGTTCAGGTAAGCTATCTCTATGTGTTTCTGTAGCCTGTTCTTGTCCTCTCCATCTGCATCTGTGTTCTAGTTTGACTCAATGTTTATGTATGGGTGTTTACTCCTGTTTCCAGCAGGCATTAGTTGAGGGCTCCATGGATAAGTTAGTTGTTGATCTCACTCTCCAGGAAGGGCATTTATGGTAGCCAATCCATGGAAGCTCAAATTGTTAGTTGGCAGCAGTCTTGTAGTTCTCTAGACCTTTCTTTGTGTTCAATTTTATCTTCAAACCAATATTGGCTCCCCCCCCCTCTCTCTGTCTCTGTCTCTGTCCCTCTCTCTCTCCTATTCCTAATCGGGCTCAAACTTCCTGGTCGCATGTGTTTTTCATTCCTCCTCCTCATTTTCTCCTACTTCTCTCTCCATTTGCTGCCCCCCCCCCACTTCCTCTGTGCTCTGGGGGACTTGTCCCTTCCCGGTTCTATGAGGGACTTTATATGAATCTCTTAGAACACAACTTGTATCCTAGTTCCTCTGGTTTATCCTACCTATCCAAGAGCATGGGAGGTCTTTCCATTTTCTGGTATCTTCTTTAATTTCTTTCTTTAGAACAACAAAGCTCTTATTATATAGGTCTTTTACTTGTTTGGTAAGCATTACACCAAGATTCTTTATGTTGCTTGTGGCTATTGTAAAGGGTGATGTCTCTCTGATTTCTTTCTCTGTCTCTTTGTCGTCTGAAAAAAGTAGGGCTCCTGATTTTTTTGAGTTTATCTTGTATCCTGCTAGTTTGCTGTAGGTGTTTATCAGCTGTAGGAGTTCTCTGGTAGAGTTTATTTGGTTGCTTATGCAAACTATCATATAATCTGCAAATAGAGACAGTTTGACTTCTTCCTTTCCAATTTGGATCCCCTTGATCTCCTTTTGTTGTCTTATAGCATTAGCTAGAACTTCCAGTATGATATTGAAGAGATATGGAGAGAGAGGGCAGCCTTGTTTTGTTCTTGATTTTAGAGGAATCAGCTTATGTTTCTCTCCATTCAGTTTGATGTTGGCAGTTGGTTTCTGTATATTGCTCTTATTATGTTTAGGTATGTTCCTGTTATCCCTGATCTCTCCAAGACCTTTATCATGAAAGGGTGTTGAATTTTGTCGAAGGCTTTTTCAACATCTAGGGAGATAATCATATGGTTTTTCTTTTTCAGTTTGTTTATATTGTGAATCATATTGATAGATTTGCATATGTTAAACAATCCCTGTAATCCAGGGATGAAGCCTATGTCATAGTGGATGTTTTCTCCTATGTACTCTTGAATTCGGTTTGCCAGTATTTTATTGAGTATTTTTGAATCAATGTTCATCAGGGTTATTGGTCTGTAGTATTCTTTCTTAGTTGTGTTTTTGTGAGGCTTGGGTACCAAGGTGACTGTGACCTCTTAGAAAGAGTTTGGCAATGAACCTTCTGTTTCTATTGTGTGGAATAATTTGAGGATTATTCATATTAATTCTTCCTTGAATTTCTGGTAGAATTCTGCACTGAATCCATGTGGCCGTTGAAGGCTTTCGATGACTGCTTCTATTTCATTGCAGGTTATAGGTCTATTTAAGTTTTCTGCTGTTCTTCATTTAATTTGGTAAGTGATAGTTATCCAGAAATTTGTTCATTTCCTTTTAATTTTCAATTTTTGTGGAATACAGGTTTTTAAAGTATGACCTGAAAATTGTCTGGATTTCCTCTGTGTCCGTTGTTATGTTCCCCTGTTTGTTTCTGATTTTGTTAATTTGCATTTTATCTCTTTGCTTTTTCATTAGTTTGGATAATGATTTGTCTATCTTGTTGATTTTCTCAAAAAACCAACTCTTCGTTGCATTGATTTTCTTGTGTTGTTTTCCTGGTTTGTATTTTGTTGATTTCAGACCTCAAATTGATTATTTCCTGGCATTTCCTCCTCTGGGGTGAGTTTCCTTCTTTTTGTTCTAAGGCTTTTAATTGTGCTATTAATTCTCTAATGTGACTATTCTCTGTTTTCTTAGTGCAATGAACTTCCCTTGTAAGACTGATTTCAAGGTGTCCCATAAGTTTGGGTATGTTGTAACCTCATTCTCGTTGCATTTTAGAAAGTCCTTAATTTCTTTCTTTATTTCTTCTTTGACCCAGGTGTGGTACAATTGCTCATTGTTCAGTTTCCATGAGTTTGTAGGTTTTCTGCTATTTGTGTTGTTGTTGAATTCCAATTTGAAAGCATGGTGGTATGATAAGTTATAGGGGACTCTTCCAGTTCTCTTGAATATGTTGAGGTTTCTTATGCCGCCTAGTATGTGGTCGATTTTAGAGACGGTGGAGCAGAGTAGAAGGTATATTCTTTTATGTTTGGATGGAATGTTCTATACATGTCTGTTAAACCAATTTGAGATATAACTTCTGTTAGTTCTTTTGTTTCTTTGTTGACTTTCTGATTTGTGATCTTGTCTAGTGTTGAGAGTGGTGTATTGAAGTCTCCCGCTGTAAGTGTGTGAGGTTTTATGTGAGGTTTGAATTTTAGTAGTGTTTCTTTTACGAATGTGAGTGACTTTGTATTAGGGGCATAGATGTTCAGAACCGAGACTTTGTGTTGATGGATTTCTCCTGCAATGAATACGAAATGACCATCTTCATCTCTTTTGATTAATTTTGGTTTGAAGTCTAACTTGTTAGATATTAGGATAGCCACGCCTGCTTGCTTCTTGGTTCCATTTGATTGGAAAATCTTTTCCTAACCCTTTACCCTGAGGTAATGTCTACCTTTGAAGCTTAGATGTGTTTCTTGTATGCAGCAGAAGGATGGATTCTGTCTTCGTATCCATTCTGTTATCTTGTGTCTTTTTATAGGTGAGTAAAGACCATTAATGTTGAGGGTGAGTAAGGACCATTGATTGTTGATGCTTGTTTGTTTAGGTTTGTTGTTGGCAGTGGTATTGTGAATATATTTGTTCTGCTTTACCTTGGTTTCTAGGGTAGTTAGATTATCTGTTGCCTGCATTTTTGTGGGCATAGTTACCTTCTTGAGTCTGAGTTTTCCTTCGAATACTTTCTGTAGGGCTGGATTTGTAGATACATATTGGGAAAATCTGGTTTTGTCATTAAATATATTGTTTTCTCCATGTATAGTGATTCAGAGTTTTGCTGGGTATAGTAGCCTGGGCTGGCATCCGTGGTCTCTTAATACTTGTAGAATATCTATCCAGGACCTTCTGGCCTTGAGGGTTTCCATGGAGAATTAAGGTGTAATTTTGATAGGTCTGCCTTTATATGTTACTTGTCATTTTCCTTCGCTGCTCTTTATTCTTTCTTTATTCTGTATGCTATGTGTTTTGATTATTATATGTCGAGGGTTCTTTTTTCTTTGGTCCAGCCTATTTGGTGTTTAGTATGCTTCTTGTACTTTCATGGACATGTCTTTCTTCAGATTTGGAAAGTTTTCCTTGATGATTTTGTTGCATATGTTTTCGGCATCTTTGAGCAGGGCTTCCTCACCTTCCTCTATGCCTATTATTCTTAGGTTTGGCCTTTTCATGGTGTCTCACATTTCCTGGATGTTTTGTGTTAAGGATTTGTTGGATTTATGATTTTCTTTGGTCGATGAATCTATTTCTTCTAGTTTATCTTCTGTGCCTGAGATTTTCTCTTCCATCTCTTGAATTCTGTTGGTTATGCTTGTGTCTGTAGTTGCCGATTTTTTGCCCAGTTTTTCTATTTCCAGCATTCCTTTAGTTTGTGTTGCCTTTATTTTCTCTATTTCAGTTCTATTGTGCTGCTCAGGTGAGGTGTAGGACCCTCTCTCCTGAGAGCTTCAGCCAGAATGTGGCAGGACCAGTTTTCCCTAGTGTTGCTGTCAGTGAGAGGTGGACTCAACTCAATACAGCCCTCCTGTAGGTCTTTGGTGGTATCAGAAGCCATGGACATCAACAGAGACTGTGGCTGCCTCAGAGGCATGAACCCAGCAGCTGCCCAGGCCCAAACAACACCATGGCCCTGAGTGTCAATCAAGCCATCCACCTCAGCCTGCTCCTCACTTCTTTTGCCTCCCCAGATATGTCTCTGTGCAAAGGACATGAAGCATTCTGTCTGTCCCGCACTCTCTCTCTCCTGTACCACACCATACATTTGTTCATCATAACAGCGCCCATCTGCTGGGCACTGCAAGGCATATATGGACTGGTGTTTCCTCCATAGAACCCGGGGTGCATAGCCCCAGGCCTGCGTGTGGGTCTCCTTTTCCCACACAGTCTATTGTGGCACTGGGCAGGACCATGCTTCCTCATCATAAATAGATCATAATGATGTCCAACTGCCTAGTGCCAAGTAGGCTCCTGGTTGGTGTGGAGCTGTTGCTGGAGTCCTCTAGCAGGCCAGAGTTAGAAACCCCTGGCTGCGTTTGGTTGGGTCTTGCCCACCCCAGCCAGATGCACGGCATGGGTTGGAGCTTCAGTTATTTTCCATGTTTCTATCTTTTTATTGAATTATATTTTCAAATCCTGGGTTGTCTTCTTCACTTCCATCAGCCGTGTGTGTGTGTGTGTGTGTGTGTGTGTGTGTGTGTGTGTGTGCTTGAGCATCACTTAGGCATTTAGTTTCTTCAAGCTTATTCAGATGCATCTTTGTGTATTTTTTAAATGTCTTGAATTTTTCATTGAAGTTTATTACTGTTACTTTAAATTCTGTATGCTGGGTTTTATTTATAGAATTTTCATTAGAAAACACTTGTATAGGACTAGTGGACTTGGTACTGTATTTGCCGTTCATGTTTTTGTTTTTATAATTTGACCTGAGCATGTGGACTTCCTTGTCTGTGTATGTGTGCTCTGTGAGAATCTGTCTTGCCTTAGATTGAGCCAGTGCAGGAGTTTGGAGGCCAAAACAAGAGGACGAGCTGTTGAGTTGGACCAGGCCAATGGTTCTCAAATCACTCATCTGGAGCCTATAGGTGCTGAGGGGGCATGGTGGTGAGGGAAGAATCAGAGTGGCTCATTGGAGATAGCTCTGGAACAAAGAGGGTTCATTGGGCTGTGTATCTGGAGCCAGGCTGGATGATGGTGGAAGGATGTAGAGGCAAGTGTGGAACAGGGAAGAAGAAACTGACACCACAAAGGTGGCTTGAGGACAATAAAAGATTTATGGGAGTATTATTCCATCTTATATGAGGCACTTATATTTGTGTGTTTGTGTGTGTGTTAACTGTGGAGGTCCTGGAACCAATACTTCAATGATTGCTTATACCTTGAGGAGATTAGTTTTAAATGTAAATATGTAATGATGAGAAACAGAGAGACCGGAGGGAGAAGGAATGGGTGATAGGGAGGGAAGGAAACTGAAGGAGAGTAAGAGGAGGATGGAAGAAATGAATGAGGGAAAATGAGAAAGTGTGAGGGCAGGCATTTAAGGACGTTATTAAAATAACCAGAGAGACCTAGGCTGGATGTTCAAGAAAGTTGCAGCCTGATTGTGAAGTTTCCTCTTTCTTAATGAGGGAAATCCTTGATCTATTAAGGCTTCTGATGGTGAACGAGGTCAACCTGTGTTGATGAGTGTGAGCTTCTTTACTTACATGTCCATGGGTTTAAAAGGCAATCTCATCCCAAAGCACCCTGTGAGAGACTGGGACTGAAGTGTGACCAAGTGTCTGGACATCATGGTAAATTCAAGTTGATGTATAAAATTAGCGACCATTTAGTCTGGCTAAGTTTCATTTCCCCTTTACCTCCTTGGTCAAATGTGTAGACAAATAATAAAACTACTCACTTTGAGCTTGTTCTTGATATTTGGTTTCAGACCACAAGGTGCTGTCTCTGGGGACTAAAGCCAGATCATTTTGTGAGTGGTGTGTTCATCAGTGACTAAAATTCTGCACATTGATCACTGAATCCTTATTCTGTGTTTACATATTGAGTCTTCCACCAGTTTACTTGAGGCAAAACCTTCACATTTTTGAATTCAGGTTTTTCTGTTTCTGAGGTCACATGTTTATAATTTGAAAAATTCTTTTCTGTCTTAGTTACTGTTCTATTGCTGTTAAAGTATACCATGGGTAGAGCAGCTTATAAGAGAAAATATTTAATTAAGGACTTGCTTATAATGTCAGAGACCATGACCATCATGGTGAAGAACATGACAGCAGGCAGGCAGTCATAGTGATAGAGAAATAGTTAGGATCTCATATCCTGACCTGAAGGGAGCATGTGGAGAGAGACTGAGACTGGTCCAGGAGTGGACTTTTAATCTCAAAGCCAACCTGTAATGACACACCAGGCCACACTTACTAATCCTTCCCAAGCAACTCTACCAGGTGGGAACCAAACATTCAAATATAATGGGGCCATTCTCATTCAAGTCATCATATTTTCTGTCCGTAGTCAAGACTTCAAGAATATTTTTATTTCATTACCTGACATGGGCAATGTCTAGGAAGTGATTTTCTGGTAAAGATTAGAACATGGCAGAAGCTTTATTTTCTACTCTGGTTTGTAAGCAACTTAATGTTTTTCTTAATTTAGAAAGAGTCCTTACATCATGTGACTATCAGCAAGTAATGTTAAAAAAAATTTGGGAGAAAGATGTAATATTATGTGAAGAAGCAATTATCAAATATCAAACGACATTGAATGGGGCCCATCTCCTACACATTATAAAAAGTGCAATACAAAACTCCTTCCCAGGTTAGATTAGTATCAATTAATGTTTAAGCTTTAGCTCTCAAAAGTCAAAGGAGCTATGAAATAATATTTTGTATTTTTAACATCCAAGCCACTTGAAATCACTTGCTATCATAAATAGCAATTAGGAAGAGACATTACTTTCCATTTCTCACATATAGTTCTGTTTTGGAGACTTTCTTGTGCTCTGGGATTCTTCAAGTTCCATTGATACTTTTTGATGGATCCAGTTATATTTTCTTCTTAAGTTGTTCAAAATGCTTTACAGCAAATAATTATCCATACTCCTGACAGTCATGTTAGATAAAAAGTGCATTGCTTTATGCACCCTCTCTATATACAATATTAGAAGAATTTCATAAATGTTGAGATTTTCTCAAATTAAAAAATTAATTGTACAATGGAATTTCAAAAATATAAGGCACCAAAGAATTTTATAAGCTAATATAAGAGGGTATTTTCCATGTCTATTTTTACGTGTATAGAAGTATTAACACACTTACTATAGCTTTTATCACTGGTCATTAATTTTGTTTTTGACTTGCAATTTTTATTAGTTCTTAGACAATTTTATGCAGTCTGTTTTGATCATATTTGCTCCTTTCCCTCCATGTAATGATTTTATAGCATTGATACCTGTCTAAATTAGGATTTTTAGTGCTGTGATAAAATACCAAGGATAATAGTAATTTGGGGAGGAAAGGGTTTATTTCGGTTACACTTCCATATCTACCATATCAAAGTTCATCACTGAAGAAAGAAAGGTCAGGAATTCAAACATAGCAGGGACCTGGAGGCAGCAGCCAATACAGAAGCCATAGTAAAGTGCTGCTTCATTAGGTTACTCCATCATGGCTTGCTCAGCTGCTTTTTTATAGCACCCAGGACCAGCAGCCCAGTGTGTCACTGCCCACAGTGAGCTTGGTCCTCCTATATCAATCATCAATCATGAAAGATTACCAGATGCTTACCCGCAGGTCAGTCTAGTGGGGGAATTTTCTCAGTTGAGGTTCCCTCTTCAAATGACTGCAGTTTGTTTCAAGTTGACACAAAACTAGCCAGAGCACTACTGTACAGAATGACTGGGGACTGTTCATGGACACGACTTTAGAAGTAGCTTATGTAGCACAGATGAAACCATTCTGTCACACCTCATCCATTTCCATCCTCATGTTTCTCACAGTCCAGGCATCTAACTCTCTTTGGACTTATTGAACATTTTCTTCACTCTATCCTTTCTTTGAAAATGAATAAACCCATAGAATGAATGTCCACTGCATAAATGTTCACAGTGTTGTGCATGAAGATAAAATACAGTACAATGTTAACTATAAAATACTGTATATTATCTGGTAGAGTGCTCTGTAATATAAAAATAACAATTTGAATTGATTTAGGAGTTGAAAAATGTTATTTTTTCTAATAAATTATTTTTCCTAATTTTTTTGGGGGGTGACATGATTGAGCTTCTGGATTTATGTGTTCATCCTTAAGAACATCTATTTTCCCCTCAAATATTAGCAGCAACACCACTATAAGGTTAAAAATGTGTTAGTGGTACAACTCATTATAGGAAACCTCAGGCTTATATGTAAATACCATTTTTAAAATGTAAAACTAAAATATATCAATTATGTAATTGAGGTAGTTCTTTTATGGTTTTAAAGGTATGAGATAAGCCACATAGATAAATGTTCTCATATTGCTACTTTGATTTTTCTAATCTCTTTTTCAAAAATCTCTTGGTTGCTTTACAAAGAACAAAATCACAGGAGAAGGAAGTGCCCACTGTGTTAGTTTATACACATCCAGACTCTGCGTTTCCTTGTCTTGGGTTCACTGAGGCAATATCACAGCATGGCCTCTGTATAAAACAAGCAAAAGATAACGGGAGTACACTAAACTAGAGTAGGTCAATTTAAAAAAAAAACTTATTAACGAGCAATTACAGCTCAGTTGTTTTTGCTTTGTGTGTTTGTGTACAGTATTCAGCAGTTTACCATTGCCAGGTTGATTTTTTTTCTTGAGGTGCTGTTTTCTGGAAATGTCCAAGGAACTTAGGAGAAGTATCAGAAACCAGCATCCAAGGAGGCCTTAACTTGTCCTGTAATGGAAATTTAAAACTTTTCTCATAGAAATGAATCATAGTTCTATCTTTATTGAAAAAAAGAAAAGAAAAGCTCTTGATATCAATGAAGCAAACCACAAGCAGTAGGTCTGACAATGGCATAACGAAGCCAGGCCCCCATTGTGGCAGAGAACAAAGGCAACGACCTTATTAATAATGGGCCAGTCCTATGGTGAGTCTGGGTGGGTAAACTGCTGTCTGGATGTAGACTGTTCATTCATGTGAAGTAAATTAACACTTCCCGGGCACCAGGGTACCATTAGGTGCATTGAAACAACTTATTTACTGTGGGCATCCTGGTGACCTTGCATACTCCGCATCATTGTAGGATTGGGTCTGATAAAATCACGTGGTACCGACAAGGCAGACCTTAGAAATTTTTAACAGTAGCTCAGTGAAGTGGCAGAGATCCAGGGTAGTTAAATCAGCTGGTTACTTCTATAAATGTAGTGAAAATTTCATCCTTAGTTTCTGTAAGGCAGAGAAATTAGAACACACTAATAATCCCTGATGACAAATTGCCTGCCCCCCCCCTTTGTTTTCTGTGCTGCATGATTTTTTTTCCAGGCTAATTTCATATTCAGGGAAAAGAGAAGCAAACTAGTATTTTCTTCATTTTTTGAAGCAAAATTTAAGGATGAACTTGATGCCCGTCTTATTCTTATCACAGGCTACCAAAGAGTTAAGACAACAAAACAACACCCCACCCTCCAAAAAACCCCTAATAATTTACAGCTAGACCAACAAGGTAAAAAGAGCGTAAAACCTCATGGTATTAACAAATCTACCTCAATTGTACACCTATGACTTAAGAAAAACAATTATGTCAGCCGGTAAATTAAGAGATGTATGCATTTTTTTTTTTCATGTAGGATCACTATGTAAATAGGTTAAATTCGTTGTGTGAGAAATAAACACTTCTTTGGTTGTTTATTTTGATGGTTATCTAGTATCAGTGTTCTTTATGACATTTTGTTCTTCTTCTTTTTTTTTTAACTAACCATTAATCACCTATTTATTTTAAGCTGAAAGCAAACTTTGTGTCCCTCATCGAATGCTCAAAATTGGATATATTTGAGCTACAGAAAACACCAAATTTTATTGAACAAATAGGTTGTCTAACAAAAATAAGAAAAATGTTAGATCTGGAAAATGACAACATCATTATACAAGCCTGCTTTGTAATCTAAAGGCATTTGCTTACCTAATCCTAAGGGTTTATAAGTGAATTTTTATGAATATGGTGTCTGCATTGCAAGCAATAGTACCCAAATTTGTATCGCCATTAAATGAAATTATTAAATGATTTCCCTTTGGCTGAGAAAAATGTGGTCATTTACCCTGTCTATCCTTGAAAGACAGTTGTAGCCACACTTATAAAATGATACAGACAGGGATATGAAACAAGAATGTGGTTTCTTCGCTGCTCTAAACCTTAGAGCAGTGGAAGCAATCACCACAATTGCTGAGTGCGAGTTACACTAATTTCTGTCATCAACAAATTGATTAAATTCAAAGAGGGTAAACATTTTTTTTCTAACTTGTAGCATTCTCAATGTTTAGAAACAGCCTTTTCCTCACATAAAATTGAGAGTTCATCATTTTAAAAAAACTTCCAAGAAAACAAATGTATTTTTCACATTTCCTTTCATTCTGTGGAGTGTGATGCTAATCATGTGCTTTTCACATCGCATGTTTTTGTTGTTGCTAAAACATAATGGCTAGTCTTCTTATTCCCAGGCGTGAGTTCATCTAATCCATCCAAGGCATTTTAGCACTTAATTCCAGTGCCAAAACATCTGGTCTGTAAAGTTCAAACAAAACAGAAAAACAGCTTAGATGCTTGTTAGATCTAAATAAATTCACTAAAAGTTTAGTTTTATTTTATAAATCTAAATGAATAAATTATTTTAATATTTAAGTTAAATATTTTGCCCTTCTCTCTCAAAATTTTAATCCCTCCAAACTCATTACTCAATTAGCATTTACTCATAAAAACAATATGCTGAATTCACATGTTCAGAATATTCCAACATGTGTTGACCCGCAGTTGAAGTCACTATGAGATGCTCACAGAGGTACTTGGGCAAGGCAGGATGTGGAAGATAGTTTTTGGACTTAAAATGAGCCTTGCTGAGCCTTTTTTATGATCCTCTGGTAAATATAGAGGAAATGTGTCATCTAAATGTTCTCAAGTTGAATCTAAGTATCATTTAATTTAGCTTCTGAAACCCACCCTTTTGTTGACATGTATTATATAAAAGACCAGAGTTTTGAGTTTTAAACTTAGAAAAGGCCTTTAAAAATGTACCATAAAATTCATCTTGGAAAATTAACAATGAATTAATTTACTTGGTAGGATAGTAAAATAGTAGTTTATCATTTCGGAATCAACATCCAAAGCAGATATCACCATCTCATAAAATAAACATGCACGGAAAGGGCAACACACACATTAGCTGCAAACTGAGCCTGTATCCAAGGCAGTATGATGATAAGAAAGACTCGGTATGGTGTGATGTATAATCGAAGCCATTAGCCATATGGTGCAGTGTGAAGAGGCTCTCTGTGGCTAAATAACAGATGTATCTTATATGGTTTATTAAATAGTTATGCAATGGGAAGTAACACTTTCATAATTATTGGCTGTTTTGAAATATTTTTGTTAATGTTGCTACATCGACTGAGTTGGAAGAAGCATCCTTCATGAGGTCTGCATGCTCGTGAGTAGAATAGAAATTAGCTGTAATATTGAAGATTTCAGGGCATATCATTGAGGCATGCCACAGGGCATTTAGAAACGCAGGGTGCATTCCTTTCAGAGTTGCTTCTACCTGCCACCTGTCAGTACAAACATTGCTCTGTATAGAGAATGTCCTATTTTTATGTATTTTCCACAATCAATACAAGCAAAAAATAAATAAATAAATAACAAGTACAATATCAAGAGTCCTTGTCATGTTAAGAGGCACAGACTACTTAAACGCCCCTCCACCAACTCCTCCCCCCGAAAAAAAGCTTCCAACATTACTTTGGCACATTTCTGTGCTATGGAAAATTTCCTTTTAAGGGAATTATTTCATTCATTCATTTCCCTCTAACCTGTATGTCTGCTAGGTGGCTTATACTTTATTAAACCATCAGACTACTCTGGTCTACACAAGGTGTTACTTTGGTCTAGTGTGCTGGTTCTGCAATTGAGCTCGTTACAGGACAGGCAGCAGTATCACAAGTAAGGTAGTGAAGTGGCTGTGATTGTGACATTCTCGCCATGGGATCACTGGGCAGCTGCAGCTGCCATTGAGAGACATATTTTGGTGTGATAAAACATACTGGAACCACAGTGTACTTGCATAAAATCATTTTCTTGGCTAATGAAGTTAGGGTTTCTTTGAAAGTGGGTCATATGGATTTTGAAATTTTGAAAATTTGATAGAAAATTATGGATGCCATTTGGGTTAAAAAACAGAAATAAAATGAATCAAGGGCAAATGAATAGTGCAAATAGTATCCATGGATCTTACTGCAAAATTACACTGTCATTTCTTCATGTATATAATTAAAGGCTGAAATGGCATTCTAACACAATAGACATCATTCATAAAAGAACTGATTTTTTGTTATTTTTGACTCAAAATAATTTAACTATGTTTATGATATCGATTCATCTGCTTTGTTTCATGAATGCATGGCAGAAATCTTTAATAGATAACACATCCCTTTTAGTGTTTTCCCATTGCTAAGTGGCCAGGAACATTCCAGATGGAAAAAACCATAGTCCTCAAGTGAGACCAAAACAGAAAAGAACCTCTGGAGTGAAGCCCAGACTGCCGCATAGACGATCAGCACAAGTCAGAGACCGATGTGTTGTTTATACCATTGAATTCTTAAAGCTATTAATCATTGTTTGCTGATTAAAAATAGATCATAAGATTTATTATGTCACAGATATTTGTATTGGGACAAAATTAACTATTTCAATAATATCTAAGGTAATTTCATGTACAAAATGTTAGGCAAAGCAAAGAGTTCTAAAGCCTCTTGTCTCAAATGAGACTCATCAGCCTATTTGTGATTTCTTTTGCTTATTGGTGAGTTGGGTTATTTGTAATCCTCTCTTGCTTTGCTTCTGGTCATGAGCTTTCTGGCTGGAATACACAAGGGAGTTTATGGATGTCATTTTCATGTCTGAAATAAAGTATTGGAAAACATGTGGTGAAAAGCCATATAGATATGTGTATAATGACAAATTTTGACAATACAAATTACATAAAACATTTAAGAAGAAAAAGCAAGTGATAGTTAAAAAATTTATATTTCTATAAACTTACCAGATTTTTTCTAGTTTCTCTTCATGCTTGGCTTACTGTGCTGGTTCCCAAAGACTTCAGATAGTTTGCTTAGAGTCTTGCTTGTTCACGGAGGTATACCCTGCTTTAATTCTTCTTGAGATATGTGGGGAGGGGATTGCATGTTTCAAGCTGGTTAGTCTAGTGGAGATTGTCTGTCTTAAAAACAAGAAAGGAAAGAGAAAACAATATCGAGGTTCTAGTATTTAAATATTTATTTTATTATATAAACATATAAAGTATGTATTAAAGTATTAAAGAATTTAAAAAATGATGAGAGTTCAATATTACACAGAAAAAAACAACTGTCAAAAGTTGGTGTGAACTTTGCTTTGCTCGAAGGTCTTAAGAATAGCATGGGCATTTAATAAAATATGAGAATTGATTCAGTTTGAGATCATACCCCAAATAAACATATTTCTTGAGTGGATACAAAAGAATTTGGCAGGAGGGAAGTTATTTTGATATACAGAGTTTTTAAAATGTGGGATGTGGTTGAATTGAGTGAAGATTAAAATATTTAAAGTAGATTTTAGCCTTATGGGAAATGTTTTATTTTCTAGAGCTATCTGATATTAATTGTATATTTAATGTTTTCTAAGAAGGAAGCTACTAGCACTTTGTAGGCATTTATGTTTAAGTATAGACCCCAATTTTGGGCCTCTTCAGGCATCTTTCTTGTTTCTGGTTGGCTTGCTAGTTGGCTTGCTTAGTTGAAGCATACTATCTTTCACTGTCAAGAAACACGTTTTTGGTTTTCATTTGTAAAACTGGCTGTACCAAGTTTCATACACACTTTTGTGTATGTGTGTGTGTGACATGTGATTTCCCCAGCTTTGAAACTAATTGGCTGCCAGCAGAACTTTGACCTTCAATGTGCTTTAAAAGCATGTGCAAGTAGAACCTAAATTTCTGTCAGATTTGAGTCAAGGTTTCATACTAAGGGACAACTGTCCCAAGCATAACTTTCTTTTCATTCTTTCTTGCAATACTTTGGGAAATCTCTAATTTGTTAATCAAAATCCTCAGAAGAAGCTTGAGTCTATTCCCCTGTTGTGTAATATCACTTCAAGTCATATTTAAAATAGGACTGCCATTCAGAATGAGACATGACACTAAATATTTTTATTTCTTATCTGAATATTTTTGTTTTATCAACAATACACATATACCTTGATAATTAAGAGAATTATGCATTTCTCACTCAATGAAGGAGGAGCAAAGTAAGGTTATAAAAAGAGGAGCGAATAAGGGGGACTTACGAGAAATTCTGTAGGTAATAAATTGAGATGGTATATGTGGCATCCACATTCTTTTATTTCTTCAGACTAGATCTTGAAATTAACCAGATGTGTGATACTTGGTGTGATGTACAGAGTCTTTTATTTACAAACAAACTAAAAATAGAAATAAGGAGAAATCTAATTGTTTAAAAAGCCCTAAGTTCATCTTGTTACACAAAGCTTCATCCAATGGCAAATGAGTGTTTGCCTCCCCCACCATTATGAACAGTCTGATTTTCATTGATGAATGCAGCTGGCAAAGACTGCTGATCCAGGTGTTTTACTTTGTCAGGCATTGCTAGCAGAGATACTGTTTTAATTTTCACCAGTATTTGTAGTGTAAATGAAGGGCAACCTATTGTAAAATAATGCTAGGAAGATCAAAGAAAGGAATCCCAACTACCACGCTAAAATCATTCCAGGGAAATGTTTTTGATTGTGGTTACTAATGTAATCAAGCAAGAAACCTTCCTAGAAGTTGAAGTTACAGCAGAATTACTGTTAATGTCACACAGACATAATTGATAATGATATGGCAATAAAGTTATGAACAGATGAAGACAAGGGACTAGTAAAATATTTGCAAGGAGCCATATAGTTTTGATTGAAGTACTACATATATTTTCTTAGACAAAAGGATCAGCATTGCAACTGAAGATTTAGATTTACGGCAGGAGGAGGGGAGCATAAAGGAAGAACACCAAAGTGATCATTAAAAAAAAAATCTTTGATTTCATTCTTTAAAGACCAATTACGTTTTGTCCTCTGTGGGTGAAAAAATTCTTAATAGCGAAATCATTGGAAGACTTTTCTGATTCACTTTATATTTAGCAGATTACAGCTTTAGTCATCAGCAGGAAAAAGCCTCACAAACTGACAGACCTGAAATCATGTCCTTTGATTGTAATTGACAGAAAAAGCATTTAAGGGAAAGAAAAAAATATTTTATTCATCTTTGATTACACTGTGATGTGATTTGGTGACATAATACAGCTGAGAACTGAGGCAAGAAAGGCAATAATTCCTGCTTGAGGATTTGACATGATGTAGCCCTTTAGTCATCTTCATGCCAATGCCTCCAGCTACAATAGTCGCCTTGATGGTGCCAGACAAATAGATATACAATGCATTAGAATTTAAAAGGCAAACAGCTCTAAAATAACGTTTGTTAAGGCAATATATTTCAGCCTTAAATGCCTGACAACTACACATTTGACTGGACCTAAAATTAAATCTATTCAACTTAAACATTTTGTGATACAAAACTACACCCATTTAAGCAATGCTTTCTTAAAATAAAAGAAAATAAGTGGATATACATAATAGCTCTTTAAAGAGATGAATTTTAAAGAAATAATATATCAGTTACTTAGAGTGTATACTTTAATCCATCCATAAAAGTTGAGCTTTATTTAATATTCAGAATAAGAGTTCTCCTTACCCTCTATCATGATTTATGTACCTTACAGGTCAGCTGTTATAATCTAAAATATTTAATAAAATGTATTTATGCAGATAGCAATGTCACAATTGTTGAAAAACACAGAAAAGATAATGCCCATTTCCTTTCCACATATTTATTTAATTGAACAAATTTATAGTCAAGACTTTGAATAAAATCTCTGGAGTCTGGTTTTATATCTTCAATGTCCTAGAGGAAATAATTTCTCTCTATTTATTTGTAAATAACTTAAATATTTAAGTTTTAAAAGACCTAATAAAATAATGAAATATTTATGTTTTGTGAAGAAACAAAAATGTCAAAAATGTGTAAAATGTACAGCTCACACAAAATTAAATTTCTACATTTTAAAAGTCAAATATCTGAAGTTTGTCTTTATATATTAGGAAATTGTGATACACTGAGAGGCAGGACTTACATTTTTCAAGGGAAGATTATGAATTGTTACACACTATGATATTTATGTATGTAAATCAACTATTTGAATGTGCACGTTAATTGTGTCTTAGAAATGTCAGACTAATTATAAACTCTTAGGATGTATTTATTTGAATGTCCCCAAAGCTGTTTAAAGCTAAAAATTTCAATTTAAATTTACCACAAAGAAAGCATGTAATTAATACCTTTAAGTGTTATGTACATCTCATTTCCACTAACATAGTTGTGAGCCAAAATGCTTTTAGCCTATTCAGAGGACTTCCAGCATAGTTCAGCATTCTGGATCATTCTACTGTCCAAGAGTGCAAGAGGATATGCCTCCCCAGAAAATTTACAGTTATCTCCTAACACATATCAAATTGGTTTAAAGTTATAAAACAGAAAATTGAAGACATTCACATGCCAATCAACTTAGATTTCATTCTGTGGTAGCAGCTGAATTTTGTGAGAGATTAACTGTCTCCCTTCTTCCCCTGTCTCCTAGACTCCTCCATGCTGTTTTTGCCTTTCTAGTTTGATATACTCAAAACTCCTTCCCATTTGATTACTGCGACCTGTTGGAACTTTGAAGATGTAATTGGTATATATGTAGTATAAATTCACATTCCATGTTAAACAAGATGATTGTGATCTAGATGACTGTTACTTCTTTACATAAAGGAAGAGTGTCAGTCATTTCATTAACATTCATTTATGTATATGCATATATAAAGGGGATGTTTGAGCTTCAAATTTTTGTAAACAATAACATAAGGAAAGTAATATTTTGCAATTGCAAGGTATCATTTTAGCTGGCTTTTTTTTTCTAAGAGAAGAGGATTCTGCTACACTATTTGATATTTCTCCCCCCATTTTTTTTTTGTTGTGAATCTAGATTTTCAGGATTTTTATTGCACTTAGTTAATGTCATGAATCATTTCACCACAGAGAGTTTAAACTCAGACACTGTAAAAAGCTTGTTGCAGATGTATTTGGAGTGTTTATATAGACAGCACTTATCTCAATTCATGACCAACAAAGTGGTTGTCTATGTTGTAAAAGCAATTTTGGTGTGTTGAAAAGGGAGGTTTAAATAACCATTTTCTTACTTAAGAGTATCTTGAAAAAATTGTCTGAATTTTTCTAGTGCATTTAAGTAAAACATAGTTTTTTTCTATTATTCTCTCATACAAAACACCCCAACCATAATTTTTTCCCTCCCTTGACACTTCCCCTCTCCCCCATATCCACTCCCCCTCTGTTTCCCTTCACAAAAAAGGAGCAGGCATCCAAAAGACAACACCGTAGCACAACAAAACAAGATACAATAAGATAAAGCAAAAAAAAAAATGTCCTGATATTGAGGATGGACAAGCCAATCCAATAGGAAGAAAAAAGTCCCAAGAGTAAGCAAAAGAGTCAGAGACACATCCACTCCCACTCTTAGGAGTACCAACAAAACCACCGTACTAACAGCCATAACATATTTGTGGAGGACCTGGTACAGACCCATGCAGGCCCAGTGCTTGCTGCTTTAATTTCTGTGAGCCCATATGGGCCTTGCTTAGTTGATTCAGTGGGTCATGTTCTCCTGGTATCCTCTATCCCCTCTGACTCATACAATTTCCCTCACCCTCTTCCATTGATTCCACAATTAGGAGGGGAGAGACCCAAAGGAGACCTCCAATTTAGATTCCCTCTCTGTATAATGTCTGGCTGTGGGTCTCAGCACCTGCTCCTATCTTCTGCCAGAGAAAGCTTCTCTTATCATGACTGAACAAGGCACAGGTCTATGAGTGTAGTAGATTATTATTAGGAATAAGTTCATTGATTTTTTTTCCTTATTCAGTTTTGGTACTACCCTATGTCTCTGGGCTATCTGGTCACCAGTTCCTGGCCATCCAGGTAGTGTTAGAATATCTTCCTTCTCATAGCACAGGCCTCAAGTTAAACCATACATTGGTTGGTCACTCTCACAAATTCTGCACCATCATTGCTCTAGCACATCTTGCAGGTAGGATAGATTGTGTGGAAAATTTTGTGACTGGGTTGGTGTCCAGAGGCCTTTGTTTACGTAACCTGCAGAGGGCCTTCCTATACATACCATAGAGACTAGAAAATAAGAGAAAAGTCTCCATGCAGGCACCTGGTTGACTTCTCTATATTCAATAGCTGTATGGATCTTGTCCTCTGCCATCAGGCCCTGTTGTCAGTTTTTGGAGAGCAACTCTTTGCCATAGCATCAGTTTGGGTTGTTTGGAGATTTCCCTTGGCCAATAACTCAATGAAGTGCAACCCAGCCCCACCACTGGAAATGTTGCCTGGCTGTGAGAGGTGGCTAATTGAGATTCCACATCCCCCATTACTAGGAGTCCTCACTAGGATCACCTTCATAGATTCCAGGGAGTTTCCACTACACTGGGTTTTCTCACCACCTCCTTAGTACCCCCGTCAATTTCAGCCATCTCTCCCCACACTCTCTCCTTCCTTTCCATACTAACAACTTCAAAGAATACCCGAAAGTTCTGGAACAAAATAAAGTAATCACATCCAAGCATAGTAGATGGAAAGAAATAATCAAACTCAGGACTGTAATCAATAAAATAGAAACAAAGAAAGTAACACCAAGGATCGATGGAACAAAAAGATGGTTCTTTGAGAAAATTAACAATACGGACAAACCCTTATTGAAAATAACTAAAAGTCAAAGAGAATATCCAAATGAACAAAATCAGAAATGAAAGGGGGAACAAAAAAGCAGACACCTAGAAAAACCAGAGAATTACAATGTCATACTTCAAAAAGCCATACTCTACCAACTTGGAAAATGTAGTAGGAACAGATAATTTTCTTGATAGGAACCACTCACCAAAGTCAAGTCAGGATTAGATACACAATTTAAATAGGACTATAACTTCTAGTGCAAAAGAAAGTAAAAATATAAAATTTCCCAACCAAAACAAAGCTCAGGGCCAGGCGTTTTAGTGCAGAATTCTATCACACCTTCAAAGAAGTTTTAATGCCAGTGCTCCTCAAATTATTCCACAAAATAGAAAGAGAAGGCATATGGTCAAATGCATTTTATGAAACCACAGATACCCAGTCTACAAAATCTTTAGCAAAGAAGGAAAATTACAGACCAATTTTCCTTTATGGACAAAGATGTAAAAATACTCAAATAAAATATTGGCAGACAAAATAAAAAACACATGAAAAAGATCATCCATCATGATCAAGTA
This sequence comes from Phodopus roborovskii, assembly GCF_943737965.1. Taxonomy (NCBI): domain Eukaryota; kingdom Metazoa; phylum Chordata; class Mammalia; order Rodentia; family Cricetidae; genus Phodopus; species Phodopus roborovskii. The sequence goes on along the minus strand of NW_026125295.1, from coordinate 29,009,885 downwards.
GGTTTCATCTCATAAATGCAGGAATGGTTCAACATATGAACAGCTGTCAACGTACCAACTATATAAACAAACTAAAAGAAAAAATATAATTAACTCATTAGATGCCAAAATAGTTTTTATCAAAGTATTTTATTGCCATTTACCAGGCAACAATAGCATAGTACAACTTTAGAAAACTATTAAAACTTTGTTGAGTATTTTTCATAATTTCCTCTCATCTCCTTAACATATATTTAGCTCTTATGGATAGAACAATGTGTGGAAAATAAGGAAAAGTGCATTAAATGTTGTATGTAATATTTAATCTTCCAATATTTACTAATACCTAAAGTGTTAGATAGAATTTGAATGCTTTTTATGATTTTCATTTTGAAATTCATATAGAAACATATTTTGTCTAGGAAATTTCCTCTGATATAGAACTCCCATTACTAAATAAGAGTAAAAATATGGATATAATGGCTCACTAAGCCAAATAATAAAACCTGTCCTCATCTGTATTAGTTAACTATTTTTAAAAGTTTTTTGAAGGGGAGGTGTGAATTCTCTGTGTAACAGCACTGGCTTCCTTTCTTGGAACTCACTTTACTCGGTAGACCAGGCTGGCCTCAAACTCACAGAGGTCCTCTTGTCTCTACTTCCCAAGCCCTGGCATTAAAAGCTTGCATCATCAACATCTACCTAGCTTCAAAGGCTTTTATACTTCTGGGAATGTTAAAAAAATAATGTCTAGTAAGCATTGACTATGAAAGACCAGAATTTGGTCCTTAAATTTTATCATTAAAAACTCTTTAAAATAATTATCATTCTATTTATATTTATGTTATTATAATTATATATCATTGCTATTATAAATTAAAAACTAACACTAATATTTATTAAGTTAGCTTATGTGGATAGAAAATTTATAGTGAGATTTTATTTTAACTGAGCTAAAAGTTAGAAAGAAAATATACTTACCAGTAATCATTTAAAACTAGATGTGTGAGGTGGCTTAGCAGGTAAAATGCCTGATGAGCCTGTTTTCATCCCTAGGATCCATGGTGGAACGAGAGAATATGCTATCAAAAGTTGTCATCTGATGTCCACATTGGCATTGTTTCTGTGGCTCATGGTGTGCTGTGTGCCTGTTCTCTCTCTCTCTCTCTCTCTCTCTCTCTCTCTCTCTCTCTCTCTCTCTCTCTCTCTCTTTAAAGCACACACACACACACACACACACACCAATAATAATAACTAAAGTAAAAATACGTTTCAAAATTGTTTATTTACTTTTCTAATGATTATTCCACATAGAATGAAATGTCATCATTCCAGAAGAGCCGGACTTCGGTTAGTTTAGAAATATCAGACTGACATCTGGGAAACCAGCATAGATCCGAACCTGGGCCCCTGAATGTGGGTGTCAGTTAGGAGGCCTGGATAGTCTATGGGGCCTCTGGTGGTGGAACAGTATTTATCCCTAGTGTACAAATGGACTTTGGGAGCTCATCCCACATAGAGGGATACTCTCTCAGCCTAGACACATGGGGAAGGGCCTAATCTGCTCCAAATGATGTGACAGATCTTGATGATTCTCTGTGGAAGGGCTCATCCTTCCTGGGGAGCTGAAGGGTGATGGGATGGGGGTTTAATGAGGGGCATGGGAGGGTGGGAGGGAGAGGGAACTGGGATTGATATGTAAAATAAGATTGTTTCTAATTTAAATAAAAAGAAACAAAAACAATAAATCTGCCTAAGCAATTACCTTATTCTCTTTACTTCCCATGAAATTACATGTAGATTTTGTCAGAAAATCAATAAAATGATTCCATTATTTGAAAATTGTTTCTCACCTTGAAATCTGGAATAGTTGTAGTGTATTTTATTTGGTGAGATATTATTTATGATTTATTAAAACTTGCCTGAGGATTCAGAAAATCAAAATCAGCCTCAACTTATAGAGATCAGGCAGTGGTGATAGCATCCATAGATCTAGACAGTAGTGGTACACACCTTTAATTCTAGGATTCAGTATTAAGAGGTGGATGGATCTCTGTGAGTCCAAAGCCACCCAGATCTGCATAAAATTGATCTAGTCCTAAAGAGAAACAGCTCACACAAAGATGATCTCAGCACCTGGAATCACATGCCTTTAATCCCAGTACTAGAAGGGTATAAGAGGAGCAGTGTCTTCAGTAGTCAGTATCAGGCATTCATTCTCTAGCCACATTGAGGGTAGGAAGACATTGAAGTCTCAGGTATCTCCAGACATGTTGAGGAGAGGTTAAAGTCTGAGTATTGGTGGAGCCAGCACCGACTTTCAGTCTGAGGTAGAGTGAGAGCTAGAAATCAGCTGCTTTGCTTTTCTGATCTTTAGCTTGAAGTTTAAACCCCAATGTCAGTCTCTGGGTCTTTTCCTTATTCTTGTTGCAATTATATTATTTAAGGATATATGATATTTTAAATATTTAAACAAATGTTACTTAAAGTAATGTTTACCTAAAGTTTCCTCATCATATTTCAGGAAAAGTTAAATGAGCAATAAACTATGTTGAACAAAAGCCAATTTTTATGAAACACTGCAAGAAGTGTTCTGTTGGCTATAACAAGTATGGATGGCATTTCAAAACTGGGAAGATAATGTGCATACGACCAGGCAAACTATTTAACACTTTGTGTTGATATGAAGATAGGTTTCAACCCATCCAGAGAATGATATTGTTATTTGTCTAAAGGCAATAAATTTTATGATTTCTTTTTTTCTAAATACACATGATCTTGTAACAAAAAGGTCACCAATAAACTCAGAAATTTGGCAGAGTAAGTTATCCCAACTCTCTATTACCATGCATTCTTATATTAACATCATAGTATTAGATAACACTGTAGTTCAACATTATAAACTAATATGTGCTCACACTTTGATGTTACTATATTTCCTATTACACTAGTACTATTTTTAAGGATATGTTACAAATGGAAAAAATGAGTTATGCTTACAAAAATCAAATCCTTAAAATTAACATTTGAATGAAAGACAATTTTTGGCATAATTATAGTTCACATTCTACATTCAATGCATTTTGATATATGGCTAATTATACCTAGTAATATCCTTTAGTTGAATTTTTGTTAACAACAATAACAAATTGTTGCAAAATTAATTCTTTGGTACAATTTAATATTAAGCAATGTGATGTCAAAGTGAATTGATTTCACTTCAGACTGCTTGTGCTCTGGCTTCCTCTGTTCATGTTCTAATTGGTTATTACAGGTCACTTTAGACCTTAGTTTAAAAATAAATTAAATTGGTTGCAAGGTGCATTTAGTAGAAATGGCTTGATATTTTCAGCTCATGGGGCTTTATTTAAATAAAAAATGGTGAAGTAATGCAATCATCTTTGGTTATAAAAGTGATGGATGAATTGAAAACATTTTTGAATCAGGTCAATGGCACTGATGATTAGTGCATTGTTAATCAAGTTCCTCAGATTGCTATCAAATGCTTTAGCTCTTTTGCTCAGGCTGGTGAGAGGATCATGAATATTAAAGAGATTCAAATGGATGTGCTCTCATGTAATATGGAGTATTACAAATGAAAAGACTAAACGAGTACAGACTGGTACTCTATGTACTCCTATATCTCTTAAGTAAAAGAAATGCCTAATCAACTTCTTTGCTCAGACATAGAAACCAAAGACAAAATTCTCTTTTTCCTTTTCTTTTCTTTCCCTATTTTTCCTTTTCTGGTAATCTAAGTACACTGACAAACTATTAGATGTGGTTCATGAAAAACATTATTTTTAAATTAAAGGTTTACAATTTAAATGTAAACACCTCATGACACAACCTCAACACTTATAAAATTCACACGAGAAATGTACAATTGAATTAAAAAATAATTTCTAGAGCTGGGATTTTGGCTTAGTTGGCTTGCCACTCCAATGACCAGACTTTGATACTAGCAACCATGTTAAACAAAACAAAACAAAAACAATCTGCCTACAGTGAGTGCACTAGAATTCCAGTGCTGGCAGAACAGATACAGAATGATTCCTGGGGACTTGCTCACCAGACAGCCTACATGAATTAGTGAGACCCAGGTTAAGTAAGGTCCTGTTTAAAAGGTAGGGTGGGCAGTGGTTAAGGAAGATTCCTGACATGTTCTCTGGCCTTCACATGTGTATACACACATACACAGATACAAACATGTATAGATACATACGTGTTCACATATGCACACAAAACTACTAATGTCAAAAAATTTCAAAATGTTTTGAATAAGTTTATGATTTTGTGTTTACCTCATTTGTAGCTATCATGGGGCACACTCATCACAGGTAGTAGGTTGGACATCCCTTAAAGGTGTGTCCAGCTATAGGTAGAGAAAATAAAATATTACACCATAAAAGATTATAGTACAACAAACTTACATGGTTTGAATTTCAGCATACATTAGAGTCTTTGTGCTAAGAAAGCACCTGCATCTTCAATGAGACATATGATAATGTAGCACTTTTTATGACCTTTTACAACTTTTGTCATTAGACATATGGTAGTGTATGATAGAAGATGGTTGTAGAATTTTGACTTATTTCTAAGAAAAAATTTGGATTTTTTTTTGTCAACATAAAGATTAACCATAGACAACTCTAAATGTTTGATTAGGGGTTTAAGTACTTTATTATTGTTGTTTTGAGGCAGGGTTTCTCTATATAGCCCTAGCTGTCCTGGAACAAGTTCTGTAGATCAGGTTGTCCTTGAGCTCCCTGATTCTCCTGCCTCTGCCTTCTTAGTGCAGGGATTAAAGGCATGTGCCACCACACTGTGCATCATCTTGTTAAATGATTCATGTTCAAGATAACAAATGGCAAGGTCAAGATTAAAGTTAGGATAGTCTAATTTGCAATTCAATTTAAATTTTGTTAATAATTCTTAATAGTGTGATTTTACATTAGAATACTTGCTCTGAGGAATCATATTACACTTTAAGAAAGAATGTAACAGAAAGACTAATTTAATAATGGTTGGTAACTAAAAATATTTTGAGAAGAAAGTAAAATTTAGGTTAAAAAAAAAAAAAGGAAGTTAGAATATTCAAACAGATCTTGAAAACTGGAAAGGGTCAAAGGTGGAGAATTTGCCAGGGATCAGCTCATGAATATCATGAAAAGATTTGGAATTTTATCCTAATAGCAGGAAAAATAAAATCTATTGGAAGGTTTTAAGGCAAGTTTAAATTGTCAAATACATATTTTTTCAAAGTGTAACCTGATAAAGAATGGTTGAAATATCATAAAAATTTGGAGATTAAAATCATTTAACAAGGCTTTATAGTCCTACATGTAGAGAACGCCTGTGATTTGGAACAAATTTTTGTCAGGCTATACGAATGGCAATGAACAGAATTAAAATATACCATGTATTAAAATTGAAGCAGCAAAATTTGTAATTAGTCAAGGGCATTTGTGAAGACAGCTTATGCAAAGTGACTTACAATACAGAAATCAACTACTCCAAGAATTGTGCCATTAAATCAAAACTTTGGGTGAGTGGAAACCTTGTTGAGAAATCAGTGATACCAGAAGGGACAAACATGGGTAGCAAATCTCAGCTTAGTTTTAGCTGCTTTGTCTTAGAAATACTATTAAGCACTGACGATAGTACATTCTTAGTTGGCAAGCGAAAAGTAAGCTCCGCAGAGATATCTGATGGGAGCACCCATGAGGCTGTTTTAAATTTTGGTACAGAAGTAATGTCCTAGAGTAGAATTCTAAAAGCCTTTAAAATATACAACTTAATGAGACAAAAAGGTGTAGTCCGAAAGAAGATGAGGTAGGCTTGGTATTTCAGAAGGGGGTGGGTGAGAGAGGGGGGTAGAAAGAGAGAGAGAAAGAGAGAGAAAGAGAGAGAGGCATAACAAAGACATCCATATTTTCTAAATTCCTTTTAGATAGTTGAAATGTGTTCCTTTCTGGGTTGTGTTTGTGTCACAACATTCCTGTAGCCATGACTATGAACTCATCAGGAGTCTTTGTAGATGTGTAAGGTCATGTCAAAGTTACAGTAAGTGTGTCTTTTAAATCAAAAGAGAGAGTAGATGCAAGTATAGCTAGACATCTTCAATGAAAAGATAGACAATATCATATATCAACAAAAATTTCACATTTGATGGAGGGGGGATGGAGAGAGATTGGATATAAACAATGAAGATAGGAAATTTTGGGAGTGTGGCAAGGGAAAGCAAGCAGGGGCCAACACTAAGGAATGGGTACCACTGATGGTAGTGAAGCAAACTGTTCAGCTGAGGCCCATAACCAAACCAGCACACTTCTTCTTTTTCATATAAATGTATAATGTATACATACACACATATTTCTAGATATGTCTGGACATTCCAATGTCTAAGGCATGTATCCTTTGTCATATATGTGCTTTGCTTCTTTATTCCTTTAGTGATTTCCATAAGCATCCTGTTCTTTAAAACAATGCAAGTGAGTGAATATTTGGCAGTAAGATTAAATGGAGAAGAGTCAATCTCTTTGAGATAGTTTTATTTTCTAACTTAAAAATGTTTTGAAAGCCAGGTAGTGGTGGTGCATGCCTTTATTCCCAGCACTTGGGAAGCAGAGGCAGTGGATAGCTGTGAGTTCGAGGCCAGCCTGGCCTAAAAGAGCTAATTCCAGCTGACCTGAACAAGGAGGAGCTAATGGGCCCCCAGACTGATAGCTGAGAATCCAGCAACGGACTGACTCAGACCCCCTGATCATGGGTCTCAGTTAGAAGGCTTGGGCAGTCTAAGGGACCTTGGACAGTGGAACCAGGATGTATTCCTGGTGTACAAAAGGACCTTGTGGGCACATCCCCAATGGAGGGATACTCCCTTAACCAGTAGTCCCTACTGCAAATAACTTGACAGATTTAGATGACCCTTCCTGGAAGGCATCACCTTACATGTGGAATGGGGGTAGGTGGGAGGGGAGGGTAGTCAGGGGGGGCATGGTAGGTGGAGAGAGAGGGAAAGAGACAGGGAGGGAGATGGAACTGTGATCAATATATAAAATAAAAATAAAATAAAATAAAGAGCTAGTTCCAGAGAAAGCCTGTCCCAAAACACAAAAGAAAAATATTTTAAAACAAGTTCTTGCTATGGAGCCTAGTCTGGCATCAAATTATAGAACAGATTGTCCTTCTTGGTTCAGTCTCTCCAGTCCTAGAGTCATAGTAACACTTACCACTTCATTTTTTCCTCCTCCTGTTCATTGAGCTCTCACTCAGTGTGTATTGACTAACAGTTCTCTCAAAAGAACATAAACTGTATGATTCCACTTATAGAAAATGTACAAAAGATCTACAGAGAGAATAAAACTGATTGCTGTTTACGTCAGACTGGCAAACTATAGACACTGAGAGATAATTGCTGTTGGATGGAACTAGGATTTCTTTTTGTGCAAGGAAAATGCTCTAAAATTATTTGTGATAATACTTGCATTATTGCATTAATATACTAAACACAATTGAACTGTACCATTTAAGTGTGCGCATACTGTGTGGTATGTGAATTGTATTTTAATGATATTTATCATTTTGGTAAAGCAAAAATTTAGAATTTTGAGTAAATAGGTCTCACCATAATCAATAACACCATAGCATAGCTCTTTACCTGCTCTTACTTTGTTTGACTTCCTAGATAGTTCAACTGACATTTGATACTGGATGGCAAAAATTCTGAAGCACTGAAGTTCCTGAAAATATTTGGCAAGTTAACATCTTAAAAGTCTTTCAAAAAGCAATTGAAAGTGACTACAGACCCTGATTGAAAAGTATACTACTTCCACAATGTAGTGTAGCCCAACAATAATTTATTTTGAAAGCTGTAATTCACTTTTGACATTATCATTTGATGCCTGGGATGCTTTCAACTGTAATGATTGGCTCTGAGCTACAATGGGAGATTTCCTGAGAACATTACTTCTTAATAACAGCAGTCAGAAGAGTACAAAGTAAAATGTGTGGAATCACATAGTTGAAGTCCAAAGCATTCAGTGGCATAAATCAGAACAGCAATCTATCATTAAAAACATTGTAATCCTTGGGTTGTGAATGAGCAAGGAAAGAAGACCCTAAAATAAAATAACTGAGATTTCATTATTTTAAAATGTTAGTGTCATGTGCCTTATTTAGCTAATCTCTGTAGAACAAAAAAGGAAATGATGGTGAGAGCTTCTTATTGAGTCCTGCTGACTCTCTGTAAGGCTCGAGGCTATTTTAACCAAGCTGAGTCTGTAATTTTAGAATTCACGAAGGGGTTTGATTAAACTTAAAGGTTCGCAAAAAAAAATAAATAAATAAAGATGCAGATGATGTCAGATGTTAATGTCACCTGTACCTGACTCACCATCTGATCATCAAACAGCAGTAAAGATCCTGCGGGAATAAAGAGATTTAGATTTCATTTTTCCTGTTCTCAACATGATTCTCCCAGCACAGCCTTATTACAGTGAAAGGCTTCCAAGATTGCCTGCATATTAACAGAGGTGATAGGGAACCAGAATTGAATTCTTAATAGGAGATGAAGTCTCACTTGCACCCCATTCTTAGTGACAGCTGATTGATTTTTTTTAAGTAGGATTAGGTTATGTTACTTTGCTTGGATGACTTCTACTGGAAAAGTTTTTAAAACAACCCTGTAGATATAGCACTCATTACTTGTGCCTAATTAAACTAGGAAAGCAAAGAGTAAAGCTAAAATAGCAGTATTAGTGTCACATGATAACACCTTCCTGGCTCTCCACATCCTCCCTAACTTAGGTGTATAGGCAGGAACCCTGTCTCTAAGCCCAGCTTCTCTCCCTTGGAGGTCAAGCTGTACCTGAAACTGAGTTTGTATTATATTGACTCATGAGTGTATTAGATCATAACCAATCTTCCCTCAGATTTTAGAGAAAAGAACACAAACAGCTGCTAATGTACAATAATTAGTATTTTATATGAAGACTAAGCAAATTGAAACCGTTCAAAAGTAAAATTTTGACAATGCAAGAAAATTAGAGTTATTTCTAGATGGCATTTTCTTTCCCTGAGGATTAGGGGGTTTCGAACTAAGGATGAAATGAGTCGGACATGGGTAGGAAAGGGAGCAGGTAACAAAAAGCATGTGGGAAGGAATGTGGGTCACAGAAACTAAAGAAAAGAAAAGGAAGAGAAGCAAAGGGAGGGGGTGCTGGTGGGTGCCTGAGTGGTCACCCCTCAACCACAGGATGTGTTACTGTATCAAAGCAGAAAAGAATTTGTTAAATTTGTATAATTTAAATTTCTTTCCTCTTGACAACATAGCTGCTTAAAATGCACAGTAAATACCTCATTACTAGCTGGGGATATGTGCACTTTTCCTTGTTAAAAACAATGCATTTGCTTCCAGATACATCTATTTAGTAGACCTGCAAGGAAACTCTCCCTTGATTAATGGCATTAATCATCAATTTAGGAGGAAAACCTGCTTAGATAATTTAAAATCTTTTCCTAATGAATCTTTTAATATTAGAAGGTTGCATGACCTTCATTAAGAGATGTATGGAGATGGGGAGGAGTCAGCAGAGGAAACACTGCATGCATATCTCACTAAAGAAAACAGAACCTGGGTTTGATTGCTGTGCATTATTCCCACTCATGAACGCTTCCTGCCTGCCTGCTTTTAGTTCAGTCAGTTTGATGATTTGTAAAGACTCATCGTATGAAAGAAATGTCATGTTTCATGTATCACAGGGAATGTTTTCCTTCTCTCCAGGGCCAAACTCTCCTTAGATGAGATTTGTTTGCTAGTATAATCGTCTTAAAAAATGTTGCATTGTAGAAAAGTTTGTAAAGGATCAGTGAAATAGAGTGTTTAGGTGCACCATGCTCAATATATTTCTTTTTTGCATAGCCTGTAGTGTTGGATATTTTGGTATGAAAAGCCACATTTTGTGGGAGAGTATTAATGTCCCACTGTGGGAAGTAATTTAAAGCAGAATTATTTTAGATCGAGCTCAAGTATATTATGGTAAAGCCAACTGACTGTTTAAAAATAAGTCACGGAGGTTTAAAGAAATTTGGGGTTAGGATATTCCTTGACACTTTCTTATTTTAGGAATATAGCCAGAGAGTAAGATAAGCGCTGCCTATCTAAAAATCGCTACTCTGAGTTGTCCTCAGCACAGGGACCAATGATCAATTGGGCAAAGGAAGTCAACCTTTGGCTGCTCAAAGGAAGACACTTAAAAAATAAAAATAAATGCTCTACAAATATAAACAAGCAAGTAGATAATAGATTATCATAGCAAAGATGTCTTGAGCTAAAAGTGTTCCATCAGCACACGTCCTGAATTTAGTTCCCCAGTGTTTGTCCTGTCTGCTCTGTCAATTTCGGCTGACTCAGGCAGATAGCACAGGAGGGAGGAAATATGTGGTTAAGTGGTTTTGACAATTTTAACTTTTAGGGTCCGCAGAATGTCTAGTAGCTTTTCATTTCATTCTTCATGCTTGTATAGGAAGAACAAGGGTTTTCAATGGAATTTCTGAAAGGGAGTTGTGATGTATGAAACGGGTAAACATCGATGTTGCAAAGGCATTCAGAGAACTCTGTTCATCCCTCCTTCTCTCTCTCACCTCAGCAATTACTCTTTAAGCACTCTGAGAAGCACATGGAAAAACAACCCTTTAACATTTATCAAATGCTTGCAAATATTAAAAATTTTTTTCCACATTCCTTTCACCTTCCTAAATTCTTAGGTAAAGATAAAAATTGTTCTTTTGTTATTTAAATATATTTAAAGCAGGTCTATCTCTTCAGAAAATTAATATTAACTTCCTTTTTCTAAATATTAGGACTTTCTTAATTCCATCAAAAGGAAATGCATTTTAAAACCTTCTTAATTTTAACAGAGTGATTATTTTGCATTGTAAGCAACTCGTGTAAGCAATCTTCAGCCTGACAGGCTGGCACCATTAGCGACTGGTTAAATCAAATATTTCTGTGACCTATAATTTAAAGAGCAGGAGAATTCTAGTTCTGATTTACAAAGCTTTTCTGTATCTTGTCTCCCAGGTAATTTTCAACTCACAAAACCAACGTCGGTTCCTGTCAAGTCTCTTTTCTTGTAGTCTTTCAGAATTAATATGTATCCTCTGAACTAAAATCTGTTATTAAAGTGCTTTCTTCTCATTCCAAAGCACTATGTGAATGTGTCTGTTCTTAACCATGCATTCAGGAAGATCTTCAGTCACATGACACGCCACCCCTTCCAGCTCTCCTCCCCTCTTCTCTGAAGCGAGATGATACACAGCTTACATCTGCTCTCCATGCCTTGCCCGCCTCTCAGTTTCCCAGACCACATGCCTTTGTTCTTCTTTCTAATTCATGAGTGCTGGAGTTTATGGCATTCTCTCTCATACATTTGTCATTCTATCACTTTTATATTGGGATTCCATTTTCCCATCAAACTTCAAAGTTATGGAAATGCTAGTCCGAGTAACATTAAATAAAACGAAGTAAAATATGTTAAAGCTATTATTCTGAAAAGGGGTAGCACTGCTTTCTCATGGTTTGGGTCTCAATTGTAGGTAATTGTGTTGATAATTAGAAGACTGTATTGTGCTGTGCATTATTTTCAAAAAAAAAAAAAAAAAAAAGCATCTTGGGAAAAAAGAGTGTGATAGTGTGATCCCAAACCAGGGCAGCAGCAGTAAGAGTCAGACATGCTATTTTGCTATTTTAGGTTCTGGTATTATTGCTTATTCAGAAAAATTCTTTGGGCTTCTCTTTCTGGAACGTGGCTTTTCTTCTTTTACTGAAATTACAATTAAGCAGAAGTTAGGGTGCCCTTAGCTTTAGAGTGAGTGTTTTGCTTCTTGTCATTAACCCAACTGGCAGAGCAGCCTTTGACCTTGCTGCTTACACTGGAGCTCTGTAGCCTTCCAATTCCTGTTCCCTTCCCTCCCTTGTTCCTTCTTTATTCCTTCTTCATTGTCATTTTGTTTCTCTCTGGGCAGCAGACACCTCAGCTAGGATTTTCTCAAGGTTTTGATTATTTTTCTCTGATTTGTGCATCTGCTTTTTATCAAGTCACTTAACTATATTTTAAGAGAATTTTTCTTAACTTTTACTACTATCCTTGAATTCTCTAATGGTTTATGACAGTCTCCTCAGACATTCTATTAACATCTCAGCCTCATAATAATCTCTACTACCTTATTACCCACTGTCCAATTATTAGAGCCCATGATTACCTAAGGTTGACAGGTTACTCTTTTGTATGATGACCTAATGGTCATTTCTCTTCTCTTGAATTTCTAGTAACTTCAGATTACCTTCTTGCTTTTCATCTAAAGGAGCTCTACTGTCTCTTCTGTGTTTTGTCTTATTCAAATTTGAAGCAAAGTAGTGCTTTACTTTTTTGGTGATTGTTTTAAGAGCTCTTGATTTTTCAAAATTCCATTGATGTGCATTTCATTAAAGGATGTCTTTCCTAACACTCCATCTTAACATTTTCCTGATAGCTATAATAACATAGTTTAGTTAGAATAATAATTTTAAGAGGTGTTGTAGATACTAAGATACAATTTTATCATTAGTTAATGTTTTTGAAATTGAAAATCAGCTTGCTAAAGTCTTAAGGTGTCTTATATGTGATACAATAAATAATTGGTAAGTTATATATAATTTATAACTTATATTACATATAAGTATAAATTTAAATAGCATTAGTCTGTGATAAATTTATGGTAAATTACAAAGAAATGGAAATAAATGTGTTTATTTAAAGTTTTACTCCCTTATTGTAGTAAAATATTCACTTTGTACCTGTGGCCCTGACCACGCCCATTGGAGGGTGACCTGGGGGAACTAGGTCTGGGGAAGGGGCTCTGGAATGCTCTCTTGCTTGCTGGACTGGGACAGAGAAAATCTGAGGCATCCTTGGGACCAGGAACCTGGTGGTGTTCATCTGTCTCTGTTGTAAGTAATTTCTCCCTAAATAAACATGTATTCAGCCTGTTTTTTCCCGATCCTTATTAAATCATGGTACCTTATTTTTACTTTTTTCTATAATGAGTCAGTGTCTCATTGTACAGCTCTGTCTGGAACTAGTTGTATAGACCAACCTGGCTTTGAACTTGAGGAAATCCTCTTGTCTCCACTGCTTGTATGCTAGGATTATTACCTGACTACTTCCCTAATTTCTTTTTGGTAAATATTTGCTGAATTGCCAGAGACACAGACCACACTGTTTTCCTGCTAAATTCATAAAGAGAGAGAGAGAGAGAGAGAGAGAGAGAGAGAGAGAGAGAGAGAGGAGAGAGGGAGGAAGAGAGAATCATTGAGTATCTCTTATCATAAATTAGCCAGAGAACTTGAGTTCACTTGCTTTTCTTGTAGAAGGTATAAAATATTATAGTATAAGGCACCAGGCACACACATCGTCCATAGACATGCATACAAGCAAAACACTCATTAACATTAAAAATCATCTCTGTGTTAGGGGGCCAGTGCATGTGTGTGCATGCACACACATATATGTGTTTTAGTTATTATACTACAAATTTTCAAATATAATATCTTTCAAATTGTGTTTTATTTATAATGGCAGAGATTAAAGTCATCAGCATACAAATCAACATCTGCCCACAAAATCTTTTTGCCTATTTCTATTTCTTGTCTTTTGCAATCAACATGCATGTGTGTTTTTAGTTTTGTGGTGGTATGTGTATTTCAATGTTATCTTTCACACAAGGTCATTTAGTACTGTCAAATGTTATGTCTAAACCCTGTGACTAGAGAGGGAAATTCAGCATTGTCACCAATGTTTTAATCAATGATTGCAAATGGTATGAGTTTGATCTTGTTTAAAGGATGAGCAAGTATTCTTATTTGGCCATTAAGGGCACTTTCACAACTCATTCATGACAGAGCTATATCTGATGGGAATGGCAAAAGTCATAAAGCCAGCATAGCTGCTTGACAAAGATCCTGCAAAACTGATCCACATGATGGCCACTGGGCCACTTTTGATTTGATCTTCACATGTTGCATGCTTGGGGGTGGGGGAAGTCTTTTAATATTTGTGCAATTTGGCTATATTGGAGTGATATGAAATTTCTTTTTTCTGTTTTTATTATTATTTTTTCTTATTTTACATATCAATCCCAGCTCCCTAACCCTCCCATTCTCCCATGCTGCCCGACTTCCTTCCCATCCTTTTCTCAACCCACTTCTGAGGGAGGGTGAGGCCCGTGCCCAGGCCTTCTAATTGAGACCCATATTCATGGGGTCTGGGTCGGTCCAATTCTGGTTTCCTAGCTATCAGCCTGGGGTCTATGATCTCTCCCTTATTCAGGTCAGCTGTCTCTGTGGGTTCTGTAGCCTGCTCATGACCCCTTTGCTTATCACTCCTCCCTCTCTGCAACATAGGAACCAGGATGTCTCCCTGGTTCATGAAAGGACTTTGGAAACTTCTTATGAATCATTTGTGCCTTTTCACAGAAGAACTGCTTCTAAGCTTCCCCAGGAAAGTCCTGTGCAAGCTACCTCCTCCTTGTCTACTTGAATGTCTTCCTTATGTCTTGGAGATTGTGACACATAAAGAAACAGCTTTGAGATATTCTTAAAACATCTACCCTACATCACCCTCCCTATGGGGTATGGGGGGGATGGGATGGGAGGGTGGTGGTGGGGGTATGGGAGGTAGGGAGAGAGGGAGGTGGAGGGGAGGGAACTGGGATTGATATGTAAAATAATAAAAAAAATAATAAAGAAAAAGAAATTGCAAATGATGTGTGCTTACAGTGTTGATAGGTGTTGCCACAAAACATAAAAACAAAACCAAAACCAAAAACAAGAAACCCACATCTGTCCTTGTCCTTGCTCAGGTACAAAATAATCAAAACAGAGTAAACTTAAAATGTCAAGATGATTTGGCGGTCTAGTGGAGTTGGCTGCAGATCAGATTGTAAGGCTCTTGCCACTACGCATTCAGGCAAATGCATGACATATACAGTAACAAAATTAGATTGGCTGAAATTATCTCTGTCCTACACAGAGGGTTATATTGATGGGCAAAGAATGGTGTAAAAAAAATGACAAAACAATGAGGTTTCAGGACCTCCCTTTCTTAGAAAAGTTAGCTAGTGTAGGGCCACTGTGGTGTCTTATGACCAAGGAGGAAAAAAATGTCAAGATTGGACATACAAACAAATTATATAAAAAGTAAAACACATTATTCCAGAAATTGAATAATGCTTGCAGCAGCTTTGTCCTGAGGTTGTTTTCTTACACACTCTATTAAAAGTTAATAATACACTGCTTGGGACATGGCAAGCTGCCTGAGCTGGCTTGGAGATTTTGTTTTGGTCTGGTGTTCTTGAAGCCACAAAAGTAACTAGCTTGAGAACAGACTGTCATATTCTTCTAGATTCTTAAAAGATGGGTTATGGAACTGATAAGTAAAAAATGTTATAAAAGATAACTCTTTATTGATGATGGATTAAGCCTAAGGGAAAATGATTAAAAAAAAAAGATACCTCTATTCAGCCAATGGTGAAAGAGGTCAATGACACTGTGGGGACATGGACTACAGAATCAATTAAGCAGGGCTCATAGGGGTCATAGAAACTGAAGAGACAAATATGCAACCTGTATGGATCTGAGCTGGGTCCTCTGCATGTACCTCATGGTTGTGTGCTTGGTGTTCTTCTGGGACTCCTAATACCGGGAGTTTATATGTGTTGGGTGGGTGTCTCTAATTATTTTGCCTGTACTTGGGATCCTTTTCCTCCTGTTGCGTTGCATGCATCTGCTACCACTAGTTACTAGATGACAACTGGGTTAGTCACCAATCAAGTATAGCCTAATGTCATTAGGGATCATTTCATTAACTTATTTATTTTGTTTTCCAGCTGTATTTGGTTCTATCCAGAGTCTCTGGGCTGTCATGCCTCTGGTTTCTGGCCATCCAGGCAGTGTCAGGAATGGGTTCCCCACCCCATCCACAGTCCACCTGCAAAATCTATTCTATTTCCCAAATCTATTTTAGTAACCTGTATCTTTTGATTGGGTACCTGAAGCCATCTGTTTTGGAAAGGTGGTATTGATTGCAGCCATTTATTCTATTATTTTTTTTTTGCCATTTTTGTTCTTTGTCATATCTTTCATTTTAGTAGTTATAGCTCCATTTATTTTATTTCTGTAGTCTCTTGACTATGTTTATTCCTCTTCTCAGTCTGAAGTGTTTCTTGCAATATTCTCTTCAGGGCTGGTTTGATGGACATGAATTGTTTTATCTAGTTTATATCATGAAAATATTTTCTTTTTTCCTTCAACTATGCACACAGTTTTGCTGGGTACAATAGTCTATTAGTAACTAGTGTCTTTTAGAACTTGGAATACATTGCTTTTGTTCTGGTTTTTAAAGTTTCATTTGATGTCTTTTTCTTCATGTTTGACTTTGTTTTTCCTTGTAGCTTTCCATGACCTTTATTAGTTCTCCATATTTAGTGTTTTAGCTAAATAGTATGCCTAAAAGAGTTTCTTTTCTGGTCTTGTCTTTTTGGTGTTCTGTATGCTCATTATATCTATATTTGTCTTTCCTTAATTTGGGGAAGTTTTCTTCTATAATCTTGTTGAAGATGTGATGTGTGCCACTACCCTGGATTTTTTTTCCTCCATCAATGTCTATAGATCTAAGATTTGATATTTTTATGGTATCCCATATGTCCTGCATATTTCTTTCTATGTTTAATTTTTTTCATAATCTTTGCTTGTGTCGAATTTCTCAACTTTATCTCCGAGTCTCAGATATTCATTATTCTACCTGTTAGAGTCTACTGTTAAAGCTTTTCCCCAAGTTTTCCATCTGGGTAACTGAAGTTGTCAATGAGTTTTCTTTAGAGTGTCAATTTCTATATTGAATTCTGTTTTCAAATCCTGGACTATCTTTGCATTTCATGTAGTTATATGTTTGTGTTTTTTTTGACAACTCTAAGATTTTTCTTGCTGTTCTCACTAATTCATTGAAGTGTTGGTATTTTCTTTAAACTTCTTGAATTCTTTTATGCAGTTTGTGATTGTTAAGTTCTGTGTCCTGGAGTTACTCAAGTGTGTATACCTATATAGACACTTTGGGGCTGTTGGATTTTGTGGCAGATATACCATCTTGTGTTTTTTAATTAGCCCTGGGCATACAGATTTATGCTATTTGTTGTGTGTCAGACGTGAGATTCAGGGCTGTTTCAGGTTTGGACAGCGTACTGACAGGTTGTGATATGGATGCAAGGCCTGAAGCTAGGGAATGATGTGGGTAGGTAAAATCATAAGGAATCACCACATTGGATCCGCACACAGATATGAAACCCAGGATAAGCCTGGGGGGGGGTTGGATATGATACAGGTGGACTAGAGTTTGAGAAATTCACCTTAATAAATTGGGTATCATAATGTGTTAAAGGAGGTTGAGAATAACACAGTCTGGATTGGCCAGGATGGACTGGCACACAGGCTAGAGTTTGAGGACTGCATCTAGACTGGATCTGAACACAATATATGGGATCAAGATAAGGCTTGGAGTTAGGATGTGACATTGACAATTGGAATGGAGGAGGATGGAGGATGACTGCAGGTAGTGTGTCTGGATCCATGCCACATATGGAAAAAAAAATCCACAATTTTAAAATACTTTAAAACCTACTTTTTTGTACAAATAAAACGCAATAGCCATTGCTTATGAGTGATTCATGATAGTTTAGACACTATATGAAAACCTTATTTTAATTACAGAATCTGATATGTGGTTTAAGAAAATATGTTTAATTGAAGCAAAAGAAGTCTCATTTGGATTATCTACATATTTTGTTTTTTGAAGTGCTTCCCACACCTTATTTTTCTAGGCACATGTTTTGCCCCTGACATATACCATTTAAACTTCTCTTTGTGTCATACTTTGTGTAAAATAGTTAATGTTTTAATATTATTCTGTTCTCTATTTGCAAGCAGCTCATTTAGCCTGGTAAATAATAGAAAATATTAACACTGGACCATAATGAAAACAGAATAGTCAGAGAGACAAAGAGCAGAGATTCTTATGAAATGTTTTCACCTAACCAGTCTTTATAAAAAATATTGGATTTTAGGTCTTACTGAATTTTGTATGTATGTATGTTTCAAATTAACACCACCTTGAAGATGGGGCTGTATTTTATACATTCATCATGATGAATTATTTTTGTGAGCTTTTCTGGTCCTTTTTATCTGCTGGCTCTTTAAAAAGCATCATCTCATTATGCAATATTACTTTTGAATTATCTCACCTAAATTTGCCTAAAACTCTTGCTATAAATAATTCAAGAGTCAAAAAAAGAGAGAGAAAAGACAGAATGTGTGACTATATGGATTATTTCAAAGCCTATATGTTTTGCACCAGTTGGCTGAAGAAACAGAACAGGAAACTCCTTAACTGCTGTATATCTATTGGAGTTTATTTTCTCTTTCTGAGGGAACAATTATTTCACAATCCTATAGTTTTACCACGTTAGTATCTATAAGAGACATTAGTTTAATCTTGACAAATACAGAGATTAAGTATTGCATCTGTCTTTTAACTTGTAGTCTTTATCTTCATCTTTATTTAATCATCCAATTTTTTTTTTATTGGAAATTCTGGGAGACTATTGATCATAGTCAACCAACTTCTTGTGTTCCCTGAATCCCTAGCAGCTCGATTCAAAGGCTTGGTTGGGTGAGACTTGCTCACTTTGTGTCTACTTTCATCATGTAGTTTTTGATGCTGTTTTTACCCCTACTTTTTCTAACCCTAGTTGATAATGATGATGCCCACTGTTGAAATCTATTACTTTTGAGGGAATTGCAAATGATTACTTTCTAGTTCTATCTTTTCTTTTAAAATACTGATTATATACACATTTTGCCTATTTGGTAATCCAACAGAGCAGTTCCTCTGGGAAAGTTAAGAGTCTTGTTTATTTTGACCTCTGAGCCAGTCAAGGTTGAGTCACCATGATCTTCAGCCTGTTGGTTTTTATTTTTTTAGTTTTTAAAAGATCCCTGTAGTCTCATGGCTAAGAACACAGTTGGGTAAAAATATTAGTCTTTTTTTTCTCTTTCCTTCCCTTCTCCCAATTATTATTCTTTCTGAAACTCATGTTGTTGCTTCTCTGGCCCCTTTGAGTGATTCTCAGAATTCCCCATTGTTCCGTTTTCACCCAGTAGGACCATGTTCAAGATTTGTTTTAGACATTTTCCCCTTAGACTTGAAACTAGCTACTTTCCTTAGAAGCCTTGCCTTCTATTAATAGAGATGGTATGTGACCTCAGAAAACTTTACCTGTGTTTGTGCCTATAGTTTGTTCTTCATTTCAAAGAGGTAGACTGTTTTAAAGATGCCAACATATTTTATAGTTCCATACTGGAAAGCATATTAGATGTTTCTTATTCAAGTTCACATTTATACATCAATATTGCGTAGCCTCTTCTATGTAGTATTTTATTTTTTACTTCTTTGTTAGTGGTTATATTCTCAAGGCACCAGATAGGACAGAATTAAGCCTTACACACTCACTCACACACACACACACACACACACACACACACACACACACACACACACACAATATCTAGCAGAACAGTTGTTTCCCATTTACTGCCTGCCTTCCTTTAATTTCTTCTATATTTCTTTGCTACTCTCAAAATATCTTCTCTTACAGAGTCAGTTTATGTTTTTTTTTTTTTCTATGAACAAATTTGGACATTCATTTAGACATTACCTCCTTCTTTGCTCACTTTTCTGAAGTGCTCTAATGAACCTTTTTTTTTTTTTTTTTCTATAATCCTGTGATACACATTTCCTTTAGGATGCTATGTTTGAATCCTTAGACTCTCTCTTCCAAACTGGTAGTACTTGTTTGCTAAGTGTACTTCACAACCAAACCAAATGAATTCTGGCCCTCCAGTCATCAGGTGTTAAACAGAAGAATCAGATGGCAGTGTGTAGTGGCCAGTGTGAGAGTGCTTGGCCTTAAAATTCAAATATATAAATCAAGAACCAAAGAACAGTCAACTGATTTTGAAATTGTGAAAAAAACTTTTAATGTTTTCTAGAAATATTTATTTAAAAAGTAAGTTTCTGTAAGTGTGCTTCCCAACTGTTTCAAGGCTTTAGTCTTTTAAAAGTTGATAACCCTGGAGACATTGGAGAAGTTTGTTTGAGCTATCCCATTGATTGCAATCTCAAAGTCCCCTGACCATTGTTTTGCATTTCACATGAAAGCTATATTATTTTTAATGCCTGGTGAACAGAAACTAAATGATGGTTTCTAATGTGTCTTGCTGTCTATTTAAAAACTGAATTTTATATTTAAATATAAAAACCCAGCCAGAGGTGGTGGTGAATACCCTTAATCCCAGCACTTGAAAGGCAGTGACAGATGTATCTTCATGGATTCTAGGCCAGTCTGATCTACACAGTGAGTTCCTGTCTTAAAATAAATAAACAAAAATAAAAAGTAATAACAATAACAATAAGAGCCCCAATAAAACAAATGCCTTAAAAGTTCAGAGAATAATAATAATCATCATCATCATCTGACCCTTAATCTAAACCATATGTCAGCATTTTAGGTCTGTTTAAATATTTCCACTGAATGATTGGCCCTATTGTATTGTCCAGTTGATATTTACATACGTACATACATACATACATACATACATATAAATATATTTACTTTTATTTTTATAGGCATGAATGTGATAGACAAACTAGCATTTCCACCCAGAGATACTTTTACCCCTTGTCTCCAGCAATATTGTGCATCCTTTAAAGACTCAGATCAAACATCTCATCTCCAGTATGATTAATCTATACTTTTCTTCTTTATTTATTATTTTTTCTTATTTTACATATCAATCCTAGTTCCCTCTCCCTCCCATCCACCCACGCCCCCCCAATCATTTCCTACCTACTCCACAGGGAACCTGAGGCCTTCCAGGAGGGACCATCAAAATCTGTCAAGTCATTTAGAGTGGGGTCTAGGCCCTCCCTCCTGCCTCTAGGCTAAGGGAGTATTCCTCCATGGGGAATGTGCTCCCAAAGTCCTTTCTTGCACCAGGGATACATCCTGGTTCTACTGTCAGAGGTCCTGTAGACTGCCCAAGTGTCTAGTTGTTCTTATGATTCAACAATCAAGTGTTACCTATTTTTATTTAAGAATCATTAAAGACTAATGGCTAATAATTTTGTTTGCCTAACATTTTTTGAGGACTTATTTTTAAGACTTAGGAGATACAAAACAAAGTGGTAAAGGTGATGACATGCTGGGAAGGTGTTCCATTTTGGCTGGAGACAGCTTAGTGAATGAGAATGGTCACATGTGTGCAGTAAGGATTTCTTCAATTTTGTAGCTACTGAGAAATTGCCTCCCACCCAGCCCCAGGCAAAGGACTCTTAAACTCAGTGGTCCACACACAAAAATGTGGCAGAGGAACATGTAATAGTAGAAGCAGAACTTGCTGCCAAGAAGTGTTCTACAGAGAGAGGGAGAGGGCCGGGAGAAGGGAATGAGGCATGGAAAAATTAAGTTTCATTATAAAAGTGTGTGAAAATATAAATAAAAATGAAGGGAAGAACTATCCAATCTGTCAGAAGCTGGGGAGGCTTTAGGCGGGGCAGAGAGAGAAACTGGGTGTGAAAAAGAAAATGTGATTGCAAAGCCATAACCGAAGGAAGAGATGAAGATGCTGAAGATGGCTTTGTGAAGTGGTATTAACCACTAATGCCAATGTGTAAGAAAGACAGGCTTGATTAGGCCTACTGCTTCTGCTACGTGCCTAGGAATTTTCCAATCATTTCATGCAAAGTCAATTTTTGGTATGGATGAGGACCTCCTTTAATTTGTTGATTTAGAAAGCTGAGTGGCTTAAGAGAGTTGGCAAGATTTAACCCCAGGATTTCTGTGTCCATACTGTACCTTCCTTTCTTTTGTTTGATTATGGTTGTAAATGCAAAATGCTTTGCTTAATGCCCTACCTTTATTTTGTCGATAAGGGAAACTATCCTACCCAAACAGATGACAGAACACAATATACCCAACACTGGGCAGATGAGATTGAGAGCTGTTTTTTAGTCGCACATGTATTCACAGCTTTAGAAAGGATTAACATAGTAAATGTATATCAAAGAAGCTGCTGTGACATCGACTGTTCTAGGATTACATCATTTGCCAATGGTTATTTTTCCAGTCTAGATAAAGGACACTGAACTTCTCTTACCTACTTATCCATGTTTTCTACATTTACTAAGTATAGAAAATAATAAAATATCTTAGATATTTTGTAATAGAATTTCATATAAATGGTAAATAGCAACATGTATTATTCTAATTTTAAGCAGTTAAGCTCATTTAATAAAAATGAAATACATAGGGCACATGTCCATTTACTGCCTCTTCCATTTATATCTGTTGAACATTTGTCAAACATATTTGTTAGTCAGAATGGATCTGTAGAGGAAATGGCTTGTTAAGAGACCTCTTCTCCTTGCAGGTATTTGAAGGTATTTTTCCCATCTGTCTCTGCATTTTCTGGAATTCTGTGTTTACAAACAGAGCATGAAGTCTGAATCCCATTCACTATAACTCCTGTCTTTTATGGCTTCTGTTATACCCTTTAGCAATACAGACTTACACAAACCTCTCACTGCAAGGTGGGTTTATGTTCTCATATGTATCCCCAGTTTCTCCTGTTAGAAATTTTAAGCAGGAAATTTATAGGGTTTAAGTCCAAGTGCCCTACAGGGAGTCTTAACAGTCCTTCTAGTGTGATAGAAACATATTGTGGCTGTTTTGAAGGGGATCTTGGGATTTTACTGTTTTATAAATTAAAGCAACGGACAGCTATCATAAATTTATTCTGGAATTCCATAACTTTTACCAAAACCATATCTTGTATATGGGAGAGTTTATATTATCATGAAGCATAAACTATGCATTTTCCCCTCCACAACTTAAAAGAATGGGCTGGATAGATTAATGATGACTTCTTTATCATTTATTACAGGGAAGAATTGTGCCTTATTTGTATATGGGTCCATTTAATTTCATAAATTTTGAATATGGGCATTTAAGAACAGAGAATGCATTTAAAGTCCCTTCAAATGTCAATTGATTTATAGCCTAAGAAGATTTGGGCCATTTGTCTGTCTTTGCAACACAGTCCTCTTTTTACTGGGCTTTTGTTGTTCCTAGATTAAAAGGGAGCTTCATAGGGACACCAGAGGGAGGCTAGTACGATGGCATAGATTTTGGAGCCACACAACTGATCCTAAACTTTTCAAAGAACAATATGACTCTATATTATTTTTTTGTATATTATTTTTTCTGGCCATGATCCAAAGTTTGATATTTCACTGTTCATCAGCTGTATTTAGTGCCTTCCTTCCTTTTTTCCTTCCTTCCTCTATCTCTCTCTCTCTCATTCTTTCTTCCTTCCTCCCTCCCTCTTCTTCCTTCCTTCCTTCCTTCCTTCTTTCCTTTCTTTCTTTCTTTCTTTCTTTCTTTCTTTCTTTCTTTCTTTCTTCTAGTGACTCCTTTAAGATAAGATCTAACTTTCAAATGATGAAAACGGTCCTCAAACTTTAACAATTTGCTTCTGTCATTCACATGAAATAGTCATCATGACCTTAATTTCTTTGTAGAAGACTGCTATCAGCACAGGTCCTTGTACATAACTTGTTTCCACTACTACTTTTAGGGATGGGTGAGGAGAGAACTCTTCTTTCAAAGTGAGGCTGAACTGGCAGTCCTTCCTTTCTTTCTTGATGAGTTTGGTGTATCTGACTTTGGCCTGCACATTATTCTTTCATGCCCTCTAATGGCAGCCCAAGGAAACTCTTAAAAGAAACAATTTCAAGAAAAATAAGCTAACAAAAATAAGAAATCACTTAGAGTATTGAGTGGAAAGAATGTTCATATGACAGCCATTACTGCTGTGGGAAAAGAACATATGTTCACAGATTGAGCTTCTGAGAATAGATCTACGGTTGCCTAAACACAATTTTTAAGGTATTGTTATATTTGGGTGAATTATTTTTAAAATTCTATTTGTAGTTGTTTGTAAAACCCAGTGATTTTTCTTTAAGAGATAGGTATTTTTTCCAAAAGTGGTCCCATTTTTTAGTATTTGTAAATATGCATTTGTGTTACAGTGACACACAGATGGGTATGCCATCTTCATACATCAGCTTTGTGCGGTAACTAAGAGGTAGGAATTGAAAGGAGAGTGAAGACTCGAGCTTATTTGTTTAGAGGATTTACCATTGTAACTCCATATGTCTAAAGAAAAACTAGCAAAATTGGCTGAGGTCTCAAATATCATACTTCTGTATAGGAAATTCTGTTTTAGATTTTAAAAGGCCTTGAAGAAAAGTCTTACCACATTTACTAGCTCCAGCTACTCATGGCAAACAGGTGTTTTATTTTAGTTTTTTTTTTTTTTGAAGTGTTTGTATTTTTCTTTATTGCTGCTTATTGTTCCCATTCTCTCCATCTTGTCCCGCCCCCAACTCTAGACTATTGCCTACTCTCCAATTTCAGCTCTTTGACTTCCGTGCTGGCCTGAATGCTTAACCCTGGTAGAAAGCAGCCTGGGGTATCCTTTCTGTGTCTTGCCTCAGAAATTTCTGTCATTTGCCCTCCCCCAAATTATTCTCTTCAAATTATGCTGGCAATTGCCTATTATGTGTAAGTAGAATAATATGTATATGTTTTTCTGTGTCTAGATATCATTAAGATACAATGTTAAGAAAATATATTTATCTGTATTTTGTTCTTAAAAAAATGTCACAAGTGGACTTGGGAGGGAGCTAAAGCGTTGACAGCACTTGCTGCTCTTGCAGAAGGCCAGAGTTTAATTACCATTACCCACACTGGGTGAATTACAATTTCCCATAACTACAGCTCCACAGCAGCTAATAGCCTCTTCTGGCTTCCTAGGACATCTATGTGCTTATGCACACCACACACACACACACACACACACACACACACACATGTACTCATATATATGTACACATACACAAAACATATACACACACATCTGCACACACACATACACATATTTACACATGATATTTCACTGACTGGATTAATGTCATTGTATTACAAATAATAAAAACCCAGAGATACATATTGAGGTTTCAAGCTGAAGATCAGAAAAGCAAGGTAGTCAAGCCATTAGAGGGTTCTTTCTTCTTCCAAGGCTCAGACCAAAGGCAGATGATATTGTCCTCAGAGTGACTGCAGACTGCAAAGCTCTCCACCAAACCTTAGACTGCCTAGAATGAACTGAGCTCCTGCCTTATATTTCTCTCTAATGCTGGGATTAAAGGTGTGTCATCCGAAGTGCTGGGATCAAAGGCTTGAGGTCTGTTTCTCTTTCAGACTGACTCACTCTCATGTAGCTCAGCGTGACCTTGAATTCAGAGAGATCCACATGCTCCTGTCTCCTGAGTGCTGGGATTAAAGGTGTGACCACCATTGCCTGTCCTTTATGGCTAGCTAGTGGCTTTGGTGTGTGGCTAACTATGAGCTTAGCTCTTAACTAGGTATGTGGCTAACTAGTGATTTTCAAACAAGCTGTACTTGTTAGATTGCAAACAAAATATCACTACATGTCACCTGGGATTATGTATGGACACAAAGCAGGCTAAAAACAGCATTTTGCGCCCAGGGATGTCATGATAGTCTAATAGCTTCTGCTTATTGAACATTCACAGTGTGCTAGGTTCTATGCAGCTCTCCCCTCTGGTATCTCTCTCAGCTCTGCAAAAAAGGTAATAGGTCATCAAGTTCATGAGAACATGAGGTGGAGTGACTTGGCATGTGGTCATGGTGTTAGGAAGAGTCAGAGGTGGTCCAGTCTGTGTCTGCTGTTACCTCAGTGACTATGTTATGGGAGAGGTCAGAATAAGAACTCCTCGGTTTCCTCTATTGTGAAGCTTTACATCTGTATTTATATTTGAGCTAATGGACAATAGTAGCTTTACAGCTAAATGAATTACCATTTTGCACTTGGACCTGGATTTGAACTTTTGTTCTGCTTCTCATTATGTGAAATGTTTAGTGAGTTAAGTAATCTCTTCTGCTGGAGAAAGAGTGGTAA
Organism: Phodopus roborovskii; assembly: GCF_943737965.1. Classification (NCBI taxonomy): domain Eukaryota; kingdom Metazoa; phylum Chordata; class Mammalia; order Rodentia; family Cricetidae; genus Phodopus; species Phodopus roborovskii. The sequence goes on along the minus strand of NW_026125295.1, from coordinate 28,983,709 downwards.
TAGGAACTGTTTTATAGAAGTGTAGTGAGTATCAAATGCACTAAATACACTATCTGGTTCATGGAAAATCCTTTTTATTATTAATGGTCATTATTTCTATGATTCTTGAATTCCATTGTTTTATCTTAAAGGTGAAAAGTCAACCTTTAAACCTAGGGAATTAAAACACATACTATATTAAAAAATGAGGGAAAAAAGAAAATGTTTAGGTAGACATCTCTTAGCTGCTTCAGATTTGCCAAAAAAAAAAAAAAAAAAAAAAAAATAAGAGTGACATCTCCGATTTCACTGTTTATGAATGAAAATACAAAAATGTTTTATTTAGTTGTGAGAAACTAAACACCGAATTTTTGTTTTGTATCACCCCTTTCACCTAAAAATGTTATTGTTTTCCAATAGGTTTGAGTATGTCATGGCATAACTAAATAACTTAATTCAATTCAACATCTGGGCATAGAGAGAAATTTACAGGTTCTGTGGTATCATACTGGTTGAAACATAAAAGAAAAGCTAAATTTTTTAAAATAATTATGTAATAAACTAACTGAGGAAGTTGAGGGAATAGTATTATTTTTTATATTAATTAATTTATTTTATTTTACATATCAATCCCAGTTCCCTCTCCATCCATTCCTCCTTCCCTCCCTCCCTCTCTCTTTCCCTCTCAACCACCCTCTCATGCCACCCGACCACCCTCCCCTCCCATCCCCCAAACTCCACATGTAGGGTGATGCCATCCAGGAGGGGTCATCTACATCTGTCAAGTCATTTGAAGTAGGGACTAGAACTTCTCTCCTGTCTCTAGGTTAAGGGAGTTTCCCTCCATGGGGGATGTGCCCCCAAAGTCCTTTTGTGCACCAGGAATACATCCTGGTTCCACTGTCTGATGTCCCCTACACTGCTCAGGCCTTCTAGCTGAGACCCATGTTCAGGGGGTCTGAGTCAGTCCCACGCTGGATTCACAGCTATCAGTCTGGGGGCCCATTAGCTACTCTTTGTTCAGGTCAGCTGTCTCTATGTGTTTCTGTAGCCTGGTCTTGTCCTCCTTCTCTGTATCTGGATTCTAGTTTGGCTCAGTGTTTAGTTGTGGGTATTTGCTTCTGTTTCCATCAGCTACTAGATGAGGGCTCCATGATGGTGGATAAGTTAGTCATAAATCTCATTATCAGGGATGGGCATTTATGGTAGCCTTTCCACTGTTGCTCAAATTGTTACTTGGGGTCAGTCTTGCATGTCTGTGGACATTTCTCTAGGTTCAGTTTTCTCTTCAAACCTATAATAGCTCCCTCTTTTGTGTTCTCTCTCTCTCTCTCTCTCTCTCTCTCTCTCTCTCTCTCTCTCTCTCATCTCATCTATTCCTCCCCTGACTCAGTCTTCCTAGTTCCACGTGGTTTCCTCTCCTCCCCTTCTTTCTCCTAGTTGGGAATAGTATTTTTATGTGAGCACTTTAAACGTAATACTATGTTTGGGTGTATTATTTTAAAGCACTCAGTTATTGATGGAAATCTGAGATTTAATATAGCTATCCATCAATAACTTGCCTAATGTCATTCATTACTTTGCAAGAGGCACAGACAAATGTCTAACTTAAGTCAAGTCCAACTTGATTTTCCTGTGTCATTCTCATTGCTCTTTCATGCCACATTCTTTTAGCAAGGACAGCTGTAGCAACAAACCATTCACAATAAATGACAGGAAATAGTGACGAGTTAGTAAAATACTTTAACCAGGCTCTTTGAAATAAATGGAGGAAGAACTCTGGATATAACTCTCCAATCTTTATACTACTGGTTTCCATCCACACCCTTTTTAACTGAATTCATTTAACTTGCTAGTCTTGTCAGATTACTAATCACTTAGTGACAGAAAATTAACAAAAAGCATGGTGCACTACTTTCTTTTTTATTTGTGGGAATCCTGAGGGCACCTGCATGACACAGCTCTTAATTTGAGTAGCTTACAAAATGCTATGGTAGATTGCCATATTCCTTTTTCTAATTTTGATGTTACATTTTCCCCCATTCTATGTCTGTTAAAGGGTGTCACCAACATCTTGGGATCCACTTTAAGTCTGCAGCTGTCTTACTGATGTCTCCTGGAGGAACTTACTGACTTCAATAGGTGATATAGGGATAAAAGAATTTAGCTGCTCATGTTTCTTCAGGGCAGAGAAATACTTTGTTTCTCCTCCAGCCATGCAGACCTCTAAGCATTTTTCATAATGCATATGGCTTTTCTATTTGAGACATTTCCATTCCCTTATCTTTAAATCCCTTGCAGCAATTCCCCAATGAGGCTGCAGCTTGCTGCTTCAGCAAGTTAACTACAAACTTAAAACTTTTATATTTAGTATTGTGGCTTCACTTGGACTCTGAAGTGATAAATGTGACATAATGTAGCATTTTGCAATTTATGGAACAAATTATGTTTTCTAGAACAGAAAAAAAATTAACCTTACAAATAAACAGCCTAGATTTTAGAATATAAGATTTTAGGTTTCTATGTGAAATCTTAAAGGATGAGTTCACTTAGCTTTTAATCAGGATTCCAAAATAGTCACAATTAGCTTTACAAGCCTTAAGCAATCATGGGAAACAACAATCACACAACAAATACACCATAAACATGGAATTACAAGCATTTCCCCCCATTCAATGCTTTCTATTTTGACACTTTTAGGAAGTTCCTTGCCTCTCTAAACTCATTTCATTGTTTATAAAATGACAATAACAATATCTATCTTCTTATCTCATAAGATTCTCATGCCATCAAATGAAGTTTGAATGCTTTGTAAATAACAACCTTATGGAATTATAAAGCACTGGTATTCTTTTTCTTACTATCATATATATTCAGATTTAGATGGAACCTGTATTCCTGTCTAACGGGATGAGTTAGCAAGTGGATTGAGCATGAGTTCAGCACTAAACACCAAAAGGTTTCTCAGTTTCCCACTTTCCAGTAGGCATCAAGTTTTCTGGGGGTCAGGATGGGTGGCAACTGGAAACCTGCCCAGGAATAACTGCACACAATGTCAATGCTCTTACTTGCTGTCTGCACCCGGAATGAGAAATCTCTGCCAGACTGAATAAAAACCAAAACACTTATATTTCTGACTCCCTTGAAATTGATAATTTGGTGGAACAGTAGACAAAATACTTCAAACCACTTAAAAGCAATTACAAAGCCCAATAATGAGTCTGAAAAAGCTGGATGTTGTTTTGATGCCATGTTAATGGTTAAGATAAAAACTGGTAATGCAGAAAGAACTCAGAGCTCTCATTTTAAGGAGGCATGGACATGAGTTGAACAGAAAGGGATCTGGTCCATGAACAGAATGGTGGTTGGGTCAGAGAAGGCATAGAGAAGCAAGGAGATGGATGTCACTGCTGGTGTGCTGTCTTGAAAGGCGTGAGTCAGGCGGCCATGAGAGCTAAAACTGATTCATGGAGATTACTGGAGGGAAAGCTGTTAATAAATGGTGCAGTTGAGTAATTCTCTATTGCCTCTATAATGCATTTTCATACATTTTGTGATTCAAAGCAATGAAAATTTACAGTCTTACAGTCTTGGAGTCTGAAAACCAAATTGAGCTGACACAGTCATGTTCCCACTGGAGTCTCTCCAGGAGAGAATGTGTTTACTGCCTTTGGAAGCTCCTAGGGCCCGCTCACATTGATTGGCTCCCAGCCCTTTCTTTGCATCATTTTAACCCTCATTTCTGGCATCATATTTCTATCTCTTCTTCTGATTTTTTTCTTTCATGATTTTCACGCTTCCATTTTACAAAACCTTTGTGACTGATTACAGTGGAGCCATTCAGATAGCCCAGGATCATCTCCCTGTCCTGTAATCTCTACCTTAATTCCACTGAATTTCCTTTACCACTAAAACACGCCCCAGCACAAACCAAGGATTTGCATGCAGGTGTTTTAGGGAGAGAGCTAGTATCATAGTTTACATCAGGAAATCATGGATATATTCCTAATGTATGGTATTTTATCCCTTGATAGCAGGATTTATGTGTACATGTAGACATAGACACTTGTTCCTGAGTGTGTGTGTTCCTGTATGTATGTAAAAGCATTCAATTCATCTGTTCAAATACAGGCAATATTGCCTTCAGAAAGGGCATTTTACATTATTCACAATAACAATTCACAGATAGATAGATAAACAAAATGTGAAAAATAAGTATAAAATATTACTCATACCTAAAAAGAATGAAACCATGTTGTTTTCAGGAAAATGGATGGAGCTACTAGCTGTCATGTTGCCATTTGAAAAACAGATATTTCAAATTAGAGTAAAAAGGACAGATCACCCAGAAGCAATCTGTTAACTCACTCCTTACCTTCCATGATTAAAAAAAATGCAGTTGATACTTTTAAACTTAAGACATAGAAACCAGTGAATAATTAAAAAATAGTAAATCATTTATGGATAGGTTTTTAATAGTATCATTAAAGTAGCAGTATCTTGTTTTGTGTATGTATGTGTGTGTGCATTTGTGTTTGTGTGCCTGCTATGGTGCACACATGGAGTTAAGAGGACAGCCTCGTGTGTGGGTTGGGGCCTGTCAGTTTTTTTTTTTTTGTTTTTTTTTTGAGAGATAGCACTTTTGCCCTTTATCACTGCATATGTCAGGATTCCTGGCCTCAGAGCTTCCAGAATTCTCCTGTCATTGCATCCCATCTTGTGGTAAGATTACAGATGTGATTCAGCACTCACCTTTTACATAGATTCGCAGGATCCCAACTCAGGTCTTCAGTTTATGCAGAAAGCACCTTACTTACTGTGTCACCGCTGAAGCCAGCAACAGATTTTACTATGGGACTGGGGAAAGCCAAATGTGATTAATTTTGGAGAATGTTTCGTTTACATATCCTTGCGTTTCTAACGTGTTAAAGATGACCTTGGACCTCTGCCTTTTAAAAAAGTAGTATATCTCTTTTAGAATTTTGACAATCTCTCTCTCTCTCTCTCTCTCTCTCTCTCTCTCTCTCTCTCTCTCTCTGTGTGTCTGTGTGTGTGTGTATGTGAGAGAGAAAGTGAGTGAAAGAGAGAGAGGAGAGAGATAGAGAGATACAGAGAAACAGAGACAGAGAGACAAAGACACAGTAAGAGACAGAGAGACAGAGAGGGTGCCAGATTTAATGAGAAGGCTGGAGGGAAGAAGAGTGAAAGGGGAAGGAGCCATGAGAGTGTGAGAAGATGAAGTACAAGCCCACTGGCCGGGCTTTGCATGCTCTGTTTCTTAAAGATGTTGAGGAGAGTGCACTAAGACAGCTGTCAAGTTGCTATTTTGTTTTTATTAATGGAAAAATCATCCAGAATTATACACATTCGTGTATGATTCTAAATACCTCAAACCATACATTGTCTCAGGGCACAAGGAAAGGAAAGATGACTCAGAAAGCAGTGTCACCACTTAACACTTCCACCATTGTCCATGACATCCAGGTTCCTAGCTGATCTGTCATATCTCTTCTTGGACATCTCTTGATATTCACTTTCACCTTGGTGAAAATATCATGGCAGCATGGAAAGTCTTTCCCTAAGGCCTATAATATTATTGAGATTGTCTTTTAAGTAAACTCTTTCTCTTAGGTAGAATTAATCACAGATGGAGTAAGATAAATCGCGAAAGGCTTATACAAAGCTAGACTTCTTGATAGTAGACCATTTCTTTTGAAACTATGAATATAATATTCCAAATAAAACCCAGAGGCTAAAGACTCATCTCATTGGAATCTGTGGTTTTAGTTATATGAAACTTCCCATGGCAAAAATGCTTATGTCACTGAAAACAGCTTAGCGCACACATCTGCTCTGATTATATCTATGGCCAATCCCATCAGTAAAAGTAAACATTAATATGAGCCTATTATGCTGTAGTTATTACAAGTGAGTACAGTTCATTTAAATATTTATTTAAAAAATAAGCTGACTAGCTACATGTGATGATGCTTAGTTAGTGAATATTTAGAATTCAATAGCAAGAAATAGTCCTTATAAAAATGTTTCCCTGTCCTTACCATTTGAATAGTAGCAATATATCTCATGTCTGTACCACTAGAAGGATTTTTATAAAGTCTGTGTCTGTGGATAAGGTGACAAATGATAGTTAAATAGGATGGTAGATAAATCACTGGCTTTAAGAAAGCAAACTACTGTCATTTAATAGAGTATTAGAGCTTGTTGTAATCATTAATGCCTGACATGAAGTATCATTTTGATGCATTTATGCCAGATACTATAGTAAAAATCAATTTAAATGAGCTTTAATCATAGACCTTTTATTATTGTTATATGATACCACAGAACTGGTCCTTAAACAACTCATCTACCTCTATGAGCCTTAATCTTTTTTATTGAATACAGTTTGGCTTCCTCTGACATTTACCTCTAATCTTCAATAATTCTAGTGGGATTTTAAAGAGTTAGGGAATATCCTATGACTTATCATTGCTATTACCCTCTAAATAGAACAAAGCAAAACAAAACTATAGCAACAATAAGGATGTTTTTGATGTGTAGCTCATTTAGTGTCTAAATAAGAAATTCTTGATGCCTTGGTACAACTCTAAGACAAATGTTTCTTCTACATTTTTAGCATTTATGAGATATTGATTGAACTTATATGAACTGACATTCTAGAATTCAAGCTTTGACAGTGTTTTTAAAGTAGTTTAATTAAGCAAGGTTTGGTTTATTTTCTGTGAGACTTTTGTTTGACAAAATATGTCAAAAATACGTTAGCCAACAGGTTATATGCTGAGGGTACTTGGTTGATAATTTTATAAAGGCTCTACTTAAACATGTAACTACTTTTATAACAACAATAAAAAGAGATGATGGCAGAACAGAGGCTAATAGCACTACTGTGTACCCATGAGTACAAAAGTACTCTTTCTGACTGAAGAGTAAGGCCAGAACTGTGGAAGGGCAAGAGAAGGCTCAGCAAACAGCAAATGAGAAAGTGTAAACAATCCAGAAAACTGAAAGTTAGTTTTACAATGACATTATAAATTCCAACTGGAAGAACAGAACTGACAATGTAGGTAGGAAGGGGGCAATAGCCCCTCTCCTCCAGGTCTGGGCTCACAAAGTAAGGAGAGAAAGAAGAACTCCAGATGAAAACTGTATAAAACTTCAGATAGGTCCGTTTAAAGTGCCATGGAGCTCAGAAGGACATTTATTGTGACTTCTTTCTGCTAGGCTAGAAGGAACAGGGTTTTACTTGGGAGAACTGCTGTGTGCAAATCTCTTAACCAGGAGAGGCTGAACATTCATCACACTAATCTTCAAAACTCAGGGACCCTAGCTTCCTCCTCCACCTATTGGGAAAGAGAGAGTTGTGACTGTCAGAATGAGCTGAACTTGATGAAGTCTGCTGAACTTACATGTGCAAAAGCAACACAGTGGCAGGTTGGGCATAAAAGCAGCCTGTGTTTGGGTAGGTGAAGAACACTCCCCAAAAGTGAACCCAACCCTGGTTCTAGGGTGGGTTATCACTATGCTCCCCTTAACATCTTAGAAATTGGAAACCTGTTTAGAAGTGTGATCATCAAGTACACCAGAAATAAGGCTATGCCTACTGGGGATAGATGGAGGGACAAAATGCTAAATTTAGCAAGAGCTGAAGACTGGAAAACTCCTATGGAGGAGGACTCAATGCAGCAGGAAGATATTCTCAACTAATTTATTTTAAGTAGAAACTGGCAGCTGTCTTTCCACCTGCAGAGTCAGCTGCAAAACACAATTTAGAGGTGGAGGAAGATGCCGATCTTAGTAAAGGAGAAATGCCTACTGATGATCTAACATATTATTCTATTTTATTTATTTTTTACTGTTACATTTCCACCATTATTATTTTGCTTTAAGTTTCCTCTTGCCTTAATAGGCTTTCAATATGGACTTCCCTGCCCCCAAATCCATCCTCTTTTCCCCACTACTATTACTTATAACCCTGTATGTGCGTTCCCTCTCATCCCCAACTTACTCTCATTTTTCTCCTTTACAATTCTTTCTTTTTTACTTCTTAATTATTAATAACTTCTGCTTCAAAAATGATTATGTTTATCCTAGCCCTATCGTATGCTCTTTGTGTCTGAACCTCATTAGGGGTACAGTCAAGAAAAATTCACTTTAATAAAATAATTATTTTCAATGCATTGTTTCTGTTACTGCTGTTGTCCTTTCTACCTCTTAGTACTAGTGTGGAATTACAAGCTCAAGTAAAGACTGTGTAAAAGAAGATTCACAAATGATGTCAAAAAAAAAAAAAGAGTTTGAAGAAGAAAAAAGAAAAGCCTGGAGTGCATTCATTCCAACAGATGCACATAACCCAAGAAACTCAAAGTGTGTGAGAAAAGTAAGACTCCACAATGAATGCTGACCTTCATGACTCTTCAATGATAAAAATGTCATTATTAACAGACCTTTAGCCAAACTAACAAAAAGAAAGAAATAATATGAATTAACAAAATTACAGGAAAAGGGGATGTTACAATGGAATCCAAAGAATTCTATAGAAATAAGGGAATGCATAAAAAAACACATTTCAGAAAACTAGAAAATATGGAAGAAATAGATTAGTTTATGCAACTAGATGACATGTGAGAAACAAATCAATAAAATATAAGAAACCCAAACACACCCACCGTAAGCAATAAAATTGTATTGGAATTAGTATACCCACATAGAAATTCTCAAGACCAGGGTAAGACACCAAACTCTATCAAATAGGTTTTAAAATGTTTATTTTATTTTTTGACTCCCTCTCCCCCCCACCCCATCTCTGTGCATACGTGACTGCAGGTGCCCGTGGAGGATAGAGTCATCAGATCCCCCTTGGAGCTGGAGTTACTGGTAGTTGGGAATAACTGAATTTCACTGCTATGAGAGAAACTCAAGTGCTCTGCAACAACAGTAAGCCCTGCTAACCACTGACCCACCTCTCCAGCACTCTACCAAGTTTTAAAAGAAAAGCTAATACCAATGCTTATCCATCTGTTTTTATTAAACAGCAAGGGAAGGAACACAGCTATAGTTTTCTTCTCTGTTTGTGTGATAATCATTGATCAAAAGCAATTTGGTGGAGGAAAAGGTTCTGTTTGACTTACAGGTTACAGACGATCAGCAAAGGAAAGCAAAGAAAGAACTCAGTGCAGGAACCTGGAGGCAGGAACCAAAACAGAGACCGTGGAGGAATACTGTTTACTGGTTGGCTTGGCTTACTTTCTTATACAACTTAGGACAACTTATTCAGTGGTGTCACTGTGCATAGAGGGCTGGGTGCTCCACGTCAATGATAATCAAGAAAATGGCCCATAAAGCTGCCTACAGCTTAGTCTGACAAAGGCATTTTTTTCCAATTGAAGTTTCATCTTCTCAGATACCCTACTTCATGTCAAGGTAACAAAAATCTTAACCAGCATAGGCTTTAAAGACTCAGTGATGAACATAAACACAAAAGCTCTCAATAAAAATACCTGCAAACTAAATTCAAGAACATGTTAAAATGATCATACCTCAAGTTCACCCTATCTTAGAGATGTAAGGATAGTTAATAGTACAGTAATCTATCAATGCCTTACAGCATAAATAGACAAGGAAAGAATCCACATAATTATGGCAATATATTCAGAAAGTGTCTTTGTCAAAATTCAACATACATTCATGATAAAAGCTTGGAGAAATTAGCAAAAGAGGAAACACACAACAGTATAATAAAGGCTACATAAAATAAACAATACAGTCAATCTTACCCTAAAGGAGGGAGATAGCTGAGGATTGTGACAATGCCTGAAGTCTTAGCAAGAGCAATGATACAAAGAACAAAATAAATAAAAGGGGAAAAAAGACAATAAACGGAGTGCCATTAGGAAAGAAATAAGTCAAAGTATTAATTTCTTAACTGCATCTGGATGTTCATAGGTATGATGACTAATTTAAGCAGTAGCAAGATATAAGACTATGTTTAAAAAATCCTGTAAGATTTATAAATCACTAACAGACATGCTGAAAATAAATAAAAATAATCACAATCTAACAACAGACCTAACCAGAAGGTAGATTAACTCTACAATGGGAAACCATGAAGAGATAAAAATAGCACAGTCAGTGGAGGAAACATCTCTCATGCTTATGGCTCAGCCAAATTAGTATTGTGAAAATTGCCAGAATACTGAAAGGCATGCAAGGATTCCACAAAATCCTTATCACTATTTTGATGAAGTTATTCACAGAAATAGAAAAAAACTTAAACTCACATGAACAGTGATGAATTTCTAGAGCAATACTTAGCATCAATAACAATGCTGTTGGATTCCCAGTGCTATATAGAAAAGTATTCTGCCACGGGATGATAGTAAAACACTGAATCTCATGCAGAAAAATGCTGATAGTAGGAGATGACTAGGTGACAATTTTGGTGAGAATTCCTTCTAAGCTAATATGGTTTGATGAAATAAGCCCCCCTGAGAGGTCTTCTATGAGAATGATGGCCCAGGTGATCCAACATCCAGAACAGTTTTAAGACACCTGGCTGAGATGATGCAGCCTCATAGACTAATACAGCTAACATTTAATAATTCTAAGTTTTCAGGATTCCCATAAGATTACCAGAGCCTCCAATAAGCAGGAAGTAGTATAGAAAACTATGCCCAAATTCCCAAAATATTATTTCTAAATGTTTGTTTTCATGTAAAGGCAGTTGGTTATAAATGACTAATGGTCACAGTCAGTCTTTTTCTAAAGAAAAAAAGGAGATATGTTATAGAAATGAATACTTAATATTGGTAAGGATTTTGGTTTATAATAAAATTTTAAGAACAATTTTGTTATATACTATATGTGTATTTCTACTCTTGTTTAAGGTGTTATATTTATGCAGCTCATTTAAATGTAATATATAGTTAAATACAAATTAATATTCATTTATAATAGTCAAACTTATAGTCATGTGAGGTTTTCTAGATATACAGAGATATATATTTCAGATGGATAGGTAATCTTAAAAACACTTCAAAAATCTACAGAGTATGGCATTTAAAATGCTTTAAGAACTTAGACTTTTCTCCAGTTAGGTACATCTGCTCTTAGAAGCACCAATCACTTCAAGAGGATGATGGACATTGAAGAAGATCCTTATGGAGTTTGTTTTCAACTGTGGCAAGACTAGCTATTTGGATACTTCTCTTTCTTGGACTGCTTGACTGTATGCTATATAAACTGGACATGAAAGATCCATAGGAAAGTGACTGCTGAACTTGCCAACACAAGACGGGATCGGCAGGACACAGAAGAAAGCAACTGTTGAAATTTGCCAGTACAAAGCAGAACAGGTCTTCACATTTCCTGCCTGTAGGATGAAGATTGATGTCCCAACGTTATGAATGAACTTTGGGTAACTGTCCAGGTATCTAGATCTCTCTGTCCTTTCTAGAGTTTTGGAAGTTACTTACAAAGCACTTCTGGTTTAGTTAAGTAACAGTATATCCTTCTTAGGTCTTTGATGGAGTTGAATACTAGAAACTTGTAATTACAGTTTTCCTCAGTTGTGATAAAAGATGAATTAGATATAAAACTTTAGACTCACAAAGATAGGATAAATGATAAGAGTATTTTATTTTGCCCAATACAAATAGACTAAATATTGTAACTATAATTCTTGCTTGATAACTGTTTTGTTATATGTAATTATGCTATGTGAAAGCTAAAGCCTTCCTTTTATAATTAGAAAAAAAGGGGAAATGATGTGGGATGTTCTTCTGTATGCTGTGAATATGTGTGGCTCGCATTGGTTGATCAATAGACTTTGTGGAATATAGCATTGCAGGATATAGCTAGAAGGGGAATCCAAACAGAGATATAGAGAAAAAGAATGAGGGGTCAGGGAGATGCAATGTAGCTGCCAAAGGAGTAAGATACCACAACATTACCAGTAAGCCACAGCCACATGGTGATACACAGATTAGCAAAAATGAGTTAATTTAATTGTGAGAACTAGTTAGTAATATGCCTGAGCCATTGTCCAAAAATTATAATTAATATTAAACCTCTAATTCTTATTCAGGAATTGGTGGATATGAGAGAAACCTCCATTTACACATTCTCATGCTAAAAGCTAGTTAATATCTAAAGGATGACTAGTTTCTGTTAATGCCTGGGGAGACTCCATTCCCACATGGATTTCAATGTATTAGACTATAGTATGGCCCTTTCCCATTCTTTATTTTATTTTTGTACTTTATTTTATGTATACAAATGTTTTGGCTATATGCATGTCTGCCAGAAGATGAGGTAGGGTTCTCCTAACTGAACCTAAAAAAGACAATGTGAACTACCATGTTGGTGCTGGAAATGTAACCTGGAGTCTCTTAAAGAGCAGCAAGTGCTCTGTTCACAGTGGGACCATTTCTCCAGACTTCTTACCCATTATTGTATTTACACTTGAATATATTCATAGTTTCAGGGCTCAGCCTTCCTTTCTTCCAGGACATTGGGTCTTGAGTATGTTTGCTTTATTGGCTTTAACTTTTTGTCAAGTACATGAAGTGTTCAAGAGATTAAATGATTCTCTGATTGTCATGATCTTAGTGGATAGAGGGAGGGCTTTAAAGTTTAAAGACATAAGGCTGTATACTTTTCTATAATTCCTAGCAGAGCAGTATGCCTAGAAACACCTTTGGGATCTTTGCCCTTATTACCTAGAGAGAAGGAAGTGCAGGGTGGTTTTCCAGCATTGGTTTCATATACCTGTGGCTTTATCACCCAAATTTTTAGTTGTTTTGCTTGTTTCTGTTTCTACTGATCTTTGCATTTAGAGAGTTTTCTTTTCTGTTTAAAGACCCTGTGTGTGTGTGTGCGTGTGCGTGTGCGTGTGCGTGTGTGTGTGTGTGTGTGTGTGTGTGTGTGTGCATATGTGGGTCTGTGGGTGTTGAGGACATTCTTCTCTTTCATTTTGTTAATTACCCAAGTTCTAGCTTGAAGTCTATTCTTTCCTTTATAGATGCAATTCAATTTCCCTAATTTTATCTAGACTCTCACAGTCTAAACTGTACTGCATTCCTTTTATCATTTCTTGTTTCTCACCTCATTTTGAAGTCAGCGATATGTTTTTCCAGAGTCCTAGGGGTAGGGGATGCTGTTTGTATCTATTTCACCAATTTCTTCTTTATTCTTCTAGTTTTTTCATAACTTTGAGGTCCTTGAGAGTGTAACACCTTTGCACTTTAAAGGGATTATGTTGAGTTTAGAAACTTAATTGACTTATTTCCAGAAGTTCATTGTGTCTTGTTATGAGTTAGACATATGATTGCATTTTTATACTCTTGGAGATATATAGCCATAGAATGTATTTCATTCATTTGTATCCAGTGCTCCTGTATCTAACACAGTCAAGATGGTTTACTCTTATTCTTGCAACTGTGGGAAGCAGCAGACTAGCTGAGGTAGTGTTAGTGGAACAGGTTTGTCAGGGATGAGCATTTGGACTGAAAAAGCTAATAAGCTGGTTGTTATATAAATCAAAATGGTGTCAGAGGAACTAAGCATAGCCAATCATGTTCCTATATGTTGTTTAATTTATTTTATAGAAGAAAAATAAAAATGGTAAACACAAATATAATCTTGAGAAGTATACTTATAGTTGATCCTTTCTGACATTCCTGCATATTTTTATTGCTCTAAAATTTGAGATGTGTTCTCATAATTTTCTACCAAAGTTTGCAGTTTCCTTCAGGTTCATGTTTGTCATTTAATTACACAGTATTTGAAATTATGAGCCAAATGGTAAATCATTCATTTGCTCAACAGATATATTTTGGGCGCCTATTACATACTAGGATTTATTATCTTTGAAAAATGAAATGCACAGAACTTGTTTAAGATTTTCTTAAATGGAAAAATAGCTTAATTAACTCTTCTCACATTGCTGGACATTTAGGTTGTTTCCAAATTTTCCCTTAAGGGAGCCTTGTGAAATACAGATCTTTTCTTTCCTTTGTATTATTTCCTTAGGACAAACTACTCTAAATAGAATTGCTTTCCAATGATGTGAGTTTTTTTTCCCCCTAGAGGAGCTGGAAGAAGCAATCAGACTCTATATTTATTTTTAATGATTTTAGTGTTTTTACATAAGAATGGTTATTGGGTTACAAATAATGATAAAGACCTTATCACCATTTTGGGTAATAGGACACTGAATATACAAATGTAGAGATATTTTATGCTGTGGTATGGATTACTTTAGAACGCAATTTCATAGAGCCCAGTAGCCTAAAAGATAAGGCACTGACTTTCTAGGAGTGATTGCTGTATTGATTTATAATATACTAACTTTTAATTATGTTTAAATGATTATCATAAAGAAGCTATTTAGGTTCATTAGTCCTTTCATTACACAACTTGAGCCTTATAGGTGAATGTTTAGAATTGATAAGTGAAGATGGTCAATTATACTATGACTAACAAAATGTACATATAAATATAACATGATTTTTAAAAAGGTTACTTAATGAGTTCAGGCATATTATAAAAGTATATATGCTCATAGCAAATGAAACTAAATTTTGAACAAATACTGAAAACACACACTTAAAACTATTCTTAACTTTGCTCAAAAATATAATAAGGATATAATAGATAACCCATAAGTCCTTCAGGATAGAATACAATGGTGGTGTGATGCTTCTATTGTTTTGTGTAGGATTTTAGAAACATAAATCATACCCATTGCTTGTTCAATGATAAAAGTCTAATATCTTTAAAAACATGTAAAAAATACATGTGAATCCCAGACACTTATTTATAGTTGCTTCTGATGTTTTTATCTCCAAATTAACCAAACAAATCTTTATAGAATTCTTTCTTATCATTTTTTTTGAATTACAAACTTGAACTTACCACCTTTCTATTTTAATAGAAAACTGCAAATAAATATTAAGAACATCAGTTATGGTATCAGCTTTAAACTTTTAATCTACAAAATAAAACTTATAAGACAGAAAATTATAAAAAAGATTCAAGACAATAGACTACTATAACACAAAACCAATGAAAGGGCAAACACATCAAAGATAGGTTGACCATATGTTATAGAGTTAATCTTTTTTAAATAAAACTGTTGGCTGGTTACTAGCATTTCTTATTGGCTAGTCTGTCCTATTTATTAACCCATAATTACAAATATAAGTATTTCTACACAGTCTTATCTTACTGAGAACACCAGACTCATGCATCCTCATCTCCTGAGATCACATGTGACTCTCTTCTATGTTTCCCAGAATCCTCTACCTCTCCTAGTCCCACCTATCTTGCTTCCCTATTGACCAACAGTGCTTTATTCATTAAACAATAAGAGAAACATATTTAAAGAATGACATCTCCAATCATCTCCTCTTATCTGTGTAAATAAAAAGGATTTTAACTTTAACATAATAAAATATATAACACAATAGTTATTAAGCAAGAACTATAATTGCAATATTTAGTACAATAAAAATTTATCAAGATTTAAAGAAAATATTTTATCTATCTCATCTTTGTGAATCTAAAATCTTATATGTAACTTATCTTTTATCATAACTAAAGAAAACTATAACCATGACTATCTGTCTTTAGCTCTATCAAAAACAACAGAAGGATAGTACATACTCTAGAATTTATAGAGATAACTTGCTGCCTATTCAGCCACCTGAAATTTTTCTGTAATGTTCTAACTTTAGCCTATAGGCCATAGTATATCTAATAGACTCCTCAGTAAAGCAGGAAACTTTAAATTGTTCGCTTGTATTGGCAGTTTGTCAGTCATATTTCTTTGTATATTGCAGAATGTCTGGCAGACTTCCACGAAGCAGGAACCCTGCAGCAATGTCCATCTTGTCTCAGCACTCAATTTTCTGTGAGTCCTGCATGTCCAGTTAATTAATTAATTTATTTTATACAACGAAGTCCATTTAAAAGAAAACAAACATTTATAGACAATATTTGGGAATTTGGGCATCGTTCTTTCTAAACTACTTCCTGCTGGTAAGGGGCGCTGTCATGGGGGATTCTAAGAAGATGCAGAAATCCTGGCTGTAGTCTGTAAGGCTGCTTTGTCCAGCTGTGTTGAATGTAGGACCGCCTGGTACTCTGTTTCATGCGGTCAGGCTTTATCAAACCACATTAGTCTGGAAGCAATCCACATGTTTTCATTTTCTGTGGAAACAAAAATAGAAATCCTTTCCGCCAGTAACTTGTCCTTGAACTTAAATTTTGGATTCATAGCATTTTTTATTTAATTTATTATTTTACATGTTGATCCCAGTTCCCTCTTCCTCTCTCCCTCCCTCCCTTCCTTCCTCTCTCCTTCCATCACTTTTACCCTCTCTGCCCTCTCACATGCACTCTAACCACCTTCCCCTCCCATCCCCCCAACACAATTCCATATGTAGAGGAATGCCATCCAGTTGGGGTCATGTAGATCTGACAGATCATGTGAAGTAGGGACTAGGGCTTCTCTCCTGTCTCTAGATTAAGGCAGTTATCCCTCCATGGGGGATATGTTCGCAAAGTCCTTTTGTGCACCAGGGATACATCCTGGCTCCACATCTGAGGTCCCTTAGACTGCTTAGTCCTTCTGGCTGAGACCCATATTCAGGGGGGCCTGAGTCAGTCCCATGCTGGCTTCCCAGCTATCAGAATGGTGGCCCTTTAGCTTCTCCTTGTTCAGGTAAGCTCTCACTATGTGTTTCAGCCACCTGGTCTTGTCCTCACCATCTGCATCTGGGTTCTAGTTCGTTCGACTCAGTGTTTATGTATGGGTATTTGCTCCTGTTTCCATCAGGTATTAGTTGAGGGCTTCATGGATAAGTTAGTTGTTGATCTCAATTTCCGGGAAGGGCATTTATGGTAGCCTTTCCATGGAAGCTCAAATTGTTAGTTGGGAGCAGTCTTGTAGTTCTCTAGACCTTTCTTTGTGTTCCATTTTATCTTCAAACCAATATTGGCTCCCTCTTTTGTTCTCTCTCTCTCTCTCTCTCTCTCTCTCTCTCCTGTCTTCTATTCCTAACCAGGCTCAATCTTCCTGGTCGCACATGTTTTCCTTTCCTCTCCCTCATTTTCTCCCCCTCCCACTTCCCCTGAGCTCTGGGGGACTTGTCCCTTCCTGGTTCTGTGAGGGAATTTATATGAATCTCTTAGAATACACCTTGTATCCTAGTTCCTCTGGTGGTGTGAATTATAGGCTGGTGATCCTTTGATCTAGGTCTAAAATCCATATATGAGTGAGCACATACTGTGTTCCTCTTTTTGTGACTGGGTTACCTCATTCAGGATGGTTTCTTCAAGTGCCATCCACTTGCCTGCGAATTTCAAGATACTCCATTGTGTAGATGTGCCACATCTTCATTAACCATTCTTCAATTGAGGGGCATCTAGGTTGCTTCCAGGTTCTTGCTATTACAAATAGTACTGCTATGAACATCCATGCAACAAAGACATCTGTTCAACTATGTTCATAGCAGTTTATACAGCATAAAGTTAAATAGTCCAGACAACAGCAGTTTCTTGCCCAAATGGCTAGTCTTGCCATGTTGGAAGCAAACTATTTAATGATTTTCTTCCATGTCCATCTTTTTTCTGATCCTGGTAGTGTTACCAGGAGCAGTTATGTCTCACTGTCAAGAAAAACCCTAAACCATTTAATTGCCATATTCTGTAAGTCTATAAGTTTTGTCTATTATAGGTAACTTTCTATAATTTGTACTTAATTATACATTACATTTTTAAATGAGCTATACAAATATAATGCCTAAACAGGGAGAAATGTGCATATAACAAAATTGACCTTAAATTTATATCAATAAATGAAAATCCCTTCCGAAACACAGTCTTCATTTCTATACCATTATACCTTTATAAAGAGATTGGTTTCATCATTGACCATTTATAACCAACCTCATTTAAACGAAAATAAACATTTATAGACTGTATTTGGGAATGTGGGCATCATTTTCTCCAAACTGCTTCCTCTTGGTTGGGGATGCTGTTTATACAATGGGGATCATGACAAAACACAGAAACCTAACCGAATTTTGTTTTTGTTTTCTGTAAGGTGGCATTGTTGCAGCTATTTTGAATGTTGGATCACCTGGGCCACTGCTTCAGGGGGTCTTGCTTGAGCAAACCATATTAGTCTGGAAGGAATCCACAGCTTTTCATTTTCTGTGGAAACACAAATAAAATCTCTTTTCCAAGGTAACATATACTTATACTTAAATTTCGAAGTCAAAGCATTTCTAAAATGTATAAGTTGGATTAATTTAGCAACATTTATAATCAAGAGTATTTTAGTAGCTGTTGCTCTTTCCTCGGCCATCAAAAAAGTCAAAGATTTCACAATAACATACAGTATCCAGACTCTCTGTGTACTTTTCATCTTCATGTGGCCTATTTATTACTCTATTTTTTTATTTTTATTTTTTTCTTGTTATGAGACAGCGTTTCTCTGTGTACTTTTGCCTATCCTGGAATTCACTCTGTATACCTGGCTGGCACTGAAATCACAGAGATATTCTTGCCTCTGTCTCCCAAGTTCTGACATTAAAGGCATATGCTACCACACTGAGCTACTCTATTTTTTTTAACTTTATCCTGTTTCATTTCTCTTATAAACCTACCTATATTTTTAAACACACTGTAAACCTTTTAGAGGTTTCACTTCATCTGAATCTGTCTTTACTGTATATCTCTATCTTTTTCTAGCCATGAGTCTTTTATCTGGTAAACAACATTGCTAAAATTAAAGCTGCAGCTGTTTTAGCCGCTGTCTTTCCAAGACGGTGTGCGTGCATTTAACGCCAGCACTGAGAGCAGTGCTCACCACCTTGACCTATACTGCCATCAAGCAGCATGCTGCTGGCTTGGTTTGGAGATGTGGTCACTGCCACTGCCAGCTGCTTGAACACAGTATTCAATTGTTAACAGGGCCTCTTAAAAGAGCCTTGTAGTTTTTTCTGATTAGGCTGAGTCAGGAAGATTTCCTTAAAGAAGCTGTGCAAGTCTCTTCTTGTTTATAGCAAAACAGAGCCCACCCAAGAAAGATGCTGTTGCCAAGAAGCCTTGCTTATCTCTGTTGTTTTGTTTCCAAAATCCCTTTTTAAGCTTTTGTCAAGTGCCACATTGCAGGCACCATTTTGTTATGAACATTTTCCTGCCAGCCTTGTCCCACTGCATCAGCACCAAATAACACGCAGAGACAATGTATTAATTGTAATGCTGTTGGTCAATGTCTAGAGCTTCTTATTGGTTATCTCAGTCTTATTTATTAACCCATAATTACTAATATATGTTTTTTTACATGGTCTTACATTACTAAGAACACCAGACTCCTGTGTTCTCTCCTCCTGAGATCACATCTCGACTGTGCATTTACCTTTTAATATTATATTTGATCAATTTCATTTTTTTCAAGCCTCATTATAAAAAAATATTAGGAACATGGGATCCTTACCCATCTGTGCTTCCCTCATATTTCCTGGCCTAGCTTGCCCCCCCCCCCAGTTTAATGATTTCCTCAAATCTCCACTCCTCATATTCTGAAGTATTCCAGCTTTCATACCAGTGTGGGATGTCCTAAACAAGAGTCACATACTATCCCTTTCTTGGTTACAACTAATGGAATTAACTCATGTCATGTCCCAGCAATCAAAGTATCAACATCACTAACTCTTCATACTTGTTCTGAAATCAATTAACATTGGAAAATAGTAAAAGTAGAATCAAACTTCCACTCTACAGAGGCAGGCTGGAATCTCACATCAATCACTTAAATAATGAAAGAATTACACATGCCTCAGTAATATTATGAAAGCACAAACACTATGGAATACAAACACAATAATTTCACCTACCAAAAGCCTTACAAAAGTCTTACATACATCTTCAATGAGCGTTACCTAGCTGAAGCCCAGGACATAGACTTCAAGAGTGATTGTAACATTATAGAAACAATTAGGAGGATTAAAGAAGATATTAAACACCTTAATAAAATTAAGGAGGATAGAAATAAGCTTCTAACTGAAATATAAGGAAACATAAATTTACATGTGAATGATATGATGATGACAATTTAGGATTTGAAAACTAAACTGAAATTAGTAAAGATATAGAAATATCAAGGAGAGCTCAAGCTGAGATTAATATAGAATTAAAAAATCTCAATGATCTAATTAGAAAACCCAGAGGAAATTTCTACTAGTAGATCAAGTAGAAGATAGACTATGAAAATGTGAAGATGAAGTAATGGAATTTGACCCTCCACTCAAAGAATACAAGAAAATAAAGGGAAACACACTTGAAAGGAATATGTAAGGAACTTTGGGACAAGGAGACAAAATGTTTGAATTATAAGTACAAATTGATAGAGAAGAACATTAGTGTCAGCAGCATAGAAATCATTTCAACTGGCTCATAAAAACATTTCAAATGAAATGAAATGTATCCCTGCTCACATAACACTAAATAAATAGAACCAGAAAAGAAAATCCCCAAGCCATATTATAGTTAAAACAGGCAAGAAAAAGGCATTGAAAAGTATAGTATATAAATGTATGGCATTCAAATAAAAAAAAAGGGATATTTAAAAGCAAACATTATGTATACTGAAAGATCCATCAGAATAAGGGCTTTCTCAATGGAAACTTTATAAACCAGAAATACCTAAAGCAAAATATTCAAAGTTTTTAATGACTAGAAATGCTAACCAAGAATAGTTTAGGAAGAAAAATGAGTTGTCATATTTGAAAGAGAAAGAAAATCCTTCACTGATATACAACGATTATATAAAAAGAATTCAAGTTCATTAAACCAGAATCGTGGGGAATAATGGAATGAATACTTCATACTGAAAGAAAAATAAACATCATCAAGGGGCTACAGAAGGAAAACAAATGAAGGTTTGATTACAGAAACAAAAAATAGTAAAAACACACAAACATACACACACACACACACTAGCAACAGAATGACATCAATCAGTACGCACTTGCCAATTATAATTTAAATGTTAATGGCCTCAATTCCCCAGTCAAACAACATAGAGTAGTTGAGTGTATCAGGAAGCAACATATACATTTTTGTTCTTCAAAAGATATTCTTATCTTTAAAGCAGGAAAAGTCTTACCTTCAACAGCAAGAACCACCTTAGTGCAAGGATTGAAAAAAATCTAAACAAAATGGGGCCAGAAAACAAAGAGGCATTGCTATCCTTTTAGACGACAACACAAACCAGCTAAAACTTATCAAAAGAGATAAAATATGACATTTTATTGTGATGGAGAAAAGAAAACAACCTAAAATATACTACATGTCTAAATATTGATGTACCACACTCGGCCACTTTTATAGAAAGTACTTTTATAGAAATTACACTACTGAATGTAAAGACACAGATGAATCTCAACTCAGCAATAGTATGTTATTATGATACCCTATGTTCTCCAGTAGACAGATTATTTCCACAAAAATTTCACAAAGGCATATAGTAATTAAATCATATCATACACCAAAATGCAACTAATACATATATACAGAATATCACCTAAACACCAAATAATATTCATTCTATTTGGAAATTCATGGATATTTATCTAAATAGACTACATGCTGTATATGATACAAAACATTCACAACATTTCTGCAAAAACTGAAAAATTTGTATGTCTCATCCAACCACAATACAATGAAGTTTAAAAGCAACAGCAAAGGAAATACATCTTTAGGTCTTTAGAAATTACCTGAAGTAATGAAGAATAAATAACCTACTGAATGAATTTCAAAGAAATTAAGAAAGAAATAAAAAAAGAACATTATGGAACTTAATGAAAATGAAAACAACCAAATGTCTGGGACATAGTAAAGGTAGTCCTAAGAGTGAAATTTATAGCTGTAATTGCCTACATTTAAAAACACACACACAAAAAAGACAAATAAATGACTTAATGATGTAACTCAAAAATTTGGAAAAACAAGAAATCCAACCAAAATCCAGTGAATTAGGAATAGAACCTAGAAGTAATAGAAAGTAGAAGTAATAAAACCTAGAGCAGAAATCAATAGTCAAAACAAAAATAGTATAATCAGATCCCCAGAACATAGGTCTCAGTTAGAAGGCCTGGGCAGTCAGTCTAAGGGACCTCTGACAGCAGAACCAGGATGTATCCCTGGTGCACAAAAGGACTCTGGGAACACATTCCCCACTGGGGGGATTCTCCCTTAACCTAGAGGCAGGAGGGAGGGCCTAGTTCCTAGTCCAAATGACTTGACAGCTTTTGTTGACCCCTCCTGGAAGGCATCCCCCTCCCTGTGGAGTGAGGGAGGGATGGGATGGGAGGGTGATTTGGCTATATGGGAGGGAGAAAGAAAGGGAGGGAAAGGGAACTGGGATTGATATGTAAAATAATAAAACAAACAAACAAACATACATACATACCTACAGGTAAAATACCATAAAAATAAATCTTGAAAATAAAAAAAAACTATAGTATAGTCAACTGATCTAAGAACTGGTTCTTTGGGAAGAAGACATCAATAGACCCTTATTGCAATTACTCAAAAGGAAGAAAGAAAGGATGCATATCCACAGAATCAAAAAGGAACAGGAAAGTATTACACAAGACAACAAAAATTCATAAATATATAAGGAAATATTTAAAAAAATTATACTGTATGTGTTTGACAATCTAAAAGAAGTGAATGAATTTCTAAATTCATCCAAACAACTAAAGTTAAACAAAGAGGACACCAGTAACTTAGACACACAACAAATAAACAACAATAAAAATAAACCCTCTGACCAGAAGAAACATATTTATAGATACCAGTTGTATTCACAACAAAATTTTAGTAGACTTTCAAAGAACTAAAGCCATGCATGTTTAGGAATAATAATAGTAATAGTAATTATAGAAACAGCAGAAGCACTTCCCTACCCATTCAACAAAGCCACTGATACCCTGATACCAAAAGCAAATACATAATAGAAACTGTATATATATATATATACACAAAATTTCTCAATAAAACACTTGTAACCTGAATATCAGCCTTTATAATAAATGATCATGTGTAGTGAGATATCCACCCTGCCCACACTTGTTGTACTGACCTTGTCCATTAGGGTATGGGGACAGTTGCGTGTGAGACCTGGGAGGACTAGGTCTGGGGTCTTGGACCCCAGCTCTCACTTTTGCTTCCTGGTTGGTGACAGAGAGGCATCCTTGGGATGGGAACCTGCTGGCAGTCATCTGTTTCTGGTGTAAGTGATTTCTCCTGGAATAAACATCCATCAGTGTATCATTTCCCCAGATTCTTATTTATTCACACTATAATCATTAATCCAAGTTGGCTTTATCTTTGAGGTTCAGATATGGTTAAGCACATGTAATCAATAAATAAAATAAATTATATAAAATGGAATTAAGGGAAAAAAGTCATGATTTTCACAATAGATGTGGAAATATCCTTTGACAAAATCCTGCAGGTTGTCATGATAAATGACCCATCCCTTTGTATAATAAATGCTATAGATAATAAATACACACAACATTATCCTAAATGGAGACAAACTTGAAGCTACCTCATTAAAATCAGTAATGAGACAGTCTATCCACCATTCCTTCTCCTTTTTCAGATAGCTTGGGCAATAAAACAGGAAAAAAGATATAAATAGAAAAAAAAAAAAAAACCAACAACCAACTTATCCCAGTTTGCAGATATATGAACAACAGATTTCAAAAAGGACACCAGAAAATTATAAATGACCCAACCTTTCAGCAAAGGGATGGAGTACAAAATCAGTTTATAAAAAATCAGTAGCCTTTCTACAAACCAAGGACAAGCAGGCTGAGAAAGAGATCACAGAAACTTCCATTTAAAATAGTATCAAAATATCTAGGACTCAACCTGACCAAAGAGGTGAACGACTCCCTACAGTGAAAACTTTAAATCATTGAAGAAAAAGATCAAGGAGGAAACAGAAGATAGAAAGAGCTCTCAAGTTCAGGGGTTGGTCAAAATAATATTGTGAAAAATTATCATTCTATCAAAAGTGATTTAGAGATTCAGTGCAAACTCTTTTAAAATGCTCATGATATTCTACACATTAATAGTAAAATTCAATAAATATGTGGACTTACAATGCTTTGATTTTTCAACAAAGATATTCAGAACACACAATAGGGAGAGAATTTTCTCAAACAGATGGTGTTGGGTGAACTCAACTGCCACAGGAAGAAAATTGACACTAGTTGTTCATCTCACAGGGGATGCAAAATCAATTCTTGGCAGATCAAGTTTAGATGAACTACTTTAATGCAAGCAATTATTTTAAAAAACTTATAAGAAAATACTCTATCATATTTGTTTTGATAAGACATTTTATAATGAGCTATAGAACATAGGCAAGAAAGCTAAAATAAAAGGGGTTATATAAAACCAGAAAGCCCAAAGTCCCTTTGTGTACCAGGGATACATTCTGGTTCCACCGTCACAGGACTTTGGAAGCACATTCCCCATAGAGGGATACTCCCCTACTCCTAGTCCCTACTCCAAATGATTTGACAGATTTCCTTGATCCCTCCTGGAGGGCATCCCCCTCCCTGTGGAGTGGGGAGGAGAATGGGAAGGAGAGTGGGAGAGAGGGAGGAAGGGAGGGGGGAAGGGTGAGGGAACTGGGATAGATATGTAAAATAAGAAAATAAAAAGAGAATAAAATAGAAAAAAAATTCAGAAAGCCTCTGTCAAGTAAAGAAAAAGAATAAAGGACAATTTACAAATTGAAAGATTTCTTTAACTCACCTCTGATTAGAGGCTAATGTCTAAGAAAGTCCATTATTCCAATGATAAGAAAACAAATAACCATATTATAACAAGCCAATAACCTAAATAGATATGTTAAAACAGGAAGTTAAAATTGGCCAATGAGTATATGAGAATATTCTCTGCATCATTTATCCTCAAGAACATAAACGTAAACAACCTAATATCAGGTATGAAGGTAAGCAAAACATATATAATATAAATTTGTTTAAGAAATGTTTAAGAGTAAGTCACATGACTATGGAATATTTTGTCTCATTTTAAAGATAGAAAACAATTGAAATAAGGCAGAAAAAAAAGACAAAAAATAATCAAGAAAACTATTTGGGTAGACCTAGAGCTTTCACCTGTGTCCCATCCTCCCTCAAGGTATATTATTGGTAGGGTTATTTCCTTCATCTCAAGGAGAGAGGTGGTCCCATTGAAATACCTGGTTTTAAAGTGTCCTCTATAGTCAGGAATGATGGGTCCCTACCATCAGGTTGTGGTCAAAATAAGTAAAATAACCTGTTTTGGTTCCTCCTGCATTTGTTGTGTATTCCCTAAAAAGCATGTGCAAGATACTCTGAGAGAAAGAACTACATAGCTTTTTTGTATCCTTTATAATAGGAACACAGACTCTGCCATCAACAAGAATAGGTAAATGCTAAATTTAGAGCTGTTTTAGAAAGACAGCATTTCACAGAGGTAAAGCATCAACCAACTGAAAGAAATTTCATGAACTAGAACTCCATTGGTGAAGACATTAATGAGCCATATATTCATGTAATTATACAAGAGTATGCGTGGACAAAGGACTTAAAGCTTTGTAGTATATTTTGTCATGATGTTAAACACACAGTACTTTAAGTTCTAATGGCATGACAACATTTACATCCTTAAAGAATGCTCTAATCAAATCACTGGTCCATGATTCTCCATTATTTCTTGAAGGCTACATTTTTGACTGAGACAGCCTAATTCCAAGATTGTCTCTACCATCCAAATATTGTGAGTTTAAGTAATATTGTAGATGTATTTTTTTCTTAAATTTGTCCCATAAATGGTCCTTATTTTGAGATGAAGACATGGCTCAGTGGGTAAATGCTCTTGCTGCCAAGTTCAACCCACGAGACACACAGAATAAAGAAAGAATTGACTCCCACAGACTTTCATGCACATGTGAATTACTGATATTCTCTGATAAGGTAGACTACTCTGTCATTGTACTGAGAGATATGTTCTTTGGAAGCTAATGGAAGCAATTGTGGATTCAGAAGAAACATCTAGAGAGAAGATCAGTCTAACTACCAATACTGAAATGTTTGATAAACTTTAGAGTTGAGGTGACTAAATTAACCTTAGAGTCTGTTGCAGCCCATAGCCTGATTCTGCTGTTCATTTCACAAATATAAGAAATTATAGAGACTCTGACTGAGTCTTTGAAATTGATATTATATTTCTCCAACGGGTTAAATTCAGCTCATCACCATTAGTAGTTTTACAGTTAGTGGCAACTTTTTTTCTCCTTAAAAGCACTCAACTCCTGGAAGTGCTACAAAACTTTTCAAAGTAACTCACTTCCCTAAATTTATCCCCTTGTGACCTAAATCTTGGAGGAATTTCTGGAAGGGCAGAAACCAGCTCTGGCTTTGGCCACTAGAACACAATGTGAAAATATCAAGGTGTGCCTGCTCCCCTTGACCACACCTCTGCTCTATTTCCCATGTCACGGGCAAGGATTTATGAATATGCTGCCATTATCATGTTAACCACCTGGATTGTGATTATGAAAATATCTTGAGATACCAAGATTTTCTCTCCCAGTGAGATTCTTGTTTTTCATTTGAGTATATATTCTTAGCAAGAAAGGTCAAAATTGAAGAAAAAAAAAAAGAAATGTTCATGAGAATCATTATAAAAGGATTAAGCTATAAAAGTTTTTAAGAGAAAATTGGAATTTTACCAAAATTTTCTTTATTATAGTTTCATCAGTTGATAGGGGGTGGAAATATTTTGACATGAAGTAGGTCCTTCAGCTGTATCCTGACAGAATAAATTAGTATTCTTCATAGAAGCAATGAAAGGACTATTTTGATTTGGAACTTTTCTGATAAAAATAGACAAAGCTGAATTTCATGCTTGCAGTTTGAATGTGAAATGTACCTCATGCTCACGTGTTCTGTATGCTTTGCTCCCAGTGAGCGGTGCCATTTTTGAAAGTTGTGAAACCTTTAGAAGTTAGGATATGGTAGAAGTGAATCACTTGGAATGGAATTTCAGGCTTGATGGTTGGATCCAGTCAATCCAGTCTCTCTCTATATTCTTCTTTCTGACTATAGGCACATGTCACCAGGCTTCTTAAGGTGCAGCTGTCATGTCTTCCTGTCATGTACTCATTCTTAAACTGGCAGCCAAATTAAACCACTTTCCCTTACATTGCTTTTTTTTTTTGCCAGATCACAGATACTAAGAGAGATGTTACTAACAAAATGCGGCCTTAGAGTACTTTGTTTATAAGAACAACAGATAGCATCTATGTGTACCATTCTTTTCAGGATTCAAGGCCTCATAGCTTGTTTCTGTTGATATGATTTTATTCCATATCACAAGGCTGAATTTCACTAAATGGCAAATATAACTATGTTTCTCCTTGACAAAGGTGATGCTAAAATGGATGTCACTGGATCTGAGCATGAGTTTCACTGTGTGCTTTGAATTAATAGATACAATTAATAGATAGATAATAGATATAACATGATGACAGAGTCTTTTTAGGCAGGGAGTTCTAATAGCAACATGAGGAAATGTGCTATGTTCCTGACAGAAAACATTAGAACTAATCGAAAAGAAGTACATTAAGATTTATTTTTAGTACATTGTTTAAAGTTGCTTTCTTTATCAGTGTTGTATTTATCACAAAAGTTTTCTGAAAGAATACATTCTTTTTGAAACTTCTGGTCAAATGCCATTAGTAGAGTATTTTTCTAGCCGGTTTTTGCATCATAAGATCTTAAGTAAGTATTCTTTTGAAAATTACATTTATTTATTTTCCTAGAGACTTGTGTGCCATAGCATGTGTGTGCAGTGTGTGGAACTCAGGCTTTCAAGCCCACAGTATATTTTCAATCTGTTACTTTCCTCCATCTCTATCTCTGTTTTAATTTCATATTTATCACTTCCATTTGAGTTTCTACCATCACTTTCTACTTGTCACCCACTCCCATTCTTGTTTACTTGACAGTAATGAACACTACCGCACCTCATAATATATAATGGTGTTTTGATGCAATAGTGCCTAATTTAAGGACACATTCAATCATAATATTTACCATGTTATAAAACAAGGAAGAAAAACCTGTACATTAAACAGGTTTATGGTAAAGATATCATTTTATTCATTTCAATCTATTCTTTCCATAGATGAGTCTTTAAATAGCAACACGATCTTCCAGGTATCTTTAAGAAGACATGGTGGAAAAGTTGTTACTTCCCTCTCAGTGTATGTATGAGGTGCTCCCAGGTTCATGAACCGTGTGAAGGTAGCAGTGAGTGATGTGGAGACCGAAGAGGATGAAGAAGACAGCTGTCTTCATGGTGGCAACATGCATTCTGTGTGCATCCAGGATAACACACATTCATAGTTTGCCACTGTCTTCCCTCATTATAGCATGGAACAGGCATAAAAAAACACTTATAATAATATCTAGTGGTTAAATGGTTAAAGTACTGGATAGGAAGGTACCGAAAAGCCAGCTCCAAAAAGGACAGAATTCACTAATAGGATGCAATGTATAAACCAAGTAGAGGACTGGGTAATCATTGAGGCAAATTCATAGTTCTTGTTAGTTTGTGTTCTTGCCACACTTTCCTCGGCAGATCTCTGACATGAGGGTCCATTTATTATCGGTCCCCAGTACCTTTTGGTGAATATATGGTATGGAGGTTGTTCAAGAGATAAATTGTAAACTTTGCAAACATGAACTATGATCTTTATGATTTTACCATACTTTTATCTTCTGGCTCTGAGAAAAGGCATCCTTCTAAGTGATTTCTTTCATATAATGAGACTATATTTTGTCACCAAGAAGCAAAAAATTTCCAGAGATACAGGGCAACCAAAAAGTATCACAAAGACAAAAGATATTCTTTTAATTTTCCTTTTGGTTCTATTCTAAGCACCAGACATTGGTAACAGTGATATGAACAAATTGTTTAAAATGACTAATATGCCTTCCGCCTCAGTCCCTCTATTGTAATGAAAAATGATTCATTACATGGTATGTCTGTATAAAGTATTTAGTGCCTTGATTTTTCTAGGAAGTGAGCTATTATGACTCTATCATATAAACTAGATATAAACTCAGAGCCAATGAATGTCAATGAAATTTGAACTTCATCATAGTTCTGGGAATTGGCCATGATACAGAGAATATTCCTGAAGGATTACTATCATTTGATCAGTAAAGCAGTTTATACTTTCCAGGCCATGAAACCATATTTATGTAGTCACTTCTACTGTCCTAAAATTTAAAATTTAAGACAAGTATGTATTTTCCTTCCATTCTTATCTGTTACTAATCATTCTGAATGATTCTAGAGTTATCTGTGCATAGTTCAGTGAAAACTCATGCACATATTGCTTGATGGGATTAATTATCATGCTCTCACTAATTATAATTAAAATCTCAAGTAATTGTGTAAATCAACTTTGGGAATTCACACATATAGAAGAGTATTTTGTAGATATAATGATATCACACTGTACTGCAAAAGACAGCAAGAAATATACAAGATAAAGCTATTAGTAACCATGTGTTTCTAATTGCAAAGTGAGACATGGAATGTGCCATATCACTTCTGTCTACAGATACTAGTGATACTAGGCATTTATGTTAAAACATACTCTGCAAACGTACATCCACCTTTCTCCTCCCTTAAGAGATAATACTATTCCAAGTTCTTGTTTCAAAAACTTGTTTTAGAAGATAAATTCCTTTAAAATTAGAAATTTATATGCAGAAGAATTGAAAACATATTTCTCAAAGCATCTGTGCTTAAATATACAAATTAACATTTGCTTCATTTATGAAGCATAGTTTTAACTGCTATTCATACCTAATGTTTCACTTGTATGACATTACATTAAGGATCCAGTGTTCTGAAGATACCATATGACGCCAAAATGATCATCTTTTGAAACTGGAATGCTTTATTGCAAAGTCAGACTCTAATCTGCAACCAATTTGCGTCAGCTTTCAGCTTAGAAGAAAATCTCAAATCCTGTCTTAACCCAGGAATCAACTGAAGGCTCATCTTGGTTTCATGAGCCCAGCACAATTAGGTGGTGCGTGAATGTGGGCCACATGCGTTTATTGCTATCCTAGCATGTGTTACTTTGATGTGTTGGGTCGAAGGCTCACTCTTTGCTGGGCAGCCTTCCTCCTGGGTCTTTATACTGCTTAGCAGTTGAGTCCAGACTTTGAAACACAACCTAATTTAGAGGCGGATGCTGCAGCTGCTGCTGTCATTTCAGATGATTTTTTTTTTTTTTTGCTTTGATGTCAGCTTAGAATCTTGGGTGTTGTATCAGCAACGCAGCGTCTGCAATTCACAAAATAGAGCACACCATTTCAGCTTTTGTCTTAGCCTTTACATTGAATTTCAACACCTCCTACATTATCAGAAATTGTAGCTGAGTATAAATAAACAGAAGCATGTTTATCATTAACTGGAAGAAAGGTCTGAATAAACAACACGCAGCTGTATTGGGGTTAATTTAATATTAGACTTGCATGATGGCTGGTAAACAGCAATAGTAAAACTGAAATGCAAACACAGCAGCCTCTTGTGTTTCATCTTGTTCTCTTTAATGACACCAGAATGCGCCTTCCTGAATGTCTACTGGGCTCATCCTCAAGCTATCTGCATTCATTACTTCTGCTTTGTTTTTGTGAAGTGTGTGCTTTCCCATAGCAGGGCTAACCTAATCCTTCCAGGCAGGACCAGTAATGGACCAGCTTATCTTCATTTTCATTAATTGAGAATCCAAAGTCTCCAAAATTCTGCTTATTGGCTTTCTGCATTTGAAGTAGCTTCATCACTTCCAGGCTATTACCTGACATGAATAGTTTCAAAATCTAAAAGAAGTGAAGATTTGAGGTTAATTACTAGTGACCGCAGAGAAGCACCTGGGTAAATTTCTCCTTCCCGTGACTTATGTAAGACCAAAAGACACTGCAGATTCCCTTCTGTACTTTCCCCACTGATAAGAAACATTTATTATGTAGGACTATGAAGACAGGATCTGCTGACTTGAATAATGTTTTTCTAAAAACCAGGCTTGAAAGAAACAGCCACTTACTGGAAGCAAATAAAAATGCACAATTCTAGTTTTGATACAACTTCAATTTACAGAAAAATGCTGGTAACTGTGGTTTGGCATACTGCTAATAACACGAGTCTCAATAATAGCTACTGAACAAATTTCTGTGGATAGCATCTGTTTTTTACCCTCTGTCTGTAAATTATAAAGTATTCTAAGTAGATTTCTATTAAAATATAGCAATGATAAATTTTCTGTGGGCAAGAATGATGTCAGTGTTGAGGATGACACACCACAGCCAAAAACTCTTGCCTATCCTAGTTTGTACATGACATACTGGAAAAACATTCTAAGGGAGGGGGTAAATAAATGAATGTTTTGTAACCTCTCAATGGAGCACAACTATTTAAATGAGTATGTTATACAATTGCATAGAAATAGCACATAGTTAAAGTGATAATAAAAACCTATGATAATAGGAAGTGCTTTGAGTTAATTAGAACATGAGGTTCTTCTATATTTCCAAATATGAAAAGTATTCTGAGAGCAAAGGCAGATATTATAAAAAGTATAAATCTATTATATGCAATGTACAGTATGCTTACAAACATAAAATGTGTTGGTTGTTTTATGTACTTCCTAGACATAAACTAAATATCACCTAGACCCCAATTTAGCCTGAATTTATATTCACACACACATATATATCTATTATATGCATTTTAGTATGCTCACACACATAAAATTTATTAGGTGTTTTGTGTATTTTATGAACACAAACTAAGTAATATCTAGATCCTTATTTAGCCTTTCTATATATCCATATCCTCCCCACACACAATGTACTATGCTCACATAAAATTTTTAGGTGTTTTATACACTTTATGAATATAAATTATCATCTAGATCCTTGATTTAGCCTGAATATATATATATACATATATATTATGTGAAATGAAGTATGATTACATGCATAACATTTATCAGATGTCTTATGTACTTTATTAACATAAGTTAAATATCATTTAGATCTTTGATTTAGCCTGAATATATATTTACACATATATGTTTATTTAGATATACATATATGTACATATATGCTAATAGTCACATACACACATATACACATATATTCATATATACACACATATACCAATGTATGACAGTTTTTCTACTATTTATCTTTTTCTCTGGCTTTTTCCAGTTGGATAAGATTAATTTTTTTAATTTAAATTTTAATTTAATTTATTATTTTACATGTCGATCCCAGTTCCCTCTCCCTTCCTCCCTTTTATCCTCTCTGCCCCCTCACATGCACCCCGACCACCCTCCCCTCCCATCCCCCCACCTCAATTCCACATGTAGGGCAATACCATCCAGGTGGGGTCAAGTAGACCTGTCAGGTCATTTGAAGTAGGGACTAGGTCTTATCTCCTGTCTCTAGGTTAAGGCAGTATCCCTCCATGGGGGATGTGTTCACAAGGTCCTTTTATGCACCAGGGATACATCCTGGCTCCACTGTCTGAGGTCCCTTAGACTGCTCAGTCCTTCTGGCTGAGACCCATGTTCAGGGGGGCCTGAATCAGTCCCATGCTGGCTTTCAAGCTATCAGTCTGGGAGCCCATTAGCTCCTCCTTGTTCAGGTAAGCTGTCTCTATGCGCTTCTGCAACCTGGTCTTGTCCTCTCTGCCTGCATCTGGATTCTAGTTCGACTCAGTGTTTAGGTATGGGTGTTTGCTTCTGTTTCCAACAGGTACTAGATGAGGGTTCCATGGATAAGTTAGTTGTTGATCTCACTATCTGGAAAGGGCATTTATGGTAGCCTTTCCACAGTTGCTCAAGTAGTTTTAGTTGGCGGTAGTCTTGTAGGTCTCTAGACCTTTCTTTAGGTTCAATTTTCTCTTCAAACCAATATAGGCTCTCTGGATAAGGTTAATTTTCATAATTTTACTTTATATAAAATATTTAGTAAAACACATAGAGCACTGTTATTACGTGACTTCTTTATGGTATGTGTATTCACATTATGTGTGTGTGTGTGTAGTACATGTGTATGATGTGTGTTCAAACATTCATGTGTGTATAGTGTATGTGCAAAGTTTGTGATCATGCATATGCATGTATGTGTTGTGTGTGCACATTTGAATGTTTATCTAGAATATATATGCAGATATGAATACATGTATGTATAGTATATGTATATAGTATGTGATTGTACTGTACATACATATGTAGCATATGTGTTTAGTGTGCTTGTACACATGTGCATGTATATGCATTTGTAGTTTGTAGTTGTATATTTTGTGTAATATAAGGTATAATGCATTATAGTATATGCAAATATACATGTATGTTCATTTATGTGTCTATGCACTTTGTGTGTGTGTGTGTGTGTGTGTGTGTGTGTGTGTGTGTGTGAGCAAGAAGTCAGGGTACAGTGTCTTGTTTTACTGCTCTCCATTTTTTCTTTTGAGGTAGGGACCCTAACTGAATCCAGTTCTTACTGAATGGCTAGACTGGCTGACCGACAGGCTTTAGGGACTTACCTATTTCTTACACTCCTGTATGCAATCCTGCCTGGATATTTAATATGGATTCTGGGTATCCAATATCCAGTTATCATGCTTATACATTAGTCATTTTACCCAATGCACCATCTTCCCAGTCCCATTATTTTATATTTTGCAAATTAAAACTGGGATTTTTTCTCAATTTATTTTATGTGCATGGATGATTTTCCTGTACATGCATATGTGTACCAAGGGCATGCGTGGTGCCAATAGAGGCCATAAGAGGGTACTAGATCCCAAATTCTAATTGCAGAGAAATGTGAGTCACCATGTAGATGCTAGGAAACCAATTTGGGTTCTCTAAAAAGCAGAAAGTGCTTTTTAACTGCTGAACTAGCTCTCCAGCCCTTGAAGTCTCTAAGTATAACCAAATTTGGCAATAATAATATGTTTCGTTCCTATACTTTTGTGAAAATTAAAATTCTTATTAATTATAGTTAATAAGAATTTATAGCTAAATAGTGACATTGAAACTATGTATGTTCCTGTTAACATCAGACTAAGGGTGATTAGACATTCACTGTCCAATATGGTTGCTAGCAATTGTGTGTGGCTAGTTATTTAAAATAATCAAAATTGCAAGGTATTACAAATCCCATTCTGAAATCATGCCAAAAAATTTTCAAGTGCCCAGCAAGAAGACACTAGTAACTAATGGTTTGGGATTGGACAAAATTCCTATTGCAAAAGGGTTTGATGGATAGTAAAATATACAATGTCCTTCTTTAGATTCATTTTGCTTTCTTTTACTTATGTGTATGTTTTCCAATTATGTGCTGGTATTGTGGAGGCAAGAAGTTGGTGCTTGCATAAATCAAAATAATTCACATTTTGCGCTTGCATTACAGGTGGTTATTCTCAATAAGCATTTTAAATGGCAAAACCACTTTCCTGCACTAGATTAGGCATTATCCTTAATAATTCATGCTCTGCTACCAGTTCTTGTTTAGGCATCTTATGTAGAGAGTGAAGTTCTCTAGTGATATTTTAAGATTTATTTTTCTTTTCATGACAGAAAGAGGTGAGGAGGGGTACAGTGATACAAACATAGAAAGAGATAGAGAAACACACATAGAGAGACAGAGACAGAGCTGTAGAGAGAGATAGAGAGGGATAGAGTGAGCAAAACACAGAAAATGACTAAGCGTATACTCTCAGCATGTTTTGTTTGTAGGTGTGTTTATATGACAAAATAGAAACTAAAATATAATTCATCTCTCATGCCTTTGTTCTTATGATATTGTTTTATACAGAAACCCAGATGTTTCTTCTTGGTACTACCTCATGAGCAACAGAGCATAGAACCCTGTGCAAACAGAGAGTGTGGGGGAAAACATGGAAGCTACCAGCCATTTAAAGGAAAGGTAAAAGGAAACAGTTCTGATAAGGAATGGAGAGAAAAATCAAAATCCAATCTGAAGATGAAAAGCCAGCGCATCATGGGTGAGCATAGTGGCCACTTTTATGAATGAGAAACTTCAGCATAGCTCAATATGGCATTGTGTTCAGCGCTGTATAAGCCATGCATTAATATTCTTATCCATGGATGTTTGGAGTAATTTTCATAAGATATATTTTTTTCTTTAAATCACAAATGTAATCATTCTCGATATACTAACTGAAGGTACTACAGAATGTTATGAAAATAGAGCAGAGAGTCATCACTGTGTCTATTTCACTGTTAGATTATATAACTAAGATACTTTGTTTTCCTAACGGCATTTCACTTTAAATATCCTCAGTATCATGTCACATACAGTTTACGGAACATTATTAAGGTCTTCATTAAATAATATTTTAAGGATTTCATTTATATAAAGTGCTTTTTTAGCTGGAATATCCATTCAAAATATGAGGTTCACTTAGAATTTTATTTGAAGAACTCTACCATGAACACTATTTTTATATGAATTCTTTTCTACCTCAGCTGCTATTTCCTTAATATGGTTTGCAAAATCAAATTGTTACATTAAATAGAATACATTTACAGAGCTCTTTCCTTTGATTAAAACTATTCTTTGTAATGTGTGCTGATAGCATACATTTCATTAGAAATGAGTATGAATGACTGCTTTCCCAGTACGTCATTACTTTAATGGTACATAAAAAGAAATGCCACTAAATAACTTCTTATTCATTCATGGTTGATAATAAGTTCCCAAAATGATGCAATGTAAGTTGCCTTGAAGCAAGGCAAGAATTTTATATTGAATTTTGTTTCTTCAAATAATGATGCCAGTAACAGTTTCTGTGCCCATCCATTAATTTAAAATTTTCTCAAAGCATGGAATATTAAGCAAATGAGCAACAGCAAGGTACTATCATATTCTTTTCACATTGTGGAAATAACACTGAAAACAAAATAATATATATTTATAACCACATTGGTACCAACAGGAAAAATTATATGTCATTTTTATTACATTTATCTGAATTTTAAAAATTAAATTATCTGAAATTATGGGTAAACCTTCAAACTTGTGTTTGAGTTAATAAAGATAAGATATTGAGAAATGTATTTACCTAGACTGTGTGTTTTAGTGAATTTTACCAAATTAAAACAGAAATCATTGAATAGATCATACACAGTTTTCACTGTACAATTAAACCATCATTTCAAAAGACAATGAAAAATTTTGCAACATAACTATGGTAGATTCAATTAAGTAAAAGAAAAGAAAGAAAAATTAGAAAGGTAGCAGAAACGGGCAAATCATAGCACTGTTTGCTTGAACTTTGTAGAAAACTGAAAGTAGCAGGTGGTAGCAGCTAGCACTCAGTA
The DNA here is from genome assembly GCF_943737965.1 of Phodopus roborovskii. Classification (NCBI taxonomy): domain Eukaryota; kingdom Metazoa; phylum Chordata; class Mammalia; order Rodentia; family Cricetidae; genus Phodopus; species Phodopus roborovskii. The sequence continues at coordinate 28,947,183 of NW_026125295.1, read as the reverse complement.
TATGATATATGGAAAGCTTCACTGCGAAGTCATTGGTAAAAAGGCACGACAGCTGTAGTTTCTATACATGCCCGAGTTCTGCTCACATAGCTGCTTTTCATGTGCTATGACTAGGTCAGAGTGTCACTGCTGTCATGTTGACCAAACCTTCAAATAGGTAAGAGTAAGACTTCAAGAGGTTTGCAGTATATTTACAAACCATAGAGTTGAACAGAGAAAATAAATAATGCTACTTTTGTTATATTTGGCAGGGCTTAAATACACAAATAAAAATTAATCTCACCACTAGCATCCATACTAATTGCATCTTTTGAGAGAAAATAAAATCATTTAGTATATGGAACCTGTGAAAAATATTTAGGAGTAAATTAAGCTACTATACAAAGAAGTTCCAAAGTACCATGCTCAAACAGTTTGTACACTAACTTAATATTTTTATGACAGCCCTGAATTGGAACATTGTGGTTCTAATATCATGTTGAAAAAAGGTTTCTTCCACACTGGAGATTTACAATTACCAATATTTTTGCTCAATATATTCTAGCCACTGTCTAGGTCCACCATGCACTAGTTATCAGTTTTTCTGAGTTGGGTGAGACTACATACTCATAAAAAGGTTATCATTGCCCTCTGGTAGGCAGCAAGAACAGAGTGTTGTAGAACTCCCAGTGGTCAAGCCTACAGCACAAGATGACATGGGCTTCATTGTACATGCCAATATAATACACAGATGAGGCATCTGTCCTGTGCTGCCCATTTTCTATTAGGTAAAGCTTTGAAGGCATTCTACTTAAAATAGAAAGGAATAAAGCCTAGGACAGCACCATCCCCTTCTTACTTAGGTAGCTATGGCCCCAAGAGAAGTTATTATTAAAGGGCACTTTAGTTTTCTCATTTATCATTTCATAGAAAATGGTGCTTTTGGTCTTCCACACAGTTTAAAGATTTGAAAATTTTTTCATTGCTTTCAGACATTGGTAGGGATGAAGTTCAGGGACCCAGTAATGCTGCAAAGGAACAGTGAGATATGATGGTCTCTTATAGATCACTGTAACTAATTAAGTGCCTCACAGATTTAGGCACCTTAGAAATGTAATGCAGCTGGTAATGTTTTTCTGAGAAGCGTACCATTAGCATCAAAACAAAGTAAAGGATATTCATCCATTCAGAGACTATAACTCAAAGTTCTCCTTGTAGCATGCTTTCTCAGAATACAGCAAGCGAAGATGACATGACAGCTATCAATCCTGATGATCAAAAGTCCATTAGAGCTACTTACTCTATAAAGGTTAAGTAACATTTCTATATTCTAGCTTCTTAGGAAGTTTCATGGAAAAGTAATTCATTTTATGCAAACAGAGGAGAGATAATGTAATTTAGTAGTGGGTTACTTGAGTGGTGAATCAGTAGCAAAGAAAAAATTGCTATCATGAATTGGTGTGTATAGTTCCTGTACCTTGTCTATATTCTTCTTGTATGACTTTTGTTAGAAAAGGTCACATTTTGAGTAATTGACTGAAAGTATAATTAAAGATAATTAACAAGTAATGCAAGCCAGGCTGCACAATTATGGAAGTGATTTTTACAGTGATAAACTAGTATAAAGTTACTGTTGCAGCTCCTAAAATACATTTTCCTCTAAGCCATGCTTAAATAACTTCCATGAGAGAGACAGAACAAAAGGCAAAATATTAGATATATACTTGACAATTTGAGTTTGGAAATATTATTTTGCACATCAATTCTCTTAACCTATATATCTCTCTACCAAATTTTTAGTCCACCTTAAAAACAACACTACAAAAAGGATAGCTTTTTTGAGTAAATAAGTTATACAGTGAAATATTTGATTTTATTTTATATCAGATTAGAGTGATAGTTAAAAAATCAACAACACAAAATATATGTATTAGAATACAAAGAAACAGAATTTTCACCTGCTATTCACTCTCATCTAACAGTCTTGCATCTACTTTTATTCTATCTACTTACCACCTATCTACCTGTCATCGCCTATCTATTCATTTTATATATATATATATGTATATATATATATGTATATATATACATATATATATATATATATATTAGATTACTTAAATGTAAGAAAATAAGGAACATTAATCTTTTGAGTCTGGCTTACTTTGCTCAAGAATAATCTGAAGTTGCATCCATTTTTTATTAAATAGCATAATGTCACTCTAAGTTTTGGATGAATAAAAGCTGTGCTCTATATATATATATATATATATATATATATATATATATAATACTAATTATATGTCAGTGAATGACTTGGCTAATCTCATAGTTTGACTATTATCAATAGAGCTATTGTAAACATAGTCAAATTTCTCTGTGATATGTTGACAGAGTTCTCCAAATATGTAACTAAGAGTAGTTTAGTTGGGTCATATGAGAGTTCAATATTTAATTTTGAGGAACTTCCATGATGATTTTCAGAGTAAGTGTACCATTTCTTGTAGCAGAACATATGGATTCCTTTTCTTTTGATTATCACCAGCCCTCATTGTTTGCTCTCTTTGTGATGGTCATTCTGACTGAGGTGAGACTGAATCACAAAATGGGTATAATTTGCATTTCTCTGAAGGCTAAAGATTCTCAAAGTTTCCCACATTTTCCTTACATGATTTGCACTTGTTAAAGGAATTTCTGTTTAGCTCATATATATATATATATATATATATATATATATATATATATTTGTTGACTTTCATAATTCATTTTAGTAATTTAATCTTTTGGGATTTTTAATGACATATATATTAATCCCATTATACATACAGTTAACAAACATTTCTGCCATTATGTAGGCTGTATTTACTTGTAAATTGTTTCATTATCTATATAGAAGGTTTTCAGTCTTATATATATTCCTGATTTCAATTTGAGACATCATTTCCTTAAGATCTTTTCAGAATACCCTTTCTCATAATTTAACTTTATTCTATGCAATTGGTTTGAAAGTATCAGATTCCCTGAAACTAGAGTTGCACACAGTTGACAGCTGCCATGTGGGTGCTGGGAATTGAACCTGGATCCTCTGGAAGAACAATCAGTGCTCTTAACTGCTGAGTCATCTCTCTAGCCCCTAATGTATGTATCTTTAGTATTTATTTTACCTAAGTTTTCTTATCATTGTGTGAGAGTTTCACATCTTTGATGTATTGTAAAGTGAGTGATTGAACCTAATTTTATTTTTCTACATTATTTTATCTATTTTACAGCATGATCTGTAGAAGAAAGTATATTTTCTCCAATGTACTTTTGAGATTATCGCCAAGAAGCAGTTGTTTTAATTTATATAGGTTTATGTACGGGCCTTCTGTTCTATTCCATTGATCTGTATGACTGCTTTGTGTCTATGCCATCCCATTTTTATTACCATGGCTCTGTAGTATTAAATAAAATCAGCACCTTTATATCACCAGTGATTTTCTTGTTGCTCAGAACTGTGTTGGCTAGTCAGTGTATTTTGCTTTCTTTAGCTATGAGTGTTTGGATTGTTTTGTCTATTTTGGTGAAGAATGACATTGAAATTTTGATGGGCCTTGCACTGAAGCTGTAGATCACTTTTGGTAGTCTGTCTGTCTGTTTGTCTACACATCCAGCCATTACCAATAATCTATCTGTACATGTATAGCAGATTCCTCTGATCCATGAATTCTTTCTAGAATATATTCCAGTGGTTCTCAATCTGTAGGTCCCAACCTGCTTGGAGGCAGCTTTCAGATATCCTGAATATCAGATATTTACATTGTGATTTATAAAAGTAGCAAATTATAGTTATGAAGTAGCAATGAAATAATTTTATGCTTGGGGGGGTCATCATACCATAAGGAACTATATTAAAGAGTCTCGGGTTTAGGATGGTTGAGAGTCACAGAGTAGTATTTCTTTTTTTATATTATTTTATTTTTTTATTTTAATTTTACATTTTGATCCCAGTTCCTCCTCCGTCCCTCCATCCCTCCCTCCCTTTCTTGCTCCCTCTTTTCCTCTTTTCCCCCACACATGGACCCCGACTACCCTCCCATCCCATCGCCCCCCACATGTAGGGTGAAGCCCTCCAGGAGGAGTCATCTAAAACTATCAAGTCATCTGGAGTAGGGACTAGGACTTCTCTCCTGTATTTAAGTTAAGGGAATATCCCTCCATGGGGGATGTGCTCCCAAAGTCCTTTTGTGTACTAGGAATACATCCTGGTTCCACTGTATGAGAACCCATAAACTGCTCAGGCCTTCTAACTGAGACACATGTTCAGGGGGTCTGAGTTAGTCCCACACTGGATTCACAGCTATCAGTCTGTTAGCTCCTCCTTGTTCAGGTCAGCTGTCTCTATGTGTTTCTGAAGCCTGGGCTTGTCCTCCCTCTCTGCATCTGGATTCTAGTGCAGATCAGTGTTTAGTTATGGGTGTTTGCTTCTGTTTCCAACAGGTACTAGATGAGGGATCCATGATGGCGGATAAGTTGATCTCATTATCAGGGAAGGGCATTTATGGTAGCCATTCCCCTGTTGCTCAAATTGTTACTTGGAGTCAGTCTTGTAGGTCTCTGGACATTCTTTGGGTTCAGTTTTGTCTTCAATCCTATAATGGCTCCCTCTTTTCTTCTCTCTCTCTCTCTCTCTCTCTCTCTCTCTCTCTCTCTCTCTCTCTCCTCTCATCTATTCCTCCACTGACTCAATCTTCCTAGTCCCACATGCTTTCCTTTCCTCCCCTTCTCTTTCTCCTAGATTCCTTACCACTCACTGCCCCACCACTCCCCATTTGCTCTGGAGAACTTGTCCCTTCCCCCTTTTTGTGAGGGACCTTATATGAATCTCTTAAAATCTACCTTGTATCCTAGTTCCTCTGGTGGTGTGAATTATAGGCTGCTGATCCTTTGCTCTAGGTCTAAAATCCATATATGAGTGAGTGCATACCATGTTCCTCTTTTTGTGACTGGGTTACCTCATTCAGGATGGTTTCTTCAAGTTCCATCCACTTGCCTGTTAATTTCAAGATTCATTTCTCTTTTCCGCAGAGTAGTATTCCATTGTGTAGATGTGCCACATCTTCTTTATTCATTCTTCAGTTGAGGGGCATCTAGGTTGCTCCAGTTTCTTGCTATTACAAATAATGCTGCTATGAACATAATTGAGCACATGTCTTTGTTGCAGGGATGTGGACCATTTGGGTATATGCCCCCTCTTAGGCAGAGTATTATTTCTTCAGTTTCCTCTTCAGCATCTTAAAATTTTCAAATAAAGATTCTCTCTGTTTCTCAGTTACAATTATTCCTGGATATTTCATTCACTTTTGAAGCAACTCTTACTCAGGGGGTTTGCTCGATTTCTTTTTCAGCTAGTTTGTTATTGCTATACAGAAAAGCTACTGATTTCTGTATATTGGCTTTGTACCTATTGGCTTCTGTCAAAGAGTCTATCACCTCTAGGTGTTTCCTGTAGACTTTTCAGGGCATTTGTATATAAGATCACATCTTCTGCAGATAGAGATAATTTTAAATTTGTCCTTTTATAATTTTTCCCTTTCATTCTTTTATTCATTTCATGTCATATCACGTAACTCTACCTTCACTTTAAGTTCTTTGCTGAGTTATAGTGGTGAATTTGTACACTTTTATCAAGTTCTTGATTTTAATGGAAATGCTTTACATTTTTTCCAGTAGCACAGTATTGACTATACATCTCTTGCATATAGTCTTTATGTTGTTGAAGTATTTTCCTTTCCTTTTATTCTTTGTTGTTTCAGAATTTTTAGTATAAAGAACTATTGGACGTTTTTCATGGGTTTTTCTACTTCTAATGAGATGATCATGTGATTTCTATTTTGAGTCTACTTATGTGATATATTATACTTATGATTTTTGTGTTTTGTACCATACTCTTATTCCAGGAATGAAGCCAATTTAATCATAGCAAATGATTTTCTTGATATATACTTGAAGTCAGTTTTCAAGTTTCTTATTGAGAATTTTGCATTTACAATCACCAAAGAGATTATCCTTTTCTTATTGTGCTCATATCTGGTTTTGGAATTGAGACAGTAACTTTAACTTATTTATTATGTATTTATTTGCACACATATGTATATATTATATGTATGTATACACACACACGTGTGTGTGTGTGTGTGTGTGTGTGTGTGTGTGTGTGTGTGTTATTCTAATAGTCATTGGTTTTGTTGTTGGTCTTTATTTCTTTTTCCTCAAAGAACTTGTGAACATTTTGTCATTTCTGATAAACCATGAAAACAGCAATGTGGTTACGTTACTCATACTCAGTGTGGCCAGATGGCCAAGTTCTCAGTAACTTATCATAAGATAAAATGCCGACTCAAATGTCTTTATTTATAATTTTGGCAAGACAAAATGTCTAATCTTTTTTGTGAATGCTTTTCTCTTATACCTCCATTCTGCTGCTGTCCTGGTGGTCTGCCTGTGTGCAACACAGATGTTTCTCTCTCTCCAATGCACACTTTATTTTTGAAGATGCTTTGGGAAGCATATGTTCACATGTTTGACTAGTCCTGCCTTCTCCCAACAGCTTCTTGTGCTGTGTAAACAATCTTCATCTGCCCCTCAGATCTGGGGCACATGAGGCTTTCACAGCTGACAGTTTCTTTTTCAGCTTGTTTGCCACGGTGAACATGGTCTTCAGATAGTGTATCCTTTCCCTCTCTTCTCCAAATGAATTGGAATGCAGATTTCCCTCTCCTTTCAACTCAGTTTCCTTCTGTGACCCCAGCATATTTTCAACCCCTTTCTTCTAAGTCTCTCTTTGTACTAGCTCCCCAGATGTGATCAAGGATGAACTCTCTCTGCTCCTCATTTTAATTCTCCTTGTAAGTACTTGTTTTGCAAGAGCAGAAAGAGGCAAGCCTCTCACATTAATGTATTCTCCTCATAGGCACCTGCATTTTTCTGATTTGTTTCTTTTATATTTGACATAGTAAATCACTGTATATTTACTTATTTTTCCAACTTTGTTAGTTCATCAAGAGAAGGAATATATGTGTATATATATATATATATATATATATATATATATGAACATATTTATGACATGCTATGTAAAGCAATGTAGGGAACAGTTTCTTTAATTTCTGTGTTACATATATATGCATATATATGCATATATTTAATTTATACATTAACTTGCCTTTATAAATATTTATATTTTTACATATATATGTATATATATATATGTTTTAACAAATGAAAACTCAATATCTCTTTCAGTCATTCAATAATTATTTATTGATTTAATGCATAATTTTTCTGGATGGTAAAATTAAGGCATTAAAGGAATTAGTGTTTCCTTTCTCAAAGAATTTGTGTTCTAAAATAAGAGGCAGGTGATGAATATAAACACAAGTAATTGAAATAATTGTGGCTATAGGCCAGCTGAGCTGAAAACTGAACCATAAGTAGAAGCCTTGATAAAATTGATAAAGTAATGAAAATTCTCAGGGTGGGGAGCAGTACAAAATCTCTAAAATGAATGATGTTTACATAGCTGTCAAAAGAGGCCTCTGTGACTGAAGTGTTGTGAACATGATGGGGTAGGTTAGCTCTAGTGTATTGGTGTTAATCATGGGTCCTAGAGCAGATACAGACTCCTGAATACAGACACATTTTCCAACTTTATTCTAAATGCCCAGGAATCCATGACGACCTTTAAGATATTTTAAAGGGAAGAAATAAGATTTGATTTATACTTTTGAAATATAGCTTTGTCTACTTTGATCATTTAATTATAGTTTGGTGACTGGTCTAATGCCAGTAATCTTTATGATACTTTGTAATTACCAACCTTGATACTATTGTGGTCAGTCTTCCCTACTCTTATACCTCATCAGCATGCAGTGAATTTTCTAACTCAAATTTCTTATCTGGACATAGAAAGACTTTGTGGGATTTAACCCTTAAGTCTGTTTCCTTAACTCATGGTTTCCTGCTCCCATCCTGGACATGTTGCATCTTAAGCTGTAGTTATAGCTCCACTGAGACTCATGACTCCTGCGTATGTCTCTGCTCATCTCTTATTGTAAAACATGACTTTTCCACTTTCCTACTTTCCATAGAGCTTATTCCATGCAGCCTTTTTGGGTGCCTTTATGTATGTACCCAATACTCTGTAATGACTTATATCAGAAGGCTTAAAATATAAATGCTCTTGTGAGTAGACAAGACTGAAATGGACCTTGAAGGCAAATTAGTGTCGTGTTGATTTCAATCCCAAACCTATGGAAGGATTTCTGAAGAACTGTAAGGTGAAATAACATGATCTGATTTGTCATTTAAAAACTTATATCTGCAAAATACTGGTAAGAGGAGCAGTCAGTGGCAAAAATTGTTACTGCAAGAAGGCTATTTCATTAAGCTGGCTTAGCCCCGATGAGTGCTTGAAACTTTTATCTGCGTACATATACGCATGAAGACACAAGTATAACAAAGCAATGGGAATGAAAGGGTGAGTTTAGAAATACTTAAGCAATACTACAGTGTGCTGTTTAATGCACTGTTTTGTCAGCCTGACACAAGCCAAGATTATCTGGTAAGTGGGATTTCAGTTGAGAAAATGTTTTTATCAGGTTGTCTTGTTATGGGATAATCTTTTTGTACACTGTGAAGATGTGTCTCTGCTTAAAACACCATCTGACTTGTTTAATAAAGAACTGAATGGCCAATAGCTAGGCAAGAGAGACTAAGTGGGGCTTCTGGGGACAGAGAACTCAGGAAGAATATGGGGCCCATGGGGTTAAGGATGCAAGACTCAGCAAGTTGAATGTAAAGAATGGAAAAGAGGTAAAGAGTTACACGGCAGAGCATAATTAATATAAACAGATTAATTTAAGTTATAGCACCTAGTTGTTAACAAGCCTATGCTAAGGCCAAGCATTCTTAATTAATAAGAAGTCTCCACATCATTTTTTTTGGGGGGGAACTGGCTGCCTGAAGAAAACTTGGCTACATTGTCCTATAGGTAATGCTCTGGGCCTTTATTGATTAATGACTAGTGTGGAGAGCCCAGCCTCTGATGGGAACTGCTACTCCTGGGTAGATAGTCCTGGGCTGTATAACAAAGTAAACTAAGAAAACCTTGAGGGAAAAGTCAGTATGAAATATTCCTCCATGTTTCCTGCCTCTGAGCCTGCTTGATTTCCTGCCTTCACTGGCTTCAGACTGGGTAGGTGATATTGGTGGTTAGTTACATGTAGAGGAATAAACACATTAAGAAAAAGTGAGGGGTAGAAAGGAGTCTATGATAGCTATTTTTTTTCTTGAATATCAGTTGCAAAGTGGTTAAAGAGAAATGGGTAAACATTTGGTAAGGAAAAGAAACAACAGCAACAATTATTGATTTGTTTTGGTACAAAACTTATCCCCCCCCCCCATTTTATAAGTACAACTTTTACTTCTTTCTTGATTGCTATCTTTATATAGACTATGTTTTTCATCATTTTTTCATCAATTATTCTGAACAACATCTGTGGAAATGCTGAAGTACAAGTGCTATATATTTTCATACTCAATTAGTCTAACTAGGATGGACACATGGTGTGGTAAGAGTTCATTGGCTTGCTGGGGACACTATGGTGTGAGACTGACAAGAAACAAAGTCAGAATCAGGTGTACATTGAGATTTTTTTCTTTGAGATTTTAAAGATATTTTCTGTTCCTTTCAAGTACTTTGACTTCCATATACTAGACACACAGTAGCCTTTTTTTTTTTTATAATCAATACTTTGCATTGTCTCACAAATGGGTGATAGTATACCTTCCTTGATTGCTGAAGGAGCTTTAAGCCAGTGAAGATTTTCTAAGTTAAGCTTCTGTTACTTTTAAAAAGAAATCCATGCTGAACTTTTGACACTGGACATGTCTACTTGCTTTATTAGGCATGCAGCCATCAAATCCACGAACAAATTCACAGACAAATTGGTGCTGGCGAGTCATCTTGTAACCTTGTTCAAACACAAACAACTTTTCTTCCAATGAGAAAAGTGGAGGACTTGATTACACAAATAAAAACTCAAGGCTGATATTGTCTTAGTGCTTTGATTTGCATGGGGAGATAACTTATATAGTCAGTTGTAGCCTCAGAGATATGGAGTGATAAGATATTGGGGTGAAATTAGAAAGTTTCACACAGGCAACAGAGAGAAGTTGCTATATGAGTAACACCCAAAAGGAGACAAATCAAGTAATGCACATACACTGAGAAAGAAGTTTTCTTTCCAGGGTCCAGCAAGTATGAAGATCATCTGGGAAGCACACACTGCTGTACATTCATCCTTCATTCACACACACACGTGTCTTAACACACATCTGTAGGTCGCATTCTTCCTGTGCACACACCTTGGGTACATGCACTTCTGTTGCACACACGGGTTCACATTCCCTTGGGCATATAACCCCAATATACAGAATTCTGCTCACACAGGGATGCTCATACACCCAGCAAACATACTTCTGGTTCACACATTCCTGGTGGACAATCCTTTGAATCACTCCTTTCCAGTACATATATATTCCTAGTTCACACACCCTTGGTATATGCCCGTTATTGTGATTTGAATTGGGAATGTCCGGCATCAGATAGAGCTTAGGTGAGAAGTTTTATTAGAAAGGGAAGCAGGAGCAGGGGGAGAAGAAAAAGAGAGGGAGAGAGAGAAAGGAAGGGAGAGACAGGAAAAGTTCTTTCTGCACTTTCAGAGGAACAGCTGGAAAGAAACTTGGGCCTGGGTCTGTATACCTGCCAAGCACAGATAGGCAAGAGGCAGGGCCAAGATTGTCTGGATTACATCAGTGGAGGATTCCTGAAGGAAGTATGTCACTGGGGACAGGCTTTGAGGTTTAAAACTTTTTATTGAGGTTTTATCTATATCAGTCTGTCTAGCTATCATCTATCTATCTCTATCTATCTATCTATCTATCTATCTATCTACCTACCATTGTTTATCTAGTGTATATGAGTGTTTTACCCAAATGTATGCCTAGGCAGTATATGCAGGACCCACAGAAAACAGAGAGGGCATTAGATTTTTTGAACCAACAATATAGAAAATTTTGTGGATACTGAGAATTCAATGTTGGTCCTCTGGAAGGATGGCCAGTGCTCTTAACAGCCCAGGCTTTGAGAGTTTATAGCCTGGCCCCCACTGCCTTTGCTCTCTCTCTCTCTCTCTCTCTCTCTCTCTCTCTCTCTCTCTCTCTCTCTCTCTCTCTCTGCTTCCTGCATGCAGATGAAATGAGATCATTGTTTTTCCTGACTGACAGGTCAGTTTATTGTTTCTGTTGTCACTCATTCTGAACATATTCTACCTAGAACTGTAAACAAAAATAGACTCTCTTTTAATCAGAGTTGATTTTTGCCAGAGTATTTTTTATCACAGCAAAAGAAATATAACTAACACAGAAACTGAGAGTCAAAAATTGGGGCTGTTGTCTAATGAAACTTAAGATGTTGGTTTTTGAAGGAATATGTGCATCACAAACTCTCATTATCCTTACTAATATAAACACAGAGACAGATATTGGGGTTAAAGCTGAAGATCAGGTAAGCAAAGTGGCCAACCAATAGAGCATTCTCGTCTCTACTAGTGCTCAGCCAGAAGGGCGATCCTGTCCTCACACTGCACTATTCACCAAATCAGACTGCTCTGTTCCTCAGACTGTCCTAAGCTTCTGTCAGGATCCTCCTGCCTCATATTCTTCTCTAGTTCTTGAATTAAAGGCATGGGATCCCAAGTGCTGAGATGACCTTTGTGTGAGATCTGTTTTGCTTTTAGACTGCATCAATTTCATGTAGTTCAGGGTGGCCTTGAACTAACAGAAATCCATCTGCCTCTGTCTGTAAGTGTTGGGATTAAAGGTGTGTACCACAACTACCTGGTCTCTATGACTAACTGGTATGACTAGTTTTGTGCTCTGGTCTTCAGGCAAGCTTTATTTGTTAGGTCATAAATATCACCACAAATATGGAAGGTTTTGGAAATTCGGTCTAGAAGAATTTAATGGGCTATTCTTGTAGAAGCTTAGAAGACTGAATACTGAGAAAAACACTGGCAGAGGAAGCCTGCCTCAGGAGGTTTCATAGGGGAATAAGGACTATATTAATAACAGAGATGGAGGCTATTTCCATGATGTTTTGATAAAGAGTCTGGCAATTCTGTCTGTATCCTGAGAACTTTCATGAGGCTCAATTAAATGAATAATGAACTAATTTCTTTGACAGAGAAAAATTTAAGATAGCATAACATTGAGCCTGTGGAATGGTTACTATTGACCACTTTTATGTAAGAGGCATACAATGAAAAAGAGGGACATGCCAGGCAGAAAGAAAAGAAATGTGCAACTTGAAGAGGGGAGGAACACTAAGAATTATAGTAAGTCATTATAATGAGTCATTTGCTGAAAAAAGAGGCTGTAATTGTGAAATCCATTAGCACCACCAGAGCTAAGCATTTTGCTCTGCATTTAGAAAAACAGAAAACATTCCATGAGAAAGAACTAGACTCTGTCCAGGTCAGGCTCCAATTTGTGAAAGCAGAGAGCCTCAGAGATTTTACTCAGTGTATATACTTCAGTGTATATAAGCTGTTGTAATTGTGGTCTAGTGGGATCAAGTCTATCCCAAGATGACAGCTGAACTTGGCAGTGTAGTCCATACAGTAACGTTTGGGAGGCATAAAAGTTACAAGATTGAGGAAGCCATAGATTTGTTTTCTGCAATTTCAAAGAGTTACTGAGGAATGGAATGTTTGATAAGGTTTGAGTGCCAATAAGGAGACCCTAATAGGCTATCATGTGAAGCTGTGAAAGCAATGCCTGGGTCATGACAAAACCTCAAAGATATTAGAGATGCCAGAGTGGTGGTATGTCTAAGAATGTTATATACAGGGAATGGAACAAGCCTAAGATTATACATACATATATATATATATGTTGTAGGCAACGAAGCTGGAGGAGAGGAGTCATCTAAACTCTTTGAGATGGAAGCCCCAGTTGATTTGTTATAGACTGACACAAAGCTCAGGTAGATTATTATTTAAGTCTTTTTGACAATTGTCTTCATTTTACTAAAGACAACTAAGAATGGGGATTATGTTTAAGTGAATTTGTGGTTGTAGATTCTCCTCCAATAACCATGCTCTTACATGGTTATTGGATAGCTAGGCTATCTGTACCAAGCATGGGATCCCTCTTGTTGAGTGTGTTAAGTCTGTAAGAGAGCTTTTGGTTACCGAGAAGGTACACGTGCCACTTCTGTACCCATACTTATTGTTGATATGGTTCATAGGCATCATAGATGGGTAGGACTGTTGTCCTTTGGAAGCTTTCATGGCACTTTATGGATCCATGATACGTTGTCTTTAGTGAGGGGGAATTTAAGTCAGTTATAACTCAGTGGTCTCTGGGACATGTTTATTAAGTATATGATATCTTCAGTAATAGAAATTTACCTTCCACCTTTCAAGGAGGGGGTAACTAAGGGCAATAGTTTGTTTTGGGAATCTTTTGAGCAGCCATGTACAAGAACTCAAGAGGGCATATCATTAATACTAGATATGTATATTTATACAGAAAATGACATGTATTATAGGATTTTATTTTGGTAAATAATAATATGACTTCTTGTGGAATTTTCAAACATCCTTCTTGTTATTTTAGCCATATCTCTCCCTCCTCTGTACTTATCTTTCATACCTTTTCTAAAGAGCCTCCACTTTCTCTATTTCTCCTATCAGCTCACTTGAATTCTGGTATTTCCTTTTACCCTCCTTCTATTCTCTCCTCTATTTACCTCCTTACCCCCAAGGAAAGACCAAGTATTACTTCTAACACTCTTTGTAGAGCTAGCTTAATGGTCATCAATTGTTTTCAATCTATTTTTGTTACAAAATATCTTTTTTTGAACTTTGATTATGTTTAATAGTTTCATTGGGTAGCTGGGCTGGCGTCTGTGGTCTTTCAGAAAATATAGAGTATCAGTCCTTGCCCATCTGGTTTGCAAAGTTTCCATTGAAAACCCAGGCATTACTTTGATGGATCTGCTTTTATTAACTATTGTAGTGATATTTTGTTTATGACATAACAAACAAAGCTTGCCTGAAGGTCAGAGTACAAAGCTAGCCACAGTAATCACCCATAGATTCCAGGCAGTGGTGGCACATGCCTTTAATCTCAGCAGCCACACTAGTTAGTCATAGATTGTGGGCTGTGGTAGTACATGCCTTTAATCCCAGCATTAGAGAGGAATATAAGAAGGATGGAGACACGAGTACAGTGTATTCAGTCTGCAGTACACTGAAGATAGGATATCCCAGCCATAGTAGAGGTAAGGACTCTCTAGTGCTTTGCTTCAGCTTGAGCCCCAATACCAGTCTCTGGGTTTTGTTATTTGTGCTGTAATGTATCATGATTTTTCTCTCTTTTACTATTCAGCATCTTTCCTTCTAGTATTTTGAGTATATGGTACAGGGGAAGTCTCTTCAATTTAGGTTATTTGCTGTTCTATGTGCATTTTGTTCCTCAAGAGGCATCTCTTACTTAGATTTTAAAGTTTGTCTTCTATGATTTTGCTGAAAATATTTTCTGCGAGTCTTGGGTCTTATAGATTTGTTTTTTTTTTTCATGGTGTTTTAGATTTCACTGATGGTTTGTTCCTGGATTTAAAAATAATTAGCATTTTTTATCTGAGTAATCCATTTCTTCTATTTTGTCTTCACGGCCTGACATTTTTGCATTCAGTTGATCCAATCTATTGAAAGACTTTCCTATGCTCTTTTGCTTGACATTATATTTATTCCTGAACATATTAGGAGTGGGGAGGTAGTGAGAGGAGAGGGAGTTAGGAGAGAAGAGGAGGGGAGAGGAGAACATGAGGGAGCAGGAAGATTGAGTCAAGGGAGTAATAGAGGAGAGCAAGAAAAAGGATACCATAATAGAGGGAGCTGATGTCATTCTGTAAATACATTTCTTTTATTGGTTAATGAATATAGTACTGTCGGAAAATAGGAAGGCAAGATAGGTGGGACTAGGAGACAAGGAGGATTCTGGGAGATGTAGTAGAGAGAGAGGGGATTCAAGATGTAGAGACTGGAGGGAAGAGGACAGGACCCTCTCTCTGATAAGATAAGACCACATGAAAACACTTAGATTAATAGAAATGGGTTAATATTTAAGACAGAGGTAGCCAATAATAAATGCTAGTAACATACCAACAGCTTTATATCTAATACAACGTCTCTGTGTATTATTTGGGGCTGTGTGGCTCTGGGACCGACCAGGCTGGCAGGAAAACTGCTCATAACAAGGAACCGTTATAGGTTTAAAGAGACATCTGGCCCTAAGGAAATGTCTAGTGACATTCAGGGATAACCATAATTCACAATCTGAGCAATAGTGGAGAAGCTACCTTAAATGCCATTCCTTGATAATGAGATTGATGATTACCTTATACGCCATCCTAGTGCCCTAATCCAGTAGCTGATGTAAACAGAAGCAGACATGCACTGCTTAACACTGAGCCGAACTCCTGGAATCCAGTTGCAGAGGGGGTGAAATGATGAGCAAAGGGGACAAGATCAGGCTGCAAAAATCCACAGAAACCTGAACAAGAGGGAGCTCATGGACCCCAGACTGATGGCTGGGAAACCAGCATAGGACCGACCCAGACCCCCCTGAATGTGGTTCTCAATTAGGAGGCATGGGAAGTCTATTGGTTGGACCTCTGACAGTGGAACGAGGATGTAACCTTGGTACATGAAAGGATTTCAGGAGCACATTCCTTAAGGAGCAATACTTCCTTAGCCTAGAGACACTAGAGAGGGCCTAGGCCCTATCCCAAATGACTTGACAGATTTTGATGATCCCTCCTGGAAGGCCTAACCCTCCTTGGGGAGAGTGTGGGGAATGGGATGGGAGGGGATTGGGGAGGGAGCATGGAGGATGGAAGAGAGAGGAAACTGGGATGGATATGTAAAATAAAAAAAAACAATACATAAACATGACAGTTTTCATTTCTAGCTGGAAAGTAGGTTGATTGCTATTAAATGCTGTACTGATAAAAACCTCTATGCTTATTTAGTAAACACAGAAAAGAAAAAATAGATTTATGCCTTTCAAATGTATTTCAGTTTGGTTTTTCTTCATAGATTCTCCTTATGAAATTCTAGTTTTATATCTTCAATTGCTTTCATTATTTCATTCAACTGTATTTTATAAATCTTCAGGCATTTATCTATGTTCCATTTGAACTCCTTGAACAAATTTAGAATTATTAGTTTGAAGCTCTTGTCTTGAACATTAGCTAAGTTATTTTCTTCAGTGGATATTATGATTAGTATGCAAATTTCAGTTGGAAACATGTTTTGATTGTTTATGCTATTTGTGTCTGGAGGATGGGACTGGGTTTCTGGAGGACAACTTGCAGGAACTTTTTCTCCTTTCATGGTGTGCTTCCTTGGGATCAAACTCAGATTTTCTGTCTTGGCTACAAGTGTCTACATACCTAATCTTCAAAAACAGCCCTGAGAATTCCATACATGTATACAATCAAATATCATATCCATTCTTCATTTTCCCCTTTAAGTCATCTTATTTCTTCCCCAACACCCTGCAACTTTATGCTTTTGTCTAGTGGTTTTATTTATTTATTTTTATAAAAATATCCCACTAAGTCCAATTAGTGCTGCCATATGTTCATGTGCATGAAGCTATCCAGTAGCTTATGGGAAACATACATCCTCAAAAGACGTCATTCCCTCTTTTTCCTAGAAGCTATGAATAACTAGTATGTTCTTAGTAACAGATGGGTCCTGGAGTGTACCTCTTACACCTCTAATCAGGTTTTAACCATCTTACTACAGTACTTCATAGAAAGTATGTGTTGATGAATGATGTTAGGACACTTTTGTCAAGAATGTTTTCAAATATTAGCATTCTAGACAAATAAATAGATTTCTCTCTTAAACAGAGATGGAAAGGAGTTTTCTTGAAACATTTTATGTAATTTCTTAAAAAGAAATTTGCATCCACAATGGTGGAGCTCTGAGTCTAGGCTTTATTCAACTGTATCCATCTTGTAATTACCCCTTTTCAGTTTTTCTTTTTCTTCAGACATCTCCTGAATGAGATAAAATGTGTAGACATTCTGGAGTTTAAGGAGTGGGGATATTCAGGAGGGTGGCTGGTGAGGTGACTAGTGCAGACTGGGCACTATCTTCTTGAAATTGTACAGGCTGTAGCATGTGAAAAGAGCAGGAAAGTCCAGGTATGGACGTTTAACCTCAAGCACATACTCTGCAGTGATGTGGCCTATAAGGAGAGAGGAATATGCATCTGTGTTTACTTAAATACTGTTCCAATGGTCTAGTAGAGTGTAATTTTTCAGTATTTAAACATCATTACTTTAAGGGGTTACAGTCTGAATAAACAGCAAATTACTGAGTACTAGTTTTCGTAAGGTCTAAAATCCTGCACTACAAGTAAAATTGAGGGAATTTAGCTGTCCTACATAGTTTATAACTATAATTTAGATGGTATTGCTACTCTACAAATAGAGTAGAAAGTTTACTTCAGTGTTTCTCAACAGAGATGGAGGATTTGCTTCCCTCCTTGAGGGATATTATTTGTGGCTGTTACAACTTGTTTTGTGTGTATGTAGAGTTGAGTATTGCTACTGGAAGCCAGTAGGGAAAGACCATGAAGACTGCTGCTGTCAAAAAATGTGCAAGACAGCCCAAACAACTTGCTGGCCCCCAAAGTTAATAATACTCCTTTAAGAAATCATGTGTAAAATAATTAGGGTGTGTAGGAAGAGAGAAGACACGAATGCTCAAAGAGAAGCCAAGATTATTTGCACATTAAAAGAACATAATTTGATTTAATCAAGTTTTGGTCAATTAAGTTTGAGTCTGACACAAGACTCACATTCCAACTTGAAGTAAGACTTCCTAAATTAAATAGGTAATAAAACAAAAAACAAAAAAAAAAAATGTTCTGACATGAATGATGAAATCTGCTTTAGTTTTAGGGTCTTTGAAGTGGTCTTTCTCTGAGCAAGTGCAATGTGTAAGATGAATGTGAGGAATGAGAGCATTTCTGTATTAATTCTTTTCTTCACCAAAAGTGTATGTTCTTAATTTAAAATGGGAGATGCTATTAAGTGTGCCCTGTTAAAATATCCTTTAACTTTTGTAGAGGAAAGTTTCTGTCCCACCCTGTCCTGTAGCTGTTAAGTACCAAATAAACAAACAGAAGCTTATAATAATTATAAGTTGTTTGAACTACTGCACAGGCTCAAACAAATTAAATTAACCTATAATTCTTTAAAATAATAATAATTATAATTACTTATTATTATTATTTTATGATAGTCACTTTACTGGACCTGTTGTAAATCAAGCCTGTAGTATCTCCATATTTGTTCTTGCATTGTGGCATAGATAGTTTTTATTTTCTTTTGATAATTTTTTTATTTAAATTTGAAACAAGCTTGCTTTACATGTCAATCCCAGTTCCCTCACCCTCCCATCTCTCAATCCCCATTCCATCCCTTTTCTGCTCCCCAAAGAGGATGGTGTGTTAGAGTATGTTTTTCCCTGCCGGTCTGGTCCCACTGCCTCTCCAGCCTCAAATAACACACAGACACTGTATTAGATATAATTCTGTTGGCCAGTTACTAGTTTCTTATTGGCCAGCTCTGTCATAAATATTAACCCATTTCTATTAATCTAAATACTTTGACGTGGTCTTACCAGAGAGAGGGGCTGTGTTCTGCTCTATCCAGTCTCTATATGCTTACTCCTCCCTACTACTTACTCGAATCCTCATTGTCTCCTAGTCCCACCTATCTTGCTTTCCTATTGGCCAACAGTGCTTTATTCATTAACCAGTATGAGAAACATATATACAGAATGACATCTCCCATCATCTCTCTATGTGGAATGGTCTCCCAAAGTCCAGATGGCCTATAGATTGCCCAGTCCTCCTAACTAACACCTACATTCAGGAGGTCTGTGTCAGTACTATGCTGGTTTCCTAGCTATCAGACTGGGGGTCCATGAGCTCCCCCTTGTTCAGGCTAGCTGTTTCTGTGAACCTCTTTAGTCTGGTCTTGACCCCTTTACTCATCACACCTTCCTCTCTGCAACTGGATCCCAGGAGTTCTGCTCAGTGTTTAGCTGTGGTGTCTGCTTCTGCTTCCATCAGCTACTGCATGGAGGCTCTCGGGTGGCATATAAGGTAGTCATCAGGCTCATTATCGGGTAATGCACTTAAGGCAGCCTCTCCACTATTTCTTAGATTGTTAGTTAGGGGTTATCCTTGTAGATCTCTCGATCTTTCCCTAGTACTAGATTTCTCTTAAAACCTGTAATGGCTCCCTCTATTATGGCATCTCTTTTCTTGCTCTCCTCTTTTTTTCTCCTGACTCAATCTTCCTACTACCTTATGCCCTTCTCTGCCTTCCTCTTCTCCCCTTCTCTTTCTCCCTCTCCTCTACCATCATGCTCCCAAATGCCACAGTAAATCTTGCCCCTTGGCCTTTCCCCTTCTCCAGGGGACCATGTATGTCTCTCTTAGGATTTTCTTTGTTTCCTACATTTTCTGGTGGTGTGGATTGTAGGCTGATAATACTTTGTTCTGTGTCTAAACACTATATATAATGGGACCTCTTCAAACTTAGAAGCTTCTGTAAGGCAAAGGACACAGTCGACAAGACCAAACAGCAGCCCACAGACTGGGAAAAGATTTTCACCAATCCTATATCCGACAAAGGGCTGATATCCAAAATACACAAAGAACTCAAGAAACTAGTCAACCAAATAACCCTATTTAAAAATGGGGTACAGAACTGAAGAAAGAATTCTCAATGGAGGAAATCAAAAAGGCTGAAAGACACTTAAGAAAATTCTCCACATCCTTAGCTATCAGGGAAATGCAAATCAAAACAACTTTGAGATACCATCTTACCCCTGCCAAAATGGCTAAAATTAGAAACACCAGTGATGACTTATGTTGGAGATGATGTGGAGAAAGTGGAACACTCTTCCACTGCTGGTGGGAGTGCAAACTCATACAGCCATTTTGGAGATCAATATGGCGGTTCCTCAGGAAAATGGGAATTAGTTTACCACAGGACCCCCTCTTAGGCATATACCCAAAGGATTCACATCCATGCAACAAAGACATCTGTTCAACTGTGTTAATAGCAGCACTATTTGTAATAGCAAGAACCTGGAAGCAACCTAGATGCCCCTCAATTGAAGAATGATTAATGAAGATGTGGCACATCTACACAATGGAATACTACTCTGCAGAAAAAAATAATGGTATCTTGAAATTGACAGGCAAGTGGATGGTACTTGAAGAAACCATCCTGAATGAGGTAACCCAGTCACAAAAAGAGGAACACAGTATGTATTCACTCATATATGGATTTTAGATTTTAGACATAGATCAAATGATCACCAGCCTATAATTCATATCACCAGACGAACTAGGATACAAGGTGTATTCTAAGAGATTCATATAAAGTCCCTCACAGAACTGGGAAGGGACAAGTCCCCCAGAGCTCAGGAGAAGTGGGGGAGGACAGGGAATGGAGAGAGAAGTAGGAGAAAATGAGGGGGAGGAAAGGAAAACATGTGCGACCAGGAAGATTGAGCCTGGTTAGGAATAGAAGACAGGAAAGAGAGAGAGAGAGAGACAGAGACAGGGAGAGAGAACATAAAAGAGGGAGCCAATATTGGTTTGAAGATAAAATTGAACACAAAGAAAGGTCGAGAGAACTACAAGACTGCTCCCAACTAACAATCTCAGCTTCTGTGGATAGGCTATCATAAATGCCCTTCCCGGAGAGTGAGATCAACAACTAACTTATCCATGGAGCCCTCAACTAATGCCTGTTGAAAATAGGATCAAATACCCATACATAAACACTGAGTCGAACTAGAACCCAGGAGCAGATGGAGAGAATTTTCTATTAGTTTTGTATCTCACTTTTTAATTGGGCTATTTGGTGTTTTGGTAACCAGCTTCTTGAGTTCTTTACATATTTTGGAAATCGGTCCTATGTCAGATGGTGAACATCTTTCTCAATTCTGTGGGCTGTTGTTTTGTCTTGTTGACTGTGTCCTTTGCCTTACAGAAACTTTTTAATTTCCTCAGGTCCCATTTATTGATTGTTGATCTCAGTGTCTGGGCTAGTGGTGTTTTTTTCAGGAAACATTCTCCTGTATACCAATTCCTTTATGGGTACATCCCCCTTTCTCTTCTGAGAGATCCAGTGTAGCTGGATATATGTTGAGGTCTTTGATCCACTTGGACTTAAGTTTTGTGCATGGCAATAGATATGGGTCTATCTGCAGGTGTCTACATGCCAGCATCAAGTTATGCCAGCACCATTTATTGAAGATGCTTTCTTTTTCCCATTGTAACATTTTAGCTTCTTTGTCAAAACATCAGGTGTTCACAGGTATGTGGGTTAATATCAGGGTTCCAGTTTGATTCCATTGGTCTTCCTGTCTCTTTTTTGCACTAATACCAAGCCCTTTTCAGGACTATATCTCCATAGTAGTGCTTAAGTCAGGGATGATGATGCCTCTGGAAGTTCCTTTATCATACAGGGCTGTTTTGGCTATCCTGGGTCTTTTGTTTTTCCATATAAAGTTGATTATTATTCTTTCAAGGTCAGTGAAGAATTGTGCTGGGATTTTGATGGGGATTGAATTGAATCTGTAGACTGCTTTTGGCAAGATTGCCATTTTTTCTATGTTGATTGTACCTGTCCAGAAGCATGGGGAATCGTTCCATTTTCTAGTATCTTTAATTTATTTCTTTAAAGACTCAAAGTTCTTATTATATAGGTCTTTCACTTGTTTGGTTAGCATTACCCCAAGATATTTTATGCTGTTTTTGGCTATTGTAAAAGGTGATTTCTTTCTTAACCTTTATCATCTGTTTATAGTAGAGCTACTGATTTTTTTTTATTTATTTAATCTTATATCCTGCCACTTTGCTGAAGCTGTTTATCAGCTGGAGGAGTTCCCTGCTAGAGGTTTTCAGGTCACTTGGTAAGCTATTGTATCAACTGCAAATAGTGAAATTTTGACTTCTTCCTTTCCAATTTGTATCCTCTTGAACTCCTTTTGTTTTCTTATTGCTCTAGCTAGACCTTCAAGTACAATATTAAAGAGTTATGGAGATAGTGGACAGCCTTGTCTTGTTCCTGATTTTAGAGGGATCTCATTGAGTTTATCTCCACTTAGTTGGCTATTGGTTGCTGTGTATTGCTTTTATTATGTTTAGGTATGTTCCTGTTATCCCCAATCTTTCCAAGTCCTTAATCATGAAGGGGTGTTAGATTTTGTCAAAGGTTGTTTTAGCATCATGTAGTTTTTCTTTTTTCAGTTTGTTTATATGATGGATTATGTTGATGGATTTTTGTATGTTGAACCATCCTTGCATCCCTTGGATGAAGCCTATTTGGTCATGGTGGATGATTTCTCTGATGTGTTCGTAGACTCGATTTGCCAGTATTTTATTGAGTATTTGTGCATCAATGTTAATGAGTGATATTGGTCTGTAGTTCTTTTTCTTAGTTGTGCCTTTGTGTTGCTTGGGCACTAAGATTATTGTAGCCTCATAAAAAGAGTTTCACAATGACCCTTGTGATTCTATCGTGTGGAATGCTTTGGTATTAGCTTTTCTTTGAATTTCTGGTAGAATTTCCATTGAAACCTTCTGAGCCTGGGCTTTTTTTGGTTGGGAGACTTTTGATGACTGCTTATATTACATTAGGGGTTATAGGTCTATTTAAATTGCTTATCTGTTCTTATTTTAGTTTTGGTATTTGATATCTATTCAGAAAATTGTCCATTTCCGTTAATTTTTTTAATTTTGTGTAGTACAGGTTTTCCAAGTATGACCTGGAGATTCTCTGGATTTTAGTGCCCATTGTTAAGTTTCCCTTTTCATTTCTGATTTTGTTAATTTGCCTGTTCAGTCTCTGCATTTTGGTTTGAATAAAGGTTTATCTATCTTGTTGATTTTCTCGAAGAACCAACTCTTTGTTACATTGATTATTTGTGTTGTTTTCCTAGTTTCTACTTTATTGATTTCAGCCCTCAATTTGATTATTTCACGGTGTCTACTCCCCAGGGGTGAGTTTGCTTCTTTTTGTTCTAAGTCTTTCAGTTGTGCTGTTAATTCTGTGATGTGACTATTCTACAGTTTCTTTATATGAGTGCTTGGTGCTATGAAATTTCCTGTTAGTATTGCTTTCAGAGTGTTCCATAAGTTTGTGTATGTTATGTCTTCATTCTAACTGAATTCTAGGAAGCCTTTAATTTCTTTTTTATTTCTTTCTTCACCAAGGGTATGGTACAGTTGCACATTGTTCAATTTCCATGATTTTGTAGGGTTTCTGTAATTTGTGGTGTCATTGAATTCTAACTTTAAAGCATGGTAGTCTAATAAGAAACAGGGTGTTATTCCATTTTTTTGTACCTATTGAAGTTTGCTATATTGCTGAGTATGTGGTCGATTTTAGAGATGGTTCCAAGTGCTGCTAAGAAGAAGGTACATTCTTTTGTGTTCAGATGGAGTGTTCTATAAATATCGGTTGTGAAATCTTCTGTTATGAATAAGAAATGACCCTCTTCATATCTATTGGTTTTAGTTTAAAGTTTAATTTGTTAGGTATTAGGATTGCTACTTGTTTCTTGGGTCCGTTTTATTGGAAAATCTTTCCCCAAGCCTTAACTCTGAGGCAATGTCTGTCTTTGAAGTTGAGGCGTGTTTCTTGCATGTAGCCGAAGGATGGATTCTGTCTTCATATCCATTCTGTTAGCCTGTGTCTTTTTATAGGCGAGTTTAGACCATTAATTTTGAGGGATATTAATGACCATTGATTGTTATTCTTGTTTGTTGGGTGTGTTGTTGTTGGTGGTATTATGTATGGATCCCCCCTTTTTTTGCTGTTGGTAAAGTGGGATTATCTATTTCCTATGCTGTTGTTGGTGTGGTCAACTTCCTTTGGTTGGAGTTTTCCTTCCAGGATTTTCTGTAGGGCTGGATTAGTTGATAAGTATTGTTTAAATTTTGTTTTGTCATAGAATATCTTGGTTTCTCCATCTATAGTGATTTAAAAGCTTTGCTTAATATGGTATTCTCTTAGTGTTGCTAAAATATCTATCCAGGCAATTCTGGCCTTCCCAGTTTCCATGGAGAAGACAGATGTAATTCTTACAGCTTTGTCTTTATATGTTATTTGGTCTTTTTCCTTTGCTGCTCTTAATATTCTTTCTTTATTATGTAGGTTTGGTGTTTTGATTATGTGGTTAGGGAACTTTTTTGTGGTCCACTCTATTTGATGTTTTGGAAGCTTTTTGTACTTACATTGGCATGCCTTTCTTTAGGTTGGGAAAGTTTTCTTCTGTGATTTTGTTGAATATATTTTTCTGCCTGTTTGAGTTGAGTTTCTTCACATTCTTCTAACCTATTATTCTTAGGTTTGGCCTTTTTCATGGTATCTTATTCATGGTATGAATATTTTGTGTTAGTGATTTGCTGGACTTAAGATTTTTCTTTGGTCAATAAATCTATTTCAGAGCCCTCCTCTAGTAGCGGATAGAAACAGAAGTAGACACCCATAGCTAAACACTGAGCTGAACTGGAATTCAGATGCAGAAAGAAAGGACAGGACCAGGCTACAGAAACCCACAGAGATAGCTGATCTGAACAAGGAAGAGCTAATGGGCCCCCCAGACTGAATCCAGCATTGGACCAACTCAGACCTCCTGAACATGGATCGTAGTTAGAAGGCCTGTGCAGTCTATGAGACCTCTGACAGTGGAACCAGGATGTATCCCTTGTGCACAAAAGGACTTTGGGAGCACATCCCCCATAGAAAAAATATGACATCACACTCACATCTGTGAAAGTAATCTCCTTTTGTGTTCCCAAGTACATACACATAAGAACATATGGGTATGCTATTTTTGTGTATGTGCATGCATATGCCTGAAATTTGTTTGCCCTCTTCATGCCACTAATTAAATTTCTCTGACATTTTAAGTTTTATGAGCACACTAGACTCAGATGCTGAGAGAACACCACAATAGTTGACATAGGGGGAAAAAAATTAAAGTAGCATTTGGATGTTTCTCTCATTCAAGAAGTTAAGTCCAGTCAGTTGCTTTAATTGCTATTACTATTTTAGACATTTACTGAAATTAATTATGATCTAAAAACCCTCATACAATTATGTATAATACATAAGATTTAAACATTAAAATTTTATCATTTGATTTCCTCATCCCAATTTCTGTTGTAATAA
Source organism: Phodopus roborovskii (assembly GCF_943737965.1). Lineage (NCBI taxonomy): Eukaryota > Metazoa > Chordata > Mammalia > Rodentia > Cricetidae > Phodopus > Phodopus roborovskii. The sequence continues at coordinate 28,921,808 of NW_026125295.1, read as the reverse complement.
CATTTTTATTGTATAAATTTATTTAGTAACTTTTTTTATCCCATTGTGCTAGAACACCTCTTCAATTCCATGGCTTAGGAACTTGAGAGGAAATTACCATAAATTCAAGGCCAACTTGATCTATATAGTGAGTTCCAGGTCAGGTAGGTGGACATGGGGAGACCCTGTCTCAAACAAAAAATAAAACAAAACAGTGCCTTCCAAATCCCTGTTGTTTAACAGGTTATAAGCTCCATAAAAGCAGAGGCCAAGTTTTGTTTGTTTTGTTTTGTTTTTATTTCACTATAAACCTTGAGAGGCACTGCTATTAGAAACTATGGAACCCAAAATTGCACAATTCCTAACTATATGCTAAATATCTTAGAAGATATCTTTGTAGATATCTTTGTATCTAATAAGAAAAATAATTCTTACTTGTCATAAAGAAACTTCTCTTTGCAATAGATCAGACAATTACAGAAAACTACAACTAACCAAAATGCAGAGAAAAAGAGTAGTCCCAACTGATACTACCAACACAATTCTTGTATTTAAGGCTCAGGGATCATTATAAAAGAGGGACCAGAAAGATTCTAAGAGGTAGAGAAACAGAAATTTTGCTGTGAAATTGTGTCCCCTAGAAATGTCAAAGTGACTACATCATTAAGTCCAATTAACATGACCTGTCAATGGTGACACCATTGGACATGCTCACATGGAAAGGGAAAAGCTTACCTCACAGTGGTTCAACCCTAGATAAAGAACCACAGCCAACTAAGGAGAAATTGTCTTCCCCCCAAAAAGAGTCCTCCCCATATTACCTTAGTTGGTTATCCAATACCAAATAGTCAGCCATGAGATCATGTACATAGTGTTAACATTTTATGGACAGAGCCAGTTGTATTTACATGATTAGCTTGAATTTGAGAAACAGCAAGAAGGTTTACATGAGCCCAGAGATCCGCCAATCTCTGTGGGTCCACTCTGAATTCCTGCAGGTAAGAACCTTGACCCCCAAATCCGGGCCTCTGCTAAAGAAAGAGGCATCAGCTGGAGAGTTGCAGTTTCCAGTGAGATCCCACTATCCTGCAAAATCTTCCCAAGTTCCAGCTCAGCCCTTATCCTCTTCCACCAACTATTGGCCAGGGGTGAGTCTGGCCCCAATCGGGGCCACCTGTCCCCTATAACCTCTTCTGCCCCCTGCCCCCGCCTGAACTCCCTGGGTTGGCCCCTGATCCTGCTGCTCCTGTCTCCTGCCCCATCGAGAGCACCCTTGGAGCTCTGATACACCCCCACCCATCCCCACCATGAGCCTACCACCCATATCCTGTGCCCTACCCTACCCACGGTCCAGCTGCTCTGGTTGAGCACTGGGACAAAGGGTGGAGCCAACAGTCCACCCTACTTTGGAGACTTCTCAGAGCAACACTGAACAAAGGAGACCTGACTATCCACTCGGGACCACCAGTAATTTCCAACTGCTTGGTCTCTAACCCCATCTCCAGTCCTCTGCTGGAGTCCCGGGCCCCTCCCAGAGATCCGCCTATCTCTGCAGGACCACTGTGAGTACCTGCTGGCATCTTCTACTGGATCCTCATCCTTGACCCCATCCCTGGGTTTCTGTCTGCGGAGAAACCTCCTAGACAGATTGAACCACACAGAGCTACAGATATTGAATCTCTGACCCACATAAGCCCACCGGGGAAGTACCATAGAGAGAGGGGGAGACCCCACCAACAACTACTGGAAGAAGCTATGGAAAGAAGGCAATACAAGAAAACACCTAACAACACAAAGACAAGCATGACACCACCAGAATCTAGGGAATCTACACCAACTAGAATGGAATACAACAACAAAGCAGAGGAAACAGAAGGGAATGAATTAAAAATTACCATCATAAAAATGATACAGGCCCTAAAGAAGATGTGAGAAAATCCCTTAAAGAAATGGAGGAAAAAACAAACAAAAAAGTGGAAGAAATGAAAAAATTCCTTAAGGAAAGTACAGAAAGCCAAGAAAAAACAATTAAGCAGGTGAAGGAAATGGATCAGGACTTGAAAACTGAAATAGAGAAAATAAAGGCAACACAAACCGAAGGAATACTGGAAATAGAAACGCTGAGCAAAAAATCGGGAACTACAGACACAAGCATAACCAACAGAATTCAAGAAATGGAAGAGAGAATCTCAGGCGCAGAAGATAAACTAGAAGAAATAGATTCATCAACCAAAGAAAATCATAAATCCAATAAATCCTTAACACAAAAAAATCCAAAAAATGTGGGACATCATGAAAAGGCCAAACCTAAGAATAATAGGCATAGAGAAAGGTGAGGAAGCCCAGCTCAAAGGTGCCAAAAACATATTCAACAAAATCATCAAGGAAAACTTTCCAAATCTGAAGAAGGACATGCCCATAAAAGTACAAGAAGTATACCGAACACCAAATAGACTGGACCAAAGAAAAAAGACCGCTCGACATATAATAATCAAAACACCTAGCATACAGAATAAAGAAAGAATATTAAGAGCAGCAAAGGAAAAAGGACAGGTAACATATAAAGGCAGACCTATCAAAATTTCACCAGACTTATCTATGGAAACCCTCAAGGCCAGAAGCTCCTGGATAGATGTTCTAAAAGTATTAAGAGAACACAGATGCCAGCCTAGGCTACTATATCCAGCAAAACTCTCAATCACTATAGATGGAGAAAACAAGATATTTAATGACAAAACCAGATTTTCCCAATATGTATCTACAAATCCAGCCCTACAGAAAGTATTGGAAGGAAAACTCCAACCCAAGGAAGGTAACTACGCCCGCAAAAATGTAGGCAACTACACCAGAAACCAAGGGTAAAGCAGAACTAATATATTCACAATACCACTGCCAACAACAAACCTAAATCAAACAAGCATCAACAATCAATGGTCCTTACTCACCCTCAACAATAATGGTCTTAACTCACCTATAAAAAGACACAGGCTAACAGAATGGATACGAAGACAGAATCCATCCTTTTGCTGCATACAAGAAACACATCTAAGTTTCAAAGATAGACATTACCTCAGGGTAAAGGGTTGGGAAAAGATTTTCCAATTAAATGGAAATAAGAAGCAAGCAGGCTTAGCTATCCTACTACCTAACAAGTTAGACTTCAAACCAAAATTAGTCAAAAGAGATAAAGATGGTCATTTCATATTCATTGTAGAAGAAATCCATCAACACAAAGTCTCAGTTCTGAACATCTCTGCCCCCAATACAAAGTCACCCACATTCATAAAAGAAACACTATTAAAATTCAAAGCTCATATAAAATCTCACACATTTATAGTGGGAGACTTCAATACACCACTCTCAACACTAGACAAGATCACAAATCAGAAAGTCAACAAAGAAACAAAAGAATTAACAGAAGTTATGTCTCAACTGGGGTTAACAGACATCTATAGAACATTCCATCCAAAGACAAAAGAATATACTTTCTTCTCTGCTCCACATGGAACCTTCTCTAAAATCGAACACATACTAGGTGGCATAACAAACCTCAACAGATAAAAGAGAATAGGAATAGTCCTCTGTATCTTATCGGAACACCCTGCTTTAAAATTGGAATTCAACAACACAAATAGCAAAAAACCTGCAAACTCATGGAAACTGAACAATGTGCAATTGCACCACTCCTGGGTCAAAGAAGAAATAAAGAAAGAAATTAAGGACATTCTAATATTCAACGAGAATGAGGATACAATATACCCGAACTTATGGGACACCTTGAAAGCAGTGCTAGGAGGAAAGATCATTGCATTAAGTGCCCATATGAAGAAAATAGAGGACAGTCACATAAGAGAATTAACAGCACAACTGAAAGCCTTAGAACAGAGAGAAGTGAATTAACCCCGCAGGAGTAGACACCAGAAAATAATCAACTTGAGGGCTGAAATCAACTAAATAGAAACCAGGAAAACAATACAAAAAAATCAATGCAACACAGAGTTGGTTTTTTGAGAAAATCAACAAGATAGACAAACCTTTATGCAAATTAACGAAAAAGCACAGAGAGAACATGCAAATTAACAAAATCAGAAACGAAAAGGGGAACATAACAACAGACACAGAGGAAATCCAGACAATTTTCAGGTCCTACTTTGAAAATCTGTATTCCGCAAAAACTGAAAATTCAAAGGAAATGAACAAATTTCTGGATAACTATCACTTACCAAAATTAAATCAAGAACAGACAAACAACTTATATAGACCTATAACCCTCAATGAAATAGAAGCAGTCATCGAAAGCCTTCCAACCAAAAAAAAGTCCAGGGCAAGATGGATTCAATGCAGAATTCTACCAGACATTCAAGGAAGAACTAATACCACTACTCCTCAAACTGTTCCACAGGATAGAAACAGAAGGTTCATTGCCAAACTCTTTTTATGAGGCCACAATAACCTTGGTACCCAATCTAAATAAAGACACAACTAAGAAAGAAAACTACAGACCAATATCCCTGATGAACATCAATGCAAAAATACTCAATAAAATACTTGCAAACCGAATTCAAGAATGCATCAGAGAAATCATCCACCATGACCAAGTAGGCTTCATACCTGGAATGCAGGGATGGTTTAACATACGAAAATCTATCAATGTGATCCACCATATAAACAAACAGAAAAAGAAAAATCATATGATTATCTCCCTAGATGTGGAAAAAGCCTTCGACAAAATTCAACACCCTTTCATGATAAAAGGTCTTGGAGAGGTCAGGGATAACAGGAACATACCTAAACATAATAAGAGCAATATACAGCAAACCAACTGCCAACATCAAACTGAATGAAGAGAAACTTAAGCCAATTCCTCTAAAATTAGGAACAAGACAAGGCTTCCCTCTCTCTCCATATCTTTTCGATATCATACTAGAAGTTCTAGCTAATGCTATAAGACAACAAAAGGAGATCAAGGGGATCCAAATTGGAAAAGAAGAAGCCAAACTGTCTGTATTTGCAGATGATAGTTTACATAAGTGACCCAATAAACTCTACCAGGGAACTCCTACAGCTGATAAACACATTCAGCAAACTAGCAGGATACAAGATAAACTCAAAAAAATCAGTAGCACTACGTTTTTCAGACAACAAAGAGACAGAGAAAGAAATCAGAGAAACATTACCCTTTACAATAGCCAAAAGCAACATAAAGTATCTTTGTGTAATGCTTACCAAACAAGTAAAAGACCTATATAATAAGAACTTTGTGGCCCAAAAGAAAGAAATTAAAGAAGATACCAGAAAATGGAAAGATCTCCCATGCTCTTGAATAGGTAGGATAAACATAGTAAAAAATGACAATCTTGCCAAAAGTAATCTACAGATTCAATGCAATCCCCAATAAAATCCCACCACAATTCTTCACTGACCTTGAAAGGATAATAATCAACTTTATATGGAAACACAAAAGACCCAGGATAGCCAAAACAACCCTATACAATAAAAGAACTTCAGGAGGCATCACCATTCCTGACTTTAAGCTCTACTACAGAGCTATAGTTCTGTAAACAGCCTGGTATTGGCATAAAAATAGACAGGTAGACCAATGGAATCGAATTGAAAATCCTGATATTAACCCACATACCTATGAACACCTGATTTTCGACAAAACAGCTAAAATTATACAATGGGGCAATGACAGCATCCTCAAGAAATGGTGCTGGCAAAATTGGATTAGGGTGTGTAGAAGATTGCAGATAGACCGAGGTCTCTTGCCATGCAGAAAACTCAAGTCCAAATGGATCAAAAACCTCAACATCAATCCATGCACATTGAACCTCTTAGAAGCAAAAGTAGGGGGTACCCTTGAACAAATTGTTATAGGAGACACCTTCCTGAACATAACTCTAGGGGCACAGACACTGAAAGAAATAATTAATAAATGGGACCTCTTCAAACTTAAAAACTTCTGTAAGGCAAAGGACACAGTCAACAAGACCAAATGGCAGCCCACAGACTGGGAAAAGATTTTCACCAATCCTTTATCCTACAAAGGGCTGATCTCCAAGAAACTAGTCAACAAAACACCAAATAACCCTATTTAAAAATGGGGTACAGAACTGAAGAAAGAATTCTCAATAGAGGAAATCAAAAAGGCTGAAAGACACTTAAGAAAATGCTCCACATCCTTAGCTATCAGGGAAATGCAAATCAAAACAACTTTGAGGTACCATCTTACTCTTGCCAGAATGGCTAAAATTAGAAACACCAATGATGACTCATGTTGGTGAGGATGTGGAGAAAGGGGAACATTCCTCCACTGCTGGTGGGAATGCAAACTCATACAGCCATTTTGGAGATCAGTATGGCAGTTCCTCAGGAAAATGGGAATTAGTTGACCACAGGACCCGGCAATCCCCCTCTTAGGCATATACCTAAAGGATCCACATCCATGCAACAAAGACATCTGTTCAACTATGTTCATAGCAGCACTATTTGTAATAGCAAGAACCTGGAAGCAACCTAGATGCCCCTCAATTGAAGAATGATTAATGAAGATGTGGCACATCTATACAATGAAATACTACTCTGCAGAAAAAAATAATGGTGTCTTGAAATTCGCAGGCAAGTGGATGGTACTTGAAGAAGCCATCGTGAATGAGGTAACCCAGTCACAAAAAGAGGAACACAGTATGTACTCACTCATATATAGATTTTAGACCTAGATCCAAGGATCACCTATAATTCACACCACCAAAGGAACGAGGATACAAGGTGTATTATAAGAGATTCATATAAATTCTCTCACAGAACTGGGAAGGGACAAGTCCCCCAGAGCTCAGGGTAAGTGTGCAGGGGGGGGCAGTGAATGGAGAGAGAAGTAGGTGAAAACGACAGGGAGGAAAGGAAAACATGTGCGACCAGGAAGATTGAGCCTGGTTAGGAATAGAAGACAGGAAAGAGAGAGAGAGAGACAGAGAGACAGAGACACAGAAGAGAACATAAAAGAGGGAGCCAATATTGGTTTGAAGACAAAATTGAACACAAAGAAAGGTCTAGAGAACTACAAGACTGCTCCCAACTAACAATTTGAGCTTCTGTGGAACGGTTATCATAAATGCCCTTCCCGGAGAGTGAGATCAACAACTAACTTATCCATGCAGCCCTCAACTAATGCCTGTTGGAAACAGGATCAAACACTCACACATAAATACTGAGTCGAAGTAGATGCAGATGGAGAGGAGAAGACCATGGGGCAGAAACACATAGAGACAGCTTACCTGAACAAGGAGGAGCTAAGGGCCACTAGACTGATAGCTGGGAAGCCAGAATGGGACTGACTCAGGCCCCCCTGAATATGGGTCTTAGCCAGAAGGACTGAGCAGTCTAAGAGACCTCAGACAGTGGAGTCAGGATGTATCCCTGGTGCACAAAAGACTTTGCGAACATTTCCCCCATGGAGGGATAACTGCCTTAATGTAGAGACAGGAGAGAAGCCCTAGTCCCTACTTCACATGACCTGTCAGATCTACATGACCCCAACTGGATGGCATTCCCCTACATATGGAATTGGGGTGGGGGATGGGAGGGGATGGTGGTTAGAGTGCATGTGAGAGGGCAGAGAGGGTAAAAGGGAGAGAAGGTGGGAGGGAAGGAGGGAGAGAGGGAGAAGGAACTTGGATCGACATGTAAAATAATAAATTAAATAAAAAATATTTTGATTCCAATATTTAAGTTCAAGGACAAGTTTCTGGGGAAATGGATTTCTATTTTTGTTTCCACAGAAAATGAAAACATGTGGATTCCTTCCAGACTAAAGTGGTTTGATCAAGCCAGACCACCTGAAACAGAGTTCCAGGTGATCCTACATTCAAACTAGCTGGACAAAGCAGCCTTACAGACTACATCCAGGAATTCTGAATCTTCTTCGAATCCCCCATGACAGCGCCCCTTACCAGCAGTTAGTAGTTTGGAAAGAACGATGCCCAAATTCCCAAATATTGTCTATAAATGTTTGTTTTCATTTAAATGGACTTTGTTATATAAATTAAATTAAACAAAAATTAAAAAAAAAGGTTTACATGAGAGGGTTTGGAAGGAGGCAAAGAGACTGAAGAAATTATGTAACCACCTTATAATTTCAAAGCATATGAATTGAAATCATATGTTGAAAACTGGTGATACATTAATAATCTTGGCCAGGCCATTCTCATATCATTTCAAAGTTAGTGTTCTTTCACTCTGGTGAGGATTTCCATCTTAAAACATTGTTCACTTTTTTTTTTTTTTAAATCTGTAGAAACTGTCTCCTCTCTGAATACAGGCTCTGCATTTTAATAGTCAGCAGGCAGACAGTTTCTTATCAGCCCTCCATAAAATGTAGTTAACGCCAAGTCTGGCTTGACACATCAATTCAAAAGATATTAACAATTTCATACTAAGTTACAACATCTTCATTCACATCTCTGTGTCCTTTTTTAATAATCATTCAAATACAACATTTTCTACTGATTGTTTACTCTCTGGTAGTGGCAAAAACAGAGTGACAAATGTGGAAGCCATATTGCAAGTCTTTAGCACCTCTCAGTAAAGTTAAATCAATGACATTTAAATCAGGATGTATAGAACCTCAGCAGCACCCAGTTGCTGATATTGAATACTTCCAGTTCCACTGACCCAGTCCACCCCATGGTAAAGACCAGTGGTGGAGCAGTGAGTTCAGTGAAGCTTTTCCAGGACACAGTTGACTCCTCAAAATAAACATACTTTTCTGAATGTGATATTTGTGATCTATTTGGAGGGGGGCAATATTTGCCAGTTTATTTCATTCAAGTGTTTTAAAACAGTACCATTTTCTTGGTGATGATAATGTAGAGAAAACTTCTCAGCCTTGTAATATGGCAAAAGATGATTATAATCTTGTAATAATTATTTAAATATCATGATAGAGAAGTGCTTTTGCATTTGATGGGTACCTGAATCTTCCATTAATCTTTTACTGCTTTGGTCTGCAAGAATTATGCAATGAGATTTCAGCTGATAAAGAGGGAGACTCACCCACCAGAATGAATGCATTCTGATGGAGACAAACATAGTGGCAAGACCCTCAGCACACCACCTTTTATTTATTTATTTATTTATTTATTTATTTATTTATTTATTTGAATTTTTTAAATTTTTTTTAGTTAATTTTACATAACAAAGTCCAATTAAATGAAAACAAACATTGATACACAATATTTGGGAATTTGGGCGTCGTTCTTTCCAAACTACTTCCTGCTGGTAAGGGGCGCTGTCTTGGGGGATTCGAAGAAGATTCAGATATCCTAGCTGTAGTCTGTAGGGCTGTTTTGTCCAGCTGTTTGGAATGTAGGATCGCACACCACCTTTTATATATTGGCTGTTCTTACATTAAATCTCTTGTGGATCCATAAGCACTCTCTTTTGGGACATCTTACAATTCTGTAAAAAGTATTTAGATGTGAGAGTTGTGCTGTGGTGCCTTACCAATCTTATTCCTATTTTGGCACTTTTATCTCAGCTTTTTTTGTTTGTTTCTAGCTGATAGTCTTCAGTTTCTTTGGAACTGTCTTTTGCATACTGTTAGTTCCCTCATTAATAGGTGAAACAAAACTTGGACTCATAAAGCTTTCATGGTTTTTTATTTCATTTAATTAATTACTATACTTTTCTGCTAGAAGTTAAATTTTCTTTTCTTTTCTTTTCTTTTTTTTTTTTTTGCATAGCTGCCAATCATTTTTGAAAGTTGGCAAAGAATGTGTTATAATTAAATTTATACATTGTTTTCAACTCTCTCTACACCCTCTATTGTTCCTTGTTTCAGTCTTCATCAAACCAAGAATTGATGTCTAGCTAAGTAATTGTGGACACACTTGGTCTTAAAAGTTCATTTTTGTAGATAGGATTTATACAGTGGTCTATGCCAGTTCAGTCTTGTTTGGATGCTAGTTCCCTCTTTTATTAACAAGAGAAATGCTGTGGCATACCCATCAGCTGGGCTGGACTTGAAGCTGTTTTTCTGCAATGGGGATAAATTGGCTGTACTCTGCTGACACTTCCCCAGGCTTTTCCCTGTGACTGATGGCTCCCATTTGCAAGATGTCAGGCCAAGGTCTGAGGAACTTCCTTTAGCAGTGTAAATTGGCCCACTTGGCTTCATCAGCATAGTAATCTCAGCAGAGGCAAAGACCTGCCACTCTATCAGTTGATTGGGTTCACTGAAAGTTGTGATTCTAAAATTGTTCTGCTTCTCAGCTAAAGAGCTTTGCATTGGTAGGATGCAAGGTGAATGTAACCATGGGTTAAAATGCCTTTAAAATGTAAGATTTAACAAAAGTAGGTAAAATGATATATGGATATATATATATATATATATCTTTTTAAATGCTCATTTGACTCCAAAAACACATTCAGCCTTTGACAAGTTCATTTTTTGACCTCATGTTTAATATGATCCTCGTTCCTTTAATTTTATTTTTCAAAGGTATATTTATTACATACTTATTTTCTTGTGTGCGCATGTGTCTGTGTGTCTACATGGCATATATGTAGATTTACAGGACAACATGTGAGAGTTGATTTTTTTCCTTCTACCTTGTAGGTCCCAGGAATGAAGCTCAAGTCTTCAGCCTGGGTGGCACATAGTTTGACCTGCAGAGCCTTTCCTTTTAATATAAGTATATTTTGCCTATAGAGCTATTTTTCTTGTCAAATTCATTTAACGCTCAGTAAATGAATAAATAATAAGGGTGACTGAGAAGCAATTACATCTAACATACTACTGGTCTAGAATATGATTACACAGCTCTTTCTTCACACACACACACACACACACACACACACACACACACACACACACCCGATCACATAATCTTTTTCCCAAATCTCTGTTCTTCTGAGAGGTTATCCATTTATTCTGAAGATGTAATTCTTAAAATATAAATAAAAGATAAGCTTACATGGCTGGGAAAAATACTTTTTTTTTTTAAGCTGTCTAATCTTATATGGTTTGTTGTAGACTTAATGAATGTGTAGGACACTGAGAATTAACCAGTAGTCATTTGAAGTCCAATGTGCTGAATAAGGTTATATGACATATGTAGTATGGTAAAAAGTAATAAACATTCTTTTCTCAAGTGGCTTAGAAACTGCTCTTCAAAGTTCTCCTAATAGAGTTCATACATGCTTAAAAATAATGGAAATTTTAGTTGAATAAGTAAAATATGCTATTATGAGTTCTAAGGAACCTATTCTTATAAAAATAACTTTAATGGAAATATTTGTTTTTTATTCTGCTCTTTAAAATTTTATTTTTCATAGAATATGTTTTGGAATTTTTTCACCTCCTCCAATTTCTCCCATAGCTTCCTACACATCTTAGTGTTTTATCTTTCTATCACTCTCTGAGAAAAAAGGAAAACAACAGCAAAAATCCAAAATGAAAATAAAAACAGACATTACTGAAATTTAAAAATATCAGTAAGACAAAGAAATACCAACATGAAACAAAAAGCACTCCAAAAAAATATGGAGTCTGTTTGTATTGCCAGTTAGTCCTGTGCATGGGACCTGTTCTGGGAAAAGGTTGATTTACTCAGTGACACTCCATTGAAGAAAACTTATTTTTCCTTTTTATTTTGTTCCTGTTGTCTATCTTAAATAGCTTCTTGATGGGGGTGGTCCTTTGCTTTGGAGCTGGCATTTTATCTGGTTTAAATCTTTACATCTGGTACCTTGTATGCATCTCCAACAATGTTAGGAAATAAAGGAGTTAGGGCATTGTTAGAATAACTAGAGTTTACTGATTAGCAATGCTATAGGAGCTTGTAATAAATAAGAGGATAAGGGAATGTAAAACATGGAAATAATGTAGAGATGATAAAGTTAAAAAATATTAAACATCTGTCCCTATTTTATCCTTGTTCTTCTTGGCTGAAGTGGATATTGACCCTCACTGCACTGTGTTATGATGCTATCTCTACTGGTAGAAAATCAGCATTCAAGTCTGGATCATTTTTAACTGTGATTTGTGTCTGGCAATCATATCTTGCCCAGGTGCTTCAAAGTTGGAAGTTTTCTGGTTGCTCATGAGTAGAAGTAATTCTTTATTTCTTGATGTACTCAATTTAACTAAAAGAGGGATCCCATCAAAGCATTATTTCTGAGTGTATAATTCTTATTTTCCAAAGGAAGGAAAAGTTTGATGTATGACCAGTGTTTCTTGTTGTTGACATTTTCGATCTTTGCCATGGAAATATTATTAATCAGAACTTTGTCGCCATTTCAGAAGTCTCAAGAAAGGTGTTGACTGTTGAAAGCTTAGACGCTGGCAGTATTATTCAATAATGAAGGCATAACTGCACACTGCAAAACACTGCTTAGCAATAAAGTACTATTTTGGCAGTCTTTTTTTCTAGATGCTTATTTAGATTGTATTTACTTTACTTTTTTATTAGCATGGCTATAAATTAATTAAAGGGGTAGACTAAATTGATAGTGGTCTGGCATTCTTAGTTCTTGCATTTCTCAAGTTCAATCTAGAATTTTTTTAATTGTTTTTAAAATTTATTTTATATAACGAAGTCCATTTAAATGAAAACAAACATTTATAGACAATATTTGGGAATTTGGGCATCGTTCTTTCCAAACTACTTCTTACTGGTAAGGGGCACTGTCATGGGGGATTCAAAGAAGATTCAGAATTCCTGGCTGTACTCTGTAAGGCTGCTTTGTCCAGCTATTTTGAATGTAGGATCACCTGGAACTCTGTTTCAGGTGGTCTGGCTTGATCAAATCACATTAGTCTGGAAGGAATCCACATGTTTTCATTTTCTGTGGAAACAAAAATAGAAATCCATTTCCCCAGTAACTTGTCCTTGAACTTAAATATTGGAATCAAAGTATTTTTTTTATTTAATTTATTATTTTACATGTCGATCCAAGTTCCTTCTCCCTCCCTCCCTCCCTCTCTCCCTCCTTCCCTCCCACCTTCCCTCCCTTTTACCCTCTCTGCCCTCTCACATGCACTCTAACCACCATCCCCTCCCATCCCCCCACCCCAATTCCATATGTAGGGGAATGCCATCCAGTTGGGGTCATATAGATCTGACAGGTCATGTGAAGTAGGGACCAGGGCTTCTCTCCTGTCTCTAGATTAAGGCAGTTATCCCTCCATGGGGGATATGTTCGCAAAGTCTTTTGTGCACCAGGGATACATCCTGGGTCCACTGTCTGAGGTCTCTTAGACTACTTAGTCCATATGGCTGGGACCCATATTCAGGGGGGCCTGAGTCAGTCCCATGCTGGCTTCCCAGCTATCAGTCTAGTGGCCCTTAGCTCCTCCTTGTTCAGGTAAGCTGTCTCTATGTGTTTCTGCCATCTGTCTTGTCCTCTCCATCTGCATCTACTTCGACTCAGTATTTATGTGTGAGTGTTTGATCCTGTTTCCAACAGGCATTAGTTGAGGGCTGCATGGATAAGTTAGTTGTTGATCTTACTCTCCGGGAAGGGCAATTATGATAACCGTTCCACAGAAGCTCAAATTGTTAGTTGGGAGCAGTCTTGTAGTTCTCTAGACCTTTCTTTGTGTTCAATTTTATCTTCAAACCAATATTGGCTCCCTCTTTTATGTTCTCTCTCTCTGTCTCTGTCTCTGTCTCTGTCTCTGTCTCTGTCTCTCTCTCTCTCTCTCTCTCTCTCTCTCTCTCTCTCTCTCTCTCTCTCTTTCCTGTCTTCTATTCCTAACCAGGCTCAATCTTCCTGGTCGCACATGTTTTCCTTTCCTCCCTGTCGTTTTCTCCTACTTCTCTCTCCATTCACTGCTCCTGCACACTTCCCCTGAGCTCTGGGGGACTTGTCCCTTCCCAGTTCTGTGAGGGACTTTATATGAATCTCTTAGAATACACCTTGTATCCTAGTTCTTCTGGTGGTATGAATTATAGGGTGGTGATCCTTTGATCTAGGTATAAAATCCATATATGAGTGAGTACATACTGTGTTCCTCTTTTTGTGACTGGGTTACCTCATTCAGGATGGTTTCTTCAAGTGCCATCCACTTGCCTGTATTTAAAGATACCATTAATTTTTTCTGCAGTGTTCAATCTAGAATATTTTTATAATCCTATGCCATGAAGTACCTAGGCTCTGAATCTCTCCGCTTTCACCCCCTCTCCCATGACTTGCATGCGCATGCGCTTGTGCTTGCACATGCTCATGCACACACGCACACACACACACACACACACACACACACACACACACACACCTTGTGTATGATGAAGAACAGAACAAATAAAAACAAAAACCTTCACCGGGCTATTTTCAGGCTTGATACTATAAGACTGTAGTTTCAGCATCTTGTTACTTTTAGAGTCAAATTTTCAAAAACATTTTGTATAATTAGATGTCCTCATAATATAGGAGTTTTGAAGATAGCACCGATTTTTACCTACACATTAATGTTTATGTTAAGTGTGATAGTTTTGGTAGTCAATTTTAATAGGAAGGTATTAATTTCAAACAGTGGCCTGCATATAATGACAGCAATGAAGAGTATTCCCAGAGAATGCTACTAAATTAATTTGTCAGTTTGACCCAGTAGCGAAAATGCATACTAAAACACTGATGTGAATTGAAAATAAAATCACTGCACTTGACAGATTTAATAGTTTAAGTGATTTCAAATTAACCACATACCACTGACCGCAAGTGAGAAATGTGAGCTTTCTCCTATAATGAAACATACTCTAGGGGCTCATTATACAGAGAATAATAAATAAATGAATAGTAAATAAATCGGCACTGGGGAAAAGAGAGTGGCAACTACTTAATGATTCGTACATGCATACATAAAGATATTACAAGCAATTCAGATACTATTTTTATCCTCTCAAGTTTATAGTATTATAAATAAAACTGCTGATCCAAATATGGTATGCCTATCAAGGATATTAATAATGATAGAATATCAGCTTTCTGAAGGAAGTAGTGAAAACACAAGCTCATTTTCATGAAATATCTTAAATGCACTGCAATCCATTTGTTTTCTGTATCTAAAAATTCATGTATTAATTAATTTTGAATCATTACCTTTTAAGCATTTCTTACAGTATATATAGATATATAAATATCAACTTATTTTAGCTAATATGAATGTTATGATTTAAGTATTACATTTTATATTAATATTACCATTATTTATCTATGAAAATTCACATATTTTTGCCTCTGAAACTAGTAAAGACAATTTGAGTATTATACTTAGACATTGCTGGTCTCTAGACAGGGTACATGATCTATACATTTATATTGAGAGAACAATATAAACAAATATATTTGTTTAAAAGTTACCTTTTCTACCCTACCTAAGGTGGAATCTATAGTGTCATTCTTTATTCCCATAGTTTATGAGGAAACTTTGAAATGATGGTTAGAATCTTTGATATCCTTCAGGTGAAGGAAGAGGATAACAATTACTTGCAGCAGAAACCTGTTGAAGAGGTACCAACTCTGATTTCCAGAACAGCATATCTTTAAATAGGGAATAATGAAATATACACCATAAATTTGAAGAAAAACCACATCAGAAAAGCTGCTGTTTGTAGGCTATGCTGAAGTTTATCACTGTCATTGGGACCACTCCAGTCACTCTCTGCTTCACTCCTGGGACCATCACTAACCAAATCCAGAAATGTCTCCTGGTGATGACTGACCCAGTGATTGGGGATATCCTTCTGTATATATGTTTCTCTTATTGGTTCATGAATAAAACAGTGACTGTCCAGTAGCCAGGAAGCAAGTATAGGCAGGACTACCAGACAAGGAGAATTTTGGGGGAAAGGAGGGCAGAGAAGAACTGCCAGGGAGACACCTTGTAGCTACTGGGGAGATAGGATATGTCAGGCATTTTCTGGTAAGATAAGGCCATGTAGAAATACATGTATTAATAGTTATGGGTTAATAATTAAAAGAGAGCTAGCCAGTAAGAAGCTTGAGCCATAGGCCAAACAGTTTATAATTAATATAAGTCTCTATGTGTTTATTTGGGGCTGAAGGGCAGTGGAACCAGGCTGGACAGAAACTCCGACTCTGACTACAACCCAGTGCTAACCACCAACCTTTCACAGAAGTAGATTACTTGTATCTTATTAGTTAATTTTCACATGTATTGACAAAATACCTCACAGAAACAACTTTAGGGGGAATAATTTATTTTGGCTCTCAGTTTTCGAAGGTTCATTGTCACTTGGCTCCATGTGTCTGGGCCACTGTTAGATAGAACATCATTGCAGTAGATGTGTCAGAAACATCAAGACAGACAGGAAGCATGGAGAAAAATGAGCATGAGCCAGGAACAAGATGCCTGTGAGATCTGCCCCCATTGTCCTGTTGCCTCTAGCTAGGTTCCACATTCCAGTTTCTTTGGCCTTTCAAAACAGTACCAACACTTGGAAACAAGTGAATAATACATGTCCTTAGAACTTTTGACAGATCCTCAAGTAACATCAATGCATAGTTAAAGGGAGAAGTGGTCACTGTGAAGAAATTTCAGCTGACAAAGAATGGGGGCCAAGGGAATACAGATGCTTAGGCCAAATATGAGAAAGAGAAAAAATATTATCAAATGACATAGAGTTGATTGAGAAAACTACTGTATTGATTACTTTTCTTGGTAAAGCAGTTTATCACATGTAATAGATTCAACAATAGGAGCTGAAGAAGTGACTACTAACAAAAACAAAAACAAAAACAAAAACAAAAAAACCTTTCAAAGAACTGCACTCTGAAGGGACATGGCAGGTGGCTAGGATTCAATCTGTATTGAGGATAGTTTAATGAAGTTTTGATGAGAGAAGTGCATGCATTATTCGATAATGACAGGAAGGAACAGGAAGGAATCAATGGAGAACTAAAGACTGAAGATAGAGAGCCCACCTACAATGTTACAATTACTGTTGGAGGAGAAAGATTTTAAGTTAGGAACAGTAAAACATGGGCTTCTACTTATTTGGGTTCATGGTGAAGTAATGATAAAAAACAATCTAGTTTATTCTTTCTTATATGGAATGTTTAAGTAGTGATACTCTTAATTTAGATCAAAGCTTAGTCTGAAGATTGGCATATTCTAACATTATATAATTTTAGAAATAGATCATTTAAAATCATCTTCAAAAGTAAAGTATTTTCCCCACAAGTCTCAGTTACTTTAAATTAGTTCATCAGTGAGGAAATACATTTTGTACTGATTGTGTGAAGTTGCATTGGGTGTTACAGGATATGTGGTCCCACTACCAATGAATGAACAACCATTTCGTTCCTTGCAAGGGGTAGCAGGATCTACAAAATAGAAACAGAAGGTTCATTGCCAAACTCTTTTTATGAGGTACCCAAGCCTCACAAAGACACAACTAAGAAAGAAAACTACAGACCAATGTCCCTGATGAACATCGGTGGAAAAATACTCAATAAAATACTGGCAAACCGAAGTCAAGAATACATCAGAGAAATCATCCACCATGACCAAGTAGGCTTCATCCCTGGATTGCAGGGGTAGTTTAACATATGAAAAAATCTATCAATATGATCCACAATATAAACAAACCGAAAAAGAAAAAGCATATGATTATCTCCCTGGATGCTGAAAAAGCCTTCAACAAAATTCAACACCCTTTCATGATAAAGGTCTTGGAGAGGTCAGGGATGACAGGAAAATACCTAAACATAATAAGAGCAATATACAGCAAACCAGATGCCAACATCAAACTGAATGGAGAGAAACTTAAGCCAATTCCTCTAAAATCAGGAACAAGACAAGGCTGCCTTCTCTCTCCATATCTCTTCAATATCATAGTAGAAGTTCTAGCTAATGCTATAAGGCAACAAAAGAAGATCAAGGGGATCTAAATTGGAAAGGAAGAAGTCAAATTGTCTCTATTTGCAGATGATATGATAGTTTACATAAGCGACCCAATAAACTCTACCAGGGAACTCCTACAGATGATAAAAAACCTTCAGCAAACTAGCAGGATAAAGATAAACTCAAAAAAATCAGTAGACCTACTTTTTTCAGAAAAAAAAAAGAGACAAAGAAATTAGAGAAACATCACCCTTTACAATAGCCACAAGCAACACAAAGTCTATTGGTGTAACACTTACCAAACAAGTAAAAGACCTATATAACAAGAACTTTGTGGCTCTAAAGAAAGAAATTAAAGAAGATACCAGAAAAAGGAAAGATCTCCCATGCTCTTGGATGGGTAGGATAAACATAGTAAAAATGGCAATCTTGCCAAAAGTAATCTACAGATTTAATGCAATCCCCATTAAAATCCCACCACAATTCTTCACTGACCTTGAAAGGATAATAATCAACTTTATATGGAAACACAAAAGACACAGGATAGCCAAAACAACCCTATACAATAAAAGAACTTCAGGAGGCATCACAATTCCTGACTTTAAGCTCTACTATAGAGCTATAGTTCTGTAAACAGCCTGGTATTGGCATAAAAATAGACAGGTAGACCAATGGAATCGAATTGAAAATCCTGATATTAACCCACACACCTATGAACACCTGATTTTCGACAAAACAGCTAAAATTATACAATGGGGAAAGACAGCATCCTCAACAAATGGTGCTGGCAAAATTGGAAGAGGATGTGTAGAAGACTGAAGATAGATCCATGTCTGTCGCCATGCACAAAACTCAAGTCCAAATGGATCAAAAACCTCAACATCAATCCATGCACATTCTTAGAAGAGAAAACAGGAGGTACCCTTGAACAAATTGTTATAGGAGACAGCTTCATGAACATAACCCTAGGGCCACAGACACTGAGAGAAACAATTAATAAATGGGACCTCTTCAAACTTAGAAGCTTCAGTAAGGCAAAGGACACAGTCGACAAGACCAAATGGCAGCCCACAGACTGGGAAAAGATTTTCACCAATCCTATATCCTACAAAGGGCTGATCTCCAAAATATACAAAGAACTCAAGAAACTAGTCAACAAAACACCAAATAACCCTAGTAAAAATGGGGTACAGAACTGAAGAAAGAATTCTCAATAGAGGAAATCAAAAAGGCTGAAAGACACTAAAGAAAGTGCTTAACATGTAGGGGATTGCCATCCAGTTGGGGTCATGTAGATCTGACAGGTCATGTGAAGTAGGGACTAGGGCTTCTCTCCTGTCTCTAGATTAAGGCAGTTATCCCTCCATGGGGGATGTGTTCGCAAAGTCCTTTTGTGCACCAGGGATACCTCCTGGCTCCACTGTCTGAGGTCTCTTTGACTGCTCAGTCCTTCTGGCTGAGACCCATATTCAGGGGGGCCTGAGTCAGTCCCATGCTGGCTTCCTAGCTATCTGTCTAGTGGCTGTTAGCTCCTCCTTGTTCAGGTAAGCTGTCTGTATGTGTTTCTGCCCCATGGTCTTCTCCTCTCCATCTGCATCTGGGTTCTAGTTCGACTCAGTATTTATGTATGGGTGTTTGATCCTGTTTTCAACAGGCATTCGTTGAGGTCTCCATGGATAAGTTAGTTGTTGATCTCACTCTCCATAAGGTCATTTATGATAGCCTTTCCACAGAAGCTCAAATAGTTAGTTGGGAGCAGTCTTGTAGTTCTCTAGACCTTACTTTGTATTCAATTTTGTCTTCAAACCAATATTGGCTCCCTCTTTTATGTTCTCTCTCTCTGTCTCTGCCTCTCTCTCTTTCCTATCTTCTATTCCTAACCAGTGTGGGGGGATGGGAGGGGAGGGTGGTTGGAGTGCATGTGAGAGGGCAGAAAGGGTAAAAGGGAGCGAAGGAGGGATGGAGGGATGGAGGGAGGGAAGGAGAGGAAACTGGGATTGACATGTAAAATAATAAATTAAATTAAATAAAATGCTTTGACTCCAAAATTTAAGTTGAAGGACAAGTTACTGGGGAAAAGGATTTCTATTTTTGTTTCCACAGAAAATGAAAAGCTGTGGATTCCTTCCAGACTAATGTGGTTTGATCACACCAGACCGCCTGAAACAGAGTATAAGGTGATCCTACATTCAAAACAGCTGGACAAAGCAGCCCTACAGACTACAGCCAGGATTTCTGAATCATCTTCGTACCCCCCATGACAGCACCCCTTACCAGCATGAAGTAGTTTGGAAAGAACGATGACCAAATTCCCAAATATTGTGTATAAATGTTTGTTTTCATTTAATTGGACATTGTTATATAAAAAATATAATAAAAAATAAACAAACAAACAAAAAAAAGAAAGTGCTCAACATCCTTAGCTATCAGGGAAATGCATATGAAAACAACTTTGAGATACTATCTTACTCCTGCCAGAATGGCTAAAATTAGAAACACCAATGATGACTCATGTTGGAGAGGATGTGGAGAAATGGGGACACTCCTCCACTGCTGGTGGGAGTGCAAACTCATACAGCCATTTTGAAGATCAGTATGGCGATTCCTCAGGAAAATGGGAATTAGTTTACCACAGGACCCAGCAATCCCCCTCTTAGGCATATACCCAAAGGATTCACATCCATGCAACATAGACATCTGTTCAACTATGTTCATAGCAGCACTATTTTTAATAGGAAGAACCTGGAAGCAACCTAGATGCCCCTCAACTGAAGAATGGATAATGAAGATGTGGCACGTCTACACAATGGAATACTACTCTGCAGGAAAAAAATAATGGTATCTTGAAATTCGCAGGCAAGTGGATGGTACTTGAAGAAGCCATCCTGAATGAGGTAACCCAGTCACAAAAAAAAGGAACATAGTGTGTACTTACTCATGTAGGGATTTTAGACCTAGATCAAAGGATCACCATCCTATAATTCATACCACCAAAGGAATTAGGATACAAGGTGTATTCTAAGAGATTCATATAAAGTCCCTCACAGAACTGGGAAGGGACAAGTCCCCCAGAGCTCAGGGGAAGTGGTGGTGGCGGGCAGCTAATGGAGAGAGAAGTAGGAGAAAAGGATGGGGAGGAAAGGAAAACACATGTGACTAGGAAGATTGAGTCCAGTTAGGAATAGAAGACAGAGGAGAGAGAGAGAGACAGAGACAGAGAACATATAAGAGGGAGCCAATATTGGTTTGAAGATAAAATTGAACACAAAGAAAAGTCTAGAGAACTACAAGACTGCTGCCAACTAACAATTTGAGCTTCCGTGGAAAGGTTATCATAAATGCCCTTCCCGGAGAGTGAGATCAACAACTAACTTCTCCATGCAGCCCTCAACTAATGCCTGTTGGAAACAGGAGCAAACACCCATACATAAACACTGAGTCGAAGTAGAACCCAGATGCAGATGGAGAGGAGAAGACCATGGGGCAGAAACACATACAGACAGCTTACCTGAACAAGGAGGAGTTAAAGGCCACCAGACTGATAGCTGGGAAGCCCCCCTGAATATGGGTCTCAGCCAGAAGGACTGAGCAGTCTAAGGGACCTCAGACAGTGGAGCCAAGATGTATCCCTGGTGCACAAAAGGACTTTGCGAACACATCCTCCATGGAGGGATAACTGCCTTAATCTAGAGACAGGAGAGAAGCCCTAGTCCCTACTTCACATGACCTGTCAGGTCTACATACCCCAACTAGATGGCATTCCCCTATATATGGAATTGGGGTTGGGGGATGGGAGGGGATGGTGGTTAGAGTGCATGTGAGAGGGCAGAGAGGGTAAAAGGGATGGATGGAGGGTGGGAGGGAGAGGAAACTGGGATCGATATGTAAAATATTAAATTAAATTAAAAAAAAATGCTTTGACCCCAAAATTTAAATTCAAGTCCAAGTTACTGGGGAAATGGATTTCTATTTTTGTTTCCACAGAAAATGAAAAGCTGTGAAATCCTTCCAGACTAATGTGGTTTGATCAAGCCAGACCACCTGAAACAGAGTTCCAGGTGATCCTACATTCAAAATAGCTGGACAAAGCAGGCTTACAGAGTACAGCCAGGCATTCTGAATCTTCTTTGAATCCCCCATGACAAAGCCCCTTACCAGCAGGAAGTAGTTGGAAAGAACGATGCCCAAATTCCCAAATATTGTCTATAAATACATGTTTTCATTTAAATGGATTTGTTTATTAAAATAAGTAAATAAATAAATTAATTAACTAATTAAAAAATATAAATATGAAACAAGGTCAACAAACTTCTTCTTTTACCTATAAATTAAATCTCATCTCCAATCATATTTATGTCATTCATGGAAGCCAATGCATTACTGGATTCTCTGAGCTTCTGAATGTATTTTTTGATTTCTAATCCCACTGTGTTCACATAGACTTCCACTTCTCCAACAAGTTCTTTCTCCATTACAGCATATTTTTTTGGTTATTCATTCCTCATTATTCAGATCTTATTTCAAACATTAATTTCTCAAGAAAACATTCTGTTATTCCTCTGTCTAGGTCTGGTTCTTATAAATCTTGTAATTTACCAATAGAATAACCATTGTATTCTAATTAAAATTCATTGTAAAATATTTTCACTTTATCTATTAAAAGGCAAGTTTTATAATTATAGATGGTAAATATTGTTTCTTGTTTCAGAATATCTATTGTGTCTTATACCATTATTTCACATAGTAGACACACAATAAATGTGTTCCCCCCCCCAAAAAAAAAAGTTACACAATGTCTGGAGCCCTTTATGTCCTGCAGATAAAGGAGTAGTGCCACCAACCTTGACATTCAGATGGAGCTGTACATCTACAAAAGGAAAAATGACAATATCTACATCATAAGTCTGATAAGGACCTGGGAGAAGCTGGTGCTATTAGGCTCGGGCTGTTGTTGTCATTGCCAACGCTGCTGATGTCAGCATCTTCTCCATTATCCACTGGATCTTTTAGAGTTTCTCGAGTTTTCATATTCTGGCCTATAGGTTTGTTGGGCACAGCATTTATTATGATGTGGTTTGCTCAACATGAATGAAGAAGTGGTGTGAGATTCTGGCAGAGCCAAATGGATCATTATATATCATTTATTGATTTAAATGTGTGAGACATCTATGAATCTCTGGAATGATTCTGCGATGTGTCCTTTTTGAAGTACTCTTAAATTCTTCCTGGTGCTATTTTATTGGCACTGTTAGCATTTATATTTGCGAAGGAGACTTGTTTGTAAATTTTCTTGTTGTGTCTGTATTTGATTGATATCAGGGTAAAAGTGACCATAAAAATAGTTGAAAATCTTAATTACTTTTCTATTTCATGGAATGATTTAAGTCGTATCAGTATTAGTTCTTGGAAGTTCTGATGGAACTTCATTTCTTGGCTATTATAAACAGTGCTACAATAAACATGGTAATGCAAGTTTATCTTCAACATACTGGTTTCATTTTCTATGGACATACACATAAATTGTATATATATATATATATATATATATATATATATATATATGTTTGTTAACACTTGCTGTTCTTAATATTTCAGCAATGGCAATTTTTACAAAGGTAAGATGATCTCTATTATAGTCTTGATCTATGTTTTCCTGGTAGGAAAATATTTGAAGTATTTTTTCATATAAAAATTATCATTTCTATTCTTTTATTTCTTTTTTTAAAAAACTTTTTATTGATTCTTTGTGGATTTTATATCATGCATCCTAATCCTACTCATTCCATGTCCCCTTGCTTCTGTCCTTCTTCTTTACAATCTACCTCCCAAAACAAAACAAAATTTAAAAGTAAAACAAAAAACAAAAACACAAACAAAAAACCAAAACCAACCAACCAACCAACAACAACAAAATCTCAGCATGGAAGCTGTAATGTGGCTCAGTCAGTCACACAGTATAATCTTTAATCCATGTATCTTCACTTGTCAAATGTTTGCAATGAGTCATTGGTCTGTTCAAGGCCTCTGGTTGCTGCTACACTGTTGATACTGGTTCCTCACTGGGGCTCCTCTTGTATATCCTATTGTTGCTTTGTATCATGGAAATCATGTAGCTTTCGATCTGCAGGTCTAGCCCCTTCACATGCTCCAGAAGTTCATAGATGAGCTGGATGTTGGGGTGGACTAAATCATAGCCCTGTCTCCCAGCCTAAGTGGTAGCTGGATTGCTCAGCCTGCCAGCTTTCCCTCATTGTCACCACCTGGGTGAGCTCTCCCATTACTGCCATGGCTAGCTCACCCAGTGCAGTAGGCAACAAGGAGCAAGGCCAGGTCTCCTGCTCTCATGTCCTGGAGTCCAGCTCATCTGCACTCATACCACCAGGGCCAGCTCTACTGCCCAATTGAGCTGCAGGATTTGCTCTCTAGATTGCTGCAGCTGGTGAGGGGCAGGTCCTGGTCTTCCAATCTCATGCCCTGGAGGCCAGATCTCCCACCTGCTGCAGGTTTCAAGGGCTGGAGGCAGGGCATGTTTCCCTCACGCACACCACTGCTTGACACTCCAAGAAGGGGTGAGGGCAGCTCTCCTGCTCTCGTGCCCACATGACCAGCTCACCTATGCCCTTGCCAAAAGGGTTAACTCTATTTTGCTGCCCGGGTGAGGTACAGGACCTGCTCTCCCAAGTACTGTTGCCAGTGATGGGCAGGGGCCGTTCTCCCACCCTCATGACCTCAGGGCCAGCTTTCCCCACCTGCCATAGGCAGCAATTGACAGGGAAGAGGGAAGGCCATCTCTTCCTCATCCACTCCACTGTACAGCAGATTATCCGTGGGGCCAGATCTCCCATGTATGTTTGAGGGGCTAATCACCTGTGCCTCCTGTCAACAGAGTGAACTCTGCTGTACTGTCCTGGTGAGGTGCAGGACCCACTCTCCTGAGAGCTGCAGCCAGCCGGTGAGGGGCAGGGTCATCTCTGTGCAACTCATGTGACCTGGGAAGCATCCTTTCCTGCCTGCAGTAGGTGTCAAGGGGTGAGAAGCAAAGGTTGAGGAATATAAGGGCTAGGGGTGAGGGGCAAGGGGGGCGGTATCTTTCTCTTGCCCATGCTACCACATGACAGACATGTCTTTAGGGCCAACTCACCTGCACCCCCACTGTCGGAAGCTGCAAGTTCGTACCTTAGCGAGTATGTGTGTGTGTGTGTGGGGGGGGGTTGTGGATGAGGGAAAGGCTAGCTATGGATGATAAAGAAAAGACAGAGATACAGAATAAAAGTCAGGAGGACAGATCAGTCAATACTAAAATGCCACACGTTTATTTTTCACCACTCTTATATACCTTAACCAAAAAGGGAAACATGGTATCATGTATATGGAGCAAACAAACTTCTTTCCCTCACTTATTCTAAGGGTTCAGTAACCACACCTTACCTCCAACTTCTTGTTCCCTAGCCTTGAGGGTCAGTAGTAGCCATACCTCAAATTCAGGTCTGTTGTTATTTAGAAAAAGATAGCCAGCACCCTACTGTAGCCACACCTTTGACCTTTAGATTTTATGACTTGCTGAGGACAGTTTTGACCTCTCTGTCCTTGTGCCAAGATGGAGTGCAGCAGTCTTTATGGGCACTGACACCCCACCAATGGGGACAGCTCTACTCTGCTGCCCAGGTGAGGTGTGGGGTGTGCTCTGTCTGTACCTTAGTGCTGCAGTTGATGAGAAGCAGGACCAGTTCTTCCTAGTGCTGCAGCCAGTAAGGGGCAGGGCTAAATCTGTGCAACCCTATCTGCACTGCTTTTGGTGGTAACAGGAACCATGGACATCAACACAGACTGCACTAACATGACCCTAGGTGATGGTTCAGACTTCTGACATCAACTCTTGATGGATCCATAGGCCACAGGTGTCAGCAAAGTCCCCAGCTGTGGTTAGAATGGACCCAGACATGGTCCTTGGCAGCAACCTGAGCCCAGACATCATCATGGTTCCAGCTGACAGTACAGGTCACTCAGATTGGGATGGACCCAGTGGCAATATGTCCCTCAAACATCCACATGGCCCCAAGTGGTGGCCCAGATTCAGTGCAACAATGTAGCATATGACATCAAAGCAGACCCTGGCTGCTGCAGGGCCATGGCCATTTTTCTTCATTTATCTTCTTATAAATGTATGTTTAGGCTGAGTAGTGGTGGCCCACATTTTTATCCCAGCACTCAGGAGGCAGAGTCAAACAGATCTCTGAGTTTGAGGCCAGCTTAGTTTACAGAGCTAGTTCTAGGACAGCCAGGATTACACAGAGAAACCCAGTTTACAAAACAAACAAACAAACAAAAAGGACAAGAAATAAATGCATGTTTACATGCATTATCTATTTTAAGTCAGATTACATAGATAGTGATTTTTTTATTTGTTTAGCATATAAATTATATCATTTAATTTTCTTGGCTTTATTGTTTATAATGATAAACCAACCAACGTCAAATCACTTTCTATACCTAATATTTCTATTTCCATTAAAAATATGCTTAGCTTTGATTTTTAATATTATCTCAATAGTAATCATTTTCATCACACACAAAAAACTGCAGACAGACAATGAAACTATCATCACTCATCCAAGAAACTTTTCTTTACAGCAAATGGAAGCCATCACAGGACCCAACACAGAGACCTACTGTGGGAAGTCCTTCCCTAATGGATACATCTTTATCACAGATCTTCAAGACATAGTCAGAACATTCCACAGAAGAGGGGTAGAAGAATTATAAGAGCAAGAGTAACAGTAAGGCTTCTGTGAAACAGTCTAGCCTAGAAACATCTGCACAAGCAAGACAAAAACAATGACTGAAATAGATAACTGGGGTATGGCACAAGATTCATGGCATTGGCTCAAATATAGATTAATATAATTTTATCTGGGGAGAAATCACTTATAGGCAATGCGCATGACTGCCATAAGTCCCTGCTCCAAGGATCCACACCCGCTGCCCTCCATGACCCTATTGGGAACAAGAAAGAGATCTGGGGTTGGGGATCCCAGACCTAGCCTCCCACAGGTCACATCCTCACCTGTGCCCACGCTACATGCACACATTTGTTGGAAGCCTTTATCATTTATTACAGAAACACATACTAATTCACAGACTATATGCAAATAAATAAAATTAATTAAAATTGTGACTATTTGTTCAAATATTTTTCTGCCTTAGCCACTTCTCACTCTGTTCCTAGAAACTTAAAAGTGAAATTTTAGAATTTCCTATATTTTCTATTACCAAGCCTCTGTTGATGTGTTAAATTGTACGTTACAAAATGTAAACATTTCTCAGTACAGGATTACCTCTGGATTACTTGTTCAGCTAAACTCTACTTCCCTAGAGGGGTTTCTCTAGCATGGCTCATATATTTTATAGTACTTTAAAATTTTTATTTTGAATTACTTAATTATGTATTTGTGTGTGTCGCTGTGTGTAAGCATGTGCGCATGAGTGAAGGTGTCCATGCAGACCACGGAGGTTGTAGGATCCCTTTGATCTGGAGTTGCAAGTGATTTGTGAACAACTGCTGAGAACCAAACTTGGTTCCTCTGTAAGAGCAATATGTGCTCTTGACTACTGAGCAATCTCTCCAACTGGGCTTCACATTTTTTAAATAAATCATGACCAAATAGGGGCCCCAGCTTTTCTTGCTTAAGCTCATCTACAATGCTCTGGAACCTCATGGATAAAGTAAGAAACTCCAGCTTCCCATCCTAGACTCACCAACACTGCCGTGGAACCTTATTCCATGTACAGTATTGCCTCCAAGACTTCCTATGTCAACCTTTCCTAAAGCTCCTTGGAATTTTGCTCCAGTAACCCAGCCCATAAGTCCTCCAGCAATAAAAGGAGGACCACAGTTTCTCCTGTTTATAACTATCTATTCCATCTGAGAACTCCTTGAAGAAAGCCCTTATCTATTCAAACAATAGAGATACCTTTACATCAGCCAAAATGACTAGTTGAAATGACTAAGCACAGGAAGGCAGGCAACAGTGAAAGCTATTTAATATCAATTGTTGTAAGTGTGAGTATTCACCTTACCAAAAGTGAAATAAATTCTTCTTAAGTATTTACTAAAGATATGACCAGAAGAAGATATATCCATCAATAGACATAGCCAGTTTGTTTACACTAGTCCCAAATTGATACAGCCTAAATACACATTGACTAGAGAACAAGCATGCCTTAGCATAGCACACAGTGGAACTTGACAACAGGAAAGAATGAAATAATCCAACATAGATGAGTCATAAAAATTATAAATAAACAAAACACCTTTGTTATTTGACATAGATAATATTCTAGTAAGGTGTTGCTGGTCACCCTGTTCAGATACCCCTTGGGGGAGGGCGTGAGAAGACACAGCACCAAAATTCAGGCTGCAGACTCCTTTATTAAGGAAGTCAGGCCTGCCTGTATACCCACTCCCAAGGTTCCATTGACTTAGGAGGCTGACTCTGCTGCATGTCCTTCCTTCACTGGTGTTTCTGGGACAGGTGTCTCTCGGTCAGAGTCTCTAGGCTTTGAGGTAGGCTTGGTGGCTTGGCTCAGGGAGGCACATGTACATATTTACCTTGCTCTTGTCAGAACAGACCAAGCTGCTCACATAAAAGTTCCACTGTAATTTATGCAAATTGTTTCTCACAAACTCAATATATATGCCAGGCACAATAACATGTGCTCATAGTTCCAGGACTTTAAAAGCTAAGGTAGGATTCCCATAAATTTAAAGCTATTCTGGGCTGCATATTAGGACCCTGTTTTAACACACACACACACACACACACACACACACACACACACACACATACACACACACACACACACACACACAGAACAGCAACAACAACAAAGTGCCAGTCTCTCATTGTATCTGCATAAACACATTTCATTACTGTATTTATGCAATATACAGTAGAAGGCTGTAGCACTTCATTTTTAATTATTAACTACTGGAGTTTTCTTCACACAAACTCATTATTGACTTCAGCATGCAAACATAGCACTAAAAGCTGAGATGGTCATAGTGAGTAAAATGTACTCTGGACTCTAAGCCAGCTTTGAGAACTTGCCTGTTCATATTTTAGCTTCACCTAGAACTTCAAAAGTGATATGGAGAAGTTTTCACAAACAATATTTGTTTGAAATGTGTTCTGTCATGAGATAATATTCTTGAGGATTGTGAAAGGTCTCCTCACCTCAGACTAGGGTAAGGATAGCACCAACGTCCAGTTGATGAACCAATAAACTATTGGGAGCATTACTTAGGGAAATATGTGTGGTAAGTTACATGCAGAAATGACTCAAAGGAAATTGAAACACCAAAGCCCACCTCATCTTAGGTGAGAGTTCACACCTGGAGCTCACTGCAGGAATTGCTGGAAAGTTGGCAGGTCAGTGCCTCTTTCAGGAAGCTTAGATTGATAGAACATTTTCCAGGTTGCTCAGCTATTCTGAAATATATATATATATATATATATATATATATATATATATATATATATATATTTGAAGAAAGGAAGGACCTAGTGAATCTGGTCAGTTTCAGGGACTTCCTAAAGCTTCAGAGTTTCTTACTTCCTAGGCTTAACAAATTTTCCCATTAAATGAAATGTTTCACCCCTTTTAGAACAGTGGTTCTCAACCTGTGTTGAGACCCCTATGGAGGTTCAATAAGCATTTCACAGAGATTGGTTAAAACCATCAGAAAACACAGATATTTCCATTCTAATTCATAATAATACCAAAATTACTGTTATTAAGTAGCAATGAAATAATTTTATAGTTGGAGGTCACCACAGCATAAGGGACTGTATTAAGAGGTCACTGTATTAGAAAGGTTAAGAATCATTGCTTTAGAACATCCTCTTCATTGAAGAGCTTCCCTCCAAAATGAGGTTTTATCTCAAAAGAAACTGCTATACAAAAGATCCCCATGGACTTTCACGTTGTTGTAGGCAGGCCTCTTAGATTTCTTTTTACTAATTTTTTCTATTTATTCTTATTTTACAGATTGATCCCATTTCCCTCTCCCTCCCTCTTCCCTATCTTCCTCCCTCCCATGCCCCCAACCACCCTCCCATCCCATTCCTTTCCCCACTCCACAGGGAGGGTGGTGCCTTCCAGGAGGGGTCAACAAAATCTGTCAAGTCATTTGGAATACGGACTAGGCCCTCCTTCCTGCTTCTAGTCTAAGGGAGTATCCCTCCATGGAGAAAGTGCTCCCAAAGTCCTTTTGTGCACCAGGGATACATCCTGATTCCACTGTCAGAGGTCCTTTAGGCTGTCCAGGCCTTATAACTGGGACCCATGTTCAGGGGGTCTGAGTCAGTCCAATGCTGGTTTCCCAGCTATCAGTCTGGGGGCAGGCATACTTCTTTCCAGGGTGATACTCCTGTGATGAGATTATGCTTTATAATGTAATTGACCCTAGAAATAGACAAATAGATTTATTTTTGCCCCTCTTTTTAAAACACAAGAAAGTCCAAAATGCAAAGAATATGAGAAGCTTTTTGCAACCTTCAGTTGGTGGCCCTTAGGTAAACGGAGATTTTCATTAAGAAGACCATGACATACATTGACTGTAAAAGCCAAATGATTCCCATTCTAGCTTGTTGAAATTAATAAAGAGAGGGGCATAGGTTAACTGCAGTGTAAGGAATAGTACTGTGGCAACTAAGCACAAGATGTAAGTTATGAAATATTCTATGAAAAGGTAAATACCAAGCAATTAAACAGAGAGATATCTAATATCTTTACTGTTTTTTATATCGAAAACACCATACTGTGTCTTTCTTTCAGATGCCATATTCAAGAACTAAAATGTAACAATGTAATCAAAGGAAAAACACAGCTAAATAAATTAAGGTTTCTACATTTACGAAAACAACCATCACATTAAGACTGGTGATTGTGTTTGCAGTCTTCTAATGCAAGCATACACTTCAATGTCACTGTCGGCCACCTTTCAATAACAGAAACATCTGTATAATGGCCTGTAACATTATACACTGCATTATAATTAGAGATGTGCTGAAGTGGCAGATTAGGAACTTATTTATGGCCCATGAAGCAATATTCTATGAACTGCTCTTGAAAAATTAATAGTTCAAGGAAATAAAATAAATATTTGACACAACAATTACATTTTAAATGATATTATTATTAGAGAAATTTCTAAGAAAAGACATAAAGTTAAATGTTAGCGTTAAAAGAAATCCATTATTGGTTGACTGGAATGATAGAGAATCATGAAGAACTCATCATGAGTGCCAATTTACTATAATTTCCATAATTGAGTAAAATTTCTCTTAATTCAACATAAAATCAAGTTTCAAAGCATGTAGTGAGAGAAAGTCAATTTCATAGGTTTGAAGGGTTTGTTTTTGATGTTACAACAAAAACTGGCAAGTTTGGGTAGTAATAGTTCATGAGCTGTTTTTAATAAGAGTCATCAAAGTTACTCCACAAAAGTCTCCGTGTGTGAGATCAAATAATTAGAGTTCATGAACAACATGTATTTCACTTCCACATTACGGGTAATTGTATCCACATTCAAATTTGTTTATTTTGTATGCATAATCTCATATTCATGAAGATAATTTAATCAATTGTATCTGAGATTTGAGAAAAACATTGTTTTCTAATCATGCTTCCAAATTTCTCAAAGTTTTGCCCTGGTGTTAGGAAAGCCTGTAATGTTAGACAGAAATCTCTCCTGTAACATTCAGAAAAAAATGAAGGTAAACTCCATCTAAGGCTAAATACCGGCACGAGACCGATAGTCAACAAGTACCGTAAGGGAAAGTTGAAAAGAACTTTGAAGAGAGAGTTCAAGAGGGCGTGGAAAACCCGTACGCCTTACAGATTGCGCCCACGTGGTTAATAAGAACTTCTACTTAAAATTTAACAAAAGCTTAAAAAAGGGTTTTACAAAAAAAAGAACAGAGACAAGCAAGGTTTCTTGGTAGCAGCATTTTTCTCGGTTGGAATCTGTTTTGCAAGAGACAAGCAGATATTTGCGCAGCTCCTTTAAGGGAAGGTTGTTGACTCAGTATAGGGGCAAAAAACGCACGGCTTTTAAAAAGCACTGCTAACAATTTATTGGTGTGTATGAGAGATGGCAATGGCAGTGACCACATCTCCAAGCCGGCAGCATGCTTTCTGGGTGGCAGCGCAGACCAAGGCGGTGAGCACAGCTTTCCGTGCTAGCGGTAAAAGTACCCGCCACCATCTTTGGTAAACCGCGGCTGACACAGCTATGACTTTCATTTTAGCAATGTTGTTGTTTACCAGATAAAAGACTTGTGGCCAGACGAAGATAAAGATTTACAGTAAAGACAGATTCATATTAAGAAAAACCTCTAAAGGTTTACAGTGTGTTTTAAAATATACGTAGACATGAAAAAAAATGGTTTTAAAGAGACAAAGAGGAACTGGGTGTTGTAGCACACGCCTTTAATCCCAGTGCTCAGGAGACAGAGGCAAGCATATCTCTTGTGATTTCAAAGTAAACCTGGTATGCAGAGTGAATTCCAGGACAGATAAGAGTTACACAGAGAAACCTGTCTCAAAAAATAAAAAATAAAAGAAACGGAGTAATAATACAGCCACGTAAAGATGAAAAGCTCAGAGAGAATCTGGTTACTGTATGCTATTGTGTTGTCTCTACCTTGTTTGACTGCTGAGAAAATAACAACAACTGATAAAGGAAATGCTGCTTCATTAATTCAATTTATATATTTTAAAAATGCTTTGACTCCAACATTTAAGTTCAAGGACA
This sequence comes from Phodopus roborovskii, assembly GCF_943737965.1. Lineage (NCBI taxonomy): Eukaryota > Metazoa > Chordata > Mammalia > Rodentia > Cricetidae > Phodopus > Phodopus roborovskii. The sequence continues at coordinate 28,889,142 of NW_026125295.1, read as the reverse complement.
AGTTACTGGGGAAAAGGATTTCTATTTTTGTTTCCACAGAAAATGGAAACAAATTAGTCTGTTTCCTTGCAGACTAATGTGGTTTGATCAAGCCAGGCCCCCTGAAACAGTCGCTGATGATCCAACATTCAAAACAGCTTGGACAAAGCAGCCTCGAAGACTACAGCCAAGATTTCTGCAACTTCTTAGGATCCCCATGACAGCGCCCCCTGTCAGCAGGAAGTAGTTTGGAAAGAACGACGCCCAAATTCCCAAATATTGTTTATAAATGTTTGTTTTCATTTAAATGGATTTGGTTATAAATGGTTAATGATCACAGCCAAATTCTTTTTAAAGGTAAAAAGGGAATTATGGTATAGATATGAATACTTTGTTTTGGAATGGATTTTCATTTATTGATACAATTTAAGGTCAATTTTGTGATATATATATTTCTCCTCTTGTTTAAGTATTGTTTAGAAATGTAATGTATAATTCAATACAGATTATAGATAGTATCTATGATAGTCAGATATAGTTAAGTTAGTTAAGTTTTCTAGATATACAGAGATGTATTTGAGATGAATAGGCATTCTTTAAACATTTCAAAGACCTACAGAATATGGCATTTAAAATGGTTTAGGGTTTTCGTGACAGTGAGACATAATTGCTCTTGGCAATACCACCTGCACCAGAAAGGAAGATGGACATAGAAGAAACGTGTTATGAAGTTTGCTTTCAATATAGCAAGACTAGCCTTTTGGACAAGGCTACTGCTCTTGTCTGGACTGTTTGACTTTGTGATGTATAAATTGGACATGCAGGACCCACAGGAAAGTGACTCCTGATTCACGATGGACATTGCTACAGAGATCCTGCTTCATGGAAGAGTCTGCGAGACAGTATGCAGGACACAGAAAAAAGTGACTGTCAAACTGCCAATACAAAAAGACAGTTTAAAGTTTCCTGCTTTGATGAAGAGTCAGCTAGACACACTATGGCCTATGGGCTGAAGATGGAAGATTATAAAAGAACTTCGGGTGACCAGGCAGTGAGTTGTCTCTGTCATTTCTAGAGCTTATATTATCCTTCTGTGGTCTTTGAAGGAGTTGAAGACAGATAGTTATGGTTATAGTTTTCCTTAGTTAGGTTTACAGATAAGTTACAAATAGGACTTTGGACTCACAAATATAGGATAGATGATAGAATAGTTTCTTTTAATCTTGATAAATGTTAATGGACTAAATATTGTTAACTGTGATTCTTATTTGATAACTGTTATGTAATATATTTTGCTATGCTAAGGTTAAAACCCTTCTTTTTATTTAGACAGAAAAGAGGAGATGATGGGAGATGTCATTCTGTATATGTTTCTCATACTGGTTAATAATAAGGCACTGTTGGCCAATAGGAAAGGAAGATAGGAGGGACTAGGAGACAAGGAGGAAATAGGAAGTAGTAAGGAGGAGTCAAGATGGAGAGTCTGAAGAAAGCAGTATGCTGCCGGCTCCCCGGTAAGAGAAATACATAGATCAGCAGAAATGGGTTAATAATTAAGACAGAGCTAGCCGATAAGAAACAAGTAACCGGGCCAACAGTATTGTACCAAATACAGAGTCTCTGTGTATTATTTGGGACTGGTTGCGCAGCAGCAGGACAAGACCAAGCGGCAGGCAGAAAAACCGTACACCTTACAAAGGTACAAATAATTGGGGTGACTATGTGAAAGAATCATACATATTTATTATTGAAAAATGGAACTAATTCTATTATATTTAAAAACTTTTCCATATGCTTTAATCATTCTTTTTATTTCAGTTTGTTTTCTTTGATGCCAAAGGCTAGATTTGTAAAAACTTTAATATAATTTTATCATTTTTTATTCTATTAAAAAGTCAAAAATTATTCTATTTCCCCCTCCCAGGGGAATCCATGCATCCCAGGTAGTAGCCTTCTTGTCACTTAGCCTCTGTAGGTCTGTGGGTTGTAGCATGATTAACTTTCACTTAACAGCTAATATCCAATTTTTAGTGAGCAAATCATACCATGTTTGTCTAAAGATCATGATGGGGAAACTTACAGGAACAGCTGACCCAAGGTTTTGGGAGCTCACAGACACTAGACTGGCAGCTGAGGAGCCTGCATGGGACCTAACTAGGGACTCTGCTTATGGATAATAGTTATCTAGGCTGGTCTGTTTGAGGAGCCCCTGGAAGTCTTCATACAATATGTTTTTATTAGCGTTTCCCCTCACCTTTCTCTTCCCAGTTCCTCTCCACCTCTCTTCTCACCTGGATCATTATCCTATACTCTTCTACGAGATTATCTTAAATATGTAAATTTGAAAAGTTTATCTGAAGTTAAGAGCTGCATAGAAATTGAAGCCATTCATTTTTCTCTCTCAGGAAGGTCAGAAATTAAAAAAATGAGCCATATATATGACACCATTTTGTGTGGTCCTTTACTAGATGCCTCATCACATGTCTTCCAAATTTAAGGAAAGCATTATCAGATAGACATACTTCCTATGACTATACCTCTATCTTCAATAGTGTTAGGCTGTTAGGCTGGCAACAAGCCACTGCTGTCAGTCTGGGTTGTTTAAGGATTGATGGGAGATGTTAGTCTATATATGTTTGTCTTATTGGTTGATGAATAAAACACTGATTGGCCAAGAAGGAAGACAGGTGGGGCTAGGAGAGGAGGAGGATTCTGGGAAAGATAGACAGAGTGAGCCTGCAGATCAGAGTAGCAATGCTGCTGGAGGAGTAACACCATGCTGGGCATTATCAAGTAAGCCACAGCCTCATGGCAATATATAGATTGATAGAAATTGGTTAAAAATTAAGACAGACATAGCCAATAAAAAATGCTAATCATCAGCCAACAGTTTCACAATTAATATAGCATCTGTGTGTTCATTTGGGATGAAGCAGGGTGGCAGGGCTTGAAGGGCCAGAAATATGCACATTATAAAGGATGTCTACAGAACCTCCTTGGCCAAAAACTCAACTAAATTCAACATAGTCCCATTACTAGAAACCTTGCCCGGCTATAAGAGATGGACATTTGAGATTCCATTGCTGTCAAATATTTGTTCACACTGTAAAGATGTATCTCTGCCTAAAACACCTTCTGATTCTTCTGGTTGGTGTAACGAGTACGGTTTTTCCGCCTGCCGCCTGGTCTAGTCCTGCCGCTGTGCCAGCCCCAAATAATACACAGAGACTCTGTATTTGATACAATGCTGTTGGCCCGGTTACTTGTTTCTTATCGGCTAGCTCTGTCTTAATTATTAACCCATTTCAATGTATTTCCATGTGGTCTTAACTAGAGCGGAGGAATGGTGGTTCTTTTCTCTCTAGGCTCTCGATCCTGACTCCTCCTTACTACTTCCTATTTCCTCCTAGTCCCTCCTATCTTCCTTTCCTATTGGCCAACAGTGCTTTATTATTACCCAGTATGAGAAACATATAGAATGACATCTCCCATCAGGTTGGCTTAAAGAGCTAAGCAGTAGAGACAGGAAGGACTTCCTGGCAGACAGAAGAAACTTAAGATGAATCTAGGCATTGGAGAGATGCCAACCAGACTAAATATGGATTAATTTAAGTTATAAGAGCTAGTTGAAAATAACTCTAAGTAAAAGTCCAAGCTTTTATAATTAATAAGTCTCTGTGTCATTATTTGGGAGCTGGCTGGTGGGACAGAGAAAGACTCAATATAGATGGTGAACAACGTGAGGATCTGACAAATTTTTTTGAAAGTTCCAGATGTAGAACCACAGAGCCAGACACAACTTCCTAGTCCCACAGTTTTGAATGCCTGCAAGTAAAAAACAGCTGCTGAGAGACATTGGATTATGTGTTGGACCCTGCTCCAGTGAGTCAGCTAAGGTACTTGAAACAGAGCACTATAGCAATGAGAAATAGCAGATAAAAGAAACAGGGACAGAAACACAGGTTAGAGATGGGAGACGGCCTAGTCAATGATGAACAGCCTTGTTTTTAAATTAGAACATGCTTATATTCAGACTAGTGGCAGGACAAAACAAAGAAAAGTATAATCAGTTAACCAGACAGGTGATGTATATTCTGATATCTGTATACGAGAACAGCTCTGAAACTAGAGGTGACATGATAAATCTTATTGGTAACAGAGCTTTCACAAGTTGTTATGGCATGGATAAAGATTTATATTTTAGTTTGGTTATGCAGTCCAAACAGACTAATAAAGTTAACAGATGCCCTTTACCTACTCACATATAGACCAGAGAATTATGTTTAGCTAGTTTGTACATAGCACATATCCTATACTTGTATTAATGTAGATATATATTCTACCTTTAAAAGTTTGTGTGTTATCAGGAACAGACACCAATAAAGTTAAGTAGCTCAGGTGATCCAGCCTCTCAGAATGCCTCTGTTACAGTTTCTTCAAAAAAAAAAAAATCTGTATACAGAACATCTTCAAAGCTGCTAGCTGTGAAGATCCAAACTACTCTGCTGAAGGCACCAGATAAGTTCTACACTGTATCATCAGAGACTAAACAAAAATATTACATCTAGCTCTCCCAGGACTTGACCAATGCTCTGATTTTCTCAGGATCCCCTAGAGATGCTGTCACCCACACAGAGCAGGAAGCAGTCTAGGGAACATGATGCCCACATTCCCATGAGGTAGGTGGATGTTTTCTTTCTGCTTTTTTTTGTCTTTTAATGGATTATGGATGTTTATCACCATTTAGAGGAGTTGGTAAATAGTTGTTGATGGTGGTGGTTATGGTCATGGAGAAAGCCAAGTAAAGGAGATTAGATTCAGGTGTCTCCTGAAAAGCAAAAAGGGAGATATAGGAATGAAAAGATAAAAGGGTAGACTATCTAATCTACTTAAAACTAAAAAGCAACTATTAATCTCAACTATGTTATATTGGTATAGGTTTTTGCATATTGACAGAAATTTAAGATTATTTTTGTTAGATCTTACTCTGTACATGTTTCTATGTTGTGGAATATTAGTTGAAGACATATTACATTTGTTTATGCAATGGAACATTTGTTTAAATATGCAAAGATGTGTTGTATTCTTTTATGTTGCATTTGTTTAACTCTGCAAAACTTTGCAGGTCTAAAACACCTGATTGAATTTATAAAGAGCTTAATAGACAATAGCTAGGCATGAAAGAGTTTTTTAAAAGGCCTATTACCTTTTGGTGTACCAATGTAAGGCTCAAATATCCATCTAGGACCTGAGGATGAAACAGTTATTAAACTCCTTCCATATGCCAAACATTCTGAAAAGTAATTATATAGTTGCAGCAAATGCATCTCTTAACTCTGTGCTACCCCTTGATGTGTAGAAGCCAACTGTAATGCCTTTGCTATCAAGTATGATAGAAGTAGTGGATGCATTTATTTTTACTTGCAAATTTAAGCTTCACTTATATCTTAGATTTTTCATTGATAATAAATCAAAATAAAAAGCACAAGTGTTTTCTGTGCATATCACTGCATAATATCAACATTGTTATTTCTGTCATTAATTATTCACAAAAATTATCAATGGGTTTAAGCAGACAATAGTATATAATTATCATTGTCCTGTAGCATGTTTAGTTCATTTAGTACATTGTTGGGAAATCATTTCTTATTCATACATTAGGACCTTATTAGGATCTTTCACACTTCTTTGAAAGCTTATGACATATTACATCAAATATATGTAGTATAATGTATTCTTACAAGTCTCTATTCTATTCATATAGATTTAAATTATTTCAACATTAAAATTTATGGCTTTAAAAGTTTTGTTCAATTCTTGAGTATATCTGTAGATTAATTTCTTAGAAATATTCAATAATCATAGGTAAAAAAGATATACTTTCTTTTCTCAAATCTTTTATCCTGGTCATTTACTATTGTCACTGATGTGAAATTCCACTTATTTCAAATATTAAATTACTAGATAAAGCCCTAGAAAGAAATTATAAAACAAGGAACCTCCAAAAAATGCAATTGAGTTTGTTTTCTGTTGGCCATCTACAGCTGGGAAGCCTACTCTTAAGATTAGTTTGTTTCCTCAGTGACACTTCTTGCAGAAAACTTGGGTCCTTGCTTAAGGAGGATGTTTGCAAAACAACTGACCTCTAACAAAACAGCAATATATGCAGACAGGTCCAGATTGCTGTTTTCTTGCTTCAGAAGACTGGGTGATCACGCACCCATATGATGAGATCACTTACTAAGATTAGGTGGCCACTCTCTTATTTTTCCTAACCATTATAAACACTGAGTACTCAAGGGGCTTCCATGTCTCCAAACAAGCACGTTGTTCACTGGTTCCCAGCTTCACTTCTACTGTGTTTGTTTTTCTTTTTTGAAAATTATTTATTTTATTTTTAAGATCATAATTACATCATTTTCCCCTTCCTGTTCCTCCCTCCACATTCTCCCATATATCCCTTTTTGTTCCCAAATCTGTGGTTTCTTTTTTCATTGTGGGTACATGGATATATGTGTATGCATATATGTTCCTAAATATAACCTGTTTAGCCTGTATAAGTTACTTTTATGTATGTTTTCAGTGTTGACTGTTTGGTAAAATGATATAATTATCGCTGCTAGTAATGTCATGAATACACAATGGAAAATAATTATGAATAAATAGCCATATTCAAGAAGGTGATATTGAACCCATATTTCACATTATACACAAAACATAAGTTTAAATGGATAAAAGACCAAAAATATAATGCTTAGAATTTCATATTCCTGGATTGAAGCACAGAGAAAAATGCTTCAGTATATTTTTAGGAAAACAAAAGCAAATACGACAAGAATATTATGAGAAACTAAAAAGTTTCTGTACAACAAAGGCAAACATAATCTACAAAGTAGATAAATATTTATAAGCTGAATATCTGATAGATAATTTTCAAAATATACACAGGGACTCTTGTAATATAATGGCTAAACAAAATAGGCAGACAATGGACTTGATCAGACATTTCTCCAAAGAAGGTATATAAACAGCCAATAGATAAATAGGAAAGGAGATTATATCATTGATATTCTGAAGATTCCACCCCAAACATTGCAAACTGAAAATACAATGAGATACTGACTTCCTCCCTGGCATTAGCTGCTGTCAAATAGAAAAGGCCAAGTGGAGGAGGTTAGGATGAGGAGGAAGTCAATTCTATGCTTTTCTTGATAATGTAGATGAGTGTATTCAGAGAATGCTTTCTCAACAAATAATAATAAGAATTAGAAAGTGAAGCTACCATAAAATTCAGAAATCCTTTCTAGGAATAAATTCCTAGAAATTCAGGAGGAAATTTGTCCTTCTGTGTTCACTACTTTGAAAAACTCACAACAGGCAAGATGGAAATGAAATAAATGGACGTGACTATTCACAGAAGTGAAGATATGTAGTTAATCTAAATCTCTAATATGTGGTTAATGGTAAAGAAAACATATATGATGTCAGATATTAAAATGGGTACACTAGATTGCTTCTTGGGCCCATTTGCTTGGGATATCAGTTTCCATCTTTTTATACTGAGGTTTTGCCTATCCTTGATAGTAAGGTGTGCTTCTTGGATGCAGCAGAAGGATGGGTCCTGCTTTTATGTTCATCCTTCTAGAATTTGTCTTTTATTAAGAAATTGATGTTGGGAGATATCAATGAGCACTGTTGATTGCTGTTTTTGTTGTTGTGATTTATTGTTGTGATAGTGGTGATGATAATGAAACGTAAGAAAGGAGAAGATAAATAATTGATTCATACTGCCAGAAGTTGTTAATACCATTTGAGGAATGATGGGAAAGAATAATGAAGATGAAAAGTGGGTCAAGGACTGAAATAGATCAGGTAGGAAATTGATAATTCAGATGAGGAATGACACATGAGAAAACTTGTCATAGCAGATTTTCTTTTATTGCTTACTAATTATAAAACTTGAGTACAAATAAAGGTAAGAGCCCAAGATAGTTACCATGGCAGCAATGCACCCACCACATGGACTTCTGGCTCTCAAAATTGGATACAACCTCCCAGCCCACATATCAACTCAGGCCACTCCTTGTTCCTCCAAGGCTCATTGGTCCATCCCAGATAACTGGATGTAAATTCTGTCTCTCAGAATAAATGTTCCTTTCAATTAGGTAACAGACCAGAGATATAAACAGAATCCTCAGAGCAATGGCTCGATCGAGAAATAACCAAGATATGTTTGAACACTTAGACCCCAGTTGTCAGGGCTTTTGGAGGTGCAGTCTTGCTGGAGGACGTACTTCACTGCTGGTGACTGGGAGAGTTTAGAGCCTCACCCCACTCACTGTGCTGTCTCTGTTTCCTGTGTTTGGAAAAATGTGTTCATTTACCCTCCTGGTCACAATATCATGACTCTTTCCACCATTAGGAACTCTCCTTCTGGAACCATAAGACAAAATGATCTAATTCTTCTGTAAGCTGCATTTGGTCATGATGTTTTATCACAGCAACAGAAAAGTAACAAAGTCAAAGGTTATATTAAAGATAATAAAAAGCGACAGAAGTCAGCATATATGTTGGCAATAGAGTAGCACATGAAGATGAGTAAATGATGTGGATGTAGAATGGGGAGCAAATGGGATTGGTGGCTGTGTTCTTGTTCTGTGTTAGAAAATGCCTTCTAGTATTTGAGCAAACTACTTTGTAGGTTGTTCTGCTTTTAAACATAGATGATTTTAGAAATTTGATCATTATGAAAGCAAAAGTATATCTTAGGACTGATCTGAAACAATATATAATATAAAAATTAGAGTAATTTATGAGAGATTATAAAGAAAGTTTCATCATAAGACATATATATGATGCATGCGTGCGCACACACACACACACATATACATATATATATGTCATATGATGAATGTATATACTGATATGTTATTTGGGTAAGTCTTATTTACAATTAATGAAAATTTTGGAGCAAATTATGACAATAATTATGGAAAATTAAAAGTAATGGATTTTTTTTAATAGTGATACCTCCTTTTTCAACATAAATAACTAGTCATATGACAAAAAACTGAGAAAAGCTTATCATCCACCCACACATACTTGCATGTTATTATTTTAAGAAGTGTAGAGAGATATTATATGCAACTACTGAGGGAACACATTTAACGAATGAAAAGAAATGCATGATTCCAGGATGAACTCTTAGAAAATAAATATGTATAAGCCTCATAAGTTCTCCAAAGAATACTGATTAAGTTGCAAATAGAAATTATTTGATATATTGTGATATATAAACTTAACAAAAATACATTCTGATCTGTTGTTTACATAATAATAGTAGTAGTAGTAGTTCATTTGAGAAAGAATTTAATCATGCTCTACACATGTTTTTTATTCTATGAGCCTTATTTCTGATGACATACTTGCTTACATAAAATAATTTTTTTCCTGCTTATCTCTCCTCCTCCTTTAAAAAACAAAAAGAAACCAATATTAAAATTGATGAGTTTAATTTATAACTGCACTGAGTCAACAACTATTTAAGTTTAGGTTTTGTTTGTTTGTTTGTTTGTTTGAGTTATTCCCTCCAAACATGATAGAGTTTTTCTTTCCATCACCCTATAGACTTATATTAATTATAAACTATTTGGCCAATGACTAGGGATTGTACCTGGCTAACTTTCTCTTAATTATTAACCAATTTTTATAAATCCAAGTATTTTCACATGCTCTTCTTGGCTTACCCAGTAATGCCCTGGCATGTTGCTCCTTTTGTCTCTACATGACATCTCTCTGGAGGCTCTTCTTTGCCTTCCTCTCTCCAGAATATTCCTGGTCTGGTAGCCCTTCCTATGCTTCCTATCTGGCTACTGACCAATCTGTGTTTTATTCACTAACCAATAAGAGAAACATGCATACAGAAGGATATCCCCCATCATCTCCTCTCTTTTATTCTCTAAATAAAAAGAAGGCCCTCTGTTCAGTTCTCAATAGTTACATCTGCCACTTATGACCACATGTGACTGTAGATTTGGGTTCCCGATTCCTTCTCTGTCTTCTGTGGGAATCAGCACACACATGATACACATGTACACATTTGGTCCCACACACATGCAGATAAAATAAAAATAATAATAATATAGATCTTTAAATACATACATATATACATACATACATACATACATACATACATACATACAGTGATTTGTATATGGTCTGTCCTTCCAAAAGGCGCCTGTGTTGCAAGCAAGTCCCCCATCTAATGGTACTATCTAGACTTGGTTGGATCATGAGGGTATTAACATCAATATACTGACTCATTCACTGGTGATTTCATATTGACTGAGGTATGGTTGTAGGAAGTAGGTCATTGGGTGTTTCCTTTGAAGGCTGTGTTATATCCCTGGTCTCTTGCTTTTCCCTGTACTTCTTGACTACTGTGAGGTAAGCATCTTCCTTTTACTATGTGATTCTGCCATGGTGTTTCTAGCTTGCCAAAGGCTTGAAAACATTGAAACCAGTGGGCCATGAACAAAATCCTATTAATCTGCAAGCCAAATATATCCTTCCTGTTTTTAAGTTGTTTATAATGAAACACTGATTAATAAAATGCCCTAAGTGTTATCATTATGTTAAATAATTAAAGCTGGTTGTTCACAAACCCATCGAAGAGCTATTGAAATGTATTGATATTTGATCTCAATTCCCATCAATCTGAATCATTAAGGATGTGGTAAGATGTTAGGACTTCATGCAGACCTGAAACATGCATTTGATAAGTTACTGATCATTTGGTCTTAGATGAACCTTAAATGCATATCCATTTTACTTCAGTTTCTCAAGGGCTTCACAGCTACTAGTGTTTCCTCTTCTAAGAATTCTCTGTTTGGATTCGTACCACATTTTATAGATGATTTACTTATTTTTATTTTACATGCATTGATATTTTGTCTGCATGTATGTTTGAGTAATGGAATCAAACCCCCTAGACCTTGACTATCAGACAGTTGTAGCTGCCATGTGGGTGCTGGGAATTGAATCTGGGTCCTCTAGAAGAGCAGACAGTGCTCTTAACTACTGAGCTATCCCTCCAAAGCCATATACCCCATTTTTACCATTTTCTTTTCTTTATGATAATGTTTTTTATTTAAATTTGAAACAAGATTGTTTTACATGTCAGTCCCAGTTCCTTCACACTTGCGCCTCCCCTGCACTACCACCTCCAACCACCATCCCATCCCTTTTCTGCTCCCCAGGGAGGGTAAGGCCTTCCATGAAGGATCTTCAAAGTCTATCATATAATTTGGAGCAGGACCTAGTCCCTCCCCCATGTGTCTAGGTTGACAGACTATCCCTCTATGTTGAATGGACTCCCAAAGTCCATTCATATACTAGTGATAAATATTGATCCACTACCAGCGGTCCCATAGAATGCCCAATCCTCAGAACTAACATCCACATTCAGCGATTCTAGGTTGGTCCTATGCTGGTTTCCCAGCTATCAGAGTGGGGTCCTTGAGCTCCCCTTTGTTCAGATCAGCAGTTTCTGTGGGTTTCTCCAGCCTAGTCTTGACCTCCTTGCTCATCACTCCACTCTCTCTACAACTGTATTCCTGGAGTTCTGTGCAGTGTTTAGCCATGGATGTCTGCTTCTGCTCCCATCAGCTACTGGATGAAGGCTCTAGGATGGCATATAAGCTACTCATAAATCTCATTTTCAGGGAAAGGCATTTAAGGTAATCTCTACACTATTGCATAGATTGTTAGTGGAGGTCATCTTTGTAGTCCTCTGGACATTTCCCTAGTACCAGATTTCTCTTTAAACATACATACCATGGCTCCCTCTATTATGATATCTCTTTTCTTGCACTCCTCTCTTCTTTCCCTGACTCAGTCCTCCTGCTCTCTTATGCTTTTCGTTACTCTCTTTTCCCCTTCTCTTTCTCCTAATTCATTCCTGTTCACTCACTGTCCCCCTGCCCCCGCCTGCTCTCAACATGCTCAGGGGATCTTGTTCCTTTCCCATTCAGTGAGGGACCTTGTATGAATCTGTTAGGTTCCTCCTTGTATCCTAGTTTTTCTGGCGGTGTGAATGAACTGTAGGCTGGTGATCCTTTGCTCTATGTCTAAAATCCATACATGAGTGAGTACATACCATATTTGTCTTTTTGTGACTGTGTTACCTCACTCAGGATGATTTCTTCTAATTCCAACCATTTGCATATCAATTTCAAGATTCCATTGTTTTTTCTGCTGAGATATTCACTGTCTCCACATCTATGGCACAGACCACTCCTTTTGGGGGTGGGGACAGGGATTTTGATCCACATTGCATTGAATCTGTAGATTACTTTTTGGCAAGATTGCCATTTTTACTATGTTTATCCTACCTATCCAAGATCATGGGAGTTCTTCCCATTTTCTGGCATTTTCTTTAATTTCTTTCTTGAAATACTCAAAGTTCTTGCTATACAGGTCTTTTACTTGTTTAGTGTTATCCAACGTATTTTTTTTGTTGTTGTTGTTGTTTCTCTGATTTCTTTCTCAACCCCTCTTTCATTTGTATATACTATGGTTACTGATTTTTTTTTGAATTAATATCGTATCCTGACACTTTGTTGAAGGTGCTTATCAGCTATAGGAATTCCCTGGTAGAGATTTTTGGGTCACTTATGTAAAATATAATATCATCTGCAAATAGTGAAAGTTTGACTTCTTTCCAATTTGTTTCCCCTTGATCTCGTTTTGTTGTCTTGTTACTCTAGCTAGAACTTCAAGTACAATATTGAAGCAATATGGAGAGATCTGACAGCCTTGTCTTATTCCTGATTTTAGAGGAATCTCATCAAGTTTTATGTTCCTGTTATTCCTGATCTCTCCAAGACTGTTATCATGAAGGGGTATTAGACTTTGTCAAAGGCTTTTTCAGCATCTAGTGAGATAATCTTGTGACTTTTCTTTTTCAGTTTGTTTATAAGGTGGGTTACATGGATGGTATTTGCATGTTGAACCATCCCTGCATCCCTGGGATGAAGCCTATTTGGTCATGGTAGATGATTTCTCTGATGTGTGGGAGCCTGTCATGGTGGACCAACACATCTGCAGTATGCCAGCATCCTAGACTCATCTCCTACCTTGGAAGGAGGTAATCTTGGGCCTGTTTCTGGTCTGCCTTCTGGGGCACTGCTCAAAGCCTCCTGAGGTCTGGGGACTGCACAAGCATGGGGGAACCTCTCCTGGTGGACCAGCCCATCAAGGGTCTACCAGAAAGAACCCTAGTCGCACCACCACCCACTGCGTTATTGATTTTCTGGATGTCCGGTTTTTTTTTTTTGAGTTTTTTATATGATTTTAGATATTAGCCATCTATTGAATGTGTTGTTTGGAAAAATCTTTTCCTATTCTGTAGCTTGTCACTTTGGATGACAATGTCTTTTGCTGTGCTTTTCAGCTTCATGAGGTCACATTTATTAATTGTTGTTGTTAGTTCCTATATTATCAGTGTTCTTTTCAGAAATTCTTTTCCTGTTCTAATGTGTTCAAACTATTCCCACCTTGATGGGAGATGTCATTCTGTAAATATGTTTCTCTTATTGGTTAATGAATAAAGAACTGTTGGCCAATAGGAAAGCAAGATAGGTGGGATTAGGAAACCAAGAGGAGAGAGGAAGTAGTAATAGGAGATTGGAGATGGAGAATGGAGAGAGCAGAATGCTATCCCCTCTGTCTGGTAAGATAAGACCATGTGGAAATACTTAGATGAAAAGAAATGTGTTAATATTTAAGACAGAGCTAGCTGATAAGAAACTAGTAACTGGCCAACAGAATTATATCTAATACAGTATCTCCGTGTATTATTTGGGGAAGGTGAGGCAGTGGGCCCAGGCTGACATGGAAAAATCCACTCATAACACCACCTTGCTCTTCTGTCAGTTAAATGTATCTGGTTTTATATTGAATTCTTAGATCTATTTGGAGTTGAGTTTGTGCAGGGTGATAAATAGGCACCTATTTACAATATTTTCTTCTTCTTTGATGTATTTACTTATTATGTATACAGTGGTCTATCTGCATGTGTGTCTACATGCTAGAAGAGGGCATTGAATCTCATTGTCAATGATTTTATGATGCCATGTGGTTGTTCAGGACCTCTGAAAAAGCCATCAATGCTCTTAACCTCTGAGCCATATCTCCAGCCCTTATTAGCATCCTTCTTTATGCAGCCATCTTGCTTGATCCATCACCATTTGTTAAAGATGTTGTCTTTATTCCAAGTATGTATAACTGGCTTCTTTATAAATTATTAAAAAAAAAGAAGATACCAGTAGTTCTGGACTTATAATGGTGTCTTCAATTTGATTTCATTGACCCATTTTTCTGTTTTTTTGGTTTTGTTTTTGTTTTTATGCCAATACTATGCTGTCTTATTACTATAGCTCCAGGGTACAATTTGAGGTAAGAGATGGTGAAACTTCCTGCAATTTTTTAATTGCTCAGAGTTGTTTTAGCTATCCTCAGTTATTTTTGTTTCCATATGAAGCTAAAAATTGTTCAAGCTGGATGTGGTCCCAGCACCGTTAGGGAGAAGTGGTTACAGGGTTCCATACCTAGGTTCCACATCTTCAAGATTCCTCAATCTTACTCAGGTTGAGTTTTCAACAGTCACTCCTTAGCACTGTGACTATTTTTAAGTACCTACAGTAACCTCTGCCCACTGTCAAAAACAATCTTACTTAACCAAGGGCAACATCATTAAAAACCTGTGATCTTAAGTATTCATATTTAGAAAGAAATTTAGTTGGTGCATCACACCCATTTAGCAAAATAATAGCAGTAGTTTCTCCACTATTGCCTAATGCACATGCCAAGTGTAGGCTTTAACAGGACTTACAGTACCAGATACTAATTACCTTCTCTAGAGTCAGCCTTAAATCCAATCGGAAAGAAGTTGGTTCTAATATCTGTAGTAGCTACAGCCACATCTTGTCTAGTGTGTTGACTATATAAACTATAGGTATGCAGCCAAGAAGGACCATTAGTGACAATCATCAGCAGCTTGCAATTTTTTTTTTTACTACTGGGACAGCTAGCATCAGAGAGGAAGCTTCTAGTTCAGTTTCTGCTTCATTTCTTCCTGTTATGAAATCAAACTTTTTTGATATGAAATCAAATATTTTTATCAAAAGGTCATACCATCTAGTTCTGTTGGGCAAATGACAGAAGTGGTAATGCCTGTGTTCTCTAGAGGATGCCTTAGGGACCTCTCTAGTCATCAACTAGTAGGAATGTAGTCTACTCCTGTACCTGAGATTTTAATTTGAAATCTTAATGATTTCTGGGAGTTTTTCCACTTCTCAGGTAATTTTTGTGACAAATAGTGAGTGGCCTTGCATAAGAAAAAAGAAAGACAGTGTTTTCACATCCGGAGGTTTCATTTCTTTCTTTTGGTTTTTACAAGCACTTTAGTGTTTTTCTTTATTTTCCACTTTACACACCAACCCCAGTTCCCCCTCTCACCACTTCTCCTGCTCCCCCCACACTTCCATCCTTGCCACCACAGTCTACTCTTCAGAGGGAGTAAGGCCTTCTTGTGGTGTCAACAAAGTCTGGCATGCCATGTTGAGGCAGGATGAAACCTTTCCTCCCTGTATCAAGGTTGAGCAAGGTATACCATTATAGGAAATATACTCCAAAAAGCCAGTTCTTACACCTGGGATAGATCCTGGTGCCACTGCCAGAGGTTTCTAAGTTCCTAACAAACAAATACATTTTTTGTGTACTTTATTTATGGACACACACACACACACACACACACACACACACACACACACACACACACACACACACTGAGACTCACTGCTGAGTAAATGAAACAAAGAGATGGGAGTACCTGAGTCTGTTCTTCAGACCCATTTCCATTGTGTGTATCAGTTCAAATAACAAAAATGGCACCAGCAAAGTGGATACTAAGAACTTCCACTTAAAACTGAACAAAAGCTTAAAAAGAGGTTTTAGAAACAAAAGAACAGAGACAAGCAAGGCTTCTTGGTAGCAGCATTTTTCTCAATTGTGCTGTTTTGCTAGAGGTAAACAGAGACTTTTGGGGCTCCTTTAAGGGAGGTTTCCTGACTCAGCATAGTGGGAAAAAACCTGCAAGGCTTTTAGGAAACCCCTTTAACAACTAAATGTTATGTGTGAGAGCTGGCAATGGCAGTGACCACATGCTCCAAGCAGGCAGCATGCTGCTTGATGGTAGCATAAACCAAGGCAATGAGCACAGTTCTCATTTCTGGAAGTAAGCATAGCCCCCCACCCCTGGCCATCTTTGATAGACCGAGGCTAATACAGCTGTGGCTTTTATTTTAGCAATGTTGTTTAGCAGATAAATTACACGTGGCCAGAAAAAGATAGATTTACTATAAAGACAGACTCAGATTAAGAAAAACCTCTAAAGGTTTACAATATATTCTTAACATACACATAGGCTTGGGAGAGAGAGAGAGGAAAAAAAAAAGGATGAAATGATTTAAAAAATAGAAAGAGAGTAACTGGATGTGGTGGCTCACACCTATAATTCCAGCACTCAGGAGGTAGAGGCAAGCAGATCTCTGTGATTTCAAAGCAAATCTGGTGAACAGAGTTAATTCCAGGGCAGAAAAAGTTACACTGAGAAACCCTGTCTCAAAAATTGAAAAAATATAACTAGAAAAAGTAGAGTAATAAAAAAGCCACGAAAAGTTGGAAAACACAGAAAGTGTCCGGATACTGTATGCTATTGTGTTGTCATTGAATTGATCATTTTCTAAGGAAGGAATAACTGCTACAATATACTTGATTATCAATGCTTTATATATTTTAAAAATGTTTTGACTTCCAAATTTAAGTCTAAAGATAGGTTACTGGGGAAAAAAATTCCTTTTTTTGTTTCTACAGAAAATAAAAAGCTGTGGATTCCTTCCAGACTAACATGGTTTGAATCAAGCAAGACCCCCAAACAGTGTCCCAGGTGATCCAACATTCAAAACAGTTGGAATAAGACATCCTTGCAGACCACTATAGCCAGGATTTCTGCATCTTCTTAGGATCCCCCAATGACAGCGCCCCCAACCAGAAGAAAGAAGTTTGGAAAGAATGGCACCCAAATTCCCAAATATTGTTTATAAATGTTTATTTTCATTTAAATGGGGTTGGTTATAAATGATTAATGACCACAACAGATCTCTTTGTAAAGGTAAAAAGGGGATTATGGTATAGATATGATTACTTTGTTTGGAATGGATTTTCATTTATTGGTACAAATTTAAGGTCAACTTTGTGATATGTGTATTTCTCGTCTTGTTTAGGCATTGTGTTAATATAGCTCATTTAGAAATGTAATGTATAATTTAATACAGATTATAGATAGTTACCTATGATAGTGAAAACTTAGAGTTAAGTTAGTTAGGGTTTCAAAATACACAGAGATGTATTTGAGATGGATAGGCATTCTTCTAACCTTTTAAAGACCTACAGAGTATGGCATTTAAAATGGTTTAGTGTTTTTCTTGACAGTGAGGCACAACTGCTCCTGGCAACACCACCTGGATCAGAAAGGAAGATGGACATCAAAGAAACTGGTTATGGTATTTGCTTTCAATATGGCAACACTAGCCATTTGGGCAAGAAACTGCTCTTGGCTGGACTGTTCGACTTTATTCTGTATAAACTGGATATGCAGGACCCACAGAAAAGAGACTGCTGAAACAAGATGGACATTGCTACAGGGTTCTTGCTTCAAGGAACAGTCTGCCAGACATTCTGCAGAACACAGAGAAAAGTGACTGACAAACTGCCAATACAGGTGGGCATTTTAAAGTTTCCTGCTGTTCTGAGGAGTCTGCCAGACACATTATGGCCTATAGGCTGAAGATGAAATATTACTGATCAGGTAGCAGGATGTCTCTGTCATTGCTAGAGTTTATATATTATCCTTCAGTGGTTTTTGATGGAATTGAAAACAGATAGTTATGGTTATATTTTTCCTTCGTTAGGATTAAAGATAAGTTACAGATAGGACTTTAGACTCACAGAGACAGGATAAATAATAAAATAATTTCTTTGAACCTTGCTAAATATTAATGGACTGAATATTTTTTTTCTGATTTTTCTGTCTTTATTTTTGTGTTTACACATGTCAAAGACAAAGAAGATCCAACATTTTTATGTGGCTAAGTCTCAGAATTGTTAAAGTTAAAGAATTATCCACTGTATCTTGGTAGTGATAACATATATTCCTAGTTTCTCTTGCTGTCTGGGATTTATTGTTATTATTATAATTATTTATTTTACATGTCGATCCCAGTTCCCTCTCTCTCCCTCCCTCTTACCTCTTTGCCTCCTCACATGCACCCTGACCACCCTCCCCTCCCATTCCCCCACCCCAATTCCACATGTAGGGCAATACCATCCAGGTGGGGTCATGTAAATCTGTCAAGTCATTTGAGTTAGGAACTAGGACTTCTCTCCTGTCTCTAGGTTAAGGCAATATCCCTCCATGGGGGATGTGTCTCTAAGGTCCTTTTGTGAACCAGGAAGGAATATATTCTAGTTCCACTGTCTGAGGTCATCTTAGACTGCTCAGTCCTTCTGGCTGAGACCCATATTCAGGGGTCTGAGTGAGTCCCATGCTGGTTTCCCAGCTATCAGTCTGGGGGCCTGTTAGCTCCTCCTTGTTCATGTCAGCTGTCTCTATGTGTTTCTGCAACTTGGTCTTGTCCTCTCCCTCTGCCTCTGGATTCTAGTTCGACTTAGTGTTTAGTTATGGGTGTTTCCAGGCTCCATGATGGTGGATAAGTTAGGTGTTGATCTCACTATCTGGGAAGGGCATTTATGGTAGTCTTTCCACGGTTGCTCATATTGTTAGTTGGCGGCAGTCTTGTAGGTCTCTAGACCTTTATTTAGGTTTAGTTTTCTCTTCAAACCAATAATGGCTCCCTATTTTATGTTTGTTCTCTCTCTGTGTCTCTGTCTCTCTCTGTCTCTGTCTCTCTCTCTTCTGTCTTCTATTCCTACCCTGACTCAATCTTCCTAGTCGCACACTATGGTTCTTATTTGATAACTGTTTTGTTGTGTATTTTGCTATGTTAAGGTTGAAACCCTTCTTTTTATTTTAGACAGAAAAGAGGAGATGGCAGGATATGTCATTCTGTAAATATGTTTCTCATGTTGGTTAAAGAATACAGCCCTATTGGCCAATAGGAAAGCAAGATAGGCAGGACTAGGAGACAAAGAGGATTAAGGCAGAGTCAGGAGGGGATTTAAGATATAGGGATTTGAGAAGAAAGTCCAGACCCTCTCTCAGGTAAGCCAAGACCATGTGGAAATACTTAGATTAATAGAAATGGGTTATTATTTAAGACAGAGATAGGCAATAACAAATGCTAGTAACAGGTCAACAGCTTTATATCTAATACAGTGTCTCTGTGTGTTATTTGGGGCTAATGCAGCTGTGAGACCAGGCTGGCAGGAAAACTACTCATAACAGGATGGTCTTGTCCCCAGAACTTGTGTATAATACTGGTTTTCTGTTGGAGTCAGCCAGCAGGAGGCACACAGTGTGTAAGCTTGGATGCTTCTACAACTCAGATCTTCATTTCCAGGAGTATGAAGGTTAGCTTCACAGTCTGTTTCATCTGCTATAGTGTAAATCCTGCTATTGAGACCTATGGACATGTCATCCTCCTTTCCCCCTTCATTCTGGAATTGGCAATGGTTTCAAGCTGTCAACAATCTCTGAAGAAATTCACTGCTACCTGTTAGCTTTCCTATTTTATTTTATGTGTATATTTCCTACATGTATGTTTATGCACCACATGTACACAGTGCCAACAGGGGCCACGGTAGGAAGTGGAGATGTTGTCAATAGGCCCTGCCACAAGAGTGTTGGTGAAGACATGCTTTGTTTTTTCTATGGTCTTGGTAAAGGCATCTGTTTTTAAGTGAAGGCAGTATTTTCCTGGTGAGATACAAGTTCTCTGGCAGCTTCATTACAATCAACATTTTCAGATTTGAGCAACAGTGGAAAGGCTACCACAAAAGCCCTTCCCTGATAATGAGATCAACGACTAACTTATCTACCATCATGGAGCTCTCATCTAGTAGTTGATGGAAACAGAAGCAACCATCCACAACTATACACTGAGCCAAACTAGAATCCAATGCAGTGAGGGGGGTGGGACAAGACCAGGCTGCAGAAACCCATAGAGACAGCTTACCTGAACAAGGAGTAGCTAATGGGCCCATAGACAGATAGCTGGGATCCAGCATAGGATTGACTCAGACCCCCTGAACATGTATCTCAGCTAGAAGATCTGAGCAGTCTAATGGACCTCATTCAGTGAAACCAGGATGTATTTCTGGTGCACAAAAGGACTTTGGGAGCCCATTCCCCACAGAGGGATACTGCCTTAACCTAGAGACAGGAGAGAAGTCCTAGTCCCTACTTCAAATGACTTGACAGATTTAGATGACCCCTCCTGGAGGGCATCACCCTACATGCGGAGTGGGGGAGGGGATGGAAGGAGAGGATGGTTGGGGTGCATGTGAGGGGGGAGAGGGAAATAGGCAGGGAGCAAGAGGGAACTAGGGTCAATATGTAAAATGAAAATAAAAAATAAAATAAAACAAATTTATAAAAAAACTTAAAAGAGTAAATGAATTGACAGTACATTCATATGATATGTAATTCATATACCAAATGCGAATAAATAGTCAAAATAATCATGTCTTATCCATAGTTTTCTATGTGTCAATTTACTCTTGTGGAAGCAGATTGCTACCAGATTTGTGTATTTGACCTAAAAGTACATGAACATACACATGCACACACCACACACAAAAAGAAGCTCACAGTAGTTCAAGGCAGCTGTGTTTCCTAGACCTGGGTTTCTTTTCTCTTATAACACATTGTAATTTTTATAATGTTACATTAGTTGCATTAAAAGTTGCTCCAGACCTGAGAGAGATGTGTGAAGTCAGAGCCAAAAAGAGACTGACTACCTGTTCCAACAAGTGGTCCCAGAGAGCCTGGGATGTCTTTATTTATACAGTTCCAATGGTTTGCATGAACAGTTTCACAGTCATTTATGTTTCCTAAGTTTCTAAAAATGGTTACAATAATTATCAGTTTGTTCCTAGTTTCTTTCCCATTTTTCTGCCAACTCTCCCAATGGTAGGCATTACCCTTTTTTATCTACATCTCCACTGTTAGAAGCCTAAGTAGTCTTGTAAGTACCAAAGGAAGTTTTCTAACTAGGCAGACCTACAGACAAAACGGTGTGCCCCATTGGCAGCTTATGGGGTTACAGCATAAAACAGGGTGAGAGATAGTTTTGTCTCTTGCAGTTAATATTTACATCTGGTAGAGTCTGGGTTCTCAAGATCAATTCACCAGCCAAAGCTGGAACAATCCATTCTATATTTTGTACTACTTTATCTCCTCCGGGGATATACGAGGTTTTCCCATATATCCCATAGGCTAAATACCTTGAAAACGTAACTCTTTCAGTTGTTACTGTTTATCTCTTGTCCTTATGTCTATCTCTATTAGCTTCTTGGGAGTATTGGCACAGTTATTAGAAATGAGGGAATTGTGAGTTTCTATGTCTCTGCTTCATTCCCTGTTCCTAGAATCTACCCATTAACTCCTGATATCATCTGTTTATTAATGGTTAAGATCATTCTTTCCAGAACAGTTATGCAAACATGTATAATTAAACTTCATAAGCTACTGTTATTCATTCAGGAAAGCAAAAGCAAGGAGAGCACATAGCACACATGCTTCTAAGATCATGCCTGGAATTATGCAGGGAACTGTCTACAGGTTTGCCAAGTGGGTTAAGATCACTAGGGTCTTGCCACAAGGAGAGTCGTCTGTGCTATTTTCAGGCCTTGTTTCTCAAAAAAGTCACACAGCTCCTGCCAAACAGTTCTTTTAAGTTATAGCATAATATTCTATTATATTTAATTATTTCAACAGTTGATGGATTTAGATTGATCTCAATATTGTGCTATTGCTAATGAACTGTAAACTATTCTTGCTCATGGCCAAGGGTATTTGCCTAAAAACATAGTTGCTTTACCAGAACTTGTATGGATTTTGTTACTATTTATAGAATTGACCACAGCTAGTATCCCTAGTTCCATTTTTATTAATATTTAACACATATTAATAGTGCCAATGAAAAGTCATCAGAATTGAGTTGTTCCTTTTGATCTTTCATGCTTTGTTCGTGAGCTAAGACTGTGAAAAGAGTTCAGCAGAGGACACCAAGAGACTTTTATCATCAAGAAATAGGAATGGGAAGTGTCTTTTTGTTATCACTTGGGGAAGAAGTCCCCACATACACTTCTTGCTCTTTCTGAAACTAAAGATCCCACACATGTCACAACATACATTGTGACATCAGTGATATGTGTGACATGCCTTCAATGAATTTTCTTAATCAATTATAGATTATTAGTCTGAATAATACAAGGGTGAATGATTAAACTAGTTTTTGAGAGGTTCAAGTGAAGATACAAAACAATAGACAGAAGTGTATAAAACTCAAAAACTAAGAATTTGGAAAAATAAGAGAAAGAATCATCTCTCTGTACTGAAAGGCTTAAAAAACATTGTTTTAACTCAGGTGAAAGTAAGATTTGCTTTTAGGAAAAAAGAAGGCAAAATTGAATTTATAAATATTTGTTTTAATCTTTTGTGAGAAATTGGAAAACTGGTGGAGAATTAGAAAGAATATGGTTTTATATATATTTTTATGGAATTATATTTATTTATACATGTAAAATATTAATATATGGTAATATAACATACTTATGTATTGTTATATTTAAAGTATATAACATATATTTAATTTTCATAATATTTTTAAGAGAAATAAGTATGCACTTGCAATAATATATTCATAATTTTAATATTTCTAATGATTTTGTTTTTCCTGTATATTCAGGTCATTATTTGATTGTCATATCCTTCCATCATAAAATATTTATTTATGTATATGTATTTATTATTTTGTATTGAGGATTGTATACATGTATATAATATGTTCTGATTAATCTCTCCCTAACCCTCTTAGAACAGAAATTACCTGAATACTGGCACAATGAACAAAGCTACTGTTAGAGTATGACAGTCATCAGAACTTCAAAACAACTGAATCAGATAACATCCGTTTCAGGGTTTTTTTTTGTTTTTCTTTGTCTCAATGGAAGTACCCCAAATAAGAAAATAAGGTGGCATATATCATGAAATAAATCATAAGAATAAGAAACTCAACTCTAGAGTGTCAAGAGAAGAGTTTTCAAGTTTGATGGCATGAGGTTCACACTGAGAGGGAAGTGATCTAAAATTTGGAGTAATAATAAATCATTATGAAAGGGATATTGACTAAGGTCAAAAGTAGAGTGATGTAAACAAGAGTAAGGGAACAAAACATATTCTGGAATATTCAGGAAGGGCATTTGTTAACAAGGCATATTTCAGAATTCTATGCAGTATGTTTTAACCATGATGATAAAGCCCAAATAATGACTGAAATAAAGTACAGCATAGGTCATTGACCTAAAATGTATAGTGGAGTTGCAGTCAGTGTTCGCTATGGATTAAGAATGCTAACAGGGGTAAAACAACATAGAAATGTGAGAGCAGTGAATGTTCTGTAAGGAAGTGTGGTCCATGGAAATGTTAGCTTTCAGAAAAGGAAATGGAATGCCAAGAATACTTGAGAAAATTAACTGAAAGGGGAGGGAATACAGACTAAACTGGGGCAGATTTTCAATATGCATTAGGACAGCAAGTTACAATGGGAAACAAGAACTAAGTTTAGAGAAAATAAATGCAGGGAGCATCTAGAAGACAGCAGCAAAGAAAACAATGTATCTCAATAGCATTTGTTGGGAACTGAGCATGCGCAATGTGCCCTTGGAACATTGTTTTTGTAGTGTGGGACACTGAAGAATGCTGGAAAGTTGGGGATTTTATTCCTAAATTTTAAATGACACTATTGATAGACAAAGTAAATAATCAACATATTCACATGGAATATGTGTTTATACCCCATGGGCATAGATGGTCACCTTAGTTTCTAAGCATCATATAGCAAAAGACACAACAGACAACTGGTAAATCATGAGAGAATGAGGGAGGGGAAGAAGTATGAATTTCTACTACATGTGAGAAAAAATACAATTTTTGTCATATGTCTTTTGGCAGTAGTTTGTTTATTTTGTGCACACAGAATATTTAAATGGAAGGATTTTTATTAGTATTTATTGGTATATTACTGTATTCTGAGAGAAAATGTAAAATTGCCCATCTTGTTCCCTCCTCATATTGTAACATCACATTTACTCATTCATGTTAATAAAGTAAAACAGGAGCCTCCATTGTTCTGTTGCTTTGCAGCCTGTGCATAATCTTGAATCTTGGAAAATCATAGATGCTGTCTGGAGCTCTATAGTCACTGAAGGTGCGGTTCATTGTTTCTTTCCTCTACTCTGTTCCTAGCATGCATTTCACTTTTTCTTTGATTGTGATGGTGCTATTTTTCTCTATTCCGTCCTTTTCTGGGTATGGAAACATAAACGCTGAATTAATCCAACTTAGGTAGCCCTTTGGATAATTTTTTAAGCAGCAGGAAACAGGCTATCTAGCTGCGCAGATAATGATATCAGCTGCTTCCTTCCAAAACAACAGGTGCTTTGGCAGAAAATGTATGTCATCACACTGAGATGATGACATCAGTTCATACTTCAGCTTAATTATAAACCACCTCCATTAATCCTCCAGTAATTAAACATTTTGTGTGTATTGCAAGGTGAAATGTAAAGTTAAAGGTGCCCTGTGATTCATCACAGCATTTAAAAAAAATTATTTTCTTTACAGCAAATATCTCATGCAAAAAAACCAGCTATTTCCAAATATTTGTGGCATACTATAAAACTAAAAATTTTCTTCCCTCAGAAAAACATAAACACTAAGGTAATTAATACAATATAACACTTTTGTTTGTTGTATTCATTTAATGGTGCAAGGAATAAAAGTAGTTTTGTAGAATGTACATAATAATAAAACTTCCTTAATTATTTAAATATGAAATATTTGGGGCACCTAATTTATTACAAATTCAGTTTTATATTTTCAACAACAAATGTCAAATGTATTTACTTGGATTTTAATTTAAAAAAGCTAGTTAATTCTGATGAGCAACATAAACATTCCAAATCTAGGTGTTTAATTAAGAATGAAACATTTTTTCATGAATATTTGGGTCATTGGTTAAAATTTCAAAACTTAGAATTTTAATGGGAATATTTTGTGCTGTTGTTAACATGATGAAATGCAAAATGATATTTTACATTTAAAGTTTTTTAAATTTAAAATATAAATGCAACAAATAAAAGATTACTGTACCTTTCCTTCAGCTTTAAAAAATGGGGCTGATGATTTATTTGAGACTGTCGTTATCTTTAGGGGACACATATGTTTCTAAGCAAATTGTTTATGAGGATTATATATCTAAGGACATAACCATTTAAGAATCAATTCATTCTGCATTTGTCGTTTGTTACCAGGTAAGCCCCAGAATGACGTCTTTGATATGAATACAGGGTATTTCTTCATACAGTGCTTAACTATTTGATAAACATGATGTTTGTGGGATGGTAACAGTGACTAATACAACTGTGCATTAAGAAACAGCTATTTCTGAAGATCTAAGTTATACACTGTATATCCATTTAGAAACCCACCTTTTGATAGAAACGGTGTAAACTCTGGGGTGTTGCCAAAGGCACCATTATCTCTTTATCATAAAGCTAACATAACAAACTGAGGAAATTTGTTCTTAAACAGGTTAGTTTTTTTTTTTTTTTTAAATGTAACTAGTTAACTAGTTAACAAGACTTTCATTCTTTGTAGGCATATAATGATAAATTCATCTAAGAAGAGTTTTATTTTTTACAAGTGAAACTCAGGCTGGAGTGTGTGTGTGTGTGTGTGTGTGTGTGTGTGTGTGTGTGGATTTACTTGGAGCATTTGGGCGACCATATGGAGCTCTCTGAGGCGCCACGGGACTACGCGGCTATGAAATCTGATCACCTTCTCCCCAGTGACAGCTGGGCCTTTACACCATCAGAAAATTTTCAGACTTCTAATTTGTCATAACTACCTCCTGTGGAAAGGAAATATGTTATGTAGCCAAACAAAAAATTTTAGTACTCACCCCTATAAACAGTTAATTCCTTAACTTCATTTTGTGGTTCACTGATGCAACTCCTACAACAAAACCATATGGAGCCTTCAAAAGCCAGAGCTTGCCGTTGCCCGACCCACTACAAAAACATTCTAATGGCAACACATCTAGGGAAAGGTTCTGTCACAGAGCTTAGCACTTTAAATACGTTTAAATTTTGGTTGTTCTCAAAAAGTCGTTTAAACTTTTGAGAGGTTTCGTCTGGGTTCTACAAGCACTTGTCTCTCTTTTCATCAGATATTCTTTGGAGTGGTTGAATATTATGTTGTGGCTCACACAGTCACTGCGTCTTTCCACAAGGAGAGTCTGAAGCTGTACTACTTCCATCCATCAGCTTGTCATCTCTAAATCCACCACTTAAGGAAGAAGTGCTTACTCTTCTCCCATTTGAGCACTTATGCAGGGTTTGTGTTGACAATCTTCTCATGGTCCTACTGTGGAAAGAAGTCTTGGAATATAATTTTCACTTTACCAACCCAACTGTCATCGAAGAAACAGCTCCAAGAATTGACATCGGCATCTACTTCTGGATGTTGTTTTATTTGGGAGATTTTTAAAATATCTCCTTTATTAGACAATTAAATTCTCACATATACTTCCTTTTGCTAAGTAGGTGAGGGACACCATCTTTACTCTACTTACAATAAAAATAAAGACTTCATGGTTGTCTTTCTTTCCTCTTTCTTCAGGTTACCTGTGCAGACATTGGGACTGTCTATACGTCCCCTTTTGTGCTCAGTGTTCCATGTTCTTTAGTAACTATAAAACAAAATCTCTTATAATTTCAAGAATTATTTATATATGCTAACATCTATCTTGCACTCCTATTTCTGGTAGGGCATAATAAATAAATGAACTACTAAATTAAACTAAGTGAACTAAATTTTAAATGAAGTAAATAGTTCCTATATCAACTGATCAAAAATATCTTCAAGGTAGAGACAGGCTTTTTAATGATCACTTTTAAGATAAGAAAACCAATATACCACTGAGGTCACTAAAGTTAGATTTAGAGTTTGAAATTATTTTTTCTTATCTGGAACCAGTGGAACCATGACAAAGTATGAAAGACCAAAGTAGAATTTGAGCTGACTGACAGTAAATAACAAATCAATGGGACAACTGACTGAACTCATGACTCTAACACTGATACCTAATCTGAGTCTTGGTTGTTATATTTTTAACATAACAAGGTAAAACCAGTTATATCTTTGTCACAATAAAATAACATTCTCTAGACTGCAAATATTGAGCCATTTGTGCAGACATAAATTATTTTACATATGCTTTTATCTTTAGCAGTTATTATTTCCTGCTTCATACATACCTTTTAATACATCATATACATACAGAAGAGGGACAGTAAATCAGTCAAATAATAATAGTAATTGTACATTTCTTTTCGACTGTACACCCATGTCCTTGGAATGCATCTCAGTAAATCTTACTTAATATGCAAATAAAAACAATATAAATTTGGGGCTGGGTAAATAATTCAGTTGGAAAAGTGCTTGTTCCACAGCATGTGAAACCAAGTCTGATACCCAAAACTCACACAAAAAATTCTAGAAATGATGCACATACTTGTAATATCAGCATTGGAGAGACAGAGACAGGTGGACTTCTAGAACAAACTTTACAACAATGAGAGACCCTGTCTCAAACAAAAACAAAGTAGACAGCTGCTGAGGAACATCACCAGAGGTGGTTCTCTATTATCTACATGAACAATACTCACACATGCACACATACAAAAAGCAAAAGGAGCATCATATGTTGTACTACTATGACAAAACTGCCAGCTATAACAAGAAAAATTAATCTTTCCTATAGGTGAGGATACAGTCTTTGAATTAAATTCCTTTTATTTTATCGATATCTTGAAACTTAGATATTGTGAGAAAAAAATTAACTGCTGTTGACATATTTTATATTAAATAATAAAGCAATAGGGCTATATAAACTCTGCTGTGAGTGAGCCTTCCAAGGCCACTCACTCTCCCATTGTATATCAAACCACCTGCTGCAGCACAGTCTTGATCTGGCCCCACTGTTATATTCTGTTGGCTGTGAAACAAGTTATTTGATGTGAATCAGCAATATGTGAATAAGAGAGTAGTAGTATAGTGTTCTGTATACTAATAGATCACAGTTTGGTAAAAGCATGTGACAGATACAGCAGATTTCCACCCAGAACAAATGTCTGAGAAAACACAAATCTCTGCCTCCCCTATCTATTGAACCTCTTCTAGGAAGGATCCAGTAGACTCAGTTTTCTGGTTGATTATTCAAGGAAATGACTACATATTGGATACACCAATTTTGTCTCCTATACTACCTGAAAAAGTAATTAAAATTGGCTGCAGTAGGCAAGATTTGATACACCTAAACATTTATTGCTGAGTTCATGCCCGTCTATCTTTTCAGTCATGAATGACTGACTGAAAGGAGAGGAATCCTAGATTGGTACCCATAGAGGCTATCTGGTTCAATTGACTTCAATATTGGTTCTGTTCTGATCACCCCTGACAAGCATTTATATAGGAAATAAATGTTATGGAAGTTTTTTGTCTCTTCAATGACTCATAGTCATGAAATTGAAAATCATAATACTTTCCAAGTACCTGAAAAAGCCAAATCTTTGACCATCAATTATGAATTATTACAGACTCTTACCATATTTAACAGCTTAATTATATTATTGCTCTGTATGTCAAAAATCTGACGCTGATATCAAAACTGCATTCTTTCTTTTTAATAGCCTCTCAAAGAGTCTAGTACAAACTATGAGAAGCTAGGCCTAAGCTCCAATACTCTGCTTATAGATGCTGTTAGCAGAATGTCTGGTTTCATGGCTTCCAGTCTACTTTCTACTTAACTTAAGGACAAAGATTCTCTAAGATTTTTCCTTTTCCTCTAATGTCTAAAAGTTTTCTCCTTTTTTCCTCCTGAGACTCACCAGGATCATCTTGGTATGTGTGTCTGTTCATGAAATTTTAATTATTCTCTAAAATGAGCTCAGTGCTCTTTTCCATATTTCTAATTTCCTATAAATCATTAATAGCAGTTATTGACATCACATTTTAGTATAAATATGTTCAAGGAAATATAGTTTTTTTTTCAAAAAAGTCATGTTCATAAAACTCTCTCTGGTGTCTTCTCACTGTCAAATCCCAAAACCACACAGCACATTATTATGTGCACGTTCAGTTGACTATCTCTTCCATACCAAATTCTATGTATATCAGAGTACAACCATGAAAATCATACATATATAAAAATCCATTACAGGAAGTTGTATTTATGTAGGTAAGAATTACCACACCCTAGCATTTAGGAGACAGAACCAGGAAGCAATCTGTGAGTTCAAGACCAGTGTGACTTTCATATTGAATTCCAGGCCAGCCAGGGATCTATTGTGAAATCTTCCTCAAGAAAAACGAAACAATATAATAATCATACCAAGAAAACAAACAAACAAAAAAGAATACAGGGTTTTATGATGTGATGCTGGGTTTCATGTAAGCAAGTCTGATAACCATAAAAGAGGCCCTTAGGAAGGGCAGGTTAGGAACTATTGATGTGAACATCGACTGCTGGTCATGGATGTAATTTATTCCATTTCAGATAAGCATTGGTACTCGTGTTAAGATCTTTTAACTCATTGAATCATGTGCACCCATAGTATCTAATGTGACCTTAAAGTTATCTAACAATTGTCTTTAATCAGATTTATAAAACACCTTAATATAATCAAATTGAAAGGTGTCATATTAAACAGTTGGAACTTTAAATACATATGGACATCCACTAGTGCACAATAGTATGGTAGGTGCCAATATAAACTTTCTTGTTTTAATATGTGTTTAAGAACTCACAATAGGAACATCAAGGAGGTTAATGAAAACTTACAAGGACAATTATATCCCTTGTGGGATAAGGGTTAACACTATGGATAGTTGAGACATAGAATAGGTGCTCAGTAAGGCTAAAACTTAGAAATACTCACTCAAGTAGAATACAGAATATGTAAAACATTTGTAAACTATTCCCAGAACAAATTGGAAATCATTTTACAGATATTTAGTTACAAAACAGACTACCGTATTACAATTACTTGTTCACAGCTTTCTGACTCTCTCTGGTTAGGATGCAATGTCATGACTCTCTCAAGTCACTTATCTTTACTGCCCCCATTTCTCATTCACCCTTAGCAAATTTGCTCAGATGTTTAGAAATTGTCACTTTTATTGGTTTGCCCATGTTATTTTTGAAGCATCATATCATTGCAGTGTTACTTTATCATTTCTTATAACAGTATCATCACTGAGGATAATTACTATTCACCATAGTTATAATTTTCCATAAGTTAAGGAATATTCATAACAACATGTTTGTCATCTTTTAGGAGTACAAATCCACAGGTTATCTATGATCACAAGTACAACAGAGTTTGATGGTGAGACAAATATTTGACAAATGAACATATGTAGAGCTAATATAGTGCTTAACATGCCCTCAGCAAATTTCATACAGATTATTAGCCCAATGAAATAAAGAATATAAAGATTCTGTTAAAGATAGTTTGTCATTCTAAGAGAAATGTCCTTATTGTTCTATGGTTGCTGATAACTGAACAGTTACAATCTTGTTCAACCTTACCCTAAGGAGGAATAAAAGTAACAAAAAATGTCACAAAAGGAAAGGTATCCCATAGAAGAATACATTTTGGCAATGTAACCAAAGTTCAATGTTAGCCCTTCTGTTTTGTGTAGTATCTGAGATCAGAGTCTGGCTACAGCATCAAGCTTGGTATAGTATGGGATAAATCAAGCAAACTCAATGTGCGGTGATCAAATTGAGATCCATTTACTGGTATATGTTTCCTGGCTTCTGCCACTGCCAGGATAATTGCCACTGCCAAAGCTGTATGTTCAGTAAACTCAGTCAGCCAGTCCAAAAAGTCATGTGATGCTGCTGTATGGTGCCAAGCCAAGGGGAGAGTTGCTGGGGAGCGTGGGAGGGGGGAAGCTCATACAAATGAGCATTTTGGCAGGAAATAATCCCCTCTGGAGGGACCCCCACCTTTCCAAGAGCATACTGCATTTTGCTAGGAACAAGTCCCAGCTGTGTTTCTTCAGAGAAATCCCAGTAAGCTTTACTACCAGGGATGATTAGAAATTCAATGGGGGCTAAACATTTTCCCCAAGACAAGCTTACAAGACATCACTCTGTCTGGATACAACTTTTGTTGCTATTTCTCTTTCTAAGTGAAACTTTTCAAATTTTCTAGTGCTTTGCCTATAGCTAAACTTTCTCTTAATTTCATTTACTTTAGAATCAGAATGTATGAAGACCATAAAAAAGACAGGCGATAAATAACAGTCTGATACAAAATAACAGATAAAATAAGGTTCTTTACTGTTGAGTTTGTGTATGTGTTAGAGCAAGTACTTACCTTTGTCTTTTGCGTATAAATAACTTGTTCTCTTGATTTTAATTGCAGAAGCCAGGAGGCATTTTATTCATTTTGAAAGCCTTTTCATAAAACAGAGCAAAAGAACCTTTTTTCTCTTATTCTAGCTCTCCCCAAATAGTATAGTTTTTATTTTGCCAAATTTTTATCACCATGGTGCTTTGGTATGCTTCCATGTAGTGTCATACTTGGCTCCTGGAGAGTACAAGAATATGGTTGCTGCAAACACAGCTAAAAATGTCATTTATTTATTCAGCTGGCAAAAGACAGCGTAAGAGCTAAGATAAATGAATTTAACATTGGAATGATAACACTGTTATTACTTCTGTAATATTTAGGGTCTAAAAATATTTGATATAGATTCTTTTCAAAAATTTCTTTTAATTTTCAAGTTTCTTTTCATGCTATATTTGTGTATAGGTATTTTGATGCATGTTGATTGTGTACCACATATGTTCATAATGTCAATGGAAGCCAGAAGAGGGCATTTAATATCCTGGAACTGAAGTTACAGATGGTTGTGAGCTACCATGTTAGTACTAGGAATTGAACCTAGGTCCTCTGGAAGAGAAGTCAGTGGTCTTAACTAGTGAGCCTTATCTCCAGCTTGTAGTAGAGTTTTCTTAAATATTTAC
Organism: Phodopus roborovskii; assembly: GCF_943737965.1. Taxonomy (NCBI): domain Eukaryota; kingdom Metazoa; phylum Chordata; class Mammalia; order Rodentia; family Cricetidae; genus Phodopus; species Phodopus roborovskii. The sequence goes on along the minus strand of NW_026125295.1, from coordinate 28,856,755 downwards.
ATTAATTAGAAATTGATAAAGTATTATCTTTGGAAATATTACTAGAAATGGAAAGAGAAAATATTTTAAATATCAATACCTCTAAAATACTGTTTTATATTTTATAATCTAAAAAATCGTGTTTAAAATTTCAAACTTATGTGATCATAAATTAAAATTACATGATGCCTGTTTCTAGGCTTGAATGGTGTGTTTATGTTGCTTCTTTTATCTATGTTGTTATTGCTCAGAAAAATGTGCTTTGTTAAATATAAATAAGACCTAGAGTTCAGAACTATTTCTGCAAACATTTATGTAAACTAATATTCTGATATTTAATACCTTTATAGGAAATGATAAATATGTTGCACAACATTTAATTGAATCATTTTTTGGTACAAGTAACTAATTAAAATATATTCAATGTATTTTGCTGTTGTTTAATAGTTTATTATTCTAACAATTGGCAAAAACAGACGTACAGTTTTTGTTATGTATGGAATTCTTGAAAAGATTAATCCAACACAAACTTCAATGAACCCCAGTAATCTTGGCTGCTATCTGAGATACAAATCTCCAACAGTGGTGACAAGAGCTCAATGGCTTTCAAATCACAAATCATCTTCCCTTTCCATGATGGTGTCCTTTATAAGCAATTCTGCACATGCAGTTAGAAGGGGTATGAATTACATCATCCTTGCTAGGTAATCACAAGTCTCTCCTCCCCCTACCCCCCCTCTCTGTGTATCTCTAAGCTCTCCTATGTTTTCACACTGGCTGGTTTGCTCTATATCCATTGTCTATACTAGGCATAGAGCTGATTTGGTTTCTTCATATGTGCTTTCCACTGGATCTTGAAACTACTGTTGTTATTTGTCTCATGATGATCTCCTCATTATAAACCAGCTCACTTTTGCACTTCAGGTGTGGCATTTAGGAGCTGTGGATTAAAGTCATGCTTCCTTCTCTTTCCATCCCAAGTACCCTGTGTGTCGAACAGTCAGTCTCCTATTTCATTGCTGTCATAGGTTCTGTCACCACCAGATAATTACTGTTCTATTTCCTATTTTCTGTCTCTATATGTCAGTTTTAAAACCCATGATAAAACATGTAGGCTTTCGCTACTCCATTCTCTTCCTTGGCACAAGGTTAGTAAGATGTTGAGACAGGATAAAAGGCTTCACACCAAGAAGCTGTGTTTATAACTACTGTTTGGATCAGTGCTGGCAAAGTTTACCTTGTAGCTGACATTTAAAAATTTCTAAACCAAGTAATGTTAAAATTATGCATACATGATGAAACATCAGTAACTAAGAATCTAGAAGAGCTAATAAATGACCAGATTTTATAATGTCTTCCTGTGGCATTCTGAGAATGATGAAGCCTAGAGGAGGGATGAGCAAGTGCGATCCCCGCTGAGTGCAGAGGTGAACAGAAGATCCTCCTGATATATGGGGCAGGGTAAGAGACGGCCTTCCCTCAGGACTTGCTCGCATCCTTTAGAGTAATTTGCCTTATGTCCATATGTCTGGTGTATTACAACCAATTAATTTTCTTTTTAAAAGGAACTACGACCCTTGCATAGATCTTAAGGCTCTGCTATACATCTCCTAGTTTTACTTTTATATAAATTTGATATTTTTCAATGAATTCTAAGATAGCAGATGTTTTCAAACTTAGCTTACTCTATACCTAGAGTGCATTTTAGGACACAGGCAGTGTATCCAAGCCTTTGCTTCATCCTTTCAAAAGTGGGGGAAAGAGGCTAGGAAAAATAAGCAAATTATATAACCAAAGCAGCTTGATTCAGGAGAATTGTAGCCTAGAGATCCTAACTACATAATGCAGTCCCATTTTGGAGGTTACTGTAAAACATTCTGTAGTGGGGCATAAGGCCACAATAATAATGATGTTAGCCATTACTTTATAATTTATATTTGAATTTGGAAAGACAGCCCTAAACTTAATACACTTCTTCCTTATGTTGCATAGAGTCTGTTATATACATTATTTCTTTAGTCTATTTTAAGTTTAGTTAAATGAGTACATAATGATGGAATTTATCATCCTTGAAGTTTCATTCCTCACATGATGCATGATTCTGTCTGTCTTAGGATGTTAAAATACAAAAAAAAAAAAAAAATCATTTACTGTATCTACCAACATAGACTCTTATTAGGACTAGAGAGTCAGGTATACTCGTTGTCAAGTTTTAATGAGGTTGTATTGCAGTTTCTAACTCTCTGTTGCATTAAAAAAAATAAAATTATCACTATCAAGTACAACTGAGGGCACCTTGAATGTGGACGTAGTGAGATATCCATCCCACCCACACGTGTTGCACTGACCACACCCATTGGGGACTGGGAACAGGTGTGGGTGTGACGTGGGGGTACTAGGTGTGGGGTCCTGGACCTCAGCTTGCTATCTTACTTCATGGTCAGAGACAGAGAACATCTGGAGGCATCCTTGGGTTGGAAACTTGCGGCAGTCAGTGTTTCTGGTGTAAGTGATTGCTCTTGGAATAAATATCCATCAGCCTATCATTTCCCAGATTCTTATTTACCACCCACTATGTGGAAAACATCCAATCATCATCCTTAGAAAGAAAGCATCCTGGGAACACTGGGGAGCCAAAACTAAATGGGAAGTATCCTTTAGACAAGCATCACCAGGTATAAAGCAGGTGTGCTGCATGAAAAATTCCATCTGTGACTTGGTTTTTGTTTTGTTTTGTTGCATTTCTGCCATCTGAGTAGCATAGATGGCTAGGGTGGTATCCAGTACATTCCAAATAAGCCTACAAACAAACAAACAAACCAAACAAAACAAAAAAACCCTTTTCCAGCGGCGATTAACAGTATATTAAACTTTGAACTTTTGTTTTTTAATCTCTTTTTTAATTTAATTTATTATTTTACATGTCAATCCCAGTTCCTTTTCCCTCCTTCCCTCCTCTCCTCCCTCATTCTCTCCCTTTTACCCTCTCTGCCCTCTATCATGCACCCTAACCACCCTCCCCTCCCATCCCCCCACCCCAATTCCATATGTAGGGGAATGCCATCCAGTTGGGGTCATGTAGATCTGACAGGTCATGTGAAGTAGGGACTAGGGCTTCTCTCCTGTCTCTAGGTTAAGGCAGTATATGTCCATGGGGGATGTGTCTGCAAGGTCCTTTTGTGCACCAGGAATATATCCTAGTCCCACTGTCTGAGGTCATCTTAGACTGCTCAGTCCTTCTGGCTGAGACCCATATTCAGGGGGGCCTGAGTCAGTCCCATGCTAGCTTCCCAGCTATCAGTCTGGTGGCCGGTTAGCTTCTCCTTGTTCAGGTAAGCTGTCTCTATGTGTTTCTGCCACATGGTCTTGTCCTCTCCATCTGCATCTGGGTTCTAGTTCTACTCAGTGTTTATGTATGGGTGTTTGTTCCTGTTTCCAACAGGTACTAGATGAGGGCTCCATGATGGTGGATAAGTTAGTTGTTGATCTCACTATCCAGGAAGGGCATTTATGGTAGCCTTTCCACGGATACTCAAATTGTTAGTTGGCGGCAGTCTTGTAGTTCTCTAGACCTTTCTTTGTGTTCAATTTTCTCTTCAAACCAATATTAGCTCCCTCTTTTATGTTCTCTCTCTCTCTGTCTCTCTCTCTCTCCTGATGTTCAGGTAGTTAAAACGCAGTGCATTTCAATAACTGTTTCTTTGGGCTACTTGGCTGTATGGATTTTTTATATAATATATAGAAAGGGCTTTGGTAAAAATAAATAATTATAAAAATATTTTAATCAGCTGATTAATGAGGAAAGCTTATTCTCTTTTTTCTATTTATAAACTGCAAAACACACATAAATCTATATACAACACAAATGTCTCTTTAAACAAATGTTGTATTATTTCAGAGCCTAAAATGTAGTCAACCAATTCATTAGCCCGTTAAATGCTCATCAGAACTGATACCTTTTAAATATTCATATTTCATTTAAGTCATTGAAATGGTGATTGGTTTGGCTTCAAAGGCAGTCATATGTTTTTTATTCTTTTGACAAGCAATTCTCCCCACCCGTCTCTCTGCACGTGAAGCATCCACTGATTCCAAAGCCTACAGAAGAGTAAAAGGAAATAAATATTCTTCTTTAATAACTGATGTAATACTTGCAGGATCTAAAATAATACATGTAACAACAAGGGCAGTTGTATAGACATATCCTTGTTCTCATTTAAAGTTTTTGTTTGTTTGTTTGGTTGGTTGATTTGCTTGTTTTGTCACACTATAGCACTAGATTGCTATACCAGAGAAGAAATCACTATGAAAAATATTATCATTGTTTTTGAAAATACAGGAAGTACCAAAATTCATGTTGCTGTTTCCTAAAAAAATAAAAAGAAGAAGCAAGAAACGTACTTTTCTATTGACAAGTACTTTCTACACTTTATCTTCCTCACAGCTTCATGGGAGATAACTACTACCTAAAAGGTAATTGGCTACTTATTCATCAGGTTTTCTTCTCAAATATTCATACTTGTAGTTGAAAAAGTAATTAAATTGTTTTAATATTAAGAGACTTGGCTAATATGCAAAATTTGTATTTTATGTAGCATTTAGAAATTGTCATAAACAGATGCTCTGTATTATTTGTATGTTTCCTCTACTCAGGTCATGTTAAAGAAGTACTTGAGACAGTCTGTCTCTCTGTCTGTCTGTGTGTGTGTTTGAACCAAAAGTTTGGCCCTTCTTTCCTCCAAACTGAACAATAATTTAATTTAGTTCTGTGTTTATCCATTTACTAATCTATACTACCTAGTGTGAACAAACTTTCTTTTAGAATTCATAGAATTTCAAGAGTGGAAAATATTATTCCATTTTCCATTCCAACTTTTTAAAATATAATGATTCCCCTTATGGTCAATATAAATAAAAAAATAAAAATAACCCAAAATTCATTAAATTTGCCCTATCAGAGACAGGTCTGTAACTGACAACATTTTCAACTTTCAATGGTGGGATTAAGAAAAGAGCCATTTATTATTTGATTTATTACCCGCTATACTTATGTGTTATTTTTTTGTTTCTAATACCCACATTTCAATCATAAAGAGGAAAGATCATTCAAAATCATAAGGATTTCCAATTTTTTTACTTTTCTAGATGAGTGGTTATTATTTTCCAGTTGTTTCTACTTTATATCAAATAATTTAAAGCTACAGCAGTTGTTCATTTTGATGTCTCCTACACTTTCTTATTTTAAAATGAAGTTTAGTATTCATTTTGTTGTTTTCTTCTTAAATATTCTTTTTATTGAATTATATCATCTCTCTCCCCTTTTCTCCCTCTAAACCATCCCATATATCATTCTACACCCACATTTAAATTCATTTTTAGATTATTTATATATAATTACATATACACTACACACATATATATGAGTTCCAGGAATCAATGTTGTGATAAAACCATATACTATATGTTTCTGTACTGGTTTTGTTATTTTCAAGAACACACTGCTAGAGAAAAATAAGTCCCATGTGAAGGTTGTAAAAACCATTTGAATCTTAAAGCTACTGGAGTCCCTTCTATCAGGCCATGGCAGTTTGCTCCTCTCAAAGTTGTGGGACTGGAGTTGCTGAGGTCTCTTGCCTGCCCAACCAAACCTTTGACCTTTGTCACTTTTACAGTTGAGACCCATCTCATTCTCAAAATAATTTGTATTTACTTCATTGCTAACAAACACATATGATCATTTTTATAGGTTGATTTAATTTGTGCATTTGTTATTCACTTCCTTTATCATTTCTTTTTCAATGGCAAAGATCATTTTCTTATTAATTCCTGAGTTCTAGCAATATATTGACATTAATGCTAACATGTAGTTTACACATTTACCAGTTCATTAACTGGGGGCAATGGGAACTTCACGATAGTTTGATTAACTCTCATATATATTCAAGTAATGGTTTGGTGACTTCCCATGCATATTCAAGTACAGACTTGATAGCACAACGTGAAAGTCCTTCTTCAGCATAGGTAATGGCTGTGGTTTGACTGTCCCCATTTAAACCTTGTAGGAATATAACCCCTAAAGATGTATATTAAGTTTAGAGGGAACCTGACTGTGGTATTTGATAAAGGGACTTCAGGAGAGTCATTAAAGCTGAAGGGGGGCTAATCCAATGGTTGCTGTGGCTTTATAAAACCATGAAAAGAAGTTCTGAACTTGGGGATTTTCTCTCTCCATGTGTTTTCCCACATCACTATCTTAGGGTGCTGCACAGTCCCCACCTGCAAGAAAAGTTTCCTTGAATTTGCTTCTCTGACCTTGAATTTCCAAGGCTTCTTATTCAGGAACCCAATAAACCTTTTTTTCCACTGTGGTATTCAAACATACCAATGGAAAATGTTCTAAGGCAGTTATATAAACATTTATCAATAATTCATGTTACTTTTATGATATTACTATTACTATTTAAATGCAAAATCAATACAGAATTAATTTTGATAAATATAAAATAAGGACCCAATTTGTTTCTTTTCCCAAATGGTTAGTCAGTTAGAATACATGAAGGACAATCAATTCTTTGTTCACTCTCATAATTTTCCAATTATCTTATTTGGAAAAGGAAAGTTGTAGTCGATGAAGTAATGTAAGGCTGAGTACAAGAGGGAAGACACCTCAACACAGACCTGAAAAATGGCAGGGGGACCTCTCAGAATGGTTCACGTCTGCAGTGTTTCTAAACCTCCAAGTGTTAGGTAATGCCAACATAATTACTAAAAGCTTAGATTAAAGATGAAATTAAACCATAAAAAATTGTCTTAGTATGTTTAGATTAGATACTTATGCATATTATTGCATAGTTGGTACTATGATTCTTTGTGGCAATTTCTGACATCCATACTGTTATTTTATACAACTTCCTTCTTTTTCTGTATTTATCTTCCTTCCTCCCTCTTCTTTATTAGAGTTCTCAGTTTTTTTTTCCCTCAGATTACTTGTACCTGCTATTCCTTGTAGTGAGATATTCACTCTGTCAGCACCTGTTGCACTGACCATACCCATTGGGGTTTGGGACAGGCATAGATGTGACCTGGGGGAACTAAGTCTGGAGAGGGAACCGCGGATCTCCCTTGCTTCCTGGATGGAGACAGAAGGCATCCGGAGACATCCTTGGGACTAGAACCTATTTGCGTTCATCTGTCTTTATTATAACTTATTTCTCCCTGAATAAATATCACACGGCCTATCTGTTTTCACTGATCCTTATTATTCCATGATATCTGTTGTCACTAGTGGGATACGAACCCACACCTCCATTTACATAAAAAAAATAAAAAAGGTTTGGACCTCTTCTCTCACATTTCTACATCTTGAATCCTCTATTACTCCTCCCAGAATACTCCTTGTCTCCAATCCCATCTATCTTGCTTTCCTATTGGCCAACAAGGCTTTATTCATTAACCAATAAGAGAAACATATTTACAGAATGACATCTCCCATCAATTCCCCCTCTGTTGCTTTGTGCCCATCACCTTGGCAGTGGTAGCCTTTTATCTTCCTAGTTTCTTTACTCCAGCATATGGAATCACATCTGAAGATTTGGAATAGGAGCTTCTGATGAAAGGGAACATGTGATGTTTGTCTATTTGGGTCTAGTTTCCTTCACTCAATACTATCTGTCCTACCAATTTAACTTCAAATTTCATGATTTCACATTTTTCAAGACAGAATAATTTTTTATAACATATATATCATCTCTTCATTATTCACCCAGTGTTGAAATATTTTAGATTATTTCAATTCTCTAGCTATTGTGAATAGAGCAACAATGAACATAAATAAGTAAGGATCTGTGGAGTAAAATCTTTTGGACATATAGCAAGGAGTGATACACTTGGGTCACTAGATTTATTTTTAGCTGTTTGAGAGTTTTTCACAATAATTTCCAGAGTGGATGGCCCAATTTATAATCCTGCCAAAAGCAAATGAGGGTTCCTGTTTTCCTGTTTCCCCTCCAGTATTTGTCAGTTGTTTGCTTAAACACTGCCATTCTAGCCGAGGTAAGGTTAACTCTTAAAGTTGTTTGATTTGCATTTCCCTAGTTGTGAGAGATGATGAACATGCTTGAAAGTATTTCGTAGCCTTTATTTATGTATTTGTTTGTTTGTTTGTTTTTGTTTTTGTTTTTGAGAAATTTCTCTTCAGGTTCCAGGTCCTTTTAAAAAATAATTCACTTGATTTTTTATTCTTTTTTAGAATTCTTTATACTCTGGACATTAATTAATCCTTTTTCAGACATATAGGTGGCAAAGACTCTCTCCCATTCTGAGAGCATCTTTTTCCACCTAATTTATTGTTTCTTTAGCTATGCAAAAGAATTTTAATTTTATGAAGTACCACTTGTCAATTGTTGCCATTAATTGTTGGCCAAATACAAATCTATTCAGAAAATTGTTCCTACGACTATTTCATGTAGGGTACTGTCTATATTTTATTCTCACTATTTTGGTAGTGTGAGTTTCACATCTATCACTTAGATCCATTTAGACTTAGTTTTTGTGCAAGATAATAGAGATGATTTTAATTTTATTCTTCTACTGTGTGTTCCTTTCTTGTGTGTGTGTTTCATGCTCCCTGTTTATTTCTTCTTGATCCTCTACTTTATCTTCAAGTCCTAATAGTCTGTGTTCTGCTTGATTCATTCTACTTGTAACACTTTGAGTGTTCCTTCATGTACAATCACTTTCCTCAACATCATTGCTTGAATGTTGCTTTTTCTTTTATCAAGTGCATGGTTTTGTATGTGTCAAATATGAAAATATTTATTAATTCATTAAAATATTAATTACCATGAAACATGCACACACACAAACACACACACACACACACACACACACACACACACACACAAGAAAGGACCATATAAGAAATGTGGGTCACCAAGAAAACACCAAAACTTCTACAAATGGTAATTGATGAGATAGAAAAAAATCTCAAGTCAATATAATAGACCATATTTCCAATATGATTGTAGAAAAAAATTCCCCAAGCTAAAGAAAGTTATACATGTTCATATATATTAAGCACACAAAATAATAAATAGACCAGACCAAATAAGGAAATCCCCAGGGCATATGGATGATAAAGCAGTAAGTATATACAACAACAAAAAAAGTTATTGAAAGTTACAAGATAAATACCACAAGTCAAATACAAAAGGAGAATACATCAAAATAACAGATCATTTCTCAACAGAAACTGAAATCCAGAAAAACATGAAACAATGCATTCCAAGCTCTAAAAGAACAGAACAACCAATCTAGATGGCTAGTCACATCAAAATTATGAAAATACAGGAAGCAACATTTGGGGCTGAGTGGAAGGAGGGGATTAGCCAAGAGACCATGAAAAGAAATACAAACCCATAATTATTAAAACCCCAAAATACCTCTGAGAACACAACATAAAATATGAACAAGACAGTGATTGCACTTAACACACACATTTAGATAATAACTTTAAATATTAATGGTCTCAATTCTCCTGGCCAAAAATACACAAATACAAAAACAAACAAACAAACAAACAAACAAAAATAATCAAAAAACAGGCTGACTGAATGGATGAAGAAACAAAGTCCATCTATCAACAAGAAACAATTTAGTTTTAACAACAGGCATTGTGATCCACTCAGGACCACCCGGGATCCACACCTGCCTGGTCTCTGACCCCCACCACCACTTTACTGGAGTTCTGGGCCCTCCCAGAGATCCACCTATCCCCTTGGGGCCATCCTGAGCCCATGTAGACTGGATCTTTGATCCCCATCACTGGACTTCTGCTAAAGAGGCCTCAGCTGGAGAATGCCAGGCCCAGGCTAGATCCACCTATTGGCACATGGAATATCCTGAGTCCCAGCCTTCTGGATCTTTGACCCCCATGGCCGGTCTTCTGCTGGAGCCTGATCTTTGACCCCCATCGACGGGCCCCTGCCTGAGGAGAGTCATCCTAGAGAGCTTGGATCATCATCCAGAGCTACACACATAGAAACTCTGACCCACCTAAGCCCACATGGGGAGATATATATATATATATATATATATATATATATATAGAGAGAGAGAGAGAGAGAGAGAGAGAGAGACCCTACCTACACCTACTGGAAAGCGATAGGAAGACCACATGGGGAGCACTATATATATATATATATATATATATATATATATATATGAGAGAGAGAGAGAGAGAGAGAGAGAGAGACCCTACCTACACCTACTGGAAAGTGATAGGAAGACAGCAATACAAGAAAACACCTAATAATAGAAAGACAAGCATGAAACCACCAGAATCTAGAGACTCTACACCAACTAGATCCGAACATCCCAAAGCAGATGAAGCAGAAGAGAACGACATAAAAATTATCATCATAAAAATGATAGAGGCCCTCAAAGAAGATGTGAGAAAATCCCTTAAAGAAATGGAAGAAAAAACAAACAAAAAAGTGGAAGGAATGAACAAATTTCTTAAAGAAAGTATAGAAAACCAAGGGAAAGCAATTAAACAGGTGAAGAAAACGATTCAATACTTGAAAACCAAAATAGAGAAAATAAAGAAAACACAATCTGAAGGAATGCTGGAAATAGAAAGACTGGGCAAATGATCGGGAACTACAGACATAAGCGTAACTGATGGGAGATGACATTCTGTATATGTTTCTCATACTGGTTAATGAATAAAGCACTGTTGGCCAATAGGAAAGGAAGATAGGAGGGACTAGGATACGAGGAGGAAAGAGGAAGTAGTAAGGAGGAGTCAAGATGGAGAATCTGGAGAAAGCAGAATGCCGGCCAGCTCCCTGGTAAGAGAAGACCACGTGGAAATACATAGAAATGGGTTAATACTTAAGACAGAGCTAACTGATAAGAAACAAGTAACTGGCCAACGGAATTATATCAAATAAAGAGTCTCTGTGTGTTAATTGGGGCTGGCGCGGTGGCAGGACAAGACCAGGCAGCGGGACAAGACCAGGCGGCAGGAGGAAAAACCTTACTCCTTACACATAACCAAGAAAATACAAGAGGTGGAAGAGAGAATCTTGGGTGCTGAAGATAAACTAGAGGAAATAGATTCATTGATAAAAGAAAATTGTAAATCCCACAAATCCTTAACAGAAAATATCCAAGAAATGTGGGACACCATGAAAAGGCCAAACCTAATAATAATAGGCATAGAGGAAGGCAAAGAAGCCCAGCCCAAATGTGCAGAAAATATATTCAACAAAATCATTGAGGAAAACTTTCCCAATTGAAGAAGGACATGTCCATGAAAATACAAGAAGCATATCGAACACCAAATAGAATGGACAAAATAAAAAATCACCATGACATAATAATCAAAACACCTAACATGCAGAATAAAAAAAAAAAAAGAATATTAAGAGCAGAGAAGGAAAAAGGACAGGTAACATATAAAGACAGACCTATCAAAATTACACCTGATTTCTCCATGGAAACTCTAAAGGCCAGAAGGTCATGGATAAATGTTCTACAAGTACTAAGAGTCCATGGATGCCAGCCCAGGCTACTATATCCAGTAAAACTCTCAATCGCTATAGTTGGAGAAAACAAGATATTTAATGACAAAACCAGATTTTCACAATACATATTTACAAATCCAGCCCTACAGAAAGTTCTGGAAGAAAAACTCCAAGGAAACTAAATACACTCACAAAGATAGGCAATAGATAATCCCACTTCACCAGAACCCAAGGGTAAAGCGGGACAAATATATTCACAATATCACCACAAACAACTAATATAAAACAACCAAGCATTAAAAATCAATGGTTCTTTCTCTACTTCAACATTAATAGTCTTAACTTCCCTATAAAAAGACACAGGCTAACAGAATGGATACGAACACAGAATCCATCCTTCTTCTGCATACAAGAAACATATCTAAGCTTCAAAGATAGACATTACCTTAGGGTAAAGGGCTGGGAAAAGATCCTCCAATCAAATGGACCCAAGAAGCAAGCAGGTGTGGCTATCCTGTTATCTAACAAGTTAGACTTCAAACCAAAATTAATCAAAAGAGATGAAGACAGTCATTTCGTTCTCATCGCAGAAATCCATCAGCACAAAGTCTCAAATCTGAACATCTATGCCCCAAATACAAAGACATCCACAGTTGTAAGAGAAATGCAACTAAAACTCAATGCTCACAAAAAACCTCACACAGTTATAGAGGGAGACTTCAACACACCACTCTCACCACTAGACAGGACCACCAATCATCCATGCCACAAAAACATCTGTTCAACTATGTTCATAGCAGCACTATTTTTAATAACAAGGACCTGGAAGCAACCTAGATGCCCCTCAACTGAAGAATGGATAAAGGTGATGTGGCACATTTACACAATGGAATACTCCTCTGCAGAAAAAAATAAATGGGATCTTGAAATTTGCAGGCAATTGATGGAAAGTATCCTGAATGAGGTAACCCAATCACAAAATAAGGAACATGGTATGTCCCTACTCATATATGAAATTTAGACATAGAGCAAAGGATCACCAGCCTATAATTCACACTTCCATAGGAACTAGGATACAAGGAGGAATCTAACAGTTTCATACAAGGACACTCACAGAAGGGGAAAGGAACAAGATCTCCTGAGAATATTGGGAGTGTGGGGCAGTGAGTGGAGAGGGCGTTAGAAGAGAAGGGAAGTAGATGAAAACACCTGGGACTAGGAAGATTGAGTCAGGGAAGGAATAGAAGACAGAAAAGAGACAGTGAGGGAGAGACAGACACACACAGAGATAGAGATAGAGAGATAGAGAGAGAGAGAACATAAAAGAGGGAGCCATGATAGGATTGAGGAGAAAATTGAACCTAAAGAAATGTCCAGAGACCTACAAGACTGACCCCAAGTAACAATTTGAGCAACAGTGGAAAGGCTACCATAAATTCTCTTCCCTAATAATGAGATTGATGACTAACTTATCCACCATCATGAAGCCTTCATCTAGTACCTGTTGGAAGCAGAAACACCCATAACTAAACACTGAGCCAAACTAGAAGCCAGATGCAGAGAAGGAGGACAAGACCAGGCCGGCAAACACATAGAGACAGAGCAAGAAGGAGTTAATGCCCCCCCCCCCAGACTGATAGCTGGAATCCAGCATGGGCTGACTAAATTTTCTGAACATGGGTTTCAGCTAAAAGATCTGAGCAGTCTAAGGGACCTCAGATAGTGGATCCAGGATGTATTCCTTGTGCACAATAGGACCTTGCGGGCACATACCCCATGGAGGGATACTCCCTTAACCTAGAGACAGGAGAGTAGTCCCAGTCCCTACTACAAACGACTTGACTAATTTAAATGACCCCTCCTGGATAGCATCACCCTACATATCGAGTGGGGGGGAATGGGAGGGGAGGATTGTCAGGGTGCATGTGAGGGTCGGGGAGAGAAGAAAAGAGGAAGGGAGGAAAGGAGGGAGAGGGGACTGGGATTGATATGTAAAAAAATAATAAAGAAAATAAAAAAGTTAAAATATTAATAAATAAATTAATAAAATAATAAAACAGGTATTTCCTGAGAGAAAAGGGATGAGTAACATACTCTAGTCAAGTGGGACTAGGAAACTAGAAGGTTTTACTGTTTTAATAACAGAATATAAATCTTAAGGCTCACTGAATCTAGGGGAGGGGCCCCAAAGGGAGGGAACTTGGGATCATAGGAAGGAAAACTGTGGCCTGGATGTATTGAATAAGAGAAGTATCTATATTCAATAATAAATCGGTAATAATTAAAACAAAAATTAAATAAAATAGACATTAAACAAAAACTAATTTGACATGCTACCAGGGGACACTTGATCCTAATTAAGGCAACTGTTGAGCAATAGGACAATACTATCTTAAATATATATGCATCTTACTCAGGTGTATTTAAAGACACAAGTTAATAACAACCCAATAATTGTAGGCAATTTCAATATTGCACTTTCTCTAATATACAGGTCATCTGGAAAAAATTAACAATGGAACTATTTACTACTATATACCACCATACATTAATTCTCCCTGATTTTGAACTTCATGTAAATGGAGTCTAACAAGTAAACACTGCTTTACCCTGGGCTTTTGAAGTTATTCAAATTTTTATTTGGAGTTACAGGTCTGTTTATCCTGGAAAGTAAGATGGGCAATTATTATTATTATTATTAATTATTGTTGGTGTTCACATGATATTGTGTAGGGGATCATTTCATGTATATGATCATTCCCAAACCACCTCATAGAGTCAGTTCTCCCTATATGTGTGTTCTGGTATTGAAATTAGATGGTTTGTCTTTCATGGCAAGTGCTTTTACCAACTCATCCACCTCAGTGGCTCTGAGTTTGGCAATTTTTGTGAAAGATAATTATGCTAAATAGTGTTTAGAACAATATGACTTCTGTTATCATTATTCAACTCTGAGTCTGCCATGATAACATATGAAAGAAACTGTAGACAAAATGTAAATGAATGTTTCATTCTAATAAAGCTTATCTATTAAAGTAGGTTGTCGACTTTAAGCCCCGATTCATGAGCTATAGTCTGCAGGGTTACAGAATACTGTATGTGAGATTGGTGTGATTTTACTTGTCTGGACTATGAGTACGATTCTCCCCTATTTGGGTAATGATGTTAAAAGCACTCTTAAATATATTGATTCTCATGTATGAGGATTTGTGTTGTACATTACTCAGTTATAATGTAATTATATTTTCACTGGTTGTAATTACTGTGTCACAGAAAGGCTTGGCCTCAGATTTTAAATATATTCCTGTACAGCTCCTGAATTCTTTCCTACTACCAGTGTATGCTAGTTTAGGTTGTTGTACTTCTCTTAGTGTTCAATTAGGTATCATGGTGATGTAGTCCTGGTCGTGTGTGTGTTGTGTTGTGTGTGTGTGTGTGTGTGTGTGTGTGTGTGTGTGTGTGTAAGACTGCAACTCTATGACAATTATTACAATAAATTACAAGTTAATGTTTAATTACAGTTGACCTGTACCCCCTCACTTTGTCATAAACACATGCAAATGAAACTGAAGCCACACAAACTGTATTTGCTAGTTCTCAAAGGACCTTTGGGATTGTCTGTTGTGTTTCAGGAAGAAACACATCATGGCTTTGTATGCTTAGAGAAGCAGAGAGGAAAAGTCTAGCAGCCTATTATCTTTAAGATACTCATTTAAAAACCTCCGCAACTGTCTCTAGCCAGTACTTCCAAAGTCAGCTCAAAATGCCGTGGAATGTGCAGAAAATGCTTGTTAATCAGGCTTGCTGTGAGTTAGGTTTTCACTTCTAGGGACCATTTCTAATCATTGGTAATTAGAGTAATGCATTTGGAAATGTTTGCCTTGCTAACCATGAGGCGTCGAAACATTCTCTTCTGGGAAAGTGAGCAGATGGTGTCACTTCATTTACTTTTTCTTGTATGTCAGGAGGACTATGGGGTTTAACTGTCCTTTCCATCTCTCCAGCCCAGCTTTGGAAAGTTGTCTAGTCTACGGTCATAGTTCTTGGCTCAGCTATTTCGTGTCCAGTTCTCTTTGTTTGATATCACTTTGATCCTCACCCAATATCAGCAATGCTTTGCTTGGATGACTCTCATTCCAACTCCTACTCTTTTTCTTGGCAGAAGTATTGTATTCTCTGGGTTGTAAGAATCTGGCCAGTAATGAGGTGGTGAGCTCCTGTGGAAGCAGCGGGAGTTGTCAGGACCCCTTTCTTTCATTAACTTTCTTGGGCTGTAGCCACAACAGCAAGACTTCAGGGACAGAAAATTTAACCTTCTCCAGCACTGATCATTTTTCCACATGGATTCACATGGCCCTATAGCCCCTTGGCTCCTTTCACCAGCACCCCACCCCCTCTGCTTTTTTTACAGATTATCCTGAACAGTCAGTCTAGTGCTCTCCAGGGCCACCATGAAATCATGTGCTTGAAGCATTTCCTCCTTTAGTTAGCTACCTTTCATTCATTCTTGGAAAATGAAAAGAACTTTTATACAATCCTAACAAAAGGTGCTCAAATACCAGAAAGCAGATGTTGCAAATAATCTTTTTTTTCTTATGAAATAAGAAAGTAATTTGTAATTATTATTGTGTAACATAATGTCAAGTAGTTTAGTTCTGCTAAAAGGAAAGGTTTTAGCTCTCCTGTATAATGAATAATGGAGAGTTAGAAAATATCTCTTTGAGTAGCAAATCTACAGTTAAATATTCATATTGTCATTCACTGATTGAGCTATTCTGAAATGATATATTGATAGATGCAATGATGGAAATCTTTGACTTGTGAAATTATTGTTGAAACAATGATATGAATAATAATAATGAAATGTATAATAGTAATCCTGGTAAATAGGTCACCATGCTTTATTATTTATTTAGTTAACTTGAGATAGATTCTTGCTGTGTTGTCTAGCTTCTAATTTAGACAATCCTTCTGTGTCAGCTCCTTGAGTGATAGGATGATGCGCACTGCCACCATGATAGACTCAAACATCATTCTTTACCTGTCTACTCTGTTTCAGACACATTCTTGGATTCTGTAAGAATTACTGTGTGAGAAAAACCTAACTCTCAAGTAAATTGCTGTGAAAGTTCTGATTCTGTCTTTAAATATAAGAAAGTGAGGCATAGGCAGTTTGTTTCTCACCCAAAGTTAAGTTTATATTAGATGTTTTCTATCTTTCCTCAGTTACTATACCCGTACACTTACTTAACTTGTTGTTACCTGAAACTTAATTATCATACATATTATTGACATTCACTTACTACTCCTGGTATATAAAGTATCATTTATAAAAGATTTTCCAGTATGAAGAGTTATACAGCATTCCTTGATCCATCTTCTACATTCAAAGACTATATTGTTCAATGTTTAAATTCGTTTTAAAACTATGTATGAATCATAAACATATAAAACAATAACTAATGTTTTACCATAATAGAGATGGATTAATTTTTTAAAATAACTGAGCAATTATGTTTTATATTTATAGGATTAAGAAAAGAGAGATAAGTACAAGTATTCTACTGCCTAGTTTTTATATTGTTTCTATTAATTCCTAGTTTCCATTAACAATAAAGGAAGTTTTCCAATGAATTCAACTTGGCCTTAGCATAGAAGGGTGCTCATATTAGATTATTGTTCTATTTAGGGGTGAGCATTCCATAGTCTCTTACTTTCTGTACTTTCTTGGTGTGCAGGGAGTATAGATGAATATTGAAAGAATTGAGGACAGAAGTAAACACAATCAAAAACATAATGTTAAATTCTCAGAAAAATAATTTTAAAAACAACAGTTCTATAGTCTTAAATATTTCCAATCATATAAACAAAATGTTATTAACAAAGATATAGTTTCTTTAAAAAAATTAAGCTTCATTATTTATTACAGTTTTACGTGTAAACTGTATGGCAAAATTAAGATGGGAAAGATATTTCCTGTATCTGGACCCCATGTACATATACACTGCCTCTTCCTTTACCAATATTACAATTATCATTGATGACAGTACATGGGCACAGCATTATCCCTCAGAGTCACCAACTCAGTTGGAGTTTACTTTTGGTCCTGTGCACTTTCTGCGTTGGGAACAAATTTATCTAACATGATAGCATCATAGAAATAGCCTACCTGCCTTAAAAGTATTCTCCTTCCAGCTATTGCTTTCCAATCCAAACCCTGGAAGCAAAGTATCTTTCCCTCTCCATGGCTATATTATATCCATAATAAAACAGAGTTAGTATCACCATGTATTACTTTTTCAGCATGGCTTATTTTACTTATAACATATACTTTAAGTTTCTACTTATTTTACTTATAACATATACTTAAGTTTCTACTGTCTTTTTGTCCTTTTGCATAGGTTGATAACTCATTGGCTTTAAATATAACACCAGAAATTTTTCTTAACTAATCCTTATAGTTCATTTCCTTTGAGCAATGTAACTTGTTTCCAGTACTGAGAGTGAAGGGATTTACCTTGGATTGCGATGAACAGACCTGGCTGTGGTCCCTGATCTCACACTTTGTTGTTAGATTTGTAGGACCTTGGCTAAGCTTTCCTTTTCTATGAAATAAAAAAAAAAATGGAAAAAGTAATCTATTATTCATTTTTCTATAGACATTTATGATCAGCATCAGTGTTGTCTGGCATTTAAAAAATCATTTGAGTAAGCATACATGTAGTAATTCTTATATGAGTAGAGTAGGCATTTAAGGAGTATCACTTACATTATCCAGAACAATATTTGTTCCTTTGTGTAAGATGGTGGTAACTGAAAATAATTCATCCTATGGTCATGACACTGACCTCAGTACAAAGTCCTTCAGTGTTTCTTATTACCCTTTAGAGAAAAATATAATTCTGGTCTACAACTGACCCCCCCCCCAGTACATACTCCTGAGTTGGTTAGCTAGGCCAAGTGCTTAATGATTCAAACCAAGTAGATATGCATATTTCATTTAGGTAGAACCCCAGAGAAGAATTCTGGTTGTCAGACCTCCTAAGAGTGCCACAGGAACTTGGCTACTTCTCATCTCATGGCTCAGAAGTTTCCTGGGCCATTGACTTTTTGGTGTTCAATTGCCAAGAGGGTAAGGAACGGCAAGAATTGGTTCAGATCCTTTGACACACATTCTTTGTGCACACCTTATGGGTAGAAAATAGTTACACACTATGCCTAGATACAGAGATGAGACACTGGAAAATACAGTGTTTCTGAATTTTGATCCACAGGTGTAATATTCTGATAGCTTGTCTATGTATAGACCTCACTTAATTTCTTTCAGCTCCTGGAGTGTCCAAATACTGGGCTCAGCAACATCTGATCTTCACCTGGCACAGACTCACATGCTGGGTGTCAGCAATGGCTTCCATTATGCACTCTTGGGGCAGGCTATTTCTGCTTTCTTCCATTTTATTTCATCACTATGTTTACTGAAGTTTATTTAAAGTAGTTTTACTTTGCTTCTCTTTCTAAGCTCCTTAAAAATGAAACCCTGTCTTTCTCCCCTTTTGCTTCACAAGTGAAGGAAAATAAATAAGCAAATGGTGATAAAAGGAGGAAAATGGACAAGGTGTTATAATTTTAAGACCTGGAAAACTCTACACTAATAATTTTACTTCCTGTAAATGGATGATGTTCTATATACATTACTTAGGTTACTCAACTTAAGGTCTCCTGGAAGATGGATATAAAAACATTGTAAAATTGAAAGCAATTTTATGATGTAAAATTAAATTATTTGATATATTGTACCTTTATATCATGTGTTCTCACAGAATTATTTGAAAGACTGAAATTTCAGTACATCAAAATATGAAAATAGGTAAATTATGACAGAAATATTGACTTTGCCAAAGATTGCATTCCTGGCATGGAAGGGTTTAAATTCAATGAGAAGCATCAGTTTATGTATGTTAAATTATAACATTCAGTTACCTAGATGCCAATTCTAGGTTTACTAACTTCAGTGTTCCTTTGATTGAATATAATTAAAGTTCCATATACATCCTTCATTGTGCCAATCTAGTTATGTTAATAAGTTATGTTTCCGTGTTAATGTGGTGTTACCTATCTGTTTAACAACTAAAGACTAGAAAAAAAAATGGATGCTGGCACCTTTAAAAGAAAATGACTCTAAAGACCAAGTCATTTTCAAATATGGAGAGTCCAGATTATCTATTTTACTTCAAAGATGAAAAAACCAAAAACTAAGAATGTTATGCTGCCTATATGAAATAAAATGGATATTTACCAAAGGGACAAGGATTTTCCTCTAGTTTTAGGATACTTTTTCATATTTCTTTTTTTTAGATTAGTTTAAAACAAAATTTCCTCCCTTCAAATGAAACAATTGTTCTCAATTTAGACTGGGTGATATTCATCCATTTATCTATCAATGTGGTGACAGTTTTAGAGAGGAACACTGATAATGGGTTATTTTCACTTTTTTTGAATAAGAAAACAAAACAGTGCACACTGATATTTAATCAGATCAAAAAGCATGTTCTTAGATATTCAACATTCATTTGAATGTGATTAAAGGAATTTGTGGGGGAAATCCAAATTGAGGATGTTTGCCCTTTTTATTAAAACCACCTGAGACATTCTCAGTGTCACCCCACAGTGTCATCCATCTGCAGGAACTGGATCTTCTCCAGATGTTTCATTTCTATTGTCTTGGAGTTGATGGTTTTTATTCCCATTCTGGTGCTAATAGGTCACATTGTTTGCCTGTGGCAAATCCACAGAAATGGCTAGTTTTACATTAAGGATGGAAATTTTTGAAGATAGCTCTTTTAGATTTAATAATGTGCTACATGGCTTTTCTGGAGACAGCTGACAGGTAAGTAGACATTTATTGATACAGACTCTGTTAAATTAGGAGTTCTCTCCATGTGTATATTTTAATTATTTTTTTTTATAACTTCTTCTTTCTGGAATGGTCTATTAGGAGAATTGTTGGAACAGTTTTATGCAATTTGACATTAATTACACAATTATACTACAGCATAAGATAAACAGTCTGTTGAGTTTGTCTGTTATTTGGCAGGAAAAATGCAACTCAGCAGCAGACTCTTTTCACCCAATAGTCTGTTTCAAGAAATGACAACATATTTTTCAGTGAATCTTGGCCAGGATAACACAGCAAGCTGTTACTACTTTAAAACTTGCCCTTTCTGTTCTATAAAGAGGAAAAAACCGAAGGAGTTTGGAGAATCTGCTCAAGTGAAGGGTCACGTGACCATCTCCTTGCATTGTTGCCCTTCTGATAGTACTTTCTTCTATACTCAATCACGGGGAAGCCTATTATCAAAGCACAGGCACTAAGAATTGGAAACTATGACATAACTGTGGGCATTTCAGGATGCCCAGCTCTTGTGGTACATCTCTTAGTGAACTCTCTACAATAGTCAAGATGTTCATCTTAGCTAGCTGGATTTTAGGATTGTTGTCTATCTCCACTACATGGAAATAAGGTACAGTTTCCTATCTGCACCCAAAATTCTTTAGAATATATTGCAAGCATGGCTGATGAGTTAAGTTTGCCTGTAGAAGCTGACTAAGGTTTAAGACTTGGAAAGATAAATGAGACACATTTCATGAGTCTGGGCCATGACTGGTCAAGGGTCTGGTGAGTTAGGAAATTCTGGCTTCCATTTTAACATTCTGTTTATATAATTGTGTTTACAATTTTAATTAATTATGACTATGATATGTTAATCATAAATCTAAAAAATGTAAAGCAAAAAGAAAAACATAAAAATGAAAACACACCAATACATGAGATAATATGGTTTCTGGGTTACTTTGATTAATGCAATGACTTAAGTAACAACTGGATAGATGTTTTCTTCCTAATACGATGCCTTTTCTTAACTAGACAATCAGCTTTTAACTTTCCTATTCTCATGTGTCACCCAAGGTTTCTAACTTAACATATTATCTTGGAAGAGACATAGCTGTCCCTTTGGAAATAAATTACTGAGAAAGCATGTTTCATATATTTGCTCTGTGAATGAAATTAGAAGACAAAGGGTTTAAGAGTCCATGCTGAAACAAGATAGCTTTGATAGGAATCTCTATTTCAGTGCTCAAAAGTAAAAAAAAAAATCACTTCTCTAACCTGAAATTTTGCTTCTCAACTAAAAGTGAGGTATGTAATATCTGGTATGGCATAACTTAATATAGGTCATTATGTGCCATCTCATACAGAACAAATTTCATGAAGATGTGGAGGCATGGATGAAGCAAAACAGCAATCTGTTAACTGAAGAGAGGAAACATTTTATAGAAAGTGAATTTTTTTATTGAACTCATTTATTGAGTACCTACTACATGCACCAGGCCCTTTGCTGGAAGCTGTGGCTGAAACTTTCACTTCATCAACAAGCTTGTAGTGAGTACTTATAACAAACCAATCCCATTCAGGGCATTGGTGATAATAATGGATAAAATAAATGAAATCCACAGACATTACCGAATTGGAGTTCTATGGAGGAAAATTCTGACCAGAGTGCAAGGTATAACTATACTCTAAAGTTTACTGTAATAACTATCAGGGAGAAAATAAAGCTTAAACTGAAAGTTAGCAATGATGGGGTGGGGCATGAATGAGAAGAGTAAATACTGTCTCCAAATCTGTCTGGCTCCTGAAATTCAGAGTGGACTATGACAAGGAGATGGGGGAAACTGGGTTCATCTGAGAAAAGAACATGTGCCATGTTCTTGAAGTATCTGGAGTCTCATTCAGAAGTCATGTCAGAAATTCTAACAGTAATGAATTCAAGGTAAGTAGCAGGAACCATGGTCTGAGTGTAGTCTATGAAAAGAAACCAACTCTGTTTCCATCAGAGGCATTTCTCTCCAGGTCTTCATATTACAGCAACCTTTTGGAATACAGAGGAAAAAACAGACAAGTGAAAATAACAATATGAATAAAATACATATTCATTATAAGTCTAGAAAAATATGAAGTAAATTGCAATACTTAGAAGTAAATAACAAATCAATCATAATCAAGAAATAGTACTAACATTTATGTGTATTTTATTCTAGTCCCTACCCAGCATCTATCTACAATCATCTCTCTACATATCCCTCTATTATCTGTCTACTTATGTATCTACTCATGAAGAATTATAAAAAAAAAGTGATGTAAGCTGATATCCTTTTCACTAAAATTCACACAATCACATTTCCCACATCTGGGAAAATAATTTCCTGTAGGCGTGATGCCTGTGGCAGCATTTGTACTGGAGAGACATGGGTGTGTTTTCCACAGATTGGGGAAACTTTACTTTCATAATCTCAAACATAGGCTGTTTTTATCATGTCCAAATGTATTTTCTGATCATTAAAACACGCATACATTTTTTTAAATAATGAATTGCTTTTAGTATTCTTGCTTTTCTCACCGAGAGTTGGCCTTTCCTTTATATTTTCTTGTTCTCAATACTATTTCCCATTCTGATGAATATCTCTATGGTTTTTGTAAGATGTTTTGTGCTATTTACCTTTAAGATCATTCCATTTTGCTTGTCAATCATTACTTTGTAGAGTGGATGCAGAGAGAAGGGTATGAATTGAATTTTCTTTAAACAGTATGGTTGGTATCCCCTAAAGCACCTTTAGAATATTCAGTCTTTTTCCCACTAAATGATTTTTTTTCCTAGAACATACACAATTCTAAGATGTTCTCGGCCCAGCTAGCACAGATGTATTCATCGTTTATAAGATTAGTTAAGTTTTCAAATGCAGTAGGAAATGTCTCATGGTCATTTCGAATCTTAAACATGTGATTTAATTGTTTTGAGCAAGTCAGACTATTAAAGGCTTCTCTTTTCAGGCTTGCTTTGGTCCAGTATTTCCTCATCTCCTCACTATGCTCCTTTACCTCCCTTTGGAATGGTAATGTTTACTCTGTGTTATTGCAGGTTGGAAGTATGTAATATGCCTTGTAATTTTGACTTTATAGTTAGGAGATTGCTTGGCTCACAGGAGAGACTTTGAATTTTTTAAACTGTTGAGAGCATGAAAAATCATGGTGATTCTCTTTTACTTTCAATTTTTTATTCATTTTACATACCAACCACAGTTTCCCCCTCCCTCCCTCCTCCTGCTACCCCCACCTCTCTCCCATCTATTCCCCAGAGAGGGTAAAGTCTCTCATGGGGAGACAACTAAGCCTGGCATATCAAGTTGAGGCAGTACCAAGTTTCTACCCTCTGTGTCAAGGCTGAGAAACATAACACACCATAGTGAATGGCCTCCAAAAAGCCAGTTCATGCACCAGGGATAAATCCTTTTCCTATTGCCAGGGGCCCCACAAACAGACTAAGCTATACTAAGCTATACAACTGTCATCCCATTCAGAGGGCCGACTTAGGTCCCATTCAGGATCCCTAGCAGTTCAGAGTCCAGAAGCTCCCACTAGCTTATGGGTTTCCCTGTCATGATCTTGACCCCTCCTTGCTCATATAATCCTTCCCCCCTCTCTTCTACTGGACTGCAGGATCTCAGCACAGTGCTTGGCTGTGTTCTCTGTATCTGCTTCCATCAGTTACTGGATGGAGGTTCTATGATGTCAATTAAGGTAGTCGCTAATCTGATTACAGTAGAAGGCCAGTTCAGACTCCTTATCCACTGTTGCTAGGAGTCTTAGCTAGGATCATACTTGTGGATTCCTAGGGATTTCTCTAGTACCAGGTTTTTTTTCCATCACCCCATTATGATTCTATTTATCAAGATATCTCTTTTGTTGCTTTCATTCTCCCAATTCTATCATCCTATTCTCTCATGTTTTCATCCCCCATCCCCTTTTCTTATCCCCTCCCATATTCCCAGTTTACTCAGGAGATCTCATTTATTTCTCCTTCCTGGGACAATCTATGTGTATTCTTCTTAGGATCCCCCTTGTTACCTGACTTCTCTGGGACTGTGTATTGTAGTCTGGTTATCCTTTGCTTTACACATACTATTTATTCATTCCTGAAGTTGGATTCAATGCAATTTTTATTATGATATGACTACAGGCCTATGGAAGGCAGTGGGTATAATGTGGTGGTTAAGTGAAAATATCTCCCATAGGATAATATATATGAATCCTGAACCTCAGTTGATATACTATTTAGAAAGAACTAGGAGATATAAACTTATTGAAGGAGATAAGGTCTTTCTGGAGTAGGTATGACATTGGAAGTGAACTTTGAAATTTCAAAAGCCCACATCAGGCCCATTCTCTCTCTGTCTGTGTCTTTCTCTCTCTCTGCTGCCTGTGGATCAGAATGTAAAACTCAGCAACTGCTCTAGAACCATATGTGATAATAATGGACCAACCCTCTGAAACTATAAGCAAGTTTCTAATTAAATATTTTTCTTTATAAGAGTTGCCTTGATCATGGTAGACAGCATATCTTGCTGTCAAATGAAACCTCCATTGCTAAGAATAAGTTGTTGGCCAAAAGTGCCCTGCAACAGTCCCCAAACAATCTAAACTACTTCCAAGGCTACTGGTTTTCCTCTACAAATTGATAATTCTACTACTTAGTAAAATACCTATGTAAGTCATTGAATGTGAAGAAGTCAATCTGGTGCCTTTAACTCTACAGACTAGTGTTTGGTAGTGAAAGGTTCTCTGAATGCTGCCAGAGGAGGGAAGTAAACACCAACACAGCCACAAATCCTTCTTGTAAAGGTGTCCTGCCTGGAAGATATGCTGGTGCAATAGTGTCATAAAGTTCTACGAGCAACCAATCACTATCTGATTTGAATTAAGACCCACTCAAATTGGGTCAAAGACCTAAACATAAAGCAGGAAATAGAAATTGCTGCAGGAAAACAAAGGCAGTGCCCTGCATGATATGGTTGTAGGAAAGTACTTTCTCAATAGGACACTGTTGGCCAAGGAACTGCAGTCTACAGCTGAGAAGTGGGACCTCATAAAATGAAAAAGCTTCTGCCACCAGAGAAACAATCAACTAGTAAAACAGAACCCCACAGAATAGGAAAGACTGTTTGCCACCTATGCATCTCAGAGGATATAAACAAGAATACATATAAACCCAAAAAACAAAACCAACAACCCTCCCAAAACAAAAAAAAATGTAAAAAAAATTGACAATATGAACAGTTTTCAAAATATGAAATAAAACCGGCTAATACTTATCTCAAAGCAACAATTAGGTAAATTCAATCAAAAGAGCTTTGCAATTTCATCTTAAACAACTGAGAATGGCAAATATCAACAAAACGATCAGAGTTTAAGAGGTTGTGGGGAAGAGGAAACCTCAATCACTGTTCATGGATTGGTACCTGGTCCGACTCAATATAAATCAATGAGCAAAGCCCTCAAAAGTTAGGAATAGATCTACCATATGACCTTGCTATATCAGTCTCTAATATATTCCCAAAGGACTCAATGCTGTATTCCATAGATACATGTTCAACCATGTTCACTGCTGCTCTATTCACAGTAGCTAGAAATTGGAAATGACCCAATTATCTGTTCTTCAATTGATGGATGGATAATGAAAATGTGGTCAATACACACTATTGAATCACATTCTGCTGTAAAGAAAAGTGAAATCACTAAATGTGCATGTAAATGGATAGATCTACAAAAGATCATGTAAATAGTCAGAAAGGCAATCACTAAATATTCACCCTAATTTGCAGTTCCTATCTCCATATCTACAGGTGTTAGTGTATAACCTGTAATAACTGCAAAACTAGGAATTTAAAACAGGGACCATTATGGTGGGAGTTGGCATGAGAGGTAGAAGCAACTTTTCTAAACCAGCATAATGCCTAAAAACATTCTAAATATTTATCTTATATCCACAAATGAGAGAAGTTCCCATCCTTCATCAAGGAAAATCTTCTTTGAAACAGAAGGAGACTGTTACAGTAAACCACAACTGATCAAAGTGCAGTCATGAAAAAGATATGATTTGATATTTGTATAAGACAACTCCTGTGTCTAAGGCTAAGGGATCATTACAGAAAAGGGGTTGGAAAGATCCTATAGTCAGAGTTAACAGAGTCTGCTCTAAGACGGTTTGTCTTAGAAATTTCAGAGAATCTATACCTATGAAGTCTCACTACATGGCTATGCAACCATGGCCTGATCAAGTACCACACAGGTAGACATGCTAAGATACAAGGGTTGAAAGCTCACCGGGCTTCAACCCTTGACCAAAAAAACTACAGGAAACTGAGGAATGCTGAGAGTGGAGATAAAAAGTTTTCCTGAGAGATCACACCAACTGGTTATACAACACCAAACGGTCAAGCATTATATAGACTTAGCTGGTTTTATTTATGTAGTCAGAAGTACACCCATACACACACACACACACACACACACACACATACACACACAAACACACATACACACACACACACACACACACACAGACACACACATACACACAGAGATATTTAATAACAATTAAAGAAAATAGGGCCATGAATTTGACAGGGACAAGAGTTGGAAGGGAGAAAGGGAATAGGGACATTGATGTAATTATCATCTCTAAAAAATTATTTTTTATAAAAATTTCAGTGCTGGTAAGATGGCTTAGTAGGTTAATGTGTTTGCTACCAACCTGTTATAAATCCCAAAAACTCACATGGAAGGAGAGAGACAATTGTACCAAGTTGTCCTTTGACCTGTACACACCCCAAAACATATGTCCAACACAAATATACATACACAATAATTAACTACATTTAAAGAAACAAATTTCAAGGGAAGAATCAAAAGTCGAAGTAGAATGTATACATTAAGGGAGTTTCAATAGATATACTTTTCAAAATTAATGTTAAAATATGGGTGCTTGGAATACTTTTTTATTTATGTTCCTCTTACCACCTTCATTTGCTGTACTGAATAGTTTTTACATCAAGTTTACTCAAGATAGGGTTATCTGGAAATGAATTTTAATCAAAAAACACCTCCATAGGATTGGTGTGAAGGTAAGTCTGTATGGAATTGTCCTGATTTTTGATTGATGTGGGCGGGCCCTGCTCTTTGTGGGTGGTGTCATCCCAGCTCAGGAGGTCCTGGACAGTACAAGAAGGCAGGTTAAGCATGCCATGAGGTCCAAGTCAGTAAACAGAGCTCCCCCATGGTCTCTGCATCAGCTCCTGCCTCTAGATTCCTCCCCTATTTGAAATCTGTCCTTGACTACTTACTTGTGGGCTATGAAGTGGAAACATAAGCTGAAACAATTCCTTTACTCCTCAAGCTGTTTTTGGTCATGATGTTTCGTCACTTCAGTAGAAAGACTAATTAAGACCCTTATCTTTTTTATCTAGTTAAGGATCTGAATACTATATTGAACAGGGGAGGGGAGAGTGGGCATCTTTGACTTGCTCCTGTTTTGATTTTTTTTTTCTTTATTGATCAAGATGTTGATTGTGGGATTGCTATATATTGCTTTAAGCATGTTGAGATATATTTCCTGTATTTCTTCTAATAGCTTCTATAGAGATGACTTATAGTCATAAAGTTTTCAATCTGTTTGTATTATGGGAAGTTTTCCTTTCAATTTTAATATTTTTTCTAAGTATAATAAGTTGGGTTGTCAGTTGCACTCAGAGTACCTCTTTCCAGGACATTCTGGCTTTAAATGTTTCTGTGGAGGAATCTATGATAATTTAATTATATTAATATAATAGTTAATTAAATGTGTTATATTTAATCTATGTTTATTTTGATCTGCTTTTATCAGTGGCTAGGCCTTCTGTCTTTTAGCTTCCCTTTATTCAAGTGGTCTATTTAAAGTCTGGCAATTATCCTCAACACTGTCAATACCTGTGGGTATATGACCATTCACTGGGACATGGATAACCTAGCAGAGGTTGCATTGCTGAACAGGACTTACACTCATTTCTTTAGCACTCATCAATTCTTAGTAGCTCTTCAGACAGCAGTAGATATTCATGAGCCCATCCCCAGTCAGTATTGAAATCTTGGCTGGTTTAGTCTCGCACAGGTCTTGTGCCTAGAGTAGCAGCTGCTTCGAGTTTGGGGTCCACTCTCCATATTGTGTTTGGAAAATATTATTTCACAACATCACTCTGGTATGTCTCACTCTCAAAATATATCCACACCCTCTAATGTGCCTTGGGAAGTTGGATGTTGCTACCTATGGCGTTTGCAAATGATCTCTGTTTGAAACATATATTCTATCTCCTATTTTGCATAAATTCTCAAAGGAATTCTCCACGCTAAAAAGTTCTGTGCAAAATATAAACTTTTAAATTTTTTCCAAATAAAGTTTTCAGATTTTCCATATAAATACATTATATAAAAAGAAACATTTTTAGTAAAATAAATTCCTGAGCATAGTTTTCATTGGAGAACATAAAGCAGCCAATATAGAATTAGGAAACTGTAAAGTGAGGTTCTACTTTGAAATTCTGAATTTTTAGTAAAGAAATTCCATTAAATTTTATTTACATAGTCCACTTTTTTTGTATTTTCATTCTAAAACTGAATGGAAATAATTAGGGTGAAGTGAAGGTTTTAACACTGATTGTTTTAAAAAATAAATTGGGAAATATATGTGAGAGATTTTAAGCCATGGTTACATTGTGTATGTAACATTTTTGTCTCCTTTATTCCAAACTTCTTTCCCTGTCTTTTTCTTCCTGATTCCCATTTCCTTCTATTTATTAATTCAAACTGAAAAGATAAACAGAAAGACTGAGTTGCCATCCAGCCACAGAAAAGGAAAACCAAAGAAGAAAATGTAGAAAATAAAGAAACTCTTTCAAGGAATATGGCTTTTCATCACACAATAGATTGGGTATTATTGTTTTGACTTCTCTGTCTCCTGAAAATGGTTTAGCTATGGAAGACTACAACAAAACATTCATTAGTGTGACATATGGTAAATATAGTAGAAGTAGGCCCCAACAAACCCATTCTGGTTAAATCTTGAAGCTGTAATTGTAGGATAATGGCCTCATCTTATTGTCAAGCAGTTACAACATGAGACTAATAGGATGCCAGGGGAAATGCTGATCATTACTTGAGAGCCTTAATTTTACCCAAATTTTATTCACCAACTTACTCAATGAATAGGCCTCTTTTCTGAAGTTGCTATTCATGTATGAGCTACCGAGCAGTTATACACTTAAAAGTGGTGGCCAAACCCTGTTCACTGAAAGATCTTAAAGAGTACTCAAAAAAGAAAACAAGATATACTATTCAAAAGTCTATTCCAGGTGGCTGGAGATCCTGGCAACATCTAGTTTGTGTCCATACCAAGATTTTACTGAGTGACTCAATACATAAACTATAGAATTAGCCTGTCTTTCAGTTTGCTTCCCTTAACAAAGCCACTTTTACATCTCCAACATTAATTTGAAAGGCTGATCAGATGCTAAAGTCTGCTTAGAATTATTGAGCTGACCCATGACAATAAATTCATACATTCTGATATAAAATACTTAGAAAAATAATATTTCAGGATATTGAAATTGTAAATCCAGCTGAGTTCCATTAATATATTTGAAATAGAAAATGATATTTACTATAAAGCATGTTTATTTCAAGTAAGTTATGAACAAATGGCTCCCAATAACTTCTATTGTTTATTAATAAAATATTTACAGTAAAGAGAAGGCAAAATGAAATTCTCCATTTTAGCAAGCAAACCGAATTTGTTCTATTTTGAGTAGTATGTTAACTTCAGTAATACTACATTGGATTGTTCAGACTGGTGCAAGAATAGAATTACCAACAGTCAAAGGTGTCTAACACCTAAAATTAGATGTAAAATGCTTTAAATAAGTTTAAAAAAATAATCACAATGATTGAAGTTGACTTTTCCTTTTTTTATTTAACTTTTATTTATTGTCTGGGTCTTTCACATCATGCATCTTTTTTTTACTTATTTATTTTATATAACCAAGTCCATTTAAATGAAAACAAACCTTTATAGACAATATTTGGGAATTTGGGCGTCGTTCTTTCCAAACTACTACCTGCTGGTAAGGGGCGCTGTCATGGGTGATTTGAAGAAGATTCAGAAATACTGGCTGTAGTTTGTAAGGCTGCTATGTCCAGCTGTTTTGAATGTAGGATCATCTAGTACTCAGTTTCAAGTAGTCTGGCTTGATCAAACCAATTTAGTCTGGAAGGAATCCACATCTTTTCATTTTCTGTGGAAACAAAAATAGAAATCCTTTTCCCCAGTAACTTGTCCTTGAACTTAAATTTTGGAGTCAAAGCATTTTTTTAATTTAATTTATTATTTTACTCATCGATCCCAATTCCCTCTCCCTCCCTCCCTCCCTCCCTTCTCCCCTCACTTTTACCCTCTCTGCCCTCTCACATGCACTCTAACCACCCTCCCCTCCCATCCCCCCACCCCAATTCCATATGTAAGGGAATGCCAACCAGTTGGGGTCATGTAGGTCTGACAGGTCATGTGAAGTAGGGACTAGGGCTTCTCTCCTATCTCTAGATTGAGGCATTTATCCCTCCATGGGGGATGTGTTCGCAAAGTCCTTTTGCGCACCAGGGATACATCATGGCTCCACTGTCTGAAGTCCATTAGACTGCTCGTCCTTCTGGCTGAGACCCATATTCAGGGGGACCTGAGTCAATCCCATGCTAGCTTCCCAGCTATCAGTCTGGTGGCCCGTTAGCTCCTCCTTGTTCAGGAAAGCTGTCTGTATGTATTTCTGCTGCATGGTCTTGTCCTCTCCATCTGCATCTGAGTTATACTTCAGTGTTTACATATGGGTGTTTGCTCCTGTTTCCAACTGACATTAGTTGAGGGCTCCATGGATAAGTTAGTTGTTGATCTCACTCTCCAGGAAGGGCATTTATGGTAGCCTTTCCACGGAAGCTCAAATTGTTATTTGGCAGCAGTCTTGTAGTTCTCTAGACCTTTCTTTGTGTTCAATTTTATCTTCAAACCAATATTGGCTCCCTCATTTATTCTCTCTCTCTCTCTCTCTCTCTCTCTCTCTTTCCTGTCTTCTATTCCTAAACAGGCTCAGTCTTCATGGTCTCATATGTATTCCTTTCCTCCCCCCTCATTTTCTCCTACTTCTCTCTTCATTTGCTGCCAACCCCCACTTCCCCTGAGCTCTGGGGGACTTATCCCTTCCCAGTTCTTTGAGGGACTTTATATGAATCTCTTAGAATACACCTTGTATCCTAGTTCCTCTGGTGGTGTGAATTATAGGCAGGTGATCCCTTGATCTAGGTCTAAAATCCATATATGAGTGAGTACATACTGTGTTCCTCTTTTGTGACTGGGATTTTAATGGGGATTACATTAAATGTGTAGATTGCTTTTGACAAGTTTGGCATTTTTACTATGTTTATCCTACCTATCCAAGAGCATGGGAGATCTTTCCATTTTCTGGTATCTTCTTTAATTTCTTTCTTCAGAGCCATAAAGTTCTTATTATATAGGCCTTTTACTTGTTTGGTAAGCATTACACCAATATACTTTATGTTGCTTGTGGCTATTGTAAAGGGTGATGTTTCTCTGATTTCTTTCTCTGTCTCTTTGTCATCTGAAAAAAGTAGGGCTCCCGATATTTTTGAGTTTATCTTGTATCCTGCTAGTTTGCTGAAGGAGTTTATCAGCTGAAGAGTTCCCTGGTAGAGTTTATTGGGTCGCTTATGTAAACTATCATATCATCTGCAAATAGAGACAGTTTGACTTCTTCCTTTCCAATTTAGATCCCCTTGATCTCCTTTTGTTGTGTTATAGCATTAGCTAGAACTTCCAGTACAATATTGTAGAGATATGGAGAGAGAAGGCAGCCTTATCTTGTTCCTGATTTTAGAGGAATTGGCTTAAGTTTCTCTCCATTCAGTTTGATGTTGGCAGTTGGTTTGCTGTATATTGCTCTTATTATGTTTAGGTATGTTCCTGTTATCCCTGACCTCTCCAAATCCTTTATCATGAAAGGGTGTTGAATTTTGTCGAAGGCTTTTTCCGCATCTAGGGAGAAAATCATATGGTTTTTCTTTTTCTGTTTGTTTATATGGTGGATCACGTTGATAGATTTTCGTATGTTAAACCATCCCTGCATTCCAGGTATGAAGCCTACTTGGTCATGGTGGATGATTTCTCTGATGTATTCTTGAATTTGGTTTGCCAGTATTTTATTGAGTATTTTTGCATCGATGTTCATCAGGGATATTGGTCTGTAGTTTTCTTTCTTAGTTGTGTCTTTGTGAGGCTAGGGTACCACGATTATGGTGGCCTCATAAAAAGAGTTTGGCAATGAACCTTCTGTTTCTATTTTGTGGAACATTTTGAGGAGTAGTGGTATTAGGTCTTCCTTGAATGTCTGCACTGAATCCATCTGGCCCTGGACTTTTTTTGGTTGGAAGGATTTCGATGACTGTTTCTATTTCATTGTGGGTTATAGGTCTATTTAAGTTGTCTGTTCTTGATTTAATTTTGGTAAATGATAGTTATCCAGAAACTTGTCTATTACCTTTGAATTTTCAATTTTTGTGGACTACAGATTTTCAAAGTAGGACCTGAGAATTGTCTGGATTTCCTCTGTGTCTGTTGTTATGTTCCCCTTTTCATTTCTGACTTTCTTAATTTTCATGTTCTCTCTATGCTTTTTCGTTAATTTGGATAAAGGTTTGTCTATCTTGTTGATTTTCTCAAAAAAAAAAAAAAAAAAAAAAAAAAAAAAAAAAAAAACTGTTCGTTGCATTGATTTTTTTTTTTTTTGTATTGTTTTCCTGGTTTCTATTTTGTTGATTTCAGCCCTCAAGTTGATTATTTCCTGGCGTCTACTCCTACGGGGTGAATTCGCTTCTCTCTGTTCTAAGGCTTTCAGTTGTGTTAATTTTCTTATGTGACTATCCTCAGTTTTCTTCATATGGGCACTAAGGGCAAAGAACTTCCCTCGTAGCACTGCTTTCAAGGTGTCCCATAAGTTCAGGTATGTTGTGTCCTCATTGTCATTGAATATTAGAGAGTCCTTAATTTCTTTCTTTATTTCTTCTTTTATCCAGGAGTGGTGCAATTGCACATTGTTAATTTCAATGGGTTTGCAGGATTTTTGCTATTTGTGTTGTTGTTGAATTCCAATTTTAAAGCATGGTGGTCTGGTAAGATACAGGGTACTATTCCTATTCTCTTGTATCTGTTGAGATTTGTTATGCCACCTAGTATGTGTTTGATTTTAGAGAAGGTTCGATGTGGATCAGAGAAGAAGGTATATTCTTTTGTCTTTGGATGGAATGTTCTATAAATGTCTGTTAACCCCAGTTGAGACATAACTTCTGTTAATTCTTTTGTTTCTTTGTTGACTTTCTGATTTGTGGTCCTGTCTATTGTTGAGAGTGGTGTATTGAAGTCTCCCACTATAAGTGTGTGAGGTTTTATATGAGCTTTGATTATTAGTAGTGTTTCTTTTATGAATGTGGGTGACTTTGTATTGGGGGGCATAGATTTTCAGAACTGAGACTCTGTGTTGATGGATTTTTCCTGTGATGAATATGAAATAACCGTCTTCATCTCTTTTGACTAACTTTGGTTTGAAGTCTATCTTGTTAGATATTAGGATAGCTACGCCTGCTTGCATCTTACTTCCATTTGATTGGAAAAATCTTTTCCCAACCCTTTACCCTGAGGTAATGTCTATCTTTGAAGCTTAGATGTGTTTCTTGTATGTAGCAGAAGGATGGATTCTCTCTTCGTTGTTCATTCTGTTAGCCTGTGTTTTTTTTATAGGTGAGTTA
This sequence comes from Phodopus roborovskii, assembly GCF_943737965.1. Taxonomy (NCBI): domain Eukaryota; kingdom Metazoa; phylum Chordata; class Mammalia; order Rodentia; family Cricetidae; genus Phodopus; species Phodopus roborovskii. Next base: position 28,822,459 of record NW_026125295.1, on the reverse strand, counting down.
AGACCATTAATGTTGAGGGTGAATAAGGACTATTGATTGTTGATGCTTGTTTGATTTAGGTTTGTTGTTGGCAGTGGTATTGTGAATATATTAGTTCTGCTTTACCCTTGGTTGTGGTGCAGTTTGATTATCTGTTGCCTACATTTTTGTGGGCGTAGTTACCTTCCTTGGGTTGGAGTTTTCCTTCCAATAATTTCTGTAGGGCTGGATTTGTAGATACATATTGGGAAAATCTGGTTTTGTCATTAAATATCTTGTTTTCTCCATCTATAGTGATTGAGAGTTTTGCTTGATATTAGCCTAGGCTGGCATCTGTGGTCTCTTAATACTTTTAGAACATATATTTAGGACCTTCTGGCCTTGAGGGTTTCCATGGAGAAGTCAGGTGTAATTTTGATAGGTCTGCCTTTATATGTTACCTGTCCTTTTTCCTTTGCTGGTCTTAATATTCTTTCTTTATTCTGTATGCTAGGTGTTTTGATTATTATGTGTCGAGGGGTCTTTTTTCTTTGGTCCAGCCTATTTGGGGTTCGGTATGCTTCTTGTACTTTCATGGGCATGTCCTTCTTCAGATTTGGAGAGTTTTCCTCAATGATTTTGTTGAATATATTTTCGGCACCTTTGAGCTGGGCTTCCTCACCTTCCTCTATGCCTATTATTCTTAGGTTTGGCCTTTTCATGATGTCCCACATTTTTTGGATTTTTTTGTGTTAAGGATTTATTGGATTTATGATTTTCTTTGGTTGATGAATCTATTTCTTCTAGTTTATCTTCTGCGCCTGAGATTCTTCCATCTCTTGAATTCTGTTGGTTATGCTTGTGTCTGTAGTTCCCAATTTTTTGCCCAGCTTTTCTATTTCCAGCATTCCTTTGGTTTCTGTTGCCTTTATTTTCTCTATTTCAGTTTTCAAGTCTGATCCATTTCCTTCACCTGCTTAATTGTTTTTTCTTGGCTTTCTGTACTTTCCTTAAGGAATTTGTTCATTTCTTCCACTTTTTTCTTTGTTTTTTCCCTCCATTTCTTTAAGGGATTTTCTCACATCTTCTTTGAGGGCCTCTATCATTTTTATGATGGTAATTTTTAAGTCGTTCCCTTATGCTTCCTCTGCTTTGTTGTTGTGTTCTGTTCTAGTTGGTGTTGATTCCCTAGGGTGGTAACATGCTTGTCTTTCTGTTGTTAGGTGTTTTCTTGTATTGCCTCCTTCCTATAGCTTCTTCCAGTAGGTGTTGGTGGGGTCTCCCCTTCTCTCTATGGTACTTCCCTGGTGGGCTTATGTGGGTCAGAGATTTAATATCTCTAGCTCTGTGTGTTCCAAGCTCTCTAGGGGGTCTCTCTGCAGACAGGGACCCAGGGATGTGGTCAAGGATGATGATCCAGTAGAAGATGCCAGCAGGAACTCACAGTGATCCAGCAGATGTAGGTGGATCTCTGGGAGGGGCCCGGGACTCCAGCAGAGGACTCTGGCCAATAGCAGCTGAGGCCTCTTTCTTTAGCAGAGGCCCCGATTTGGGGGTCAAGTATCTTGCAGGCAGGAACTCAGAGTGGACCAGCAGAGATAGGCGGATCTCTGGGAGGGGCCCGGGACTCTAGCAGAGGCCTGGAAGTGGGGTCAGAGACCAAGCAGGTGGAAATTATGGCTTGGATAGGCAGGTCTCCTTTGTTCAGAGTTGCTCCGAAAAGTCTCTGAAGTAGGGTGGACTGTTGGCTCCACCCTCTGTCCCAGTGCTCAACCAGAGCAGCAGGACTGTGGGCAGGGTAGGGCACAGGGTAGGGGGGCAGGCTCGTGGTGGGGATGGGTGGGGGTGTATCAGAGCTCCAAGGGTGCTCCCGATGGGGACAGGAGACAAGAGCAGCAGGATCAGGGGCCAACCCCAGGGAGTTGGGGTCGGGGGGGGGGAGAGTTTGTAGGGGAGAGGCAGCCCTGATTGGGCCCAGACTCACCTCTGACCAATAGCTGGCGGAAGAGGACGAAGGCTGACCTGAAGCTTGGGAAGGTTTTGCAGGATAGTAGGATCTCACTGGAAACTGGAACTCACCAGCTGAGGCCTCTTTCTTTAGCAGAGGCCCGGATTTGGGGGTCAATGATCTTGCGGGCAGGAACTCAGAGTGGACCGGCAGAGATAGGTGGCCACATCATGCATCTTTATCCCATAAATTTCCCATACCTTTGTACCTGTCTTTTGCCCTTGAACTCCCATACCTCCCATTAAATAAAATTTAAGAAAAGAAAATTTAAAAAAATATCTTTATTGAAGCTGTAGTGTGATATAGTGACTGATCAGTTATGTCTCAATGATAAGAAAAACCCTAAATCATTTTAAATGTCATATTCTGTAGGTCTTTGAAAGGTTTGAAGAATGCCTATCCATCTTAAATACATCTTCAAAACCTAACTAACTTAACTCTAAGTTTTGACTTTAATAGGTAGCTATAATCTGTACTAAATTATACATTCCATTCGTAATGAGCTATGTAAACACAATACCTAACAAGAGGAGAAATATATTTATCACAAAATTGGCATTAAATTTGTATTAATAAATGAAAATCCATTCCAAAATAAAGTATTAATTTCTAGACCATAGTCCCCTCCTTACCTTTAAAAAGAGATTGGTTGTGGTCATTAATCATTTATAACCAACCCCATTTAAATGAAAACAAACATTTATAGACAATATTTGGGAATTTTGGACCCGCTCTTTCCAAACTGCTTCCTCCTGGTAGGAGGCACTGTCATGGGGATCCTAAAAAGACACAGAAATCCTGGCTATAGTGGTCTGCAAGGCTGCATTGTTCAAGGTGTTTTGAATGTTGGACCACCTGAGACACTGCTTCATGGAGTCTTGTTTGATTAAACCATGTTAGCATTTTATTTTCTGTGCAAACAAAAATAAAAATTCTTTTCCCCAGTAACCTATCCTTACACTTAAATTTTGAAGTCAAAGCATTTTTAAAAATATATAAATTGGATTAATTCAATATAACTGATAATCAAGTGTGTTTTATCAGTTCTTGTTCCTTCCTTAGCAATTCAAGGACAACACAATAGCATATGGTATCTGACTCTCAGTGTATTTTCCATTTTACATGGCTTTGTTATTACTCTATTTCTTTTACTTCTATGTTTTCATTTATTTAGACAGGTTTTCTCTGTGTAACTTTGGCTGCTCTAGAATTTACTTCATATACCAGTTTCAGTTTGAAATCACAGAGATCTGCTTGCCTCTGCCTCCCGAGTTCTGGAATTAAAGGTGTGTGCCACCACATCCAGCTATTCTCTTTATCTTATTTTTTTAAATCACTTTATTCTGTTTCCTTTTCTCTCCCAAGCCTATGTATATTTTAAGACACAATGTAAACCCTTGGAGAGTTTTCTTAATCTGTATCTGTCTTTATTGTAAATCTTTTTCTGGCCACGAGTCCTTTATCTACCAAACAACATTGCTAAAATTAAAGAAACAGCTCTATTAGCCTCCGTCTATCAGAGATGGCTGGGGGTGGGGGGTTACCACCAGAACTGTGAGCTGTTCTCACTGCCTTGGTGTGGTCTACACTACCATCCAGCAGCATACTGCCGGCTTGGAGATGTGGTCACTGCCATTGCCAGTTCTCGTACACACCATTCAGTTGTTAGCAGAGCTCTTTAAAAACATTGTGGTTTTTGCTGCTATGCTGAGTCAGGAAACCTCCCTTAGAGGAGCCATGCTTGCCTCTAACAAAACAGAGCCCAACCAAGAAAAATGCTGTTACTAAGTAGCCTTGCTTGTCTCTGTTCTTTTGTTTCTAAAACCCCTTTTTAAGCTTTTGTCAAGTCTTAAGTGAAAGATCTTGGGTCGACGTTGCAGGTGCCATTTTGTTACAAGCAGTTTTCCTGCCATCCTGGTCTCATAGCCATGCCAGCCCCAGATAACACAAAAAGATTCTGTATTAGATATAAAGCTGTTGGCCTGTTACCCGAGTTTTACCAATATATCTTTACTTGCAAGTGTTTATTGCAAAGAGTCATTGGTCTGGTTTGAGGCTTCTGATTTCTGGTACCCTATTGATGCTGGGCCCTCACTGAGACTCCCTTTGGATGCTGCCTTGTGTCACAGACAACCTGCAGCTTAGGATATATAAGACCAATTCTTGGAGCACACATCCAACAACATTTCACAAAGTAGGATATATGATTTGGTAGTTTTCTGATTGATTGGATGGGGAAATTTAACGGCAAAAATATTTAGGGTAAAAATGTATAGGGAGATCAAATTACTTTCCCAAATCAAGTATGTATCTTGCTCTGGAAGCAGAGCCACCACTTCTCTAGCTTATAGAGCAGTTCATTGAGGTCACAATGGATAAGTAGAAGTGATATCTGAAGGCAAGGAAGGAAGTCAAAATATCATGTAAGCTAGTCTATGATGGGAGATGCCATTATGTATATATGTTTTTCATACTGGTTAATGAATAAAGCACTGTTGGCCAATAGGAAAGGAGATAGGAGGGACTAGGAGACAAGGAGGAAATCGGAAGACTAACCTTTTAATAAGCACTGCTAAAAATTTATTCGTGTGTACGAGAGCTTGCAGTGGCAGTGACCACATCTCCAAGCCGGCAACAATTAGACTAAGGCAATGAGCACAGTTGTCATTGCTGGCGATAAAATGGCCGCTACCATCTTTGAAAAACCGCGACAAAAACAACAAAGATTTTCATTTTAACAATGTTGTTGTTTACCAGTTAAAAGACTGGCCATGGTGCTGTATCAATTTATATATTTAAAAATACTTTGACTCAAAAATTTAAGTTCAAGGACAAGTTACTGGGGAAAAGGATTTCTATTTTTGTTTCTACAAAAAATAAAAAGCTGTGGATTCCTTCCAGACTAATGTGGTTTGAGCAAGCCAGACCCCCCTGAAACAGCGTTCCTGGTGATCCAACATTCAAAACAGTTTGAACAAAACAGCCTTACAGACCACAGCTAGGATTTCTGCTGCTTCTTAGGATCCCCATGATGGCGCCCCCTATCAGCATAAATTAGTAAAAAAAAAAAAAAAGATGCCCAAATTCCCCAATATTGTTTATAAATGTTTGTTTTCATTCAAATGGACTTGGTTATAAATGGTTAATGATCACAGCCAATTCTTTTTAAAGGTAAAAAGGGGATTATGATATAGATATGAATACTTTGTTTTGGAATGGATTTTCATTTATTGATACAATTTAAGGTCAATAAGGTGATATGTATATTTCTCCTCTTGTTTAGGTATTGTGTTTATTGAGCTCAGTTAGAAATGTAATGTATAATGTAGTATAGATTATAGATAATTACCTATAATAGTCAAAGCTTAGAGTTTAGTTGGGTTTTTTTCAAGATACACAGAGATGTATTTAAGATAGATAGGAATTCTTCAAACCTTTCAAAGACCTACAGAATATGGCATTTTAAATGGTTTAGGGTTTTTCTTGACAGTGAGACATAAATGCTCCTGGTGTCAAAAAGAAAGATGGACATTGAAGAAACTCGTTATGGAGTTTGCCTCCAATATGGCAAGACTAGCCATTTGAACAAGATACTGCTCTTGTCTGGACTATTTGACTTTGTGCTATATAAACTGGACATGCAGGACCCACAGAAAAGTGATTGCTGATTCAAGATGGACATTGCTATAGAGTTCCTGCTTCATAAAAGAGTCTGCCAGACAGTCTGCAGGACACAGAGGAAAGTGACTGACAAACTGCCAATACAGATGGACAGTTTAAAGTTTCCTGCTTTGGTAAAGAGTCTGCCAGACACACTATGGCCTGTGGGCTAAAGATGAAAGATTACAGTAAAACTTCGGTTGACTAACCAGGCAATGAGTTGTCTCTGTTATTTCTAGAGTTTATATACTATCCTTCTGTGGTCTTTGAAGGAGTTAAAGACAAATAGTTACGGTTATAGTTTTCCTTAGTTAGGATTACAGATAAGTTACATAGACTTTAGACATACAAAGATAGGATAGATGATGTAATATTTTCTTAAATCTTGCTAAATGTTAATGGACTAAATAATGTTAACTGTGATTCTTATTTGATAACTGTTATGTGATATATTTTGCTATGTTAAGGTTAAAACCCTTTTAATTTAGACAGAAAAGGGGAGACGATGGGAGATGCCATTATGTATATATATTTCTCATACTGGTTAATGAATAAAGCACTGTTGGCCAATAGTAAAGGAGATAGGAGGGACTAGGAGACAAGGAGGAAAGAGGAAGGAGTAAGGAGGAGTCAAGATGGAGAGTCTGGAGAGAACAGAACCGCCATTCCTCTGCTCTCGGTAAGACCATGTGGAAATACATAGAAATGGGTTAATATGGCGGTTGACAATGCAGCGGACAGTGAGCGTGGTGGCCCCTCTGTGTTTTTGCCTGCAGGCACAACTCTTGGTTCAAAGCTGACAACTCAGTTGTGTACAGGATGTGCTCCACAGGGCTCCACTCTACGACTTCCACCTGGCCCATGGAGGAAAGATGGTGGTGCTTGCAGGGTGGAGTCTGCCTGTGCAATACCGGGACAGTCATGTTGATTCACACCTGCATACACGCCAGCACTGCTCTCTCTTTGATGTGTCCCACATGCTACAGACCAAGATATTTGGTTGTGACCGAGTGAAGCTGATGGAAAGTCTAGTGGTTGGAGACATTGCAGAACTAAAGCCTAACCAGGGATTACTGTCACTGTTTACTAATGAAGCTGGAGGCATCTTAGATGACTTGATTGTGACCAATACTTCTGAGGGGCACCTGTATGTAGTGTCCAACGCTGGCTGCTGGGACAAGGACTTGGCTCTCATGCAGGACAAGGTCAAGGAGTTCCAGAGCAGGGGCAGTGATGTAGGGCCTGGAGGTGGTAGATAATGCCCTGCTAGCTCTGCAAGGACCCACGACAGTGAAAGTATTACAGGCAGGTGTGACAGGTGATTTGAGGAAACTGCCCTTCATGACTAGTGCTGTGATGGACGTGTTTGTGTTTGGTGTGTCTGGCTGTCGTGTGACCTGCTGCGGCTACACAGGAGAAGATGGTGTGGAGATCTCAGTGCCAGCAGTAGGGGCAGTCCACCTGACAGCTCTGCTGAAAAACCCAGAGGTGAAGCTGGCAGGACTAGCAACCAGAGATAGTCTGTGCTTGGAGGCAGGCCTCTGTCTGTATGGGAATGACATTGATGAACATACCACACCTGTGGAGGGCAGCCTCAGCTGGACACTGGGGAAGCGCCGCCGAACCAGGAGCCAAAATCATTGTTCCCCAGTTGAAGGGTGAGGTGCAGAAGAGGCGTGTGGGGTTGGTATGTGAAGGGGCACCAATGAGAGCACACAGTCCTGTCCTGAGCACAGAAGGCGCTGTGATTGGCACAGTGACCAGTGGCTGCCCTTCACCCAGCTTGAAGAAGAATGTGGCCATGGGTTATGTGCCATTCAAGTACAGTCGGCCAGGGACACAGCTGCTGGTGGAGGTTCGGCGGAAGCAGCAAATGACAGTGGTTAGCAAAATGCCCTTTGTGCCCACAAACTACTACACTCTCAAGTGAAGATGGCCCATGGAAAAGCCCTTCCTTCCAGGAGTCTTACCCTAGAAGGCCTTCCATAGTGCTTAATCAGAAAAGTGAAGTAGAACTCACAGGGGTTTGTTGTGGTCTGGTTAGGGTGGGCAGAGCATCTCATCTATTCTTCCCAGTTGAACTATCCTAACTTTAGGGTAGGGTTATTTTTTTTTTTTAAGACAGGGTTTTTCTGTATTCTATGTACCTTTGGAGCCTGTCCTGTCCTGGACCATGTTGTGTAGCCCAGGCTGGCCTCTAACTTAGCAATCTGCCTTCCTCTGCTCCCGAGTGTTGAAATTAAAGGCATTTGCCCCCACTGTAGGGCTCAATTTTAAATGACAAATCACCTTACTTAATGTCCTATTTTAGTCCACATTCCCACTAACCTTATTCTGCCAGGAGCTGGCTACAGAAAGAAATGTCTGCCTTTGTGTGGATGATTACACCAGCCCGACCTACCTCACCATGGTTTTTCTAATTTCAAACGGCTATTACTGTGGGCAGTGTGAGCTTAGGCACCTTCTCCACTTTGCTTCCCATGAATGTATACTCTGCCTTTCCTTGGATAAAAATAACTCCTGACTTAGTGTTGGCTGAGTTGTTCCTGTGTGCAAATGTAGGGATGGTTAAGTAAACACACTCACCCTTCCACATTCCCTAGTCAACTTAGCCTGCTGTGCAGCAGCAAGACATGGCAAGTTTGGTACTTGGGCTTGCCTTAGCTCTTGTTGTGAATAACGGTACTTACTAACTCTTGAAAAAAAAAATCCCTTCTGGGGCTGGAGAGCTGGCTCAGTACTGGCTTCTCTTCCAGAGAACCAGGGTTCAATTCCCAGTACCCACATGGCATGTCTGTAATCCAGTGCAAAGTGATTTGACACCCTCAAATAGACATAAATGCAGGCAAAATACCAATGCATATGAAATAAAATAAATAAATCAGAAGAAAAAAAAAAGAAATGGGTTAATATTTAAGACAGAGCTAGCCGATAAGAAACTAGTAATGGGCCAACAGAATTATATCAAATACAGAGTCTCAGTGTGTTAATTGGGGCTGGCGCAGTGGTGGGACAAGACCAGGTGGCGGGAGGAAAAACCGTACTCCTTACAAGTCTCCTTTGTATTCTCTGTTATATGTTATGATTCCATTTTTTTCTGTGTTTTGAGACATTTTCTGTTGTACCTCTGTGTGGCCTTGAAGTTTCCTTGTAGCCAAGAGTAACCTTGTAATCTTGATTTGCCTGCCTCTGCCTCCTAAGTGCTGAGACTCTAGGTTTGGGTTACCATGCCCATTTTTGGAAGTTTCTTCAAAACATAAAGCATCCCAGTGCCCTGCCTTCCCAGCTCTGTAGTAGGATATTCACTTTGTCTCCTTATTGTAGTGGGATATTCACTTTGTCTCCTTCTGCGGCACTGACCCCACCCATTTGGAGTCAGTGCCGCAGAAATAGACAAAGTGAATATTCCCACTACACAGCTCAAATAGATTAAATACTGATCAGCCCTCCTAATTTGTGTTCCTTCACTTCCATTTTCTGTTACCTTTGAGCTTCAGCCACACCACTCATGTTCCATTTTATTCTGTCTCAGGTTTTATTCTGTATTCTTTATTCTTCCAGTTTGCCCAGCACACGGGCCCAGAGCATTTGTACTTCTCCCAGTCCAAAACATTCTTCTTGGAGTATGCTCTTATGTTCCTCAAAGTTGAGCACCAGGATTTCCACTATGCACAGGAAATAGACTTTCTGTACCATGACTGTTTGGAGAAATCTGATCCCTCTGCTCTGAACCATCTGCCACACAACAAAAGGTTCTTGAAGCCCAGGTGAAACCCTAGCCTAAAACTGGCAGCATTTGCTTGACCCCTTAACCATTTCCAAAGACACATGGTGGTTACACGTCCTCTGCAGAAGTGTCACAGCACTTGTAGCAGCTTCACCGGCTCACATATCTAAAATTATAGCATTATTTTCACCCATATTTTCTTCTTTCCCAGTGGTACTATAAGCTCATTCCCTGCAAGCTCCACAACAATCAAGGAAAATGATGCATGAAGAGGCAAGCATGAAACTCAGATCAGCCTGATTTTATTGTAACTGGTGCTAGACCAGGACTTGTAGAGTCTGGCCCACATCATTTTACTTTATTTTAGCCATATTTAAACACAACACAATCATGAGTAAAAACATTCAGGTAACAATTAACTCAACCCCATGAGTACAACAAAGCTTAAGGCATGTCTACATTGAAGCTCTTTGCAAGGTACATATGGCTTCATCCATAATATGGTTTCTTGTGGACTGAGAAACAATACTCAAAGTAAGAGTCTATGGAGAATGTCTGAGGTAAACATAATGCCTGTGGGTGTTAGGATTGAGCTGGCCATAAGATAACAGATAAGTCACTTAGGCTGGTGTTAAAGCACATGACATTTCTCATAAGAATAAGCTTTATGGTCTAAAAGCAATGCTCAAGATTTAGCAGGAAAGGGTCTGAGATAAGTAAGTTCTGAGAGCTATGAACAGAGCCTGTGTTATTAGATAGCAAAGGGTCACCAAGTTGGAAAACTACATCATTCCTGGTATTTTAGGAAGAACATTTATGTACCTCTTTCCCCTGAAGAGGTAAGCTGTGTGTTAAAGTTTCATGGCTTCTCTGGTACCTATCTGTGTGCATAATACGTCTTGTCCTCTACAGTAGTATACATACTGTCTATCTTCATTATCTATCAACTCTATCTTTCTTTCACAACCTGAGTGTAAGCTCTATGCGGCAGGGACTTCTCCCATGTATAACTGCTGAAACACATTGTTTCACACAGTGCTAGGTATACAGTCTGTTTAAATAGAATTTGTTATTTGAATGAAAAGTAATGATTGGCTCCCATCTGTCTTCTGTTTTCTGAGCAGCTGTGAAAATGATTGGAACTTACTCGGAGACTGTGGTAGTTTTTCTTCATTTTATATGCCTATGGAGTCTGTCCTAAAAATTCAAATTTCCTCATTTCTGAAATCTATAAAGCATTATAAAAGATTTTAAAAACATTCAAAGTAATGTACTTTAATGTAATTTAAGTTGTCTGAAAAGTTTACTATATACATTTTCCATTAGTTTTTGGGCTAGAGAAGTTATGTACACATCAAAAATCTCCAGTACAACAGTGTGCTTAACAATCTGCAAGTTTTGAACTGCCTTTCTGTGATTGTCTGAAGCCAATTTTATAAACTCAAGAAATTTAGATTCTCAATTTGTGTTCACCACCTTTGCTATGAATTTTCCACAGTGTATTTTCTCAGGCTGAATTTGAACTTGCTGCTCTTCTGTAGTCAAAGATGGCCTAAAACGTCTTTTCCTGCCTTCACCACCCAAGTGCTGAAATTACAGGCATATGTCACCATTGGTTTTATGCTGTGTTAGGAATTGAAAATGAGATGCTGTCTCAGCCATGAAATAACCTTTAATATAACATTTTTATCACATGCATATTCATGCTTCGGCGTGGCATTCTGAGTGCTTGGGAAAGAATTCGAATCTTCAGGAAGCTTTAAAAATTTTCTTAATCTAATCATTTTCATTGTAACTCCTGAAAATTCTGAGCCTCAAGTAACTGAGGACAAAAATAATGGTGGAAAAGAACAAATGGAAACCTCTGACATCTGACTGACCACAGATCTCGTGTTTGATTGAGGAGAAATTGAGGCTGAGAGAAATAGTGTCATCACATGGGCAGAAGTTACAGAAAAGCAATGGGAAGGCAGACACTTTCACCCCTACTTCATTAGCATGCCATGATGGGTATGAAAATGAGGGTGGATTACAATCTCTCTTATAGGCTTTGAAGTTTGGGTTTTACCCCAAAGCAATGAAGAATGTGGTGAGGACTATATCTGAAATATTAATTGTCAGTAGTTTTGAAGGCTGGTGGAACAGAAAAAGGACTAGATTTGGAGATCAGCATAGATTCTGAAGAGAGTGTGGATCCCTCTGTCTTAATGGGATATCTTTATTACATCTGTCCTGTAAAGTTTCAGCTGACTACACAGAACAAAGAGTGGAAATATAGTGAGAGCCAGAGGGAGAAGATGATCCCAAGGAAACAGTATTTTCCAGCTGTAACAAGGCTTATGCCCATATGAATTCATGGATATTATCACAGGATATAGAAGGCCACACAAGTTCATGCCAGTCACAAAACCACAGCATGGAGAAGGGAAAGTGGACACCAAGTTCCACTCCTGACCAATAAACCATTTGTAATTGACAACTGACAGGAGAGAAATTAGTTTTTTTTTTCAAGTGACACTGACTATATTACCCACACTCCAGGGTAGGACCAATACTCAGAAGCAATTGGCCAATACAAAACAGACTTTATAGATTTTTGTTGGTCTGTTTTTTGTCTTGTTTGTTTATTTGAGTTTTACATCTATGATTTCTTATTATTCTTTAAGACAGAGAAAGAACATGTAGTTATATTGTAGGGAAGGGAGATCTGGAAGGAGTTGGGAGAAGGGAATGATATGATCAAATATTGTATGTAAAATTACTAAATATCTTTTTAAAGGCAAAGAAAACTATGCTACTGACAAAGCCATAGACAAAAGATTTGGAGAAGTTAGTTGTGTTAAATTATACATGTTCACTTAGGGAACTGTTCAAGAAAATACTAATAGTAACAGCAAATACCCATAGGTATTAAGGCAAGTACATCCATCATGTAAAATTGGCCATCATTAACAAAGCCTTAGTACCAACTACAAACAGCTTTCAAAGAATTTTCCACTTGGGTTGCTATAGTGTCTTTAAGATTTTAAAGATTCAGTTGTTGCCTTAGGAAATTGAAAATAAATGTCAATACCCAAATGTGAACTTCTACAACAGATATTTAGCTTTTAGTTATTCCTTAGAATAGAACATAAACAAAATAAGACTTTTATAAATCAGTTAACTCTTGAGTATAGTAAATAATATAGTCACTTAATAAAAGGGTACATTTTAGAAGATAATTATTTTTCCAACAGCATTCATGTGCCATATTTTAAAAATCTTGTTCTTCTGTTTATCTAGTATTTCATGTATTCCCAGAAAAAAATTAAAGTTTTCTTATTATAATAATGTAAATTTTTTTTTATGTTTTTAAGACTCAAAGAGAATTCAGCATGTAAATTTATAATGCTTAATTGTAATATTATTATATATTTCAAAATTATGGAAGATTTCACTTAATTAGCAGAATTGCTTGGTACCATTCATACATCAGGCTCTGCTCTGTGTTAAGTGATTTATGTAGGTTAGTCTAACTCAATCTTCCAGATATATGATCATTAAATAATTTCACTAGTTCCATTTGCATTCCCTAAACAAAATACAACATAGAATATTGGTCACATTCAGGATTCTATACTCATTTACCAGTGAGACAGAAATGCAAACCCACACAACAATATGCACTCATTCTAGGCCTGTATACCAAAGCTTTATCTTCACCTGTATCCTAGCTTTCACTTAAAAAACCTGAAGACTTTGTGAATTCAGTTAATATCCAAACATAAAATGTCTACCACATGTCTCTCAAATTACCTTCTAGAGTATCCAATGGCAGAGTAGACAGTAATGCATATTCCCATAAGGACCTGAGTTTCAAAGCACTTAAAACCTCAGTTCTTTCTCCTCCAAGTTCATCACTAGGCCTGTCAGTGTACTGTGTAGCAACCGTTGCTAGAATTTTAAAGGCTACTGTAATACATACCTTTGATCTTCATCTCTTGTAACCAGGAGTCCATGTAGCAACAGCATAAAGGTACCTTAAGATCTGTCCCTGTTGACTGATATTTTCATATCTCTGAGCCTAATTAGGAATCTCAGTATATTTTATCTCATCCAACAATTAACTCCAAATATGTAACATTTTCTTCTTAATCTTCTTTCTTCAACTTGGTTTTGTCTTTTATATATTTACTTGAATAACATTGTTTTCATTTATTTTACATAAAGTCCCCAGTTCCCCCTCCTCTCCTCACTGTCTACACCCCACCCCTGCTGCATACTTCCAATCTACCCTTCCCCCCATCCACTCCTCCTCTGTGTCCATTCAGGAAGGGGCAGACATCCCATTGGCTTGAACAAAGCATGACACATTAAGTTGAGGGTAGGCAAGGTAATTGAGCTTGGGGAGCAGGTTCCCAAAAGCCATCTAAGGGACAGGGACAGGTACTGATCTCACTGCTAGGAGCCTTACAGTAAGACAAGCTCCACAATTGTCATTCACATATAGAGTGCCTAGGTCAGTCCCATGTATGTTCCCTAATTGTTGGTTCAGAGTCTATGAGCTTGTAGGATGTCTCTGTGGATTCCCCATCATGATACCCCTGGCTTGTACAATTCCTCTTCCCTTTCATCAGCAAAACTTTGGTAGCTCTTAGGAGGCCTGGGAAGTCTATGAGACTCCTGGTATTGGAATAACATTTATATCTGGTGCACAAATGGATACTGGGAGCCCATTCCACATAGAGTGATACTCTCAGCCTAGCCCTTGCCCCAAATGATGTGACAGACTTTGATGATTCCCCCACAGAAGGCCTCATTCTTTCTATGGAGCAGAAGAGGAACAGAGTGGTAGTCAGTGGGGGGGCATTTAAGAACGGGGAGAGAGGAAACTGAGACTGATACATAAAATAAGATTGATTTTAATTTAGGTAAATAATTTATTTTAGAAAAGAAACATTCTATTTTCATGATGCAAATAGCTATTTAAGCATGCTGTTTGCTTTAAGGATAGAAAATATGATTATATTGTTTTATATCTTTACTAATATGACAGTAAAAAATTCTGTGTCTTTCTCAAGTGACTGTGGCACTCAAAGATACTCTCTTAATTTTCATCAAGGTGAAAATCCAGTCAATTCTGTAATTACTAGAATTACAATTCAACCAACCAAACAACAACAATAACAAAAACAAAACCCTCAAAATGAAGTCTGCATCCCAAGATGTATAAAGCATTTGAAAAATGTCTCATGGTGCTTGGAGCATCTCCTGATCTCAGATCAACATTTGGAACAATCTTCCTATTATATTTTCAGCTCTGCAAGTGATGCCCCAGTCCCCCTGGTAAAAGAAAGAGTGGCATTGGAAAGAATGGTTCTGAGAAGTTTGTTCTGCTGCCATGTATCAAATGGATAGCATTAAGCTCATCATCCACAAACAGATCTTCTTTCTGCCAAGGAACAGAGGCTGATTTCCTGGGACAGGAATTTTTTTCCCCACAATGAATGTTTTTGAAACTTTTCACTTTGTACATTTAAAAGGTACATTAGTTTGGAGTAAAATCCCTTAGGATGGTTCTGTTATATTGGAACAAAATGGAAAAAATACACACCTGGTTTTAAAAGGCTGTGTTTTAGGCGGTTTTTATGCTTACATGCCACATGCATTTTTGTTTTGTCATAATTGTTAAGCATTCTCAGTTGTACATGTTTCTATAACTACTTGGCCTTAAACTTAATAAAGAAATATATTTAATTTAATTTTTTTCTACTTACAAACTCACTGAAAATATCACTAAATATAAAAGAGAATGTCTTCACAAAATCTATAAATCTTGGTCTCTGAGATCAGAAACCTAATTGAAGTCTGAACACTATGGATTGTGTTCTGGTCTTGTAAGTTTAGTACCCAAGGCAAGAATTTTCATATATACTTTAATACTCCCATGTCTTTGCTTTATCCCAACTTTACTTCATTTTCTGAAGTATTTAAATACTCAACAAATTAAAGTAGTTTTTATTTTGCCAACACATTTCATAAAGATTTAGTAACATATGAAACTGGAAGTATTTTACTATTTTATTTCCAGTGTGGGGTCATGTGTATGTATCTTCCACAGGAGGTGAAAAATTAAGGCACTTCTGTAACTATTTAAGTGACCTGGCACTCAAGCATGTCTCCATCTTAGAGATAATATAAAATAAATTTATATATTGTGGAATAATGTTTTTTTAATCAAGTCTAAAATAACATCAATATCACTCAGGCAAGGTTTCTTCCACAATACATTATAAGTAATTTTGGGTTTAAAGTATTTTACTTTGCTTTCTTTGAAAGCATCTACAGCTTAATTAGAGTGTACTTAAGTAAACATCTGGATAAAAGTCACATTTTCCAAAATAGCTCCATGTGGGCAAAACTGAAGTCTGTTATTAGAACATTCCTCAATAACTAAGACATATGTGGCTTCCAATGACAGTCAGGGGGAAACATATCTGCCATAAAAACATCCTATATATTGCTCCTACTGTTTTGCTAGCGGATGTTCAGTCAATATATAAATATTTTCTAGTGGTTCCTCATGAGAACATTTTCTCCTTAGATGAATACATTGAAGGAGAATGAATCAGGGAGAAAGAACTGTAATGTGCTCTTATTTCTATAACTTCTATATACTATTTATGGTACAGTCTCTGTTTGCCTTAACATTGTATTGACTATACAAAGTCATTTCAAAATTTATCTTTTTTTTCATGCTTGAATATTCTAGGAATGGATAAATATACCACATGTCTTTTCTTAATGTGGATCTCTATCTTTGATTGTGTAAATAATCTTGAATAACCACAGGAACAAGAAGAGTAAAAAGGGTGTATGGGAATGGGGAAGGATTGGTTGAATAACCACAGGAACAAGAACAGTAAAAAGGGTGTATGGGAATGGGGAAGGATTTCTGTAGAAGAGGCTACAACACAGATACACTGCAGGGGGAAATGGGAAAAAATGGGGGAAAGTTATATTAACTGGAGATGGGTAAGAGAGGGTGATACTGAGTGAGAGGTTAAGATGAAGACTAAAAAAACAAGGATGTTTGGAAACTAATAGGAAGCCATTCTGTGGACTGCCGTTTTCTCTTCTTGACTATATCCTTTGCCTTAGAGAAGTTTCTCAGTTTTAGGAGTTCCCATTTATTAACCATTGATCTTAGTGTCTGTGCTATTGGTCTTAAGTTCAGGAAGCTGACTCCTGCGTCAATGTGTTCAAGGGTACCACCCACTTTCTCTTCTAAGAGGTTCAGTGTAGCAGTATTTATATTGAGGTCTTTGATCCATTTGGACTTGAGTTTTGTGCATGGCAATAGACATTAATCTATCTGCAGTCTTCTACACACTGGCATCCAGGTGTGCCAGCACCATTTGTTGAAGATGCTTTTCTTTTTCCATTTTATCATTTTAGCTTCCTTGTCAAAAGTCAGGTTTATAGGCATGTGGGTTAATATCAAGGTTTTCAAATCAATTCCATTTGTCTGCCTATCTATTTTTGTGCCAATACCAAGTTGTTTTCAGGACTATAGCTCAATAGTAGAGCTTGAAGTCAGGGATGGTGATGTCTCCGGGAGTTCCTTTATTTTACAGGAGGGTTGTTTTGTCAATCCTGGAACTTTTGTTTTTCCATAAAAGTTGAGTATTGTTCTTTCAATGTCTGTGAAGAATTGTGATGGGATTTTGAAGGAGTGTTGCATTGAATCTGTAGATTTCTTTTGGCAAGATTACTATTTTTACTTTGTTGATCCTACCTATCTAAGAGCATGGGAGATCATTCCATTTTCTGGTATCTTTAATTTTTTCTTTAGATACTTAACATTCTTATTATAGAGGCATTTATCTTGTTTAGTTACCATTACCCCAAGTTATTTTTTGTTGTCTGTGGCCATTGTAAAGGGTGATGTTTCTCTGATTTCTTTCTCAGCACTTTTATTGTCTGTATATAGTAGGGGTACTGATATTATTGAGTTATCTTGTATCCTGCCACTTTGCTGAAGGTGTTTATCAACTGTAGGAGTTCTCTGCTAGAGTTTTTTTGGTTCACTTATGTAAACTATTATGATATGTCCTCTGCAAATAGTGAAATTTTGACGTCTTCCTTTCCAATTTATATCTCCTTGATTTCCTTTTGTTTTCTTATTGCTCTAGCTAGAACTTCTTTATGTTTATTTGAAATGTATAATAGGTAATATACTTAAACAAAAATAATAATTACTATATATTAAATTACTAATTAAATTGTATATATATATACATATATATATATATATATATATAATAATGTTGTGCCACATAAGATGACAATGCCTCAAGAGCCATAGTTTATTTAATAAAATCCTAATGCCATGGAAACCTCACAGGGAGTTGTTGATCAGGAAATCTAAGAGAATCCTACAACAATAATAGTCCTTGGTTATTTTCTATACCTGAAGACAAGACCCTATTTCTGAATATCCCTCAAACAAGATCTGCAGGAATAAATCTGGAAATGACATGGATGACTTCTTCCTGAGGACTGTTCCTACAAGTTCCAGAAAGTGGGAAACAATCTTGAACTCATTTTCATAGGAAAGAACTTTCTGACATGACATTGATAACATACATATTAAGACAAACAATAAATAGGATTTCATGAACTAAAAGCCTTCTCTGTAGCAAAAGACACAATTATTTGAGCAAAGCACCCTAGAGGATAGGAAAATAACTTTACAAATTATACATCTGATAAAAGATTAGTATTTAGTATTTAGAAATACAGAACTTTAAAAACAGAAGACCTGAACAAATAACCCAATTAAAATGGGTACAGATCAATGAAGAGGGTTTTCAAAAGAGGAAGTACAAATGGTTAAGAAACAAGAAAAGCTCAACATTCTTAGCCATCAGGGAGATGCAAACTAGAACTGCCTGAGAGTTCAGCTTAGCACTGACAAAATGGCCAAGAAGGATAAAACAACTGACAGCACATGCTGGTGAGGATGTGGAGAAAGTGATAGACTGATTAATTGCTGGTGGGGGTCAAATGAGTACAGCCACTATGAAAATTAGTGTAGTGGTTACTCAGGAAACTGAGTAACAGTTGACCTCAAGATATCATTCTTGGTCATATACCCAAGGGACTCTACATTTTACTACAGAGATACTTGTTCATCCATGTCCATTGCTGCTCTATTCATAATAGCCAGAAACTAGAATCATCCTAGATGTCCATCAACTGATGACTGGATAAGGACAATGTGAAAAATTTATACCATGAAATATTTTTCAACTATTGGAAACTGAAGTTATGAAATTTTCAAATAAATTGATGGAGCTGGAAACAATCATTTTGAGGGAGGTAATCCAGACCCCAAAAGACAAATATGGCATTTGTATATGGATATTAAGTTTTAATATTTAAACATATGCATTTAAATTTGAATAACCACAGAGATTAGTAAAAGACTTGGTAGGGACAAGAATATCTTACAAGGAAGCAGAAATAGAGTATAGTGTTATAAAGAGATAAATGACAAGCTAGAAGAGAAGAATTAAATGGTGAGCAGATTGGGAGGGTACATTAAAGGAGGATTGTGAGGAGAGACAAATAACATTAAGGGCCATTTGAAAAAAAAGAAGACACATGGAAATCTAGTACTGTTGAAGCTTCCCAAAATATATACACATATGAAATGAGTTTAAATGAAGAGGAAGACAATGCTGCAACAAGACATCTTATACCACCCAGGAAAACCTACAGGGGCAATGGTGGGTCACATCTCGTTTAGTATTTGACCAAAGGGTTCTATAGTCCCCTCTCACCAGAATTGAGAAGTTACTTCAAAGCTGTTGGTCACTCCCCACAGCATGATGGCTAGGCTCTATTGCTAAAGATACTATTTACTAGTCATCAAATATGAAATTGAGAATGTGACCAAACAGTTTCTCCTATTGACTAGTGTTCATGGTGACAGAAGGCACTGGGTATACTACTGAAGGAGAAAGTCATCAACACTACCCAGCTATAGACCCTGAGACCTACAACAGCAACCTGCCAGCAAGATATTCTCCTGCAATAATAATATTAGTGTTATAAAGGTAACCAATCACCTTTCTTTTGGGCTTTTAAGGCCTACTACATGAAATGGAATTCATTCCTGAGAATGGTAAGGGGATCAGGAACCTGAAACTAAATAGACTATAAACTCTAGGCAAAAATCTGTTCTTGTTATTCTGCTAAATGAACATAGCAATAAAATGATATATTGCTATAATATTTGTAGAACAGTATGTTTCTTAACCCTTATCAGAGATGCTTCTTCTTGTACTATATGGCAATCTACACAGAGACCTGCAACTAGACAATGTATAAAGAGTAAAAAATTTGGAGCACTAAACATTAAAAGAGATGTTATTTATCAAACTCTTCCCCTCAGGGCTCAGGCATTTATACTAAGGATAAGGAAGAAAGATTGTGAGGGGCAGAAGCGATGGATGATTCCAAGGAAACAGCTCCATTCCAGGTATATCAGGACAGATGCACAAATGAACTGTGATAGCACACATATGACCTGCACAGGATCAAACTAGATGAAATCCTAGCACTCAGAAGGAGTAGTGAACACAAAGCCCCACACCTAAGCTGTTTTCATTTGATGCTTTCTGGGAGAGGGAAAAATCCCTCCAGGGTAGACTTGGATGCCATGAATAGTCAGCCAATATAAAAAGTACTCCATGTTACAGATTTTGATGATCCCTCATGGAAGGCCTCACTATTCCTGGAGAATGGATGTGGGGTGGGATGAGGGGGATTGGTGGGAGTTATGGGAGGATGGGAGGGAAAAAGAAATGGGATAGATATGTAAAATGAGAAAAAGTCAAATAATAAAAACAGCAGCAACAAACAAAACAAACAAATAAAAAATTACTCCATGTTGTTTCCTTGGTTGTTTTAGGCTTCTTGGTTTTAGTTTTGGAATGAGTTATTTCATTTTCTGTTTTGTTTTGTTTTTTTAAGTTTTTTTGTTTGTTTTGATTTGATTTACTTCTGGTTTGGAGAGAGAACATAATGTTGTGTTAGTAGGGAGGGGGTTATTGGAGGTTTTGGGAGAGGGGAATGGTATGACCAAAATGTACTGTATGAAAAAAAAATATTTTTTAAAGATAAAAAGAATACTAAGATTACTGACAAATACTTAGTCAAATTACCCCAAAGAGAACAAACAGAAAGATAGTAAACCCAAATTAATATAATTAGAGATGAGAAGGGAAATGTGACAATCAGGAAAATCTGAGAAAAAGAACATGCTTTAAAAATAAACTGGGAAATCTAAAAGAAATAGATGGATTTCTAGATATATATTACATACAAAGTTAAATAATGGTGGATCATTTAATTTTAAAAAGCCTATAACATTCAATGATATAGAAGAATAATTAAATATATTCTAATTAAGATAAATTGTATGACTAGATAGAGTTTGGAGATAAGTCTTCTAGACATTCAAAGAACTAACACTATTATACCAAAATAGGGAAAGAAAAATATTTTTTTTCAAATTTCTTTTAATAAGCATTAGTAACCTGATATCAAACTCAGACAATTCAAGGACTAAGCAAAAATATAATTATAGCTAAATGTCAATAATAAACTTAAATGCAAAAATTGTCAACAAAATACTTGCAAACTGAATTCAAAAACATGCTGAAAAAATTCTCTTATATGATCAAATTTTCTTCATCATAGAGGTGCAGGAATGGCTCAGCATTCATTAATCAATTAATGTAATATACCACACAATGTATTAAAGGACAGAAACCATTTGATCATCTCACTAAATGCAGAAAAGACCTTTGACAAAATCTAATGTAATTTCTTGTTGAAATTCCTGAAAAGACTGGTCATATAAGGAATATACCTCAATATATTAAAGGCAATTTACAGAACACAGAAATAGGAAAATAAACCAAGTATTTGTATTTGCAAATGACATGATTCCACACATAAAAGACCCTAAAGACTCAATCAGAAATTCCCCATGAGATAAAGACATTCATCAAAGTATTAGTCGTTTCAAATGTGTGGTAGTATAAAAAACATATACATATAGTCCTCCCTTTATGTTACTTAGACTCTATGATATATCCAGTTTCCTTTTTGTTGTAGATCTGTTTCAGTTTTTTTTTTACATCCTCTTTAACTTGCCCATGTCATATTTTATCTAAAATTATATACATGTACATTATTTCCCAATTTACTGGTGTGTATATTTTCAATATATGCTCTAATAATCTTCTTTGATGCATGCTCCAATGTATTATGTTTTGTAATTTTATTTAATGTGTTTTCTTCATTTTCTCATGTCTAATCTAGTGACTAATCTAGAGTTTCTATTGCTGTGAAAGACATACCATGCCAACTCTTTTTGTTTATGAGCTTTTACTTTTTTAAAAATATTTTTTCTTATTTTACATATCTATCCCAGTTCCCTCTCCCACCCATCCTCCCATCCCCCATCCACTCCTCAGGGAGTGTGAGTCCTTCCATGAGGGATCATCAGCATTTATCAAATCATTTGGGGTAGGGCCTAGGCCCTCCTCTGTGTCTCTAGGCTAAGGGAGTATCCCTCCATGGGGAACGGGCTCCTGAAGCCATGACAACTCTTTAAAATGAAAACATTTAATTTCAGCTGTCATAACATATTCAGAGGTTTAGTCAACTATAGCCATGGCAGAAGGCATGGGGCACAAAGTCAGACTTGGTGTTGGACAAGGAGCCTAGAGTTCCTACATCTGTATTGACAGGCAGCAGGGAGAAAGAGACACTGGGCCTGGCTTGAGCATTTGAAACCAAAATCTCACTCCCAGTGATACACTTCTTGTAACAAAGCCACAGCTCCTCAAACAACAGGGACACACGTCTTAATAATGCCAATTTCTGGTGAGCAAGTATTCAAATCTATGATGACATGGAGGCCATTCCTATTCAAACCACCACATCTGGTTAAAAGTTTGTTAGTATTTTCCTTTTCTTTGTTTCCCTCTCTCTCCTCATTTTTTTTTTCTTTTCCTCCATCCTTTATCTTTCTTTGTCTCCCCTTTCATTCTCAATTGTGGTGCATATACTTTAACAGCAGAGGTAGTACATGGGTAAATTTGCACATAAGCAGCCACTATGTCAAGGCAGGATTTATAAGTTTGCTTCTAGAAGTTAGTTTCCAGAGGCTAGGAAATTTACCCCACCCCCAAAAAAGGATAAAAAATAAAAAGCTCCATATCAAAGGAAGTGGAGGAGCCAAAGGAAGTAACTTTGATGATAGTAGAAGATATCAAATATACTTAAATCACTTTGCCTAGCAATGAACAGTAATATTCAAGTGGCTATTTAAATTCATACAGTGATGTTTTCAATCAAGAGTTTTGCAGTTGAAGAAATTAGGATAACACTCCTTCAAACCTCCTTTCACTGAGGTCTCTTTAACATTTAACATGCTATTTCTTAAGTGGACCTGATGAGCCTGATGCTTTCATCGACTCACAGTGAAAGCAGTGAAATAATGTGTATCAAAGCTTAGGAGACTACTTCTACACAGCAAGTATCTAGTAAACATGGGTCATTTAGATTATGAATCTTAGCAGCATTTATCGTCTAGGTATTTTATGATGAGTTACTTGAAAATTTTGTCGTGTCTACTTTTGGTGTCAGATATTTACAATATCTTCCTTAAAGGTATATATTCTTATCAAGGGTATGTTAGATCACATTGAGAGATATGTGAATACCTGCTGCATATATTTTTCTTTTCAAATTAGTCATCTCTTGATTCTCTCTAAATGAATTATAGAGAAGCTTTATTTAGCTTCTAAGAATGAAATACTCCACCTGCAGCTCAGCATCATTATAATACTTCACAAGTAACCACAGGACTAAACTAACGTTTGAGAGAAGTGTTGGGATGGAGAAAAAATCTCCTTAAATTTATAAGAATCTAATGTGTCATAGATGGTTTTATTCAGTTCACTGAGAAACTCTAGGTAGGTTCACATATATGAAATTCCTAATAGATGTCAAAAATATCCAAACATCAACAGTTTCAGGTTTCACATTCAGTTTTCTATCAAATATGTACATATAGTAACATTAAATATATCATTTACTTAGTGTTTCTAATTTAAAACACATATCTTAATTAAGTTACATGTTTGTCCATGCCATTTCTAAACTACAACATTATACACACACAGTGAGTAGTTTGTGAATGAGCTCCTGGCATATATGGCAGAAACACTGAATAATTAAGAAGAATTCTTGGAAAAGCATGTCACAGAGAAGAAAGGAAGACTTAGAAATCCATGCAGAGGTAGCAAGGCCTGGTGCCTGACAGTTGTCAGCTGAGGGAATGTTAGAGCCTGAACCCTCTCCCACCTTATTCTGCACTGTTAATGAGGCAATGTCTTTCCTTTTCTTCTCAAGGTTTAAAACTCCTCTGCTGAACCAATTTTGCATCTTCTTACTCTGCCTTCCCAAAAGCATTGCAACTTTCTTAGACTTTTGTAATGAGGTATAGAGCCCAGTTTCCAATACATAGTGGTATTCTTTTTTTTTTTTAATTTTTATTTTCCATATCGATCCCAGTTCCCTCTCCCTCCCTCTTTCCCACCCTCTTATACCCCACCAACCAACCTCCCCTCCCACACCCATACACTACATGTAGGGTGATGCCTTTCAGGAGGTGTCATCTATATCTGTCAAGTCATTTGCCAGTCACAAAAAGAGGAACATGTTATGTACTCACTTATATATGGATTTCAGACAGAGCAAAGGATCACCAACCTATAATTCACACCACCAGAGAAACTAGGATACATGGAGGATTCTAAGAGATTCATATAAGGTCCCTCACAGAAAGCTAGAGGGACAAGATCACCTGAGCATATTGGGAGCGGGGGGGGGGCAGTGAGTGGAAAGGGAACTAGGAGAAAGAGAAGGGGAGGAGAGGAAAGCACATGGGACTAGGAAGATGGAGTCAGGGGAGGAATAGACTAGAGGGGAAAGAGAGAGAGACCATAAAAAAGGTATATATTTGAAAACTGAACCTAGAGAAATGTCCAGAGACCTACAAGACTGACCCCAACTAATAATTTGAGCAACAGTAGAAAGGCTAACATGTCCTTCCCTGATAATGAGATCAATGACTAACTTGTTCACCATCAGAGAGGCCTCATCTAGTAGCTGATGGAAACAGAAGCAAACACCCACAACTAAACACTGAGCAGAACTGGAATCCAGATGCAGACAGGGAGGACAAGACCAGGCTGCAGAAACACACAGAAGCAGCTGACTTGAACAAGGAGGAGCTAATGGGTCCCCAGACTGATAGCTGGGAATCCAGCATGGGACTGACTCAGACCCCCTGAATATGGGTCTCAGCTAGAAGGCCTGGGTAGTCTAAGGGACATCAGACAATGGAACCAGGATGTATCTCTGGTGCACAAAAGAACTTTGGGAGCACATTCCTCATGGAGGGATACTCCCTTAACCTAGAGACAGGAGAGAAGGCCTAGTCTCTACTCCATAGTTGTATTCTTGGAAATAGCAAGCCTCTCCACTTACCAGCTGCACATAGTTCATCATCTTGAAGCTTCTCTGAACTTACTCCTAAATAACACTGCTGGATTTTTTCTTATTTTTTTACATTTATTATTTTTTCTTATTTTACATATAAATCACAGTTCCCTCTCCCTTCCTCCCATGCCCCCCAGCCTCTCTCCCATCTCATCCCCCCTCCACTCCACAGAGAGGGTGATGCCTTCCAGGGTCAGGTGATTTGCACTGAGTTTTTCTTTTCTTTCATTATGTAATCCTGGCTGGCCTGGAAACTTAGCATGTAGAGTAAGCTGGCCAAGGAATTACCTACTTACATGTTTTTGAGTAAGGAAATTAAAGATTTGTGCCTCCTTGTGTGCAACAGAGATTTTTATTTATAAATTTCATACTTATTTCATATATAAATATGCAAATGTAATTATATGTATACATTGCATTTAATCCCAGCACTGGGGAGGCAGAGGCAGGTGGATCTTTTTGAGTTAGAGACCAGCCTGATTGACAAGAGCTAGTTCCAGGACAGCCTCCAAAAACCCTTTCTTGAAAAACCAAATATGTATGTATATGTATATATATTGAAATGTTAAAATAGTTTCTAACACTTGAAAAGTTGGCAATTCAGATTTATGTCCTTTGCTTCTCAGTTGTATTTACTGTGTCAGTTGTTGATATGTAGTGACATGGTGACAATACAAAGAACAACTGTTGTTTTACTGTGTGAAGAATACTTGTCAGAGCTCTATCAGGGATAGCTTTACCGTGTTCACAGTCTGATCCTTATGGTGAAGCTGTAAAATATGATTAGTTTAACAAAAGGGGGACATAAATCAATTTTCAGCTCATGCATCACATGAATTTAATCAAAACTGAACAGAAAACAAACCTGATTGTTGTTGTTCATGTTCTGTAGAGGGTGGTAGTTCTCTCCTGTTTGGTAAATAAAATCATTTTCTTCAAAAGTTGAACTCAATCTTTTCCAAGATGAAGAATTTACTTCAAATTAACTTTTAAACCTATGTGCTACTAGAGAAGTGGAGACTTTATTGAGACATAATAAAAGTATAATTAACAGTGTGTCTTTCACACTGCAAACAAAACTGAATTGGGCCATCCTATATTTCCCATGATACTGTATTTCTGTGAAAGATTTCTCAGATCTCAGAGGTAGTAGGCACTTTATGTGAACACTTCTCAGAAACATTACATCCCCAAATCTCAATTATTTCTCTCTCTCTTTTTGTTTTTACTCATTTTAAAGAACCATGAAAAAGTTTGACTCTCAGAACACACATGAAAGATGTGATCCACCCTTCCAACTTAATTCACTAATATCATGGTTTCTTTGAAATATAGTTGGGAGTTTTCTTTAAAACTTGTAAGTTTTTAATTTTCTGTCATTTTTGAAGGGAGAGTCAGGGATTTTAGAGAAAACCTAATTAAACATAATTGAACATTAGCTGAAACAGGGTTGTAACATATTAATTTGATTTTAAAAATCCCTGGTTGTCCTCGGATTAAAACACATGCTTTATCTTTAAGGTAGTCAAATAATTCCATGTATGATTGGAAATAATTTTTCTAATAAAGTACATGCAATTGTGATGAGTAGCAATGGATCATTTAAAGGTTGGTAGATGGCTGTCATAGGTGTTATAGGTAGATGACTGATTGATAATGTTCAGGAGTTTCTTCTTCATTGTAATATTCAGTTTTGTCTAACTACCTGTTTTTAATATTTAAAATATGCTGAATGAACTAGACATTTGGTAAATATAACATTATAGAGTCCAAATTCTCAAGTTCATTATTTATGTTTTTTCATCTTATGTATAAATCTCTACTTGATAATTTTGTATTATAATAAATATATCTCATATTATAAATATGGGTGCTAAGAAACAAGAAAACTGTAAATTATTCTCTTGAAATTTACAATCCTTTTCAGTAAAACAAGAACAGGAACTTTTTATTTGATTTACAGTTCAGTAATTGTCACTCATACTATTTCCCCTTAAAAATGTTATACTCAAAGAATTTGCAAAGAAACAGAAGCTGAGAATAAAAGTGTTTGACCTTAACTCATGTGTGATGGGAAAATGTGTACACAAGGGAGATAAGTGAGTGTGATAGGGAGACAGAATGACACATATAGTTCAGATGATTCAGAAAAATGTGAATCAGTTGTTAACACTCCCTCTAAAGTTAATGAGTTGCACTTTGAAACAGATAATCTCATGTTTTCTTTAAAAGAGAGCAGACAAAAACCTACTGACCAAGGACAACAACACCAAAAACAAAATGAAGACAAGGAAACAAATGAATAGCCTTGACATGGAGTTATATTTCTTAGACCATGACATCAGTGGCTTGCAGAAGAGAAAGTAGAACTTTTCCACCCTGTTTTATAATACCATATGCTAAGCATGAAGCGGGAGCAGAACAGGCCTTGAACTATATTGCCAATTTGAGTCTGTCACTCTTTGCTATAGGCATTGTTTGTTAGTTCATGTTCAATCAAATAAATATGACAATCATTAACTCAGCTATCATATTGGTTAGAGACAAAGTTTAATGAATCTTCAAAGTAGACTTCTATTTATAGTTATCTTTTTCCAACACAAACTTATTCAAATATTTTGTTCAATATAGTGAATTTTATAAAGAACTTATTCAGATGTTTACTTACATTATATCAAAGGATATATCATTATATTGGAATGGTTTCCTGCATTAGTAATGAGCCCACAGAGATAGATAATTACCAAAATTATAAAAAAAAAACTACTGTAGGGTGATATAGAGACTACTCCTGTCAACTTTATAAAAATGTTTTATAGGGATTTTAAGAACCTGGATTTATTTTCATTCACACTCATTCTAAGAGGTCTCTAATATGTTCGTTTAAAGAAAGATATGGGAAAATAGCATCTGACTCATGTCAAAATTTTCAATTGTTTCTTGAAAATGAATAATTTTTCCAAAAGGCATATTCTTTCTCAGCAAGGTTGTTATATCTTCATGTAAACACATCCAGGCAGATGTATAAACAAAATCACTAGAGTTTACCAAACAATCTGATCCTTGGCATTAATTCACCTGATATCTAAAACCAATATTTCTTCATTGTACCCGTACATATATTCCAGTTGTAGTGTTACATGCAAGGGTATGCTATTATCACTGATATTTTAAATATAATATAAATTATAAGTAATAAATATAAAGTGAAATGGAGCCACATGGGTTATTTTATTGGAACAATCCTGGATTATTCACAGTGTATACCTGAGAGGGCTATATTGCCAATAGAAAAACAAGGAAAGCACTTAATGTATAGGGATGGCAAGACAGCTGTGTAAACAGGCTAAGCTTCCTCAGTTGAATCATTGTGTTATTCTCCAGTGTAATTGCAGTGCATTAGTCATTTTCTCTTGGGAGAGGTTCTTTGGAGCAATCTACCACCTTTGACTCTAACAATCTTTTCACTTCTCCTGTGCATATCCCTGAGACTTGAGGGGAGAGGATTGATACAGATATCCCATTTATGGATGATATATAGATAAATTCACAGAGAGCAACCTCATGCAAAAGTCCTGTTCAGATTCAGATCAGACAAAAATCCCATCAAGGAGACATGAAAACAAAGTTCCAGCAATAACCAAGAAGGTATTTGAAATTGATACCTGCTGAAAGCAGGGGAAATAATTTTCCTCAATAAAATGTCACTTGCTATATCAACCATACTTCAAGACAGATTCAGGAGTACAGGGGTAGAAGGTCAACACTGAATAAACTTCATATTTTGTTTTGTTTTGCATGAATTTTTCAATTGTCCTCTTTTGGTTTCTTTTGGTTTTCTTTCTTTTTGAGACAGAGGGTGAGAAAGAACATGAAGTTGGATGTATAGGGAGGTAGGGGGCTCTGGGAGAAAGTAGAGAAAGAGAAAGGCACTCTGGGAAAACTGAAAAGACAGGTGTTATGAGTATGTTTCCCCACTGGCCTAGTCCCACAGCTGTGCCATCCCCAAATTACACACAGAGACACTATATCAGATGTAAAGCTGTTAGCCTGTTACTAGCATTTTTATTGGCTATCTCTGTCTTAAATATTAGCCTGTTTTTATTCATCTAAGTATTTTCATGTGGCTTCATCTTACCAGAGTGAGGGGGCCAGAGTTCTGCTCTCTCCGTCCTCCATGTTTGAATCTCCTCCCTACTTCTTCCTCTCTTCTCCTTGTCTCCTAGTCCCTCCTATCTTGGTTTCCTATGGACAACAGGGCTTTATTTATTAACCAATAAGAGAAACATATTTACAGAATGAAGTCTCCCATTATCTCCTCTTTTCTGTCTAAAATAAAAAGAAGGGTTTTTATCTTAACATAGTAAAATATATAACAAAACAGTTATCAAATAAGAACCACAGTTAACAATATTTAGTTCACTAACATTTAGCAAGATTTAAAGATAATACTCCATCATCTATCCTATCTTTGTGAGTCTAAAGTTTTATATTTAACTTATCTTCAATCCTAAGGAAAATTATAACCATAACTATTTGTCTTTAACTCCTTTAAAGACCACAGAAGGATAATATATAAACTTTAGAAATGACAGAGACATCTTACTACCTGGTCATTCACCTGAAGGTCTTTTGTAATGCTCCATCTTCAGCCTATAGGCCACAGTGTGTCTGGCAGACTCCTCATTAAAGCAGGAAATTTAAACTGGCTGTCACAGCTATGGGACCAGGCCGGTGGGAAAAACATACTCATAACAGACAGGTGCCTCATTTTTATTCATTACAAACATATCAGGTATGTATCTTCTGCAAATTAGTGTTTTTGATATAATAGGCCTTTTTCAGGTTTTCAATGCTAACTTACTCCAAGCTTGTATGTAATAGTCAAATGATTGAACTTGACCTTAGATGTCACATATTTTCAAAACAGTATGGATTATGATTTGCCATTTTTATATGTTCTGCATAAAATATACAGATAATTTGATGCTTTATAGGGAGGCATAGCATAGTCTAAGAAAATGCATAGTTTTTAAAATGTTGTTTCCATGTAACACAATGCTGACTGGTGTGAATAAAACAAAGCTCATTTTAGAAATACCTAATTCCATGTTCTCTGAGTCTTGTCTAGGATTTGGTTCTTGTCTTTAATGGATCTGAGGGCATAAGTGGTGAGAAAACTAGGGAAGATTCCAGAAGATAATGAACTTCCTAAGCATTGTATTTTCTTTCTCTTTTTCCCAATTATGACAGTATTCATGTTTATAAATAAAGCTGCTAATTGGTTAATAATTTTAGATATAGGGGTGATGAATAGTATCAACTCTGATTTTTTTTCATGTATGGAATGATTTCCATGAAAATAAATATTTGGATCCAAAATAACTTATTTTTATAATTTTATTTTAGGTGGGGATTATTCAAATAGTAATTACTCTCAGACTTGAAGTGTTTCATTTGTCACTTGGTTCTATTTCCTCTGTGCCTGGATTTCACATTTCTTTCCCCCACCATTATAATTGTAAACAACTTAGAAGCTTCCAACAGAAGGATCCACTGTAATAATGGATCCAAGAGCTCCCAAATCCTTCACACACTAGATACAAATATCTCAAGGTTTTCTACAGTGGAAGCTGATTCATAGCAATAAAAAGGGTAAAATGGGGGTTATCTATGAGGAAATAATGAAAAGAATTGCCCTTGAAAAAGGTCTAGGGTTGAGCAGAGAAGAAAAGAAGCAGCCAGAGAAAAACCTATAAAAGATATTTCTGAGAAAGGTCACTCTGATTGATGTAGGTTTTTCAGTTATGAATTCCTTTTTATGTGCTTAACTGTTAAATGTTAAATCTTCTATTGTCAAGCAGACTTGGATTTCACCATAGAACTGGGCACTAACCCTTTACATGATGGTCACTCTCTACATATGTATTTCATTTTGTATCATGTGATCTTTGCCCATGCTTTCTATTTTTCTTATTCTTGCCCTGATATAAGGGCAAATATCTGTCTGGAATGTCATTGTGTGAGTGTACATTGATATCCTCTTGTGTAAGTGCCTTAGGGACATTCTTTTCTGATGTATATTCCAGATGTCAGAGTTTACACCTGTTCCTGAGTGCAAAATGAATGCATTAAGCAACAAAAATAAAGTTTTATAAGACTAATTCAATTTTAAACTAAGGAGCTTAATGTAAATGGATATGTCAAACTGTAGAAATTTAAAACATTTCAAGTTGCTTTGTGGCACTCATTATTTCTAGAAGAATACAAATACAATATTTCAAGGGCAAGACTGAATTAAACATTGTATGTTTTAGTGGATAAATACAGTGGCTTAAGTAATGGTTTCCTGGTTGCCACAGATTTAATATTCTTCTCTTTGATAGGTCATTAAGTAGTTCATAGTTTAGTGAAAGAAAAATTACAAATTTAAGACATGCCAACCCCAACCCAAGTAGAACTGAATAACTGTGTATGTTGTTTATATTTAAGGCAACTAGTATGAATTTATTGCTAGTTTAAGCGTTACCGTAGAGACACCTAGATTATGATCTTCATTTTAACATTTGATACTTGGCAGCCATGTAAACATCTATTCGGCTGTTATTTCTCAGATTTTATGCACAAAGTATTACCTTTAAAAGATGTATTTATTTAATTTTGTGTATCTGTCTGTGTGTGGAGATTTTCACCTGAGTTCTATTGCCTGAGACACAAGAGACATCTGACCCCCTTGGAGGTGGAGTTTGAAGTAGTTATGAGCTATCTGACATGGTTGCTGATAATTGAACTCTGGTCCTCTGCAACAACATGCATACAGCTGCTAACCCATTTTTTTCAACCCCCATATAGTAATTGAAATCACAGTAATATAATATATACCCTCTGTTTTGAACTTCTCTTTATGAAGGTAGAATCTAAGCAGGATGATTATTGAATTTAAATTGGAGGCTAATGGGGTTGGAGAGATGGTTCATAAGTGAAGAACACTTGCTGTTCTTGAAGAGGTTCCTAGAACCCATACAATACACCCTCTTCTGAAATCGAAAGTCACAAGGCATACATGTGGTATGCCAGCATACATGCAGAAAAAGTGTTCATACACACATAAAATAAATAGATTAAAACAATTATGAATTAAATATTAATAGGTGTATTAATTCTGAGTAAGATTTTCTTACTGATTCTAAGTTGTTTTCTTTCTTGTTGTTTCTTTTTCTCATAAAAATTCAAAATAAAGATAGCAGTAGAAAGTTGGCAAAGTATAACTCTTAGAAGTTACTCCTACTGAGACACAAATACTTAGAAGAAAATAAACATAATTCTAGTAGCTCCATGGATGAAGGAACAAAGGGATTTGAGGTAATCCGTAACAAAAAGAGCAGTTAGGAAAGTGTTCTGACTTTATAAATGATTCAAACAATAATTATTTGGATTTTAAACTTTCTTTCTTTCTTTTTTTTTTTTTTTTGTCTTCTATGACTATCACACAGAGGGAGAAGAATTGAACAATGTTTGCAAAGAGATGAGGCTGTTTGAAAGCATGACTTTAGTAAATGAACATAAATTAACAGAGGAATTACTAAATTAAATTAAGGAATGTGTCAAATAATTTAATTAAATAATTAAATGAGACTCCATTTTCAGGAAGCCCACTTAGGGAAAGGAAGTATTTTGCCAAAAAATAATGGGGGGGATTAATCCAATTATCATATTAATACAAAACTATTTTAAAAATTTAAATAAATATCCATTTGTAGCATTTAAATTTTTGTAGTTAAGGCCTAAGACTTTTTGCTTAAAATATTTCTTATTTATTGTGAGGGTTGACAATATTCCACAATTTCAGTTAGAGTTGTAATCTGAATTTTTATTTGTTTGAAATGACCTAATCTATATTTTTAAAAGTTTGTGATAGATTACCATTATTGTATTAAAGCTTCTTGAAATAGAAAATTGAATATCTGATCCATAGTCAAATCAGCTACTACAATAATTGGATTTAAGTAAGAAATAATAGCAATGAGAATATTTAAAAGAAGGATAGGATTTAATTTGTTGATTTACTTTATTGTGTAATCATCTTGTAAATTCAATAAGTGTGAACTATCATCTGGAGTTTATGGCTGTTAGAAATTTCATCCTTTGAAAGATTTAGGGGCTATGCTTGTATGAGTCTACAATATACACATACATATACATATACATTCACGCATATGTGAATAACATCTGTGCTCTATTTTTCACTTGTGAAACAACTGGATTAACTATTAACAATTATATTGACTACTGTTTTCCATCCTACTGGGTTATACCTGTCAAGGACTCTTATCTATACATTCATGTTAGATGCCTTTCTAAGCTATTAGGAAATTTTAATAGAAGACATTTTTCACATTTATTCCTTTGTTCATTTTCTTAACTATAATAAAGTCCCTAATTATCACCATATGTAGACGACTTATGAATAAGATAGCATATGGAAATGGATTTTAAAACTTATTTTGAAACTGATTAGGTATTTGATACTATTGTCTATTGACTAGTATTTTAAATCCAAGGTGTGATCTTCTAAAAATTCTGAATAACATAGTGAAAACATATGATTTTAAAATACCCTAATGTCTCCATAGTAACAGTGTTGATGCCATCATGTTTTGACTGTAAAGCATCTAAAAATAAACCCAATTTCATTAGTAGAAGAAGTCAGAACTTATGGATATAACAGTGAGAAAAAACATGTCACCAAATCAACAACAAAAGACTACAGACCTTCGGATTCATGAGGCTGCTGTTGCAATTGAGAAAATTTAGAATGATTAAGAAGAGGGAAGATGATGCATATGTTTTTAAGTGTTGACATTACAAGTTTCCTCCAATTTATCTTCTTAAAATACCATTTATTATCTCACAGTTTTATGGAGGAGAAATCTGGGTTGGTTCAGCTATTCCCTGAGCTCAGGGTCTCATGAGACTAAAATCAAGGCTGCTCTTTAATTTTGAAAGAGACTTTCTTCCAGGCTCTTCTAGGTTGTTGGCAGATTCCTGTTCCTTGCAGTCATAGGACTGCAGCCTCTGTTTGTTGCTTTAGAGGTGACTTTTAGTCTAAGATCAGACAGCACACCATTCATCTCACAAAGCCCATTCCATCTTCTAATCAAGAACCAAAGGCCAAGTTCTTTACACATTTTGATTTTTTCTTAATTTATCTTGTGTTACCTTTGGAGAAAGTTGTTTGCCCTTTTGAAACCCATGTAATTAGTTAAAGCCTTCTAGAATAATCTACCTATGTTAACATGAATGGTTTCATTTAACATAATTAAGGATTAAAATGTTACTACATTCAAATCTCCAAGGTACAGGCTGTTGGCATATTGGGAACCATTTCATAGAACAGTATTAGATTAACACAGTTGTAAGTATATGTCACACATAGTAGGAAAAATCTAATAATGTATTTTTCTTTAAGACAACATTTTAGCTTTAAATGCTTGCAAGCTAGGTAAAACTGCTCAAATTTAGAGTTAATAAAAACACTGAATAAATATGAAGAAAATCTACATTGTTATATTTTCATATGTATAAATGCAAAAAATTTAATGGCAATTGAAATTATGCTCTCTACCCATGTATATAGGTTTTCCTATCAGCAGCATAACATTGTGTCACTTAAGTTAATAGTTTATGTCTTTCATACCTCTTATTAGGTTTTTCTTTTGTCTGTATAAACTGACATTAGTAGGTTGGCAGATTCTTCACCTTGGACACATGAATTTTAAAGAACTCAAACTATTCATGATCTTCTTAGTTCCAATCTTTAATCCAAACTTCCTGAATCATCGTATTTTTATTTTATATGTGAAATTATTGATTGTATTTAATATATGGTGTAACTAGGACTTCATTCAGAGACACCCCTAACACATGCCTGGCCTCAGTAGCTTTCCTTAACATGTTTCTTCTCTCATTGACTCCAAAGCTTTATGGCCAAAGCTACCAAGTTCTGCTGCTTGCTGGATTTGGAAATGGCCCCATTGTTCAATTAAATCCTCATCAGTTTTCTGTTTTTCATGGCTTCCTATACTGCCTAAGCTTGGCTGTTGTGAAACTTGATCTGTAGACCAGTATGGACTCAAACTCAGAGATCAGCCTGTCTCTGCCATGAATGCTGAGATTAAAGGTGTGCACCACCACACTTGGCTCTAAGATTTTCTTTCACAGGTGGGATCTTGCCTGAGGTCACCACTCCCTTCAATTTCTTAATCTCTTTGAACACAAGACTTAACTCCATTCCACCTCCAGGTGCTCCTTTTCTCCTCAAATGATACATCTTATATTTTTTCCTTGTTCATCTTGCTTCAATGCATTATAAATCTTCATTAGAGTTACCACTATTAACACATAGCAGATTTTTTTCTGCCAACAGAATTAATCCAAAACTCTTCACTAGCATCTAGCATACTTTTTGGGAAAGGGAATAAAGCAGCTACATTCTTCATCAAAATATTACAAGAATGGTCTCCAGGCTACATACTAATACCATTCCTGCTGAAAACTCTTGATCCAGGCACTCACAATTCAATTCAAATCACACTTAGCACCACTGTCTTCCATGTTCCAACTAAGTTGGCCCATTAAGCAGCACTTAAAGCATTCAACTGCTTTTCTAATCCACAGTCCTTCAAACATAGAAAAGCATGGCCAGACGTATCACAGCAATACCCAAGTCCCTCATACCAATGTTTGTCATAGGGTTTCTGTTACTGTGATGTGACAACATGACCATGGGAACTCTTACAAAGGAAAACATTTAATTGGGTGGCTTACTGTACAGATGTTCAACCCATTATCATCATAGTGAAATATGGCATCACCCAAGCAGACATGGAATTGAAGAAGAAGCTGAGTCATATATCTTGATCCATAGGTAACAGGAGGTAAATTCAGACACTGGGAAATACCTTGAGCTTAGGAGACCTCAAAACTGACCACCACAGTGATACATTTCTTCCAACTAGACCACACCTACTTCAACAAGTCTACATCTCCCATTTATGCCACTCCCTTTGGGGGGCATTTTCTTTCAAACCATCACATCTTCAATTCCTTAAAATAACAGGACAATGCACTTGACTACATTCTTGATTTCTATGTATATCATTACAAAGTTAGATAAATATATCATAGATCATCCAAGTAAAAATATTGTTATTGTTCACTTAATCCTTCAAATGACACATGTAGCTATAGCTCTGTTTAAAACCCTGTGTCTTTTTTTTTCTCTTATTTTACATATCTATCCCAGTCCCCTCTCCCTCCTCTCCTCCTATGCCACTCCCTGAACCCCCTTCACATTCCTCATCCACTCTCCAAGTGAGTGATCATCAAAATCTGTCAAGTCATATGGGGTAGGACCTAGGCCCTCCCCCTTGTCTCTAAGCTAAGGGAGTATCCCTCCATGGGAAATGTGCTCCCTCCCTAAGTCCTTTCCTTCACCAGGGATACATTCTGATTCCACTGTCAGAGGTCCCATAGACTGCCCATGCCTTCTTACTGAGATCCATGTTCAGGGGGTCTGGGTCGGTCCTATGCTGTTTTCCCAGCTATCAGTCTGTGGTCCATAAGCTTCCTGCTTGTTCAAGTCTGCTGTCTCTGTGGGTTTCTACATCCAGGTCTTGACCCCCTTTGCTCATCACCTTTCCCTATTTGCAACTGGATTCCAGGAGTTTGGCTCAGTGTTTAGCTGTGGGTGTCTGCTTCTGTTTCCATCAGCTACTGGATGAAGGGTCTAGGATGACATATAAGGTAGTTATCAATCTCATTATCAGAGAAGGGCATTTAAGGTAGATTCTCCACTATTGTTCAGATTGTTAGTTGGGGTCCTCCCTGTAGGTCTCTGAATATTTCCCTAGATACAGTTTTCTCTTCAAAACTATAATGGTTCCCTATATGATGGTATTTCTTTTCTTGCTCTCCACTATCCCCCCCCCAGACTCAATATTCCTGCTCCCTCGTGTGCTCTTCTCCCCTCCTTTTCTCCTCTTCTCTTTCTCCTAACTCCCTGTCCACTCACTGCCCTCACTGCTCCCAATATGCTCATGAGATCTTGCCCCTTCTTTGGGGGAATATGTATGCCTCTCTTAGGGTCCTCTTTGTGTCCTAAATTCTCTGGCATTGTGAATTGTAGGCTGGTGATGTTTTGTTTTACGTCTAAAATCCATATATGAATGAGTACATATTATGTTCATCTTTTTGTGACTAGGTTACATCACTCAGGATGGTTTCTTACAGTTCCATCCATTTGCCTGGGAATTTCATAATTCTGTTTTTTTTCCCCTCTGAGTAGTACTCCATTGTATAAATGTACTACATTTTCTTTACCCATTCTGCAGTTGTGGGGCATCTAGGTTGTTTCCAGGTTCTAACTATTATAAATAATGCAGCTATGAACATAGTTGACCAGATGTCATTCTGGTCATGGATGTGCATCTTTTGGGAATGCTTAAGAGTGGAATTACTGAATCTTGTGGTAGACTGATTCCTATTTTTCTGAGGATCTACTATAATGATCTCCAAAATAGCCTTATAAGTTTCCTCTCTTACCAGCAGTGGAGGAGAGTTTTCCTTTCTCCATATCCTGTCCACCATAAACTGTCATAGGTGTTTTTGATTTTAGCCATTCTGATAAGAATAAGATGGTATCTCCGAGTTGCCTTGATTTGTGTTTCCCTGATGGCTAAGGATGTTGAGAACTTTCTTAAATGTGTTTCAGCCATTTTTGATTCCTCTATTGAGAATTCTCTACTCAGTTCAGTACCCCACTTTTTAATTGGATTATTTGGTGTTTTGGTGACTAGTTTCTTGAGTTCTTTGTATATTTTGGGGATCAACCCACTGTCAGCTGTGTGGTTGGTGAAGATATTTTCTTACTCTGTGGGCTACCATTTTGTATTGTTGACTGTGTCATTTGACTCTCTGTTTCAGGAGGTCTCATTTATTAACTGTCAAATTCAGTGTCTATGCTACTGCTGTTATGTTCAGGAAGCAGTCTCCTGTACCAATTCATTCAGGGTACCTTCTACTTTCTCTAAGAGGTTCAATGTGGCTGAGGTCTTAGATCCATTTATCCTTAAGTTTTGTGAATGGCTCTAGAAATGGATAAATCTATAGTCTTTTACACACCAGCATCCAGTTATGCCAATACCAATTGTAGAAGATGTTTTCATCCTTCCATTGTATACTTTTATCTCTTTTGTAAAAATCAGGTGTTCATAATATGTGTGGGTTAATATTAGGATTTTCAATTCATTCCATTGGTCTATCTGTCTATTTTTGTGCCAATACCAAGCTCTACCACCAAGCACTGAAGTTCTATAGCAGAGCTGGAAGTCAAGGATGGTGATGCCTCCAGAATTTCCTTTATTGTACAGAGTTGTTTTGGCTACACTGGGCCTTTTGTTTTTCCATATAAAATTGATTATTGTTCTTTCAAGGTCTGTGAAGAATTACGCTGGGATTTTGATGGGGATTGCATTGAATCTGAAGATTGCTTTTTGCAAGATTGACATTTTTACTATGTGTATCCTACCTATCCAAGAGCATGGGAGATCTTCCCATTTTCTGGGATCTTCTTTAATTTCTTTCTTGAAATATGCAAAGCTCTTTCACTTGTTTGGTTAGTGTTACCCCAAGATATTGTATGTTGTTTGTTACTATTGTAAAGGGTGATGTTTCTCTGATTTCTTTCTAAGACTTTTATCATCTGTATATGGTATGCTTACTGATTTTTTTTGAGTTAATCTTGTATCTTCCCACTTTTCTGAAGATGTTTATCAGCTGTAGGAGTTCCTTGCTAGAGTTTTTTGGATCATATATATATACACTATCATATCATCTGCAAATAATGAAAGATTGACTACTTCCAGTTTGTATCCCCTTGATCTCCTTTTGTTGTCTTATTGCTCTAGCTAGATGTCAAGTACAATATTAATGAGACATGGAGAGAGTACACAGCCTTGTCTTGTTCCTGATTTTAGAGGAATTACATTAAGTTTCCCTCCATTTAGTTTGATGTTGGTTTACTGTGTATTGCTTTTATTATGTTTAGATATGTTCCTGTTACCCCTGTTCTCTACAAGACCATTATCATGAAGAGGTGTTGGCTTTTTTTTAGCATCTAGTGAGATGATCATATGGTTTTTCTTTGTCAGTTTGTTTATATGGTGGATTACATTGATATATATTTGTATGTTGAACCATCACTTTATTTCTGGGATAAAGCCTACTTGGTCATGGTGGATGAGTTCTGCAATGTCTTCTTGGACTCAATTTGCCAGTATTTTATTGAATAATTTTGCAACAATGTTCATGAGGGATATTGGTCTGTAGTTCTCTTTCTTAGTTGTGTTTTTTTTGTGGCTTGGGTACCAAGGTAATTGTAGCTTCGTAAAGAGTTTGGAAATGACCATTCTGCTTCTATTGTGTGGAACAATTTGAGGAGTATTGGTATTAGCTGTTCTTAGAATTTCTGGTAGAATTCTGCATTGAAGGCATCTGGCCCTTGGCTTTTTTTTTTTGCAGGGGGGGCATTTGATAACTGCTTCTCTTTTATTAGGGGTTATAGGTTTATTTAAATTGCTTCTCTGTTCTTGATATGTATACTGAAAATTTCCTCTGAATTTTCACATTTTTTTTTTGAGTATAGGTTTTCAAAGTATGACCTGAAGATTCTGTGGATATCCTCAGTGTCCGCTGTTATGTCCCCCTTTTCATTTCTGATTTTTCTAATTTACATGTTCTTTCTCTACTTTTTGTTAGTTTGGGTAAAGGTTTGTCTATGTTGTTGATTTTCCCGAAGAACAAACATTGATTCTTTGTACTTTTTCCTAGTTTCTACTTTATTGATTTCAACTCTCAAATTAATTATTTCCTGGCATATACTGTCTTGGGTAAGTTTGCTTCTTTTTGTTCTAGGGCTTCCATTTGTCCTGTTAATTCCTTAATGTGACTATGTTCCATATTCTTCATATGGGCACTTAATTCAATGAATTTTCCTCTCAACACTGCTTTCAAAGTGTCCCATAAATTTGGGTAAGTTGTGTCTTCATTCTCATTGAATTCTAAAACATCTTTAATTTCTTTATTTCTTCCTTGACCCAGGAATGGTCCAATGTGCATTGTTCAGTTTCCATGAACTTGTAGGGTTTCTGCAATTTGTGTTGTTGTTGAATTCCAACTTTAAAGCATGGTGGTCTGATAAGATACAATGAGCTATTCCAAGATTTGCAATGTTGCCTTGTATGTGGTCAGTTTTTTAGAAGGTTCCATGAGGATCAGAGAAGAAGGTATATTCTTTTCTTTTTGGATGTAATGTTCTATACATGTCTGTTAAACCCAATTGGAAAATAACCTTGTTAGTTCTTTTGTTTCTTTATTAAGTTTCTGTCTGGTGGTCTTACCTAGTGGTGAGTGTGGAGTGTTTAAATATTTCACTATGAGTGTGAGGTTTTTATGTGTGATTTGAGTTTTAGTAATGTCTCTTTTACGAATGTGGGTTGCTTTGTATTTGGGGCCTAGATGTTCAGTATTGAAACTTTGTCCTGATGGATTTTTCCTGCGGCGAATAGGAAATGACCTTTTTCATCTCTTTTGATTGATTTTGGTTTTAAGTCTAATTTGTTAGATATTAGGATAGCCATACCTGCTTGCTTCTTGGGTCCATTTGATTAGAAGATCTTTTCCCAACCCTTTACTCTGAAGTTGTGTCTGTCTTTGGAGCTGAGATGTGCTTCTTGTATGAGTCACAGTCCACCCTAAGTTTCTTTTTCTTACTGAAAATATTTCATTAATTTAAAAGTTGTGATACTCCCTTAACCTAGATGCAGGAGGGAGGGCATAGTGCCTACTCAAAATGACTTGACAGATTTTGTTCATCTCTCCTGGAAGACATCACGCTCCCTGTGGAGTTCTAGGGGTGGGTTGGATGAGATGGTGGTTGGGTGAATAGAGGGAAGGAAGGTGGGAGGGAACTGGGATCGCTATGTAAAATAAGAAAAAAATGAACTATAGAGTTGAATAAATATAAACCTTTAAAAATTAAAAGAAAGTTGTGATAATAAAAGCTTGTTATTTACTTGTATTAACCTGTTTTTTAAGCATTAATAATAACTTATATGTTGGAAACTTGGAGAACACATCACAGTAGAAGTATTAGTTACTGAGACAGATGATGACAAATACAATCACAAATACAAATTGTGATCTTTATTGTTATACATTTAAAATCTATTTTCTGTTTCAATATATGAGAATTGCCTAATATATATTTATCTGGTATACTAATAGATACTTACCTGTCCCCAGTTTATCCTGCTATAGTTTATTATTCATAGAGAAATTGTTTTAAAAGTGTAAATTACATTATTTTGCATCATCTTTGGCCAGAATTATCAAACTTTTAAATTCACAGCTGAAATGAAATATAAAATATATGTGGCTAACATTCTTTTAAACCAATTTTTGTTTAGTCTTACTTGCTTTGGCTTTATCTCTCACCAACTTCTGAAATTCTTTCTACCCATACCTGCCACATTCTATCCGTACTTGTCCTTCCTCTATTTCTGGCCATTCTATATTTGTTCTAAATGGATTACATGCAAATTGTGACATCTCTCTTATATACAAGACTGCCACCTGCTCACACTCTATAACCCATTACAGTATCATAACTTGACACTACGTAGAATTACAGTATATTGTCATTCTGTTCTGCAAATAATGACTCACTTAAAAGCATATGACATGTCTACTGTATTTTCTGGAACTTTCTCTACAAAATACATAATATATGCTGGGCAAAATGTTTTAAAATCAATTCATTGAATGGATGATTTAAACTATTACTGTTAATTAAAGATTTTCATTTTGCTTCAGATCAAACCCAAAATTTGCAAGAGAGCTTTGCCTCATGCAGCTAACTAATGCAAATCACTTAAAATGTATGCATGTGTTCAGTTCTGTAGGATGATATGAAAATTCATGTTAGTGTAACAGAAAAATATTATGTTATTAAAAATCAAAATAAAACAGCAAGTCTTCTCTCTCATGAAGGCTATGTTCTCAGTGAGAAATGTTTCCCTGTGCAGCTTTGTTCAGCTGGCCAATGTTGTATGGTATGATGAAAATTTTTAAAAATGGAACAAATAGATACTTTTGAGAAAATGTTACAAGTATTTATTTTATGAAAAGGTCAATCAAGAGAATTAGTATGCTCTGATGGATTAATTATTGTACATAATAAAGTGAAGATGTATCTTTGGCCTCTTGCAGCTTGCAGTGAAGGAAGAAGTATATGAGTAGAAGGAGAAAAATCTAAATAGCTGTGATGCTATTCATTTATCATTTGTTTATTCATATGAAATACCACAAAATAATTACCACCTATGACTCTAAAGCTTAGTTGTGTCTCACATTTAAACTCTTTGTTCAAATGAATCTTGGAGGGAAATCAAAGCATCTTTGTTTAGCATGATATAGATGAATACACAATGCTAGGCATCACAAACAAGCTGCCAGATGACTTACCTGTGTATCCCATCCAATAGCTATGAGGGAGTTAGAAACCACGGGGCTTTGAGTACTGCTTTTCATAACACCTGGATACTACATGTAGCTGTTAGGACTTGAGGTTCAGGCTTTGATAAAAAATAATATGGGAAAATGAGTATGCAATTTCATCACAATCCAGGTATATAAGGCCATGTTGACAGGTACCTATGTTACATGAATAAATATAGTCTGCAAACTATTTGTACATGAAACTTCATTAGAATTTTTGGACCAAGTTCAGATATTTATTTAGAAGCATATTTGAACTGGGACATGTTGCACGATCTTCTGACATAATGTCTCGAAAATTGGCTACTCTTTCTCTGTTTTCTTTTGAAATATATTAGTTTCAAAGATGGTTGCCTTTATCTGATATCATAATTATACAAAAAGAATATTAAATTCATAAATCACATTACTCACTTGAAGAAAACTCAAATGAAAGAGAAGACTGGTTGCTGTGGCCAGCTGGTGAGTGTGGCCATATCTGCCTTTTATTCTCCGTACTCTGTTGTTATCAATTATCTGTCATGGGCCACAGTAGAGGCATCTACTGAAATGAAGAAAGCCTTGAGTAGAACTGAGGGTAAATGCTACATTATATTCAATGTAATCTGTCTGCACAGAGAAATGACATTATATTTAGAGTCTTGATGCTTGAACAGGAAACTAAGCACTAAATCAGTCTGTGCCAGTTGATGTTTTGTGAACCACTCTCAAAGCAATGGCTCTGGAAAAGGTCCAAATGGGAATCCAATTCAATATGATTGTGTATTCCAAGGAGTTTGTGAATTAACCAGAAGTGTCACAAATATGACTTGAGGGCACAATGTTCTGAGAA
Source organism: Phodopus roborovskii (assembly GCF_943737965.1). Classification (NCBI taxonomy): domain Eukaryota; kingdom Metazoa; phylum Chordata; class Mammalia; order Rodentia; family Cricetidae; genus Phodopus; species Phodopus roborovskii. Next base: position 28,779,028 of record NW_026125295.1, on the reverse strand, counting down.
GAAAAGGCTACATAGTTCACATCAAAGAAGAGATGGTTTTAACTAGTGGGGGCAGATTATAGCATGGGTTGTCTGATAAATAAAAAAACAAAAATATTATAGCTGAAAGGAATAGGGCACTATTTACTTTCTGAGCTTGAAGACTCATTGTGCTTTAATTTCAGCTAAAATTGTTTCATTCTTTATTATGCTCAATTTTTACTACTGCTATCACAGCTTGCTACTTTGTGCTTGTTGTCTTTGTAGGGCTCTTCAGCCCTTTCCATTTATTATAAATTAAAGCAAGGCATTTATTAACAGGTGAAAAATACATCAATATTACCCACCTGTTCACAGTTGCTTTATTTGCAATGTGGGCATTTTCTCAGTGACACCAAAATATGCTATTTATTTAGCTCAAAACTTTTCACTTATAATACCTTACTCTGAGGCAAAACTATGCAAACTTTTACTTTAAACAGTTTTTATCACAACATTTCATTCTAAGGTGGAAAACTACTTATAATTATATATTTTAGGAAATTTTAGTTATTAATTGAATTTGTTTTGACAATTTCTTTTGTTCGTTATTATTATAATTTCTCAACAGACACTCTTTCTTATGTCCTAACACCTCTGAATCTTTCCCCCACAAATTTGTTTCCTACATTCATGTCTTTGGTATTGTTTTCTGACCCACTGAGATTAACTGTGTAACTGTGAGTTTGGAACTATGTATTGGACCCTGGTGGGCTCACCAGTGGCACACAACAGAAGACAGTGAGGTTTCTTTCTCCCAGGATATAAATGTAGTCAAGAGTTCAGGTGGGGGTATCTGGGCATCGAGAGTCTTTCCCTTGTCCAAAACTGACTGCTGACAGACAACAGCTGTGAAATTCTGAGTGCAAATGTGGTGTCATGTTGAAAGACGGCCTTTCTTCCCATCTGCTGACTCTAACATTCTTTCTGCCTTTACTGTGATGTTCACTGAGCCTTAGATGATATGGTATTAATGTCTTATACAGGATGTGGCATTAAATTATAACTTATTCTCAGCACTTTGAAATGCTTACCTTCTTAACACCTTTGTTAAACATGAGTAAGTCCAATAAGAAATAAATATGTTTGTGTATGCATATACTTGTGTGTGTGTGTGTGTGTGTGTGTGTGTGTGTGTGTTTGTGTGTCACAGAAGTCATCCTTTCCTTTAAAATGTTTTCATTACATATGGCTTAAAAATCTAGTCCTGATATTAAAAATGAAAATAGGAAACCAGGTTAACTTGTTTCCTTTTAAATTTATACATAAGACTCCTCATAAAACTGAAATCTGTGCTTTTTTTTTCTACTAGACCAAACATATTGAACTGATTAAGCTGTTGGAACACAAGTTCTTTAGCCATCAACCTTCCAAATTTCTCTTCATGCAACACAGAACTATACCATGGGTCTTTGCCCAGGCCAGCAGGGTAGCAACAAGGGCCTGAACCTCAAAAGACCTGAAATGGGAGACAGCAGACATGAGAAAACTGACAGCAAGACAGGATTTCTGATCAAGCTGCAAAATTTTATCTTTCTCAACCATGTTATATTGGGTTAGGGTGGGAAGCTAGGTAAGGAGGAGGTCATTGCCTGGTTAAGGGACCACAGGATGTTCTTAGGCACAGGTCACTGAAGGTGAGCAGGATATTGGCTAAGAGAAAATGCAGGTAGAGATAAGCAGGTTGTTAGCAAGGTGAAAGGGTTGAAGGAGTTGCTAAATACCCTAACTACATAAGGAGGGGTTACCAAGTAAATTGATTACATTGCTGTAAGCCCTAAATTTTACTTGTCAGGGAGTTGGGGAGGGAGAAAATGTTGGTTGAGATTGAAGGTAGCAATCTACTAACTCAATGGGCTATTCTAAAAAAAGGCTGGCAATCTCTAAGGCTTATTCCATGATCACTCCCGACAGGTCTTGAGCAAAACTCAAGTCTCAATAAGTTTAAAGAAATTGACATGGAAACAGCAAGCTTTTTTATTTAAATACCATCTTCATCTCCTTTCCGGATTCTGTGGCTTACCTAAGATAGAGAATCAATTCCCTCTTTATTACAAAAACAAACTAAGGAGGCCATGTTTGGTTCAGGGCTCCTCTAGAGGCTTTTCACATGAACTAAAGCACAATTAAAAGTATTTAGAGGATAAGGAAAAGCAAGTTTATTGGATATTTATTGTCTTCTAATGCTGTTGACATCTAAGCACTATAAATTTTATAAAATATGTTATGCTTGTCTAGTCATAGGAGGTGGACCTTGACTGCCCCATAATTTGCTAAAGGCAGGCAGTGCTGTCAGCACAACTTCAGCTTGCTCACCATCTGCAGTATCCACTTGACTCAAATGAGAAAAACTTTCTTTGTTACTTAAACTTCAGAAATTCAGCATGTTTTACATCAGGGCTTATTCACTTCACCGAGACTAAGGTGTCCTGCTTTCCTGTAGCTAGAGACTACAATATGGGCTCAAGAGGAATTTTTTTTTCCACTGTTGAAACTCCTGATGTCAGTAGGCCAATATCTCACAAGATGCCACACATTAGTATGAGCCTAGTAATGGGGATGTCTTTTGTACACATGTTTCTCTTATTGGTTGATGAAAAGTTGGTCAATAGGGAAGCAAGATAGGTGGGACTAGGAGAGGAGGAGGATTCTGGGACAGGTAGGCAGAGTCAGTTACCATGTAGGCTGCTGGAGGAGTAACACAATGCTGGACATAATCTGGTAGCCCTAGCCAGTGGCCAACAGTTTCATTACTAATATAACATCTATATGTCCTTTTGGGGATGAGATGGTTCTGAGACCAGGCTGTTTGGAAAGAATGCTGGTAACAGTCTGAATCCCTCTAGGGATTCCTTCAGTAGATTAATAAGAAGCCAATTTATCCTTCATATCTCCTTCTCCCCCATCTGAATTAGGATGATTCAGAGACATTACGTTTACCTGGAGGTCATCTACATGGAGGTGAGAAAAGCTTAAATGATTCCAAAATCATTTAAGAAAATCTCCTCTTCACCAGTAGACTCCCAGCCTTCATCTCCATAGGAGTGAATGGGGTGTTGTTTCCACAGTTTCATCTACACATGCTTCAGTAGTGTATTGTTTGAGGCCTGGTTTTGATTTCTTTTAACCAGTTTCATACAGCATGTATAATACCTATCTAAAATATGGAATCATTAGCACCCATAGCTTAAATTCTGATGCTCTAGATGAGATTAAGAAACAGCCAGGTTCTCATTCTAGTATCATTGTGCTGACTTTGCTACATTCAAAGTTACAATGTAACAATTTAACCAAATTTAAATTCCAGGTCTATGGCCCATAAACAGATAAGTTTAAAGTCCTCTAGTTCAATCTACTCAATGCATTTAGATAACCAATTGCATAAATCTTTCACCAAGAATATATTTACACATTGCTTATGTAATGAATCCTTCCACCTTTTATTCTACCTAATATCTAACCAGTTTTTATTTCCTTTCTTCCTTTCTTAACTTTTCTCCTTCCTTCTTTCTTTCTTTCTTCCTTCCTTCCTTTATTTCTTTCTTTTCTTTCTTCCTTTCATAAATAGGATATGGAATTCTCTTTCTCTTTTATTTTTTTCTCTCTTTTAAATTAAAAGTAGATTCTTCTTTCATACAATACATCATAACCAAAGTTTCCTCTCCCTTCACTCCTCCTGTCCACCAGGTCTATACCCCTCCATTTCCTCTTTAGAAAAGAGCAAGCCTCCAAGAGACAGACAAGCAGGACAATGAGACAAGGCAAAAGCTCACTGGTGCTGGACAAGGCAACCCAATAGGAGGAAAAGAGCCCCAAGTGCAGCCAAAAAATGTCAAAGATACACCTGCTTCCACTATTAGGAGTTCCACAAAAACACCAAGCTAATAACCCCATAGCATATATACAGGACTGGTGCAGACAGGTGCAGACCCTGTGTTTGCACTTTCAGTCTCTGAGAGCCCTGCTTAGTTGATTTAGTGGGCCATGATCTCCTGTTGACCTCCATTCTCTCTGACTCCTACTATCTTTCCTCCTCCTCTTCCTTAAGGTTTCCCCCATCTCTGTGTGGAGGGACCCAATGGAGATCTCCAATTTAAAATCTCTCTCTCTCTCTCCATATCATGCATGTCTGGCTGTAGGTCTCTGTATCAGCTCCCATCTTCTGCTGGAGGAAGCCTCTCTGATAATGATTGGACAAGGCACCAATCTATGAGTACAAAAGTACATCATTAGAAATAATTTCATTTGCTTATTTATTTTTGCCAGTTGTATTTTATTCTATCGTAGGTTGCTGGGATATCTATTCCCCATTCCTGGCTATCCAACGAGGTGTAGCACATGGCCTTCCTCTTGTGGAATGGGTCTCAAGGTAAACCAAACATAGGTTTGACACTCCCACAAGTTCTACATTACCATTGTTCCCACATATCTTGCATACAGGATAGATGATGTGTCAAGGGTTTTGTAGCTGGATTGATGTTCACATTTCTCTTTCTGGGGTTTGCATAGCATTTCCTCATGCCAAAGAGACTAGAGCAGGGGAGCTGTGTGACTGTTGTCTTCATCAATGTGGCCCTCTGTTAGTTTTCATATGGTGACCTTCTGTCTTAGCACAAGCCTGGGTTATTTAGGGATCTCCATGAGATCTCTTTGGCCAATAACTCAACCAAATACAATCCCACCACTGGAAGACTTGCTTTACTTTAAAAGATGGCCAGTTCAGGTTCTGTATAGATTCTCTGTAGATTAATAGAGTCCAGGGAGTTTCCACAACCATTCCCCATGCTCTTCAATTTTAGTTGTTTCTCCTTACAGTCTCTCAATCTCTGCTCCCCAGCACACCTAATCCTTCATAGTCTCATCCTCACCTACCCCTAATTAACCTGCAAGATCTAATCTATTTCTCCTTCCCAGGGAGGTCCTTACATCCCCATTAGAGTCCTCCTCTTTACTTAACCTTTCTCTATAAGTGAGCACAGAATTTGTGACCTTTATTCAGAAATACAAGGGTATTTTATTTTCTGTGTGTGACATAGTTACTGTTTATAGATTTGGCCAGAATTTTGATATTTGTATTTAAAGTGGAATTCCAGTGCAGAAATTTAAAAATGAGAACAAGAAAATAATTTATAGGTATATTATTGAATGTTACTATCCACAGTTTTCTTCTCTAGATAACTTTATGTGTTCTCCAATCTATTTTCTATGTGGCTTCCCAGCCAATCTTTATTTTAAAAAAAAATCATTGTTTTTATACTTATGAAGTCTAACTCATGGATCCATGCAGTAAAATGGTGGACATCAGAGAGTCTGTGTGCTGTGGGGTTCAGGAGAGGCTTGCTAAAAAATACAAAATTTTAGCAGAAAGGGAGAATAAGTTCAGGATAGCCGCAATAAAACAAGATGGTGATTATAAATAACAATTATTTCATGCTTGACAGCTGAAAGTTTATTTTATGTTTGTGAAATACACAAAATAACATAATATATGTTAATTAGCTTGACTGGGCCACTTCACAATGTGTACATTGATATTTCAAATATCATATTACATGCTACAGATAGTCACATTTTTTTTCTGTTCTGTGATTTAGTTTTAATTTTTTTAGGAATAATCTACAAGTAGAAAATTCAGTAGAGATATTTAGATAGTCTGCTGGTGAGAGATATTATTTACCATAAATGTGTTGCATGCATTTGTGTGTGTGTATGCATGTGCAGGTATATGTCTTGCATGTACTTGAGTAAGTCCTTGTGTGGGTGTTTTATTTAATTTTTCATACAGTATATTGCCATCATGTTTTCTTCCTACCCCAACTCCTCCCAGTTCCTCTCCAGGTCTCCATCCACTTAATTTCAACTTCATGTTCTTTCTTGCTTTCCAAAACAAAGACACAAACAAACAAACAAACAAACAAACAAAAATAAACCAAATCAAAAAAAACAAAATCACAGACGTACCAAAAAAAAAAAAAAAAAAAAAAAAAAAAGAACTGCTCACAGCAATAACAAAAATAAAATCCTTGGAGTCCATTTTGCATTGGCTAACTTCTTTTGGGCCTGGGGTCTGCCCTAGGGTATATGGTTGATATGCCCAGTGATATTTATTGGGGAAAACTGACTTTTCTGAGAAGGTATCAATTGCAATAAAAATTCACGTTAGAAAAATATATTGAGTAATTGGCTAACCTCACTAGTCTAGTTTGGTAGATGTGATGTGTATAGTTTGACAAAAGAAGGCTGGGGTAAGAAACCTTAGATTGGTAGCATATCAGAGATACTTTGAATGCCAAAGAAGAGTGACTGGTAGTGTATGTGGAGATTTAGGTTTAGTTTATTTTCATAGGGAAAATGAGATGGCCAGATCTATTAAGGACAGAATGGAAGAGACTACTAAGCAAATTACTAAAGTGGTTAAGGAAGAGCAAGAGGGCATGGTGGAGTGCTGATGCAGAATAGAATGAAGACTGCATTGCAGAGACAGTGAAGGGCAGAATGGAAAAAAAGAGGGGACTGCTTTAATGTGACAACACACACTTCATTCTTTGAGTATGCAGATAGAATCTCTTTCTACTTACTACCAAGGATGTCAATTTAGTAGAACATTAAGTCTCACCACTTATATCTTATGAGTTATGGGAGTAAAGAAACATATATGGAAGCAGAAAATCTCATGAGTCTTTTGGTGTGGTATTGTGAATTCCTACAGAATGAGAATTTCCTCTTTGTTTAACATTTCCAGGCCCTGTCAGCAGCTTAAAATGAGGCTAACACATACCACCACTGCCAGTGACATCCACATCCAAACAACAGTGCATCACATACAGAAAGCCAGTCATGCCCCTGCCTTAGAATTCAACTGGAGAATGGTAATGAAAACTCATTGTTAGCATGGGACATCACACTTGCAAGAGGATAAGTATCTCCTTCAGAAAAAAAATAAACTTCCAAAAACTGTCTCTCAAATTAGAACAGAGGCCTGAGAGCAGAAATCTAAACAGCCAAATAAGCAAATAAACAAAGGTGATCGAAACATGCTGAGAATACGCCAGCAGCAAACAAAGAGAAAGGGTTATGTTGGGGACACAGCAGTATAATTGGATTCCTCTGCCAACCCTGGTAATTAAAATGGAGACACTCAATACCTTAGTTGCTCTGCAATCCCATAATATGTTTGAGATTAACAACCCTTGAATCTTGGTTTCACTGCTATATTATTTGAATATACAATGTGTATCTCTTGCCATTTTCAAAGCATAAACAGAGGCCTCTGCAGGGCCATGACAATGTACAAATAGCTGACAAGAGCCTGGCCTGTTTCTCCAAACATACTTCCCTTGTTCATGTTGATATTTTGTCCAAAACTGAACGGTAAACAAACAAAAATGGGAAATGACAAGCTCTCCAATAGTTAAAGCTCTGAGTGCCTATTTGAGAGAAAAACAAGCAGTTTTTCTGAAGCCACACACAGCGACTTTTCTGTTTTGCCAGCATTTTTATTCTTAAATCTCACCAGTGCCTTGTATAAATTACAAAAAAAAAAAAAAAAAAGGAAACGCAAGTTGCACTGTGGGTTTCGGCAACATAGAGAGGGCTGAGTTATCTGCAAGAGACTCTTGTCTCCAATGATACATATTTTAAAATCTCCATGTCTCAGATCTGTAACTACATTCGCCTGTAGAAGAGCATGGGGACTTGAGTTGCCTCGTGGTGTATATGATTATCTGGCTGATGCCCCTTGCCTGCGTACAGGAAACTGAACACAGCCCCTCTGCTGTTCAAAGGTATTTCTAACTCGAGATGGTAGCTTGACGATGAATTTCTAGTTATAGACTGACAAGGGCTCCTCCAGGACCCTTGTAAAGGTGTTTATCAAGTGTGAGACCTCAGTAATGCACAGGCAACAGGAAACACACATTGGCAATTAATGTTATATTGTGTTCCCGAAGATGCTCTTGGTCCCTTTATATGTCTGTTGACTGCACTATCAATTCCTCTGTGAGGTACCATGAAGTTGATATAAGTAGTGAGGGGTTTACCTGATTTCTACTATCAAAATGGAAGAGATAGGACAACAGGCACACGCAAAACAGATTGTTAATGCCTAAGAAAAATATCTGGGAAACCCAATAGGCTTGTTGTGGTGGAGATGGAATCCAGTACACGTTTTCCTGGCTGAGATGGGCTATTCCTGGCAGACCTGTCTACACATGGTGCTGGATATTGCATTTGACTTCTGTGTTCATTTACAAACTGTTTTTTTTTCCAAATAACAAACCAACCAAACAGAAAGAACCTATCCTAACTAAATTCAGCTTTGCTTCAGTGCAGCAGGGCAGGAAACAGACACACCAGAGATTCCTGCACTGCTTGGTGAGGGACAACACGTGTGGAATTATAGAGATAACACCTGGGTCATTTTAACATAGTGCAGAGTTGCTCTGCCTCTTTAGGATCCTTTGATGCTGCAATACGGCAATGGAAAATCTACCTTTAAGAAAGTGACTTATGGGTCAGGCAAGATGGCTCAGTGGTACAGTGATTCCTGACAAGACTGAGGACAGAAGTTCATCCCTGGGACTCACGTTCCAGAAGGAGAGAACCAACTCTAAAATTCTACCCTTGATCTCCACAAATACTGTTTAGCGTGCAACACTCCTCACTCACCGAATAAGAACATTAAAATGAAATAAAAATGTTATTAATGATTTATGTAATGTATCCCAAACAGGCTGGCATTAAAATAGTGGACATATATAAAGTAAATGTCTCATGTGAGGATGTGAGATTCCTATAATTAACATTCTTGCTCATTCACCAAGAGGCTTGCTTCTCTGAGGTTGTGTGGATCACTGCAGCACTGAAGAAGAGGCAGCCAATCTTCTCAGCAGGTTTATAGTCTGGGTGATCAAGCTCCTTCAGGGAGGCTGAGACAAATGGCAGACTGTGAACTCATGTGGGGAGGTCAAGTCATCAGAAGTGAAACACTTGCTCACTTGAATAGGGTAACCGAGATGTAACATTTTAAAAATATTTTTCTTGAGATTATAATATGATTACATCTTTTTCCCCCTTCCCTTTCATCTCTCCAAACCCTCGAATGTATCCACCCTTTTAAAGCTTACAGAGTGTATATATATATATATATATATATATATACATACATACATATATATGTATATATATGTATATAATATATACATGTATATATGTATATATATGTATATAATGTATATAATATATATGTATATAATAAATTTATCATAATATATATCATATTGATATATAATATTTTATATTAAATATCTAAAGACAATGTACTTTTTAAAGATGCAAACATAGATGTGGTTTCCCCTTCATGTAACAGTGTTGCAGTTATGAAAGGACATAGTAAAATTCCAGGACAGGAAGCCAGCCATAATGCAGATTCATAGTGCTGATTTGGAGAACATGATCTTCCCAGATGACTCAAAACAATGAAATCTGATAGCACTGTTTTTCCTGTGTCTGGGGAAAAAAAATTACATCCTATTTTCAAGATTTAATTTAAATAAAAATTTCTATTCCATGACTTATTGGATTAGCTTTAAATATTTCTGTGATTTATTTTTGAGACAGAAATATTTTAATTTATATACAAAGAATAAAATAAGCCACATTTGACCAAAATGACAAAGAGAAGGAATGGGAAAATTAAACAACCGAGGGTGTCAGAGCTTCCTCAAAGTAAAATACAAACAAACGAAAAACCAAAACAAACAAAGAAAAAAAATTGTTTCTGACTACCTTTGTCTTATTAAGAAAAGGATGAAAAGGATCCAATTTCATCACTACATTTCATAAAATACAACTTTTTTTCAGAAAAGTCACATTAATCTTTTTAAACTATTTTTATCAGAAGGAAACTACACTCAAAAAGAAACACTATTCTCTAAGTCAGCATTGTTCCATAGGCTGTTAATGTCTGAGTGGTCAGATTTTAGGGTCTACATTTCAGGTGAACTGAGTTTGCATGTGAACAGCAGAAGCTATACTTCACAGCAGATGTACCAGGAAGACAGCAGAGCACATGTGGCTGTCAAGAGAAGCCATCTTCCACCCAGAGACTCCTTTCCATATTGTTCAGGCCAGGGGTAGAGAACTGGAGCCACATGGTCCTGTGACAGTTATAGTGGTTCAATTGTTATTAGCGAGTGCCACTTGCCATGACTACTGCAAGAGCTCAAAAAAGAAATCAAGAACACTGAATAGAAAAACAAAGTGGATATACAGGAACCTAATATCTTTAAGTGGGTAGGCAGTAAATTATCCTTTCTTGAGGAAACAGAAAATGTTAATGCTAGGTCTCTAAAGACATTTTATAATGGATGGGAATAAAATGAAAATAGTCCAGGTACTTCTGTGTACAATTAGAGAACATCTTCCAGGGCCTTAAATGAATCTAGGTTCACTGATGTAAAGAAGTGATGTACCAGGGTAAATGTGACTTGACTGGACTTCTGCCTTCATAAAAAAAAAAAAAAAGTTAGTGGCTGGTGGCTCTCTCTCTGTGTCTGTCTGTCTGTCTGTCTGTCTGTCTGTCTGTCTCTCTCTCTCTCTCTCTCTCTCTCTCTCTCTCTCTCTCTGTGTGTGTGTGTGTGTGTGTGTGTGTATTTAGAATAAAATATCTTCCCATTTATCTACTATGTCCCTTGCTTAGTTCTTTGGAAATGAATTATTTTGACACTGAGACTAAATTTTGTTAAAGTATCTTTATTGTAGATGAATAAATGAGTATCAGTTTATAAAATTAGATGAAGTATAAAATGGCAGAACCTGTGAATCAATGGGTTGACAGAATCAGCAGAAGCAGCAGAATTTAGCAAGCTTCTGCTTCCATTCCTTCTTCCTCCAAGTTTCATATGGGATACTCAGAAAACACCTTCCCTTTCAGGATATGTCAGCACATGTTCAACGAAAATGACTGACTGCCTTGACTCAGTGCTCTGGTTCCCAGACAACCTATCAGCACAACGTCACCTCGGTGAAACCAGAAGTAGTAGATAATATCTCCGCCCCAAAATTAACCTGTTTCCTGTCCTCAACTATACCATAAGTGACAAAAGTGGTAAATGCGTCAAATCCCTGTGGTAAGGAAACCTGGATGAACATTGCAGAACTGGTACTAACAGCAGCTGTGAATGATGGCTCCTTCAGCCTCCATGAGAAAATTCAAGAAAGAATTCTCATGGTTGTTTCAGGCTTGTCCCAATAGTTTGACTGTGATGGAAGGGAAATTGCTACTAAAGCATAGTTTTAATCCCAAAGATTAGGATTTGCTATTATTGTCTCCTTGTGTTCTCAATAGGTCCATGCTGAAAAAAGAAGTTAAGTGCCATGAAAGCTCTTCAAAAACGCTAGATGGCCAGGAAGAACTACCTTTATAAATGGTGAACAGGTTATGTTTAGTAATTTATATGTATATAAAAATACATAATACATGTAACAACAATTAAAATAGAAAATATGAATCTTAAAAAGAACAAGCAAGTCATATGGAAATGTTGAAAGGGAGGATAAGGAAGGGGAAATGAATATGTAATTGTATTTTGATCTCAAACTAAAAAATTAAAAATGGACAACACAACCTCTTATAAAAATTTTTGTAATCATCAATTAATATTCAACATTTTATATAATCTTTAACCCCAAAATTATCCAGAAGAAATTACCATCTATTTTTATCAAAAGAATACATAAGATGCATAGCAGTATTATTTGTAGTAACTCCAAACTTGAAAAAATACACTCAACATCAGTGAAATGGGCGAATAAATGTTGGTGTTTATCCAGTGGAATATAAAAGAGAAAAAAGAACAATAAACTACAACTACAGTGCAAAAATACCTATCTTTCTCATGAGACTCAATTTCACATTCAAAAGTCTTCGCATATTTCCCACTTGTAAGGATCAAAAGAGGAAAACTTATGAATTGCAAAGATCAAGCATGGGACTCCAGGATAGTGACTGGGAATTCTAAGGTGTTGATAGTGCTAAGTATGGGATAATATCTGTTGTCTTTGGGAAAACTAATGGAAACTTATAATACACTTTATAGAACCCATGTTATACAAGATTTTAACAAAAAAATAATACAATCTGGATTTAATGAAATATGTCTTTTACTCTTCCAAATATCCTGTATGCATGACGATTGCCATAGGAAATACCTTGAATCCCTGAGTTAAACTATCATTGTTAATAGTGGAAGTAGACATAGTATTATTTAATGCAGTGATTCTCAACCTTACCAGACTGCAGACCTGTAATATAGTTCCTCATGTTGTAGCAACCCCCAATCATAAAATTCTTTTTGTTGCTACTTGATAAGTGTATTTTTTTTGCTGTGGTGAATCATAATGTAAATTTCTGTGTTTTTTCTGATGGTCTTAGGTGATCTCTGTGAAAAGGTCATTCAGCCCCAAAAGATTGAAAACCACTGTTTTAGTGTATTATGATGAATATATTTTAAAGAACCACCACAATAAAGAAAAATATGGAAACAGACATATTTGAGTCAATATTATTAGGTCTTAATCATTAAGAAAGATAACTGTAAGGGAAAAATCCTCAGTTTTTTATAATACTGTACGTAAGAATGTTCACTTTCCTTACACATGAGGCTTAAAATATGTTTAGTATTCTGTAATACATCTATACTTAATAGCATGATTTGGGGGTGTTGGATGATTCCTGTAGCATTATGTCACACACTCATTAGGTAGTTGTGACATCCATCATCTTCTGCATATGGTTAGAGTTAACCATTCAGTTTTGGAGACATGGAAAGGAACTTTCAAAGTCTATTTGAAAAAGAAATTTGAAAAGTCATAGGTGTGTCAGAAAAGTTTTATTTGGAACCAGTTGACACGAGATACTATTGCTCATGACAGCACCGTGCATTTCCTGAAAATATGTTGGGCACTGGTGTCGCTACTTCTGGAGTCCATCCTCACCTCGGTCATGGCCTCTTGGGCAATGAACTGCCCCACCTCGATCACTGATTTGGACATGCTGCCCTGTGTCCTTGCAGGAGACAAACAGAATCTTGTCAAGTCAGGGTAAGACAGCCTTTATACCTCCCTGCTTCTTTAGTGGTCTGTCAGATACTCTAGGCCTTAGACAAAACTTGTTGCACTAACTTTGCTGTGAGACTTTGGGTGACTGTTCAGGTAGACTGCTGCTTCTGTCCCCTTGCTGCAAGCAAGGAAGCGCTCTGCTCCTCTCCACAGTCCCTTGCCCAGACCTAGTTCCCCCAGGTAAAGTCTACCCCTATCCCCACCCCCAATGGGCTTGGTCGGTGCCACAGGTGTGGACAAGCTGAATATCTTCTACAGAGGAAGAAATTTGAAAAGTCATAGTGGTGTTAGAAAAGTTTTATTTAACCCTTTCTTGTATAAGCAGTAAAGTACTCATGCTGTCATTCCTGCAAATCAGGAAGCAGAGGGCAAATTTCTGAAGCTAACTTAGTACCTGAGACAGACTTAAGAAGCACTGTGTTATGGATACTTAAAAAACAAACAGGACTGTTTTACGTACCTCTAGTAGTTTCACTAACTTAAGAAAACTTGATTCTATGTGTCTAAGTTTAAGAGTATCTTTTATTGAAAAATTTTAAATATCTCTGAATGAAGTAGATCATGATAGTAAAATAAAAAGGAATAACTGCCTCAAGAACTACTTTAATATGATCCACTGTACCATGAAAGATGATAGTGATATTTTTTATCCTGAGATTTTAGAGTCATTGACATTTGCCATTATTTCCATCTTATGTTTTCCCTTTAGTTTTTTTTTGGGGGGGGGTAATTTAAAAAGTATATTGCTGTGTAAATGTAGTCTAACTTGACATGTGTGGGTAAGAACCGCAGCTCATCCTCTGATTATTTTACTGTGGGTTATAACAGCAGTTGATGGGGAAACTGCCTTTTGAATTTTGGTTCATTATAGCTGGCATTTTATCCCCGTTTATTTTTCCCACTCACAAATATTTTCCAGAGGCACTTACTTTACCATGGTGTTCCTTAAGCATTCCCAAAGCAAACTTTACTTGCTCCAGAATTATTGCTTTGGCAATAAATAATACATCATCAATAGACTGGCAAATATTTCCCAGTATCCTTTTCTCATTTGTTTAGAATAGTTTGTGTCTTCAGTAGAATTTTATTCAGTTATATGGAAAAATAAAATTATAGGTAAAAGGATAGCACCGAAATGTATTGTACTCAGTGTGGTAACCCAGACCTAAAAAGATAAACATCACCTGATTTCCCTTATTTGTGAATCTTAGCTCCAAATATTTAGATGTGAGTTAGTAACTATGGAGTAATCATAGAAACCAGGAAAGTAAAAGGTATCTCAGGCAAGGGTCAGGGGAGAAAGAGGTCTAGAGAGAAGCTTAGCATAGAACATAGTTCCTATTACAGAGGAAATGGGAGAACTGGGGGTGGACTTTAACTGGGGAAGGAAAATAAAGATAAAACACGGGCAGATGGAAAGAAGAGGGATAAATAACTTTATTTTTTAAAGGCCATAAGGAAACTTCATGTTTAACTAAAATTATATATAATAGTCAATGGTTTGCATTTACACACCATTGCCTATGACTCTAAATTAGTTCACTCTGGTCTACTAACTAGATCCTAGGTATCTTTCAGTTCCCTCTCCCTCTCAGGTGTCATTTCTCAGATGTAAATTATACACATGTAAAACCCTGTAATAGTCACTATGCATATGTTAGGAAAGGAATGAGAGTGTAAGAACAGACAGAATACTAAGGAATAAAGCCTACTATTTGTAAAACTCCATGGAGGCCCATGAGACTTAGGGAATTTTATTTTCATTTCAATACACTATGTTTTTAAATGATATGTGTGTCAATATGAGGGTTTGCGTATATGAGTACAACAACCAAGAAGGCCAGTTACAGGCAGTTGTGAGCTGTCTGACTTGGGTGCTGGGAACTCATTGTTGGTCCTCTTGAAGAGCAGTATTTGTTCAAAACCACTGATCTATTGCCTCTAGCATCCAGAGAAATATTTTTAATGTCATCACTATGACAGTAAAATCCTAGTTTTCACTTGCCAGGATTCTGCATCTCTTCTTTAAACAAAAACCATAAAAATTCTATCAAACAAAGGAAGATGCAACTGGAAATAAATAAGGGAAATAGCATCCTATGCAAGTTTCTAGTGGCAAATTCCTCTCAACGACACTCCCAGCTTGACAAATTTGGCTCATAGTGCAGATGAATTTTTTTTTGGCAATAATTGCAGTTTTCTCTGAAACAGAAATGATGTGTTCACAGCTTTCCAGATGTACAACTCCCTCTGGTTAATTCCTACAAAAATGGCTTTCATTGTTCAAAAGCAAAACAATTGGAACAAGTTTTTGTGCCTTTGTGTTTATTGTTTCTCTTGATGAGAGGCAGTTTATCTCTACAGCACACACCGCACTCTCAGAGCACCTTGTGGCAACACAGCTTTTTATTATTTTTTTTAACATGTAAAATTGCATTTGCTAAATTTAGTATGAATGGCAAGATAATCCTCACTAGGAAAGTGGATTATAAAGATAAAAGAAAGAAACATTAAGTTCTTTCCCCAACCAGTTCCAAATGTGCCTTTATGCCTGTAATATCCCATAAATGCCAGGGCAACAGCACCAGCTGCTCTTGGCTCTCACAGGGCATGACGTTTTCTCTCATTCTGGCACCAGCCTTCACCCCAAAGGATAGAACCTATTAGAAGCCAGAAGTAAAAGGCATAGCTTTCACTTGTTCAGTGGACAAAACACAGGGACCTGATAGCTGTCTGTGGCACTGAGTTCTCATGAAACTGAAAGATAGATGTAAACATATGCCAAATCCAGGCATTAAGACAGGTTTTGGATATCTGTTGTTATATTCTTCTGATGTTTTTATATGCATGATGTCTATGACTCTTGGCAGCAGGGCACTGAATGGATTGAGAAATCACAGAGACTTAATTGCCAGAAGGACTGACTGGTGTAGCTCATCTGATCCCATTGCTATAAACATTACCTTCTTCTTACTGCAATTTTGTACAGCTAAAAAGACTGCTATTTTACCTTAATAAATTTTAAAACTTACAATTCAAGTAACATAAAATAGGTATATGTCTTATATTATTTTATGGTTATTGTATATTACCACATGCTAAAATTCAACAAATCCGTCATCCCAGGAAGGGCTGGGAAGTGCTGCCTTGAATATCATCCTACACAGGACTGTATTAGTCTCTGATACTCAACCAAAAGCAACAGACCCTGAGAAGCAAAAGCCTGATGACCAATTGTGTGATAAATACACTGAGAGTTTACACTCCACTGGTGGTTTCTTCCCCCCTTCTCCACATTCAGTTGCGTGCTCTGAAATTCCCACTCCTTCCTGACTTACTCTCCTTCTCTGCTGCCTCTCTGTTCCTGTCCTATATATTTACCTTGTCTGCAGTGAAAAAATAGATCCACTCTGTCCTGGTCATGAAGGGTAGGAAAAATGATAAGACATTACCAGTTCCACATTTAATAAAACAAGATAATGTGTTGACTTCTTTAAAGCATAAGATATTTCAGGAAATTTTCAGAAAAATATTTGTATCAGACTGTCGCAAACTGTCTTTGTGGGGCTGCTATCAGAACCAGCCTAGCAGCCCCAAGTTCATACCTGACTAGGGGTGTGTGGTTGAGAGAAAGAAGTTCGCACCTGAGTGGGGGGGGTGGATGAGGGAAATGCTAGCTATAGACGATAAAGAAAAGACAGAGACAGTAACCACACCTTAAATTCAATTTCTTGTTCCCTAGCTTTGAGGGTCAGAAATAGTCACAGCTCAAACTCAGATTCATTGTTATTAAGAATAAGATAGCCAAACATCCTACTGTAGCCATAACTTTGACCTTTACATCTTATGACTTGCTGAGGACAGTTTTGAACTCTTTTGTCCTTGTGCCAAGA
Organism: Phodopus roborovskii; assembly: GCF_943737965.1. Lineage (NCBI taxonomy): Eukaryota > Metazoa > Chordata > Mammalia > Rodentia > Cricetidae > Phodopus > Phodopus roborovskii. Next base: position 28,761,998 of record NW_026125295.1, on the reverse strand, counting down.
TGGAGTGCAGCCATCTTTATGGACACCAACATCTAACAGACTCTAACACAGAATATCTCATGCCAGATTTTTGTAAATGTTATACCTTTATTTCTTCATCTATAAAATTGGTACAACCCTGGTGCCATTATATTTCCTCATTTTTCCCATTTTATCACAGTTTGGTAAACTTCTATATATATATATATGAAATTCTGGAAATAAAACCACTCCAGATGTAAGATTTTCCTATTTTGGAGAAGTTTGCCCAAGGTGCACAACATCTTACATATCAAACATGGCTAGAAGAGAATTAAGTGCTTGAGTCATTCAATCCTTCCCAACCATATTATGACACGATGAAATTATATTCTGTACTTAGTGGCTGAGAGAAAAGACACACCCATGCTTCTGAAAACCTGTTCATGCTGTTGGTTTCCACACTATGCCCTAATTAGTCCAGACATTTTTGCTTTTTTTTTTTTTTTGCTGGTATCTATTTTTAGTTATAAAATTATGAAGAAATGAAATATCCTATATGTAACTCCTCAAGATATATTTCAGGCAAATACCACAATAAAGTTAAAACATAAATATCATTGTGTCTGCTTTGTGCTATTTATGCTGTGCAGTGACAGAGTTTAAACTAAGGGTCCAACCTCTGCAGAGATCCTGCTACACATGGATGGGCTCTGCATGCATCATTTTGTTAATATTGTCATCATAGTGTAGATCAGGGAGACTTTAAAGAAAAGGTGGCAAAGAAAGATTTAATATCAATGGGTCCTGATGGTAAAATTAGGAGATGAATGCTTGACTGAGTTAAGTAGAAAAAGAAAAGTCCTGGGAATGGATAGGGGAAAAGGTGCTGTTAAATTGATCACAAACCCAGAGAGATCAATAGATGTGTTCTGTCATCTTATTCATAAGATAGTTGGTTAGAACACCAAGACCCCCAAAGTTTGCCCAAGAAAACAACAACAGTGAGTCATGGAGAAGACACTATGACCATACAATTATTGTTCCTCTTATTCTCCCACTGTATTGTATTAGGCATGAACAATGCCTCAGTTGTCATTTTTTTTTCTCTTTTTCTTTCTGTATAGATGTAGTGTTAGTTATCTGTGACTAAGTAAGAAATTGCCACCAACATGTAATGTTTTCACACTCTCTGGGACCTGTAACACCCTTGAGTCTAGAACATTCCTACCATTCCAGGTCCTCCTATGTCTCTGTCATGTAGAGTACTCACACATTCTTTTCAATCCTAGTCTTTTCTTGGGGGAACTCAAGCAAAGACATAGAAGACTTAAAGGTATCATAACATCATCTGCATAATTTAGGAAGTAACTGTTTAAAAGTGAGAAATATACTTTTTAAAAACAAAACAATGAGCAGGTAACTTACATTTGGAGAAAAAGTATAACTCATTGTATGCATTAGTTTCCTAGAGAACCTACCATAAATGATCATAGATTGAACATGAAATGATTTATAACAACTTGAAAGTTAGAAGTCTGCAGGTCTGCAGTAAGTATCTCTCTTGATGACAGTTTTTGAATGGTTTGCGGACATCGTGGCATTTGTTGGTTCTTAGCAATGTCAATACTCCCTCCTGCCATCATTTGGACATCTCCTATGTGTTCCCACTTTCAACATTTCTCATTTTTTTGTAAATAAATATCTTAAAATCATGATGTTTATTTAATTTGATTATCTCTTAATGAATCCATTTATAAATCATGAAATACCTTCCCAGTATAGGTGTAAGAGTTTTGATACATTGTGTGAATTTGTGTATGTTTATGCTCATGTGAACATTGTGTGTCACAACATGAGAGTGGAGGTCAGAGGACAACATGCTGAGATTAAGTCTCTCCCGCCACTATGTATAATATAGGAATTGAACTCAGGACCATATTCATGGCAGCAAGTACCTTTAAACTCTGACATGCTCATCAACCTTTACACTGTATTTTTAATTGAATATAACCCAACTAGATTTTGAATATTTTAAAGTGCTCATAGCAATTCTGATAAAAATTTTCATCATAAAAATCTAATAAAAATAGATGCTATATAGAAAGTCAATATATTTTGTTCAAGTAATTTTGCCAAACTCAGATGTTTTATTTATTTTTTAATTTATTTTTATTTTACATATCGATTCCAGATACCCCTCCCTACCATCCTCCCATGCCCCCTGATACCCCCTCCCATCCCATTTACCACCCACTCCACAGAGAAGTTGAGGCCTTCAAAGTGGGAACATAAAATCTGTCAAGGCATTTGGAGAAGGGTCTAGGCTCTCCCTCCTGTCTCTAGGTTAAGGGACTATCCCTCCATTTGGGAATGTGCTCCCAAAGTCCTTTCTTGCACCAGGGAAACATCCTGGTTCCACTGTCAGAGACCCTGTAGACTTCCCAGGCCTTCTAATTGAGACACCCTTTCAGCGGGTCTGAGTTGGTCCAATGCTAGTTTCCTAGCTATCAGTCTGGGGTCCATGAGCTCCACCTTGTTCAGGTCAGAGGTCTCAGTGGGTTTCTGTAGTGTGGTCTTAACTCCTCTGCTTATCATTCCTCTCTCTATATATATAATTGAATTTCAGGAGTTTGGCTCAGGGTTCAGCTGTGGGTGTTTACTTCTGATTCCATCAGCTACTAGATGAAGGCACTAGGATCACATATAAGGTAGTTATCAATCTCATTATCAGGGAAGGGCATTTAAGGTAGCCTGTCCACTATTGCTCAGATTGTTTGTTGGGGTTATCCTTGTAGGTTTCTGGATTGTCTCTAGAGTTACTTTTCTCTTCAAACCTATAATGTCCCCCCCCCATAGTATCTCTCTCTCGCTTTTTTTTTTTTTTTTTTTTTGCTCTTGTCTATTAATCCCCAGACTCAATCTTCAATCTTCCTAACTCCACATGTTCTCCTCTTCTCCTGTTCTCTTTCTCCTAACTTCCTCTCCCCTCACTGCCCCCTCCACTCCCAATATGGTCAGGAGATCTTGTCTCTTTCCCCTTCCATGGGGGACCTTGTTTGAATCTCTAAGGTTCCTCCTTGTATCTTAGCTTCTTTGGTGGTGTGAATTGTAGACTGGTGATCCTTTGCTCTATGTCTAAAATCCATATATGAGTGAGTACATACCATTTTCCTCTTTTTGTAACTGGTTTACTTAAAACAGGATGGTTTCTTCAAGTTCCATCTATTTGCCTGTGAATTTCAAGCTACCATTGTTTTTTCCCCTCTGAGGGGAAATATACCACATTTGGTGTAAATATACTACATTTTCATCATCCATTCTTCTGTTGAGGGGCATCTAGGTTGCTTCCAGGTTATTGCTATTACAAATGATACTGCTATACTTCTTGAACAGATGTCTTTGTTGCATAGAGGTGGATCATTTGGATATATGCCTAAGAGTGAATCCTGTGGTAGATTAATTCCCACTTTCCTGAGGAACCACCGCACTGATCTCCAAAATGTCCTTACAAGTTTGCACTCCCACCAGCAGTGGAGGAGTGTTCACCTCTCTTCACATCCTCTCCAGCATAAGCTATCATTGGTGTTTCTGATTTTAGCCATTCTGACAGGAGTAAGATGGTATCTCAAATTTGTTTTGATTTGCATTTCACTGATGACTAAGGATGTTGAGAACTTTCTTAAGCATCTTTCAGCCATTTTGGATTCCTCTATTGAGAATTCTCTATTCAGTTCTTTACCACACTTTTTAATTGGATTATTTGATGTTTTGAAAAAAAAAAAAACAGCTAAGATTGTACAATGGAAGGAGGAAAGCATCTTCAACAAATAGTGTTGGCATAACTGGATGCTGGTGTGTAAAAGACTGCTGGATGACTCATGTCTATCACCATGCACAAACTCAAGTCCCAATGGATCAAAAATCTCAACATATATCCAGCCACACTGAACTTCTTAGAAGAGAAAGTGGGAGGTATTCTTCAAAAATCAGTACAGGAGACTGCTTCATGAACATAATACCTGTGGCACAGACACACAGACACTTATATCTGCAATTAATAACTTTGACCTCCTGAAACCGAGAAGCTTCTGTAAGGCAAAGGACACATGTGGCGCGCCCCTGACCCGCAGGGGAAGAAGACCACCGACACGAGGATCCTTCTCTGATCACACTTTATTGAAGCGCTTCTTGGTTGAGGGAGAGCTGGAGGTGAGGTGCACGCAAGCAAGGAAGGGAGCGGCTTATATCTAGGCAGGATGGGCGTTCCTTCCTAAAAGGACACCAGTCAGTCTGGGATTGGTGCATAGCTGTTACCAGGCAGACTCGAGGAGGGCACGTGCCAAAACAGGGTTGTTTACAACAATCCTCGGCGCTGTCTTGTAATGGCGAATTGTGTGGGTTCCCACACTTCCCCCTTTTTGTTTATTAACTTATCATCGGTCATAGTTGGGAACAGAGGACATCGCCCTGTGGAGTGTGCCGCTCTTTTGCCAGGGATAGGATATTTACGAGGGCAACCTATATGCTCGATATCTTGTTCCCCTGAGTGGATCGGCTCAGTGCACTCCCAGGTGCAAACTACCCGGAATAGTCTCTGACCGACTGCTTACACAGCCATTTAGTCCCACCGGGTGCAATGGCAACAAGGCCTCCAGGTGCATGGGCACTAGACTTCATCGGCCATCCAGTCCCACCGGGTGCAATGGCAACAAGGCCTCCGGGTGCATGGGCACTGGACTAAAGATCTTGAAAAATACTGATCCAAGCTTGGGGAGATTGGCCGGCCTCCAGGGCTGACAAGGCTCGAGCAATAGCAACCTTTTCCCTTTTTCTGACGAATCGCATCCTACAGATCAGGAACAGGATTAAAGTCATGCCTGCCAGGCAAAACATGCCGAACATACCGTCTCCGATCCATTCCTTAAAATAGGAAAATGTCTTCACCATCCAATCTGAAAATTGTCCCAAGGTGACTAACTCAACCTTAGTATCATTAAGCACTTGAATGCGATAGGTAAAATTAGCTTGAAGCTGTTCAAATTCTCTAGACCAATTTCCACTTAAAAGGCAAGATAGCTGTTTAGACTCATTAAGGGAGGCGGGATAAGGTGTAATGCAAATGTGCGGGGTTCTATCCACACAACTCACTGTCATAATATCAAAAAGATCTTGTATGTTCCCTTCCAATAAGTCTATCCTCTTATTGAGCATAAGTATTCCTGAAGCCAAGTGAGTATTTACCTTCTCTTGAACATAAAGAGCACTAGAAGTTTTTTGTATCACCTCATTACCTTGTTGAACGGTCTGTACTTGATTTGCCATAGCTACTCTGGCAGTAACCGCAGCGGCTGCAGAGACGGCTATAGCCATAACTATGGCTGCTGTAATACCAAAGTCCCTTTTTTGTCTGAACAGAGTGGCTATAGGAAAATTGTTTGGGTCTGCCTTTACAGGAATAGGTACAAAAATTGGCAGACGCATAACCAATGCTGAGTTACAATATTCAGCACCCCAGCATTGACTGATGACACAAGTCTGGTTCTCACAATCAACCAAGTCCTGAGAATAATTAAAAAGCAAAAACAAAAATGGTGGATCTACACATACCCTGCCTCTGGGATAGGAAATAATCATGTTGTTTTTGTGCCCATGATACTGTAAGCTTCTTGTTGGTGGTGTTCAGACTTCCAGTTACATTGTAAAGTTCCACTTTACTATCCTCTAGATTAACTAATGGCGAGAGGTCACAAGCAGCACCCTTGGAATTAATGAGGATCCAGGACGATAAGGGCCAACCCGTTTTTGTGGAATTATTCTTATATTGATATCTCATCAAATCTGGCGTAAACCAAAGTCCTGATGAGATGGGAACTATTTTATCATATTTTCCTCTACAATCAAGAAATTCAGGCGGATATTCAGAAAACACATTGGGATAAAGATGTGTGGGCTTAGATCCGTTGTATGACCCATAGCTATTATGCCTACTAATTTTTGGGGCAATAAAAGTCATATTCATCCAATATGTAGTGACATTAATGACCGGGCTGCCATTAGTTCCGGTACCTGAGCCACTCAAAGCGCCTGATGCTATTTGAGGCAATGCTTCATGCAACATCTTTACCTCTAAATCTAGGGTCAAGGATCTTAATGGGTCTTCAAATGCTGACAACACCTGTCTTTGCACAAGGACACAAGGGGACGCATTGGTATCTTTAGAAAAACAGAGCGTTCCTTGCAGGGGCACTCGAGATTGATTAAACGCCTGTTGTTCCTCATTAACTTTGTCTTTTGCTTTGCAGGGGACCCCAAAATGGCAAAGGGTAGAATAAAACTGAGGGAAGATTGAGGATACATTATGTACAGGCACAGGTATTGGCCATGTTCGGGTAAATGACCAAAAATATTCTTCATTGGCATGAGTCAGATGGATTAGTAACCACAGCATCATCCTTTTCCTCCAGAATATCGTCAGTGCTGACATCCTTCTCCTCTTGATTGTCGATTTTTCGAATCAGCCTCTCCGGAACCCAAATTGGATCCGTACGGTCCTGAGGAAAAGCACAAACAGATCCCCTGGATCTCTGAATAACAGGATCCGGTCCATACCATTTGTTATCCAATACATCTTTCCACATAACCTGTGCTTGTGGAACCGAGACTGATTGTGCATGTCTATCAGCAGCAGTCTGATTTGAGTCATTCAAAATCAAAAAATTAAGTGTAAAGAGGACTAAGGATATTCTTTCTCGTGAGGTAGCATGTTCAGCTATTCCCCCTTTTTGTTTTTGTAGCAATTCCTTAATTGTCCTGTTGGCTCTCTCAACAACACCTTGCCCCTGGGGGTTATATGGCAATCCCAGGGTATGGGAAACTTCAAGGCGAGCACAGAACTCTGGGAAGCCATGAGAGGTGTAAGCTGGACCATTGTCCGTTTTTATTCTGTGTGGCTTGCCCCATGCTGCCCAGGCTTCAAGGCAGTGGGTTTTCACATGAGAAACCTTCTCTCCTGATAATGGCGTGGCATGTATAATGCCCGAACATGTGTCTACTGACACATGGAGATATTTAGATTTTCCAAATTCAGGTACATGTGTAACATCCATTTGCCATAGGGATAGTGGTTTTAGGCCCTTAGGATTTACGCCAATATGCGGCAGATGATGAAAAGGAACACATGACATGCAATTCTTCACTATATCTCTTGCCGTGCTCTGAGAAATATGAAACTTTAACCTTAAGGTATTAGTGGGAACATGGTATAAGCGATGAAATTGTTTTGCGGATTCCAAAGGATCCAATGCGGTCATAATTGCAGACCTTGTTGCTTTATCTACCAAATCATTCATGGCCGTCATTGGTCCCGGGAGTAAGGAATGGGCCCGAATGTGTCCTATATAGAAGGGATGTTTTCTATTTAAAATACAATTTTGAATTTGTACCAAACTAGGTGCTACCATACTCGATGAATGAATATTAGCAGCAACCTCCAAATTAGCAACCGCATTAACCACATATAATGAATCTGAGAACAAGTTAAAAGGTTCATCAAATCTTTCAAAAATCTTTAAAACCATTTGACATTCCACCACTTGAGGTGCATCAGGGCGAAAATTATAAACTACGGGTTCTTGTCCTTGAACTGCATAAGCCCCATTGCCTGTTTTTGACCCATCAGAGAATATAGTAATGGCAGTCACCAAGGGCGTAGTGGAGGTTATTTTAGGAAAATAAACTAAATCTTTATTAACAAATGATAATAAATCACTCTTAGGATAATGATTATCTATTATACCAGAAAAGGCACACATTAAAATTGCCCAATCATCTATTATTCCTGCAAGTACTTCAACCTGTTGCCTGGTATAGGGGACAATTAAAACATCTGGATTTTTTGCAAAATGCATGAGGCTAAATTTTAACCCTGTCAATGCTTGGATAGCCACTAAGGTAGGGTAATGTTGTACTGTCTTTGCTCCAAGTGAATGACCATGAAGCCACCAAAGAGGACCTTCCTGCCACAATACACCTGTGGGATAAGTTTTTGTTTTTAAAATGCATAACTTCAAAGGTTTTTCTGGATCTAATCTGTCTAAACTTGCCTTCCTAATAGCTATCTCGACCTTACTAATTGCAGCCTCACCCTGGGGGGTGAGCAACCTGGGAGAGTTAACATCTGGATTACCTTCTAATATAGAAAACAGAGGCTGAAGCTCATGACGAGGGATAGACAAATACCCCAGTAGCCAATTAAAATTCCCCAGCAACAGGGAGATAAGGGAGTGGAGCCAAGACAGAGTGCGGAGCCGAAGGCGCCATAGGTCCCGCACTTGACTTGGCAAAAGTCTGTCCTGGCCGCTGTTCATATCTTTCTTCCTCATACTCTGTAGCGGCCTCCTCTAACTCTTCCTCCTCCTGCCCAGTTAGTTCCTCTTTATCTGTTTCTTCATTTTCTGAAAGTTCTAAATTAGCAAATTCATCCAGTACTGGGTACAAAGGGTTTTTTGTTATATTCCACCCTTCACTTTTACTATCCTTCTTGGATATAGTTTTCTTCTTTTCCTTTTTATCCTTATTGTTTTTAGGCCTTTCTTTCCCCTCTCCTAGTGACTCGGCTTCAGATAGGCTGTCCTGATGCTCAGCTAACGCTCTACGTCCTTGCTTAATCAGATCCATATTTCTGCCGTCTCTGAGACAAGAATGTACCAGCCTCCATAGAGGAAGCGTTCCCTTACCAAGCCGATCCTCCTGCTTAGCGGTCTCTAGATCTTTCCCAAGGTTCTCCCAGCAATCAAGAGTGAGGTCGCCGGAGACTGCAAACCAGGGCGCTATCTTGTCGATATCCTTGACGATAGTATGTATCGTGCCCGAAGATATCTTTAAGCCTCGCTGTTTTAACAGGCTCTGTATCGGGCCAGAGAAATCACAGGCTCCTGGACCAGCACCCAAGTTATTACCCATATTGCCCACTTATTTACGAGGGACTTACAATATGGTAGGAAACGCCGCTTTATCTACAACGGTCTTACTTTCACTTTACACAGCAAAGGCACTCCTCACCGGGTTTGTGACACCGCAACCAAAAACAGCAGAAAAGAACCACAATCACTATACAGATAAAAATTAGAGCTTACACACCAGGATTAACCGCGCCGATCAACATACATGAGAGGATTTACCGACGTCGCTGCTTCGTGTGTAGAGTTCTGGATCCTTTTTGGCCCCTCACTAGTGTCCGCTGAATGCAGTTTCCCGGGTTTCGGCACCAGCTGTGGCGCGCCCCTGACCCGCAGGGGAAGAAGACCACCGACACAAGGATCCTTCTCTGATCACACTTTATTGAAGCGCTTCTTGGTTGAGGGAGAGCTGGAGGTGAGGGGCACGCAAGCAAGGAAGGGAGCGGCTTATATCTAGGCAGGATGGGCGTTCCTTCCTAAAAGGACACCAGTCAGTCTGGGATTGGTGCATAGCTGTTGCCAGGCAGACTCGAGGAGGGCACGCGCCAAAACAGGGTTGTTTACAACAATCCTCGGCGCCATCTTGTAATGGCGAATTGTGTGGGTTCCCACAGACACAGTCGACAAGTCAAAAAGGCAGCCCACAGAGAGAATAAAGACCTTCACCAACCCCATATCTGACAGAAGGCTGATCTCCAAAACAAACTCAGATCTTTTAGCAATCTAATAAATAAAAGGTATAGACAGGCATGTTGACTCACACCTTTAATCCCAGCATTCATGAGGTAGAAGGATGCAGATCTCTGCATTCAAGGCAAGCCTGGTCTACATAATGAATTCTCAGACACAGACAGGGATGTGTGGTGAGACTCTATCTCAAACAAACAATCAAACAAGTAAAAATACAAAATATTATACTCTTAACCACCATTGAGGCTGCTAGTGTTTTTTCATTTTAATTGTGATAGCCTCTTCTTTGAAGAAAATAGACAACCAATTATATATGCACTTGGAATACTTAGGTTAGGTCTATCTTTAGCTCTGTTGATTTCTCAGATTGTCTTTGTCATTCACACAGCTCGTGTTGAAATACTATAGTATCCTGAATAATTGAGAACAGAAAAAGAGAGGAGAGACATCAGGGTTGTTTTTCCTCTTCAAATGACTGAGGGCTGGGATTTCCAAATATCTAAGGTTCTTTTGGGTAGACAGTATGCAGACACATCCTAAGGAACAATACATTACTCCTTATCATGAAGAAGGGTAGGAGGAAAAATGTCCCTAGATTGACAAACACTTTGTTACAAAGAATGAATGAAAGCAATGAAATATTTTCCCCAGCAAATATATGCTACATAAAATAGCTCTAGATCATATGGTCCTAGGAAGATTTGTTACCACAGGAAATACAAAAGGAAAGAAAACCCTTAGTGACTTTCAATATAGAATATTTAAATAGATTTTGTTATTATTAAAAGCCCACCCAAACTCATTACTTGAAATGAATTCTGTATAATATTTCCCAGGGAAATAAACACTTAGTTAATTTAATCCACACATAATAATTGAAACCAAATTTTTGTGGTTTTGACTTTGTTTTTGATGGCAATGCTTTCCTGGTTTACTAAAGATTTACATATGCATTAAAAACCTAAAATAAATAGAACTTATGTCACAAGGTTATTTTTTGAGCATATTATGTAACCATGTAATGCATGTATTGCTGTGTAATGAGGCTTTTTCTGTCCTATCAACCAGATCCTGAGTAATAACATGGAGTCCTCTTATTAATTATGAAAGCTCAGCCTATAGCTTAGGCTTGTTTCATAGGCTTTATAACTTAAATTAACCCATTTATATTAATCTACATTCTATCACATGGCATTACCTCTCTTCCATCTTTGGGCCTTATGTTCTTTTATGTGTCTCCTGGCTACTTCTTTCTGCCTAGATTCCTCCTCCTACTTCCTCTCTGTCAAAGTCCCACCTATAACTCCTTCCTAACTATTGGCTGATCAGCTTTTTGTTACACTTATCTCAGCAAGACATCTTCATACAGTATACAAATACTCCACAACAGTTCCCACTTTTGTCTAAATAAAAAGGAATGGTTTTAACTCTAACATAGTAAAACTATATATAATAAGAACAATTATCAAGTAATAATTACTGTAACTATATCTATCTAGTCTTCAACCCCATCAGAGACCTGAGAAAGATTTAATATTACCTGTATAAACAAGAAAGGCAGAGCAAGCTACTTCAAAAACTATAGAAGTGACAAAAAACATCTGGTTGCCTGGACAATCATCCAAGGGTCTTCTGCAATGTTGGACCATCCATCTTTGTCCTACAGGCCTACAGTATCTGACAGACTTCTCTGTGAAGCAGAAATTTTGAAGGACACTCATATATTGTCTTGGCAAAGTTTAGAAGTTACATTGTGTGTGTGTGTGTGTGTGTGTGTGTGTGTGTGTGTGTGTGTCTGTGTGAGTGTGTGTGTGTGTGTGTCCTGCTTGTACTGTTTAGGCAACATACTGTCAGCAGTCATGGGAAAGGCAGTTCCTTGCCCAATTGGCTACATTTGTCACATAAAACCAATCTCCATATGGAGGTGCTTTTATGCCCATCATCCTTCTTTGAAGTAAATTGGTTCTTCTAGGAGCAGATATGCCTCACTGTCATGAAAAGTCTTGGGTAATTGAAACATCCTAGATGCCAGCCATATTCCATATGTCTCTGAAGTGTTTGAAGACCATCTATCTAAAATATATCTCTGTTGAACCTTAAAAACATACCTAGTAGGACTACAAGTGTTGATTGTTATAGATAACTAACTACTGACCTGAATTTCTTTATTAACCTAAATAGATTTCAAGGATTACACCTTTACAATACATTTTTTACAATACCTTAAACAAGAGTAGAAACATATATACAGCATAACAAAAATAACCTTCAATGTGTATCAATCCATACCAATGTAAAATATTTGAGACTAGTAGTTGTTCAAATGCATACTCATCAACCCATCTTTTTATTCCTTCATTTCTATACTATATACCCTCTCTTTCTCTTCAAAAAGTTATCCCTGAATCTAATCCTTTTATTCAGTTTTTTTCTTGAACATAACCAATAACAATTTGTAATCAACCCCCCTAAATGAAGGCAAATACACATAACCCACTGAATGATCAAAAACCACCAACCCACCCCTTGTAAATGTGGGTATCATGTTCTTTTCGACTGTTTCTTCTTGTCTGAGAGCAATGGCATCTTTAGGGAACCCTGAGAAAATTGAGATAATGTTTAAGTCCTGGGAGATCTAGCTGCATTATGTTTTGGTTAATCTATGTGTGATAGGAAAGTGTATTGCTTATCCGAAATTTGACTGGATGATCTGTGAGGCTGGACCACCTCTGATAGCAGCTTTGAAGTTGTTCTAGATGCAGAATTTTGAGGAAAATGCAGCATATACATTTTGAAAAGCTGTATCACCTGGACTACATGTTTTCATTAGTGTTGACTCTTTGGTTCTGAAAATACAAACTTCAAAAACACATACACACATGTGTAAGGAGTAAGGTTTTTCCCTCGCCGCTGGTCTGGTCCCACCTCTGCACCAGCCCCAATTAACACACCGAGACTCTGTATTTGATATAATGCTGTTGGCCAGGTACTAGGTTCTTATCGGCTAGCTCTGTCTTAAGTATTAACCCATTTCTGTTAATCTAAGTATTCCCACGTGGTTTCATCTTACAAGGGAATGGGGCAGGCATCTGGTCTCCCCAGTCTCTCCATGCTCATTCCTCCCTACTACTTCCTCTTTCCTCCTTGTCTCCTAGTCCCGCCTATCTTGCTTTCCTATTGGCCAACAGTGCTTTATTCATTAATCAGTATGAGAAACATATTTAGAGAATGACATCTCCCATCACACATATATTGACACAAGTATGGAATGTGTAGTGTGTATGTCAGTAAGAGCTGTGGTGATTCTTACTTGTACAAATAAAGCCTGTCTGAAGGTCAAAGAATGGAGCTTGCCACTAGATAACCATAGAATTCTGGAGGTCTGTACAGAGTGAGCTTTTTATATTCTAATTCTGGAATTAAAGGCATGAGCTGTTTCTCTTTTAGAATGACATATTCAGATGTAGCCTGTGCTGGTATTCAATTTCCTAGATCCATCTGTTTCTGTCTCTCTAATGCTGGAATTATGGTGTGACCACCACTGAGCCCATATGGTATGACTAGTGTGGCTAGCTTTGCATTCTGATCTTCAAGTAAGCTTTACTAGATCATAAACATCATATCTGTAGTCAACAAGACTTTTCATGTTTCATCCAGTCTCAGGGGTGCTTCCATAGTATCGGGATCAGCATGCATGTCATCTGTCTTGAAGTCTTGAATTTTTCATGTCAGTAGCCAAGATTATCAAGAGGTCTTCATTAATTTTGAAGAGAACCATAACTTTCCATTACCTGTGGAAACAAAGATATAACCTTTCCCCTAATGCAACATATTTTCTGACTTCCATTTTGTAGTTAAGACAGTCTTAAACTATATAGTTTTTTGTTTAATTTAGCCATTTCCATAATATAATGTCTCTCAGCATATATTGTTTTGTACATCATCATTTAAAAATTTCAAAGTCAATAAAATAACATACACAATACAGGTATCCTATGTAGGAAGCCATGTCTTGTTCTCTCTTTTCTCTCTCTCTCTCTCTCTCTCTCTCTCTCTCTCTCTCTCTCTCTGTCTCTCTGTGTGTGTATATAACTTCTTTGTTTAAGCTTGTTCAGGCCATATGTAGTCATTTTTTCCCTTTGGGCTTCCAGCTCACAAATAATGATACAGAGACTTATAAATTATGAAAGCTCAGCCTATAGCTTAGACTTGGCCTTTAATTTCTCTTACGGCATAAATTAAACCATTTCTAAAAATCTATATTCTATCATGCTATTACCTCTCTTCTGTAGTGTGCCTCCTCTTTCCTCTTTGTGTCTCCTGGATTCCCCCATACCTAGATTTCTCTTCTTCCTTCCTCTTTCTGTGTAAAAGCCCTGTCTATATCTCCTGCCTAGCTATTGGCTGTTTGTCTTTATATTATATCAATCACAGCATAACTTCAAACAGTAAACCAATACACCACAACACTGTTTTGTTTGTCTTTGCCACATTTTTTTTATGGAACAACTTTATTCTTATCATTGTCTTATTCTTTCTTCAGCTACAAAATAATTTATGAATAATCAAAAGCAGTAATTTCCTCACAGGTCTACTTTCTTGCTGCTAGTTCATTTTGGACTTTCTTGCTATTAGTTCATTTTGGAGACCAGCATTATTAGTCACTTTGTTAAGTAACCATAACTGTAACAAAATATCTTATAAAGAAGATTTATTTCTGTTTATTTCTATTCTTTAACAATTTCATATAGTATATTCTTATCAGATTCTTTCTCATTGTCTAACTCCTCTCAGATTTCTTCTTCCTTATCCATCCAACTTCTTATTGTTTCTCTCTCTTAAAAATAAAAAGATGGGAGGGAAACTTTAATCAGGATAATTGCATGAGAAAATAATTTATTTTCAATAAAGCCAAATAGTCAAAAATAAAAGAAATATTTAAAATCCACTAAAAAATGTATAAAGTTTAGTTTACATTAGCCAACTGATCCTACACATTAGGCCTGTCCTGGAATGTAATTGATAAACCAAGTGTTACTCCATTGAATAAAAAAATTATTTTCTCTTTCCCAGCTGCATTTATTTGTGAATAGATTCCAAGGTATGAATGGGACTTTTGTGCCCACTTCTTTCCCTTGTGCTGTGAATTCATCTGTCTTGAGTTTTTGTAAGGTCATATACATGCTGTCACAGACTCTGTGAGTTCATATGTACCTTTGCTTTGTTTTGTCTGAAAAATACTGTTTCCTTAAAATCATTTGCCACGTCTGGCTCTTAAAATTTTTCAATCCCAACTTCTGACATATCCCTGAGCCTTGAGAGGATGTGTACAATAAAGATATACACATAAGTCTGAGTACCAACTGAGGCAATAGTGACATGCATTTCAAGGGAGTAACCAATCACTTTTTGATTCTATTTAAAGCCCATTCCATAGTATGAAACCAATACTCAATATTTCTAATTAAGAAAAGTTTCTTGGGAATATTTTTATCAATTCTTTGAGAATTTTAAACATTTTGTTTTGAACATATTCATGCCCCTAACTTCCCCTGATTTGCCTCATATTCTATATTAACACAATTGTGTGTCTTATTAAAAATAATCATCCAGTCCACATTGTGCTGTCTATATACTCTTGAGTGATTAGCTATACACCAGCATGTGGTCAACCTACCAGAAGCCACACCCTTAAAGAAAACAAACTCTCCCTTTCCTGGTAGATAGCTCCAGTAGCTCCCAAGAAAGGGGTTGAATGGTGTGTTCACCTTCCCTATAAATTCTTGAATTTTTGCTGCCTTGGGGTTCCATAGATTTTGAGCATACTGTCACTACAATTGTGAGTTCATATATGCAATGATCCTGTTGTACATATAAAGCAGTTTCCTTTGTACACTTCCACTTTTGTGGATTTTACAATCTGTATAGGCCATTTTCAACAATGATCCCTGAGGGGATGTGGACTGAGAATTTCACAGTCTCTTATCTCTGTGCTTTTACTAGATGTAGACTTCTATGTTAATAACCATCTACTACTACTAACAAAGAAGAAGAAGAAGGAGAAGGAGAAGGAGAAGGAGAAGGAGGAGGAGGAGAAGGAGAAGGAGAAGAAGAAGAAGAAGAAGAAGAAGAAGAAGAAGAAGAAGAAGAAGAAGAAGAAGAAGAAGAAGAAGAAGAAGCTTCCCTGACAAGGTTTGAGAAATTCTCAATTTATACCCATAGTTTAATACTATGTCTCCTCAGCAGAGTAAGGGTTATAGTTTCTTTCTTAGAGCCTGTGATTGTCTGCCCAAAAGATTATGTCCCCAGTAAGAGTGCTAAGCACATATTTCATCCGGTGGAGTGGGCCTAAAATCTAGTCAGAAAGTAATTGGTGCCATCTATGCCATTCAAACTGTTATTGCTCACCCCAACTGCTTTCCTGGGGTTCTTATGCTCTGCATTTACCCTGTACCCAACTTCCAGGTAGAGACCTCATACTTGTGCCACAAGTTCAAACATGACTCATGGCATCAACCTCAGACAGATATTGCTAAGCCCAGATACCTACATAATCTACCTAGAGAACATATATATGTTCATTACCCTCTGGATGGTCCCTACCTTCTAGACAGGGATCCCAGACTTCATAATCTTTAAATACTAAGGATTTTCTACTTTGTCACTTTTAAACTCTGCCACATGTCCAGCTAAATATTAAGTTTATTTTTTTTATTATTATGATATTTTGATGTGACTGTGGTAGCTAGTTTTTATTGTCACCTTGATGCAGTCTAGAGTCACCTGGGAAGGATCATCCTTAATTGGAAAATAGCTTATATCAGACTGCTGCAGCCATATCTTGAGAGATTACCTTGATTGATAAGTAATGGGGGAGGTCCCATCTCACTCTGAGTGGCACCATCCCTAGGCAGGTGGTCCTGGGTAACACAAGTAAGCAATTTGAGCATGAGCCAGAGAGTAGGTCAGTATGCAGTGTTCCTCCATGGTTTCTGCTTGAGTTCCTGCCTTGACTTTCCTCCAATATAAATTATTACTTTCCTCCACAAGTTGATCTTTGTCAGTGTTTTATCCCAGCAAAAGGAAGAATATTAAAATGGTGACCAATTACAGTGGGTCTTTCTTTATATCACTAGCTCTCTAATAATGATATGAAAACTTTTTCTTAATTATAAAAGCTTGGCCTTGGTTTAGACTTATTCTCAACTAGTGCTTAAAATTTAAAACAACACATTTATATTAATTTATGATTTGCCATGTGGCTTGTTATCTCTCCTCAATACCGTACATCTAACTTCCTCCACAGATGGCTGACAAATCTCCTGTGCCTCTGATTCTTTGCCTAGAATTCCCATCTATCCTCTCCTGCTTCCCTATTTGGTCATTCAGCTGTTTATTAAACCAATCAGAAGGTGCCTTAGGCAGGTGAGGCATACAAAAATAATTATCTCAACAACCATCGATTTTTTTCAATCAATTAAGTGCATTGATTCAACAAACTTATTGCATAGATGATGCTGGCATTCAACATTGAAGCATGAAGAAATAACAGTTTTTATGTGCCTTACAGTGAGATAGCTGGTGAGATACATTTACCTGTTAGAGCTTATACTAATTTAGCTTCATTTCAATGTGCCTCCTCCAATTCCTTTGTCAAAGCCATAACCATTTCTTCTGAATGCTATTCTATTTGGTAAGCAGAACTTGAAGGGAAGATTACAGTACTTGCCATCCAGTGTGATTAATGACTTTATATGAAGGGCAATTTTGTGTACAAACACAAGGATTCCAGGTTTGTGTAAGCATAGCACAAAATTGTGTGAAGGCACCAGGGGACAGAGACCACATGCTGCTGGTCAAGAAGAACAACCTCTGTGGAAATCAAGCTTATCCAGTTAGTTTTGACTTTAGGAAGAAGTATGAAAAGATCCTTTCTGTTACTAAGCAGCCCACTTGATATTCAATCATTAGAGCCATATCAAACTAGCACAGATGGGTGCATGTAGTGGGATATTCGCTTTGTCTCCTTCTGTGGCACTGACCATGCCCATTGGGGGTGGCCCCAGGGGTGGAAGTGATCTGTGGAACTAGGTCTGAGGAGGAGCGAGGGAATGCTATCTATGTGCTTGCAGGAGACAATTATAGAAGGCTGCTGAACCTTGCCGAGTCAGGGTAAGACAGCCTTTCTACCTCCCTGCTGTTGTTGTGGTCTGTCAAGTACTCTTGGCCTTAGACAAAACTGGGTGTACCAACATTGCTGTGAGATCTTGGTGACTGTCCAGGTAGCTTGCTGTTTCTGTCCTCGCTGCACCTTGTGGAAGTTGCCCATTTGCACCTCCTGTCTACTCTAGTATTGTTATTTTCCTTCTCAGGTCTTGATGAGGTTGAAGATTAAACTATCACAACTATTATTCTCTCTTCCTAGTTAGATATATTAGGTACTAGGCTTAAGTTTTCCAGCCTAAAACATTGTAAACTCTGTTATGCCTTCACCCTAGGACTAGATATGTAGGTCTTTTTGTTCTCAGTTTTCTTTTTCTTACAGCACACTTGTTATTCACTGTTTTTTATATAGTTTTAAATCAAGCCTAAATCTTTTCTTTAGACTAAAAGGGGAATTGTAGTGGGATATTCACTTTGTCTCCTTCTATGTCACTGACCACGCCCATTGGGGGTGGAGCCAGGGGTGGAAGTGACCTGTGGAAATAGATCTCAGGAGGAGCCCGGAATGCTCTCTTGCTGGCGAGAAGCAGAGAGGAGAGCATCCAGTGGAACTTGCTGGTGTTCATCTGTCTCGGTTGTAAGTTATTTCTCCCTGAATAAACATCTATTTAGCCTGTTTATTCTTATGGGGCTGGCTAGGCAGTGGGACCAGGCCAGCGGAAACACATATTGGTAACAGGTACAGGCTGAAAGGACCACCAGGTGGTTTCAGAGACCTTTGCATTTACTAGTGGGCTCATCTCAGCCAGGCTTAGCTTGGGGCCACTGTATTAACTAATAGTGGCTGGGTGACTCCATTTCAACTCTTCAGTCACCCACTTCTTACTATGAGGACATACTGCTAGGATCATGTTCTGTTCTATCTACTCTGTTATGCTTTTCTTAACTTCAGTTTTGTTTTCACCAGGTGCTGGGACTTCCTAACTAGTCAGACTTCAGTAGGCACCACAGTTGAGAACTATTGCTATTAAACAACCCATTGAGCTGACAAACCAGCTACACCATGCTATCAAGAGTCAAGGCTAAGATGAGGTGGCCTTGTACTGGCAGAATCTTCAGGGTGAAACTTGAGTCTTTAACCTTAAAAACTATACTCCCCTCTCCCCCAAGGTCAATCCTTGACAGTGTCAAACTTGCCCCATGAATCCCCAGGCAGTGTGTGTGTGTGTGTGTGGGTGTGTGTGTGGGTGTTTGTGTGTGTATGCAAAAGAGCTGTCCATATATTAGAAAAACATAGACGTCTAAATGAGTTCTGAAGGGCTATGGGGGCAATTTGCTTTGCCACAATGTTATAAAGATAGCTTCAGAGAGAGTGGGGACTTGAGTGACATGAAAGATTCCAATAATTCCAAAAAAAAATATAATCTTCAGACAAAGTAATCTAAATGTATAAGTACCATACATATATGGTTTAAAAACTCCAAAGAAAATATGGCTGGTAAGCCTGGCTATCCCATTTACCAGCTGTGTAGCACAGAAAGAGAAAAAATAAATAAATAAAAGCAGACTCTGAAACTCTGTCTTCATGTGTTTATTTAGATGGCTAGAAATAGTCTCTATGAAATGACTTACTTTGTGTCAGGCAAATGGCCTCTGTTCACTAAATGGTTCTATACTCATTATCATTGTTTCTTGATTAATGCAAATCTAACCACCATCATCTCAGCAGGCCTCGTTTTAGCACTCACATGACAGACATCAAAATCAAAATTGACCTTAGCAATGATTTAGACTGGTCGCCTCGTTTTTTTTTCCAGAGAAAATTAATGCCCAGAGAAATTAAATGACTTGCCTGAGGTTACAGAGTCAGTTGGTAACAATGACAGCATCAACCACAGAACATGTGGTTTTTGCTCAGGTTCAAAATACTTTCCATTTTAGAGTATTTCATTAATAGCAGTACCCATAGCTTAATAAACAAGTATCTTTAAATGTGGACTAATTACATATGGACAGTCAATGAACTGAAATGGATGGCATAATGGATTCACACTTAGGCTAACTCTGCCGTGCAAAGTAATTGAAGGTTCTCACACAACTAACAAATCTATTCTTGCTCACAGGCCCCAAACCTACCAAACAGGGGCAGGGGTCCTGGTGGAGATTTTAACTGGTTAATTAGCAGTGTCTCATACTCTCTGTGTTCATTTTGTGTGTGTGTGTGTGTGTGTGTGTGTGTGTGTGTGTGTGTGTGTGGTGATGGTGGTGGTGGTGGTGGTGCCATGTTTCTGGAAATTGTTTTGTTTTACAGAATGCCCCTAACATGAATGGCATCTTGCCCTGGCAGAAGCTGGAGGAAAAATGATGGCCCTACCCTCTGTGCCCTTGGACCATCCTAGGTCTTGGCTTTAGACTGGTGATTTTATTTTCAGACTTCTTACCATGTATTCTGAAGTGTATTTGCCTTTGTGATTTGATTCTTGGACACTTTAAGACACAGATGTCTTTTTTTGTTTTTAAAATATCAACCACACTGTATTAGACTATGGGGTTTCTGCAGCAGCCTCTGTACTGCCAACCCTCTCTCTTGAACATGGAAAACTCCTCTGGCTCTGAGAACAGCTCATTCTGGGGACCTGGAGACAAATGAGAGTTTCATTCCTGCCCACAATGTAGGGCAATTCTATGTTTGCCTCAATCCCTCTCTCTGCCTAACACTGCCATGCTCCCCATTTTGTATGCCAAAGCTGACCAACATCAACACAAACATCATACTGTGAATTCATCTACTCAGAACAGCATGAAAGTGGGTAAAAAAAAGTTTCCAGCCAGTAACTTTCACACCACAATCTGAGGTTTGAAAGGAGTATGGTGGATTTTCTGCCTGAATCCATGACTGGAATCCATAAGCTGCTCCTTGTTCAAGTCAGCAGTTTTTGTGATTTTCTCCAGCCTGGACTATACTCCTTTTCTCAACTCTCCACTTTCTCTGCCACTGAATTCCTGGAGTTTGGCTCAGTGTTTAACTGTGGGTGTCTGCTTTTGCTTCCATCAGCTAATAGATGAGGGCTCTAGGATGGGATATAAGGTAGTCATCAATTTCATTATCAGGGAAGGACATTTAAAGTAGCCTCTCCAGTATTGTTTAGATTGTTAGTTTGGGCCATCCTTTTGGAACTCTGGACATTTCCCTGGTGCAAGTTTTCTCTTTAAACCTATAATGGCTCCCTCTATTATAGTATCTCTTTTCTTGCTCTCCTCTATTCTTTCCTTGACTCAATCTTCCTGCTCCCTCATGCCCACCTCTCTGCCCCTTTCCTAGCTTTTCTGGTGGTATGGATTGTAAGCTGGTAATCTTTTGCTCTATGTCTAAAATCCATATATGAGTAAGTACATATAATGTTTGTCTTTTTGTGATTGGGTTACCTCATTCAGATAGTTCTTCTAGTTCCATTAGTTTGCCTGCGGATTTCAACACTCCATTGTTATTTTCTGCTGAGTAGTACTCTATTGTGTAGATGTTGCATATTTTCTCCATTCATTCTTCAGTTGATGGGCATTTAGGTTGTTTTTAAGTTCTGGCTATTACAAAAATTGTTGCTATGAATATAATTGAACAGATGTCTTTGTTGTATTAATGTACATCTTTTGGGTATATGCCTAAGACTGGAATTACTGGATCTTGGGATAGGCTGATTCCCATTTTCTTGAGGAACTGCCATACTGATTACAAAAGTGGCTGTAGGAGTTTGCACTGCTACCAGCAGTAGAGAAGTGATCCCCTCTCTCCATATCCTCTCCAGCATAAACTGTCATTGGTGTTTCTGATTTTAGCCATTCTTAAAGGAGAAAGATGGTATCTCAGAGTTGTTTTGATTTGCATTTTCCTGATGGCTAATGAAGTTGAGCACTTTCTTAAGTGTCTTTCAACTATTTTGGATTCCTCTATTGAGAATTCTCTATTCAGTTCTGTACCCCACTTTTTAATTAGATTATTTGGTATTTTGTGACTAGCTTCTTCAGTTCTTTGTAAATTTTGGATATCAGCCCTCTTTCAGCTGTGGGGTTGGTGAAGATCTTTCCCCATTCTGTAGACTTCTGTTTTGTCTAGTTGACTGTGTCCTATGCTTTACAGAAGCTTTTCAATTTCAAGGAAGTCCCATTTATTAATTGTTGATCTCAGTGTCTGTGCTACTGGTGTTTTATTCAGGAAGTGGTTTCCTGTACCAATTTTTTTCAGGGTACCTCCCACTTTCTCTTCTAAGAGGTTCAGTGTGGCTGGATTTATGTTGAGGTTTTTTGATCCATTTAGACATAAGTTTTGTGCATGGCGATAGATATGGATCTATTTGCAGCATTCTACACATCAGCGTCCAGAACTTTATGTAGGGCTGGATTAATTGATATGTATTATTTAAATCTGATTTTGCCATGGAATATCTTTGTTTCTCCATCTATAATGATTGAAAGCTTTGCTGGATACCTTCACCTTCTTCTATACCTATTATTCTTTGGTTTGCCTTTCCACAATGTTGCATGTTGCCTTAATAATCTATGTCAGGGATTTGTTGGACTTAGATTTTCTTTGGTTGATTAATCTATTTTTCCTAGTGTATCTTCAACACCTGAGATTCTCTCTTCCATCTCTTGTATTCTGTTGGTTATGCTTGCATCTGTATTACCTGATCATTTGCTCAGTTTTTCTATTTCCAGTATTTCTTCTCACTGTTTTTTTTTTTTTAATTGTCTCTATTTCTGCTTTCAAACCTTATACTGTTTGAATTGTTTCTTGCAATTTTCAGATTGCCTTTTCCTCCATTTCTTGAATGTTTTTGTTTGTTTTTTCTTCCATTTCCTGAAGGGATTTTCTCATTACCTCTTTGAGGGTCTCTATCATAGTCATAATATTGGTTTTGGGTCATTCTCTTCTGCTTCATCTGTGTTGGGGTGTTCAGATCTTGCTAGTGTGGAGTCCCTAGACTCTGATGGTATTATATTGATCTTTCTGTTGTTGACTGTGTTCTTATACTGTTGCCCACCCATCCCTTCTTCTACTGTGTACTGGTAGGTTCTCCCCCTCTCCAGATGTGTACAGGACCAAGGTTCTCTTCCAGGTCCAATATTCCAAGGGTGCTCCTCTTCCAGTGGGCAGTGGCAGGACTCCTCCGGCAGGTGTAGGTGGGACCAGGATGCTGGCAGACTCCAGATGGGCCAGTAAGCTGGGACTGATGCTCCTGCACTCAGTCCCTAGTCCTCAGGAGGCTCTGAGCAGGGTATCAGAAGGCCAAAAACCTCACCTCTTTATCAAGGTACTTGTACATAAGATTTGCTACTACTAACTCTCTTCTTTCTTACCCTACACGGTGCCTGCCCTCTTCCTTTGTATTTGGAATAATTATGTTTAAATGACATTACTGAGCATACTACAGCTCTAACCCTCCACTATGTCAGGGAGATCCCATAACTTCAGAAGGTTTGCTATAACTCATGACACTTTGACCCATTCATGGTAATTTCCATCACTAACTGAATAATCAAGACTCTGGCTAAAGATGTTTAATTTACCTTTTATTCCCATCTCATCTGTATATGTGAGGTCAGTGAACTTATACAGGTGCTCCATACCTCAGACCCGAATTTTCCTTTACTTCCCTTTTCTCTTTCTTCTCTTCTCATTCTACACTCCTTCATCTTTGAAATCTCTCCTGACTTCTGCATTCACTGGACTGTAGCTAACAACAGCACTACTACCTCTGCTCTGATGGATGTTTCTCATTGAATCCCATACTGTTCTTTAATACAGACTAACCCTTGTTTGCATAGTCTTGCTTCAGTGTCTGAACTCAGTTTATTTATTTCAAATGCATCTAACTAGATACAAGTTAAAAGAAATTTTAAGGAATTAGAATTTATTTGGATGTTTTCATATTTTGAAGAGTTTATGCTTCTTTATTGAGAAGATATTGTTAAAGCAAACTTTTGTATTGATGTATTACAAAATCCATAGATGCCCACTAAAAGGGTCAAGTAATGCATTGGTATATAGAGGGAAATGACATTTATTTTCTTCTCTCCTTTAATTTTCTTTCAAAGGGTATAACTGAGAAGATAATGTATATACTTCTAAGTGTTTCATTAAGTATAGACACAACTATTATATATATATATATAGAGAGAGAGAGAGAGAGAAACTATACATGCATATTTTAAAACAAAAACTATAACATTAAATGCATATTATTTTGTCATTAGATTCTTAAAATTTCTAATTTTGATGGATGTTAATATCTTCAATTAATTTAAATTAAGTAATTAGAATAAATATAATAGATGAAGCAAATGTTATAGGTACAGTACTCCTACTATTAGTAATAATAATAATTTTTATACTATTAAGGTAGAGTATCACTATGTAGCCTCAGCCTGGATTTGACCTGGTGATCCTGCTTCTTCAGCCTCTTCAATATTACCACCATGCCAAGGTTCACATTTATGTTACTAGTGATATGTTCCGTTCTTAAATTATTCAATGGAGTAGCCAAGAAAAATGAGAAATTTAAGCACAGTTAGATGAAATTATAATATATGTGAGGTTAGAAATTTATTGTACAAATCTAGCATTTCACACTTTATGATCTTACCATCTTCACTTGACAGATCAGGTAGAAAAAGCCTTGTCAAACTGATTTCATACTGCTAATTTTTTTTTTAATTTTGTCATAGAGTCTATTTGT
This sequence comes from Phodopus roborovskii, assembly GCF_943737965.1. Classification (NCBI taxonomy): domain Eukaryota; kingdom Metazoa; phylum Chordata; class Mammalia; order Rodentia; family Cricetidae; genus Phodopus; species Phodopus roborovskii. The sequence goes on along the minus strand of NW_026125295.1, from coordinate 28,737,493 downwards.
AATATGACAGCAGTAGTAGCAGAATAAGTAAATAGTATTATGTGTTACTAAAATATATTTTTATCTGCTGTTCTCCAAAGTAGAAATATTCTACTTAAGGTACAACAACTTTATCTTTCCTTTTTTCTTCCTTTGTTTTTGTTTTTTTTTTAACTTTCGAGATATGGTTTGTCTGTGTAGCTATATAGACCAGGCTGACCTCAAACTCACATAGATCCTCCTGCCTCTGCCTCCTGCTAGGATTAAATGCATATGATGCCACCGCCTGGTAAGATATAACTTTAATTATCTTTGACTTTCTAAGATACTTTCTGAACTACAGTCCTTAAAGATGTCACACTTAACTTCACTAATATTATTCTGTCTATCTTTAAAAGTGGTTCTAGTAAGTGGTCCAAGAAGGCCAGTAGATCTTGCCAAGTCAAATATTGTAAATAAAGGGTGGCTGCACCTTTCTCCAGGCACAATCTTTTTATGTATTCCACTTGGCAGACCTCTGTCACATAATATACTGGATTTCTACCTGATTTCCAGCAAAACTGGGACATGAAGTATTTCTCTGCATGGTTGTGTGATTAGCCCGAAAATTCATTTCACTAAAAATATGAGATGCTGATGCTGTATGATGGATAAAATTTTTCTCTGTAATGCTGAAATCACCTTGAATAATTCATAAAATTATTTGAAATCTTATTTTATTTGATAAAAGGATATCACCAATAGCCAAAAATTGAAATCTTTCAGTACTCAGGAAATCTAGAACTTTATACAGAGAAAATACATATCTAAAAGATTCTTGGGTTAATTATCCACTTATGTTCTTTAATCCTGTTAATTGATCACCTCTATCAATTATAATTGAATTCTCCTCATTCTTTGCATATACTACAGTGGCTATGTTCCTTTTTACTAGAAGAACATGCTTGTAGCCAAACATTGATGCCTTCTCTTCCACTATTAGTTAAAACCTCATTTTTCTGAGTTTTAAAACCTGTTAAATGAACAATACCTCTGCTGTTCCTTTGAAAATAATTGAATTGCACAAAAAAAAAATGTTACTCAAATTTTAAATTAATTTGTAGAATTAATTGAACCTAAAGATGATCCCAGGCATTACCTCTTACTCCTTACTATGGGCCAGATCTCCTTGATTATTTAATTTAATGTAGTCCTCCCCTCAAAAAATCTGTGGTATATTTCAGTTTTTTTCTGTTTCTGAATTGAGAAAACTTAAGCTTGAGGGAGATAAAATGATTTTTCCATAATGCCACTTACACTACATTCAGGATGTGTTAAAATGATGTGAGATTTTTAGGTTTTACATTTTAAGCAAAAAGCTAGTATCCATGTAACTTGGTTTACTGCCAGGAATAACTATGAATTTATATCAGAGCTCACCAGAGAGAAACTGTATCAGAACATGTTTTAGACTGGTGATATTAAAATCAAGCGCCCTCATACCCTCATTCTTCTGATGAAGGTCATTCCTGTGGCACTATTTTTATAGTGGGACTCATTTGATGACTGACAGGTGATACCGCTTAAAGTCTACTGCACTCATCTTTATCTTGAATTGCCATCTGTCTCACTCCACCCCTTTGCAAGGGCAGCACTGAAACCCAAGTACAGTTTGCCATGCTCTTGATGTGTTTTAGTGTGTGTTGGCACCCAGAAAGACATGGAGGTTGAATTTCATTTCTGTGAGTATTACCTTTAAGGCAGGCAATGTGCACTGACATGGAAATCCAGAGACATTTTCATCATGGCTAATGACAGTGTATCTAGCCAGTGGGTCATTATAGGCTTTATCCTTGAGTACTTCACACATCTTGAAATTAATGTTTATTCAGAAAAATGATATAAGGCCTATGACACCTTTAAAATTCTGCCTATATGTGACTCTAACCACTGATGAATGACCATTGTGCATTTATGCTTTGCTAAACACATGTGGCTTTTCAAAAGCAATAGATTCTGATGGAAAAGGTATTCACAGTGGGTGCAGGAATGCATCCATATTAATTCTATGGGACCTAGCAAAAATTTGTATCCAATTCTTCAAGCAGGGACACTAAATCTCACAAGTGCTAACCAGCTTCAGGAGATGATGCTGTTTTCTTTACACCAATACATGCAAATATGCTTGATGGTGTTTCTGGCAAGAGAGCTAACAAAGGTGGCTCTCTGGTATTTTTGAAACCTTGTATAATAAAACACTTGAAAATTACTTCTATTCTCCATAATATTCTCTTCAAAGTCTAGGTAGATCTCTGGTGCTATATCCACAAAATAAGTAAATTATATAATACCTTTTTTAGCTTCTGTTTTCCAAGTAGATGTATTCTACACATTTTAATTTTATTCAACATTCTGAGCTAATGTACTGGCTTCAGTCCTTTAAGATGTCACCCAAACTCCACTTATATTGTCCCACCTCAAAAGGTGATTGAGTATTATAGAAAGAAGATAATGTGGTACTGATAACACCAATAATTTACTATTTCCATTTCTTAATTTTTTTACTTCTCAAATAAGTATTTAAGTCACCTAAAATGTTTATTAAATACCCACTGTTTATGTATCATTCTTTTTAGGGGCAGGGAAAAATAAATTAGACAGGGTCTCTGCCTTCAAGGAATTTGTATAGGATTAACTTCACTTAGAAAGGAATTAACCAATTCAAGTTGTGGTAATTCAGAAGTGAAGTGCCATGAAAGGTTAGAAACTAGTATCGGTAGCAGACAATCACTTCTTAGAGAAGAAATAAGAGATGTGGGTGGGGAATTTAGAAAATATTTTGACAGTCACATGGAGAAATAGGTATCTTTTCAATAGGGAAAGCATCAATGAAATTGTGTAGCACATGATTATAAGCCTAATTAGTTTAAAGTTACTATCAGCTTACTGAAGAGGGAACAAATGTAAAATGGGCAAGAGCTTCAATTTATAGAGAAAGAATTTGAGTTTGTAAAAATAAAACAGAAAACTTGAGAATACTGAGAAAGTAGGTCTATAAGGCTATTCCTTGAGGCTTGTTAAACTTACTGGGTGACATCACATCACATAAAGTCATCAATTTGTATCAATGATTTGATTAAATAAATTAATTTACTTTAAATTTAACAGTTTATGCAATATATTCTGATTATGTCCTGTCCCTTACCCGAACTCATCCCAAATCTTCTCTAATTTTCTGCCCACCTAACTTCATGCTTTTTCTCTATGTCTCTGTATCTCCCTTTCCGACTCCTGCTATCACTCTGTCCCTTGCTCTCAAAAAATTAACACAATAAATACAAATTAATGAAAATCAAAATAACCAAGAAAACAACAAAAACAAAACATAAAGTGCTTACACACACACACACACACACACACACACACACACACACACACACACAAAACCCATAAAGCCCATTTTGGGTAGGGCAAAAAATAAAATAATAAAAAACCCACTTCAGAGTTTGGGTTTTATACTAGAGTGTGGTTGGTATGTATACCCAATGTAGCCAATGACAAGGCATTGGAGGAAGTGGATTTTCCCTTTCCCAGGTATTGCAGTTTAATAAGGATCAGGATAAACAAATAGGCCGAATAAATATTTATTCAGGGAGAAATAACTTACAACCTAGACAGATGAACACCAGCAAGTTCCACTGGATGCTCTCCTCTCCCAAAGAGAGCGTTCCCTGGCTCCTCCTCAGACCTAGTTCCATAGGTCACTTCCACCCCCGCCCCCAATGGGCATGGTCAATGCCACAGAAGGAGACAAAGTTAATATCCCACTATACCCAGGAGGAAACAATTTGCAAATAGCTTCTTGGTTAGGCCTACGGTTTTGTATATATTTCACCTTCTCGGTGCTGGAGTTTTATCTGGTTTGAAGCTGTACTGGTCTTATGCATGTTGTCGCACTCTCTGTGAATTCATGTGGATATCAGTTCTGTTTTACCTGGATGATACTGTTTCCTAGGAATCATGCACTACCTCTTACTCCTGTGATTTTTTTCTGCCTCCAATTCCTCAAAGATCTCTAAGCCTCTAGGGTTGTTTTGCTACAGATATCTAATTTAGAGCCTAGTGATCCAAGTCTCTCACTCTAAGTATATTGTCTCATTGTAGGTCTCTATGTAAATTCTCATATGCTTCAAGAAAGTTACTCAGATGAGGGTTGAGCAACGCTCTGATGTATGGGTATAATAATATGTCATGATGAGCCATTTTTTGTTATGTTCCTTTAGCAGAATAATTGTATTACATTTTTCTCTAAATTAATGGATCTTATTTGTATTTACTGTTGATAGTTACTGGTTTCAAAAAGGATAGTTTATTTCAAGTATATTGTGACTTTCACCATATTTACACACATATCCCTCTCCAAGTTTGTTTTCTATTGCTGTGATTAAAAACAAAAAAGAGAAGGAAAGAAAACTATGGCCAAAATTAACTTTCAGAGTAAAGGGTTGATATGGCGTACACAGTCTATCACTGAAGGATGCCAATGCAGGAATTCAAGGCATGCCCCTAGAGGCAGGAGCTGCTTCGTGGTTTGGTCTCAAGGTTATATTCAGCTACCCTCTTCTGGACTCCAGTGGCATCAGGCATGCAAATACTGCATAGGCATACATGCAAGTAAAATATACCTGAAAATAAAATAAAAATGAAACTAGAGATGATAATAACTATAATAGGTACTTTCTAGTATAAGACTACAAAACAAATATCAAGGAGTAATAAGACTATCCTAGGCTCTGAGATTTAGCAATAATTTTTATCTTTTCAGAAGAGATTATTCTTCTTTTCTAATTCAAAACCAAATGCAAATGTATAGTCCTTAAAGTGGTGTGTTTTAGTCATAAGAGTTAACATAGAAATTACTTTCAACTCACAATGAAGTAGGAAGGTTTACTGACTGTTAGTGTAAAATACTATTTTATTGAAGTGAACTCAAGAACACATTTTAAAATTGGATCATATTTTCAGAGCAATGACTGTTTTTTGTTGTTGAAAAACATGGTACATCAGCATGCTGGAAGATTCAAAAGTTTTTAGAAATGCATGTACAACTGACATACATATCCTAGTTTGAACACCAATCAACAACTTGGGAGGGAAAGAATCTATTGTATCTTGCAACTGTCACTGACAGGAATCAATGTAGCAAGCAGCTCAAGGCAGAAACCTGGAGGCAAGAACTGAAGCAGAGGCCAAGGAAGAGCATTGCTTACTGACTTGTTCTCAATGATTTGGTTACTATGTTTCTTTACCACCCAGAACCACCTGCCCTAGGAGTGGCACAGCCCATGGTGCATTGAGTTCTCCAGCATTAATCAGTAATTTTATGATAGAGATTAGTTCTTCAGCTGTAATTTCCTCTTGGTTTGTTTCAAGAGGACCAAACCTAATCAGTATAATATGTAATTTGCCTTTATGTTGTACAATTCATATTCAATCAATCATCAAGCTGAACCCTAGCTAAAATGTTTTACACTTGCCTAAGCTATGAGCCACCAGCTATCTTGATTCTAGGCAATTATTGTTGCCAGTAAGCTGCAAAATATTTTATTTTTAAATATTTTCTTTATGCAAATATAGAATAAAATATAGCAAACCAAAAGCAGATGGATACAACATACACTATTTTGTTTTACATTTCTGTATTGGTCCTAATCTCAACATAAGGACCTTTATATGGTTTTCACATAGTTGCTTATAATGTATTATTCTAAAATAGCATTCATAATATGAACTAAATAAAGTACACAGAGGTTAAATAACATTTTGTAAAATCACATATACATCTTTTCAAGTGTAATTTAATTACATTAATCCTCACAAATCACTGATATTATGTTTCCACATTAATCCTCACAAACCACTGATATTATGTTTCCGGATTTCCTAGTCTGTGCATTGATTAAAATATGCAGTTACGTTCATTCTGAAATAATAAGAATTAAAATCTTTAATGTTCCCTTCAATGATTTGAATTTGTTCTATTTTAGTTGCAGATTCCTCTTAAATGTTTTTAACTTTAATCCAGACAACACAATGTGGATGTTCTAAGGGAAATTTCATTTCATATAAGTTTTCAGCGGTATTGAATCTTCCTGTAATATATTACAGGAATTTATCACATAGGCTTGCTCTAAAGTGTTGCTTCTGAACTATTCTTAATAAAACTTTATAACAAAGAAGTGTGTCATCTTCCCATTACTATAACAAATTCTCCAAATGATCTAGATGTAAGAGGGCTTATTCATGCCCAGAGATCTGTAGGTTTAGTTTATGATTGAATGGCCTTTTTGCAACACAATATGGTAGAAGCATGTACTAAACAAAATTGTTTGCCTCATGACCAGAGTCAGAAGAGTAGAAGATGAAAGTACCAGTGTCCACCATGTATTTGGCAGACTACTAATGGTGCACTAGTTGTCACCCAGTAGTATCCACAGGTTCAACCACTTCATGGCAATCCAGGGTGGATGCCAATCCTTTCCCATATATATACCTGGAGCATGATTAAGATGCAAATTCTAACAGTAAGAATAAAAAATATTGCCAAAATATATTATGTGCATGGATGAAAATGTTGTGATGAAACCCACTATTACATATAATATTGATAACCACAACATTAAAGTAAAAATAAAGAATCACAACAGAATGATGATGAAGTGTCTGCTGCTATTTGAAGTAGATGGAACAAATCTTTCTATAAAAAGCTAAATACAGCAGATGGGAGAAGTGAGGGATTAGGGGGAGAAGAAGGAGAAGAGGGAGCTGGAATTAAAATGTAAAAAATAAATTAACCAAAAAACTAAATTAAAAAAGGACCAAAAAAGCAAGATACTGATTTCAAGAAATTTTTTATGAAGATTGAATATTTCCCATATGTATAAAGAAAACAATAACTTTTATCTTAAAGTAGTTTGACCTTCTTCTTGAGTGATAAGAAACTCAGAACAAAGAAAAGTTGCAGTTAGGAAATCAAGTTGATTTATCTCAACATCATAAAGAAAACATTACCACTCAATTTTCACTTACCTCCTCTTTTTCTTACCTAAAATGGAGTAGGGTATAAGAGAGAATTTTATCAGTGAAGAGAAATTTTCACTACTGCTCACAACTGGTATTCTGTAACTCTTCAATCCTATACCCTCCATTCACCAAGTTAACCCTAGAAGTGAACTCTGAGAGTGTTGCTGTATTTATCTTTGAAACTGCACTATGTAGGCTCACCCTACCTTTTCTCAGCATCCACAGCTCTCGTGCTTCCCCACACCTTTCATGTAGACCTACTGAAGAGATTCATTCAGCCTTACCCATCCCTTGGACGTCCATGAGTCTACTGAACAGCTGCAGGGCCCCTGAGTTTCATGTACAACACATGGACAAAATATGTGGAGCCATGCCTTTGGTCTTTGTATTAACTGCACTGAGATGTAATTTAACTGGCAATGAAGTTTCTGTGTGAAGTCTTGCAAGGTCCTAGAATGGAAAGTGATAATTGGGTAAAAAGGGAATGCCCCCAAAAGAAATGTTCCTGAACATTAAAACTTAAGGTTGAGTTAGCCTTCATCTTTCTTTTTCTTTCAGCTTTCCCTGTAAATATACTTTCTTCACTAAGTTCAAACTCTAAAGGGAAGTTCATAAGTGTCCCCTTCCATCCTTTTGTATCATTTTGTACCTATTCCTTTGACTTTTAAGTACAAAAGGAGTAAGACTCTCCTTATTTTCTGTATGTAATATTCCAGTATTTCTTTAAACCTTCAAGCTAAATTACAACTTGAATGTGACAACAGGAGGTTGGCTTATGCACAAACCAAGGCTGTGGCTTATAGATAAATTGAGATGTTATTACAGTTACACATATAAAATAGTACAATGAACTAAGGCAACCATGAAAGTAGACTTAGAATTGTTGCAGTCTCTAACAGGTCTCTCCAAGTTCTGGATTGGATATTACTATTATATTTAGTAACCAAAAAAGACTCCTCTAAAATAGTGTTTTATGGGATTCTACTTCTTATTCTACAGAAGTCTATGTAATAGAGCTGCTACACCTTGTCTATTTTCTCCATATTCATATGAAATTAATTTAACAGATGCTCATTTGTTCCCTTTTTGAATGAACTCATATGCAAGGCTACTCAGTTCTTTGATTTCTATCTCTGAACAATTGGCCTTGCTGCATCAGCATCCACACTCCCCCTAAGCTTCTTTATAATAGACCTTTATTTCTTCTTTGAGCTAAAACCCAAATATCTTTGATGTAATACTTTGGCACTTCTACTTACATACTTCAAAGTATCTTTCATTCAGTTTGCTTGTACATTAGTAGATTTTCCCTCCTTATTCCGGTCCTACCTTGGGAATCTGTATCCCAATTAGTGGCTGTACTCACCATCTAATGAAGCATCCAGAAATGATGGCCTCACTCTGAGATTCTGGTTTGTTCTTATTCCTCATAATCAACTTTATTCAATATGTTGATTATTTTCCAGTGGATATCTTGATTTTATCCAGTTTACCTGTTCCCTTGTGACTCACAAGCATCCTCATCTTCTGCCAGGCTTCTTCAGTAGCATGCCACCTGCTCTTCCTGCATATTCTCTTCACTGCTGTTGATTGATGATGTACATAGCTGTGCAGGTTTTCTTTAATATCACAAAGAAAGGCTATCCTTAGTTAACCCTTCCCATCTCACCCTATTTTTCTCTCCACTTTCCAAGACAAGCCATCTTAACATAACTTACCTTTTTCTTAAAAGATTTGGTGGACAAAAACTAGTTCTTTCAATATTTCTGATTCTTTGTAGTATATTTTTCAAAATATATACCAAATATAAGTTCTTGAGAAAAGCTTATTTTGGAACATATAATGGTCTATTGTAATAGATGCCTGTACCTTCTTTTTATAGAATACTAATCTTATTATAAAGGCATTTTCTTTGCAACTTCTTGCAATGATGCCTACATCCCCTTTAATTCCTTTGAATATGAGAATTATAACTATTGGACTTTTTATTATTGTAGTCACAATACCTATTAAAGAATATGGAAAATAGCGTGCAACAAATAATTGCTTTAAATTTAAATGCAATACATTGAATGATTTGCATTAGAATAGATTTACGATAAGTTGACCATGTTGAAATCACAGAGAACTATAAAGCATAGAAAATTGTATGTTTGTTGTCTCTCTGTCACATATTATGTACTTTGATTTTTTTCTTTAGCCATGGATATTTTTAAATGAATAAATCCTTAAGACATGTTTGCAGATATTCACTGATTTATGACAATTTCACATGAGATACTTTGATACTTGTAATGGGCTTTAGCACTAAGGAATTATAAGCTTCCATATGCATTCATACATACACATATACACGTGTAGTCATTGGTTAGTCATTACTTACATTTCTGTAAGAACTGTGAATATTATGACATAAATGTCCAATCAATTCCAAGTCCCTATAATACTTAGATAAATAATGTATTCATTACATTTTCTATTTTTGATCTTATCAGTAAATTTCATATATTAGAATAATTTTATTCAGTAAAGAAATTGAATAATTATTATTGATTGGTTGCATGATTACTCAAAAGTATTTTTGAAGTGGTATTCAAATTCTTAAACTAAATCTTTTAGAGAATATAACTAACAAGTGATATAATGCTTTTACTGAAGTGTTTTCTGTGAATTTTATAAATGTCCACTTTCTAAACTGGTAATCCTGGGGAAAGAATGAACACATATTATTTTGGAAAAGCTCCTATTATGTTCCTTTTATTTTGCTTCAGTTTAAGATATTGCAATAAATTATTTTTAAAAGATTTATAAAAATAATATTGATCTGTTAATTATAAAAAAAATAATGTGGCTTTTCTTGTTAAGCTTGGAAAAGGTAACAATCATATATTAACAGCATAAATTTCAGTTCATTTTATCACTACTTTAAATGGAATTGTAACTTTCAAAGTTAATGTTAAATTTCTATGTAAATTAAGTCAGCCTGAATCAAGATGCCAATATTTGAATATATTTTTCATTGCACATATATGTGTGTATCCAAACTAGAAAGACCTATTAACTTAAAGTTTATCTGGAAATGATATCCTACAATTTGAAGTATAGTCATATAACCTTCTATCCCCAGAGTCCACTCATTTGCATCTTTGAAAGGGTTACATATAAGTCTTGCATAAGTAGCAATATGAAGTTTGCCTTCTTAGAAAGTGTTTTTCCCATTGAAAACAAACCAAAAAAACAGATGTGCTATCGCCTGTTTCACAGTCAGAGCCGATCTGAAATGGCTGCTGCTTGCTCAGGGAAGTCATAAAGAGATCAAATGACTTCTGGGCCAATGGAAAACCTGACTGTCTCAGTGCTTTGCAGACCAATTTGAAGCAGTAATTAGACTGACTGGAAGCTTGTGAGAATGATGTTCCAAGTGCAATTATGAAGCTCCTGGAAATACTGCTTTCAATAGTGAAGGCCTTGTCTATTGATTTTGATGGGGAATAAGGAAAATTCAGTATCTGGATATTACAAGTGATAGGATGTTAAATCGTGGTGCATTAAATAAGGCAGTTCATTTCTGGAATTAATTTCATTGGAGAAAAATCTATTAACCAATTGATATAATTATGTTGTCCTAGCTATCTTTAGCATGTCGCTTTTCTTCTAATTTCAGAAATGTCTATAAATGTAAGGAGTTTGCAGATAATAATTGGAAATGTGTTCAAGAACTGAAAATTGATAAACATAAGGCAATGGAAGGCCATAGTGGTGCAATTAAAGGATGATGCGTGGATGCGTCTGGAATGCCCATAAACAAATGCGACTTCAGCACTGCTGCCAAATGAGCCCAATGTCCCACAAATGAACTGAAAGCAAAGTGCTTGCCATACCGTGTCTGCAGTCTCAGTCTAAGGTGACTGCTGTGCGACATTACCAAAATGATTTACTGGAAATAGCATACACATATATGCACCAAGATACTGTATTTAAGCCTCATCTTATTCTAATGAAAAAACGTGCTTGCCATTCATGAGGGTGTGTAAGTTACCAGAGGCAGAATACAGCCTGACTGGAATAGAAGGAAAAAAATGTTTCTTTACAAGGAGCCACAGCAGTTGAATCTGACAATATTAACTATTTCAAAGTTACAATTATGACGAAAGAAAAAAAAAAAAAAAGATCTGGAAACTGCCAGTCTTTCATTAGTCCTTTTCAAACTGCAATACATCTTTGTTCTTCTTCTAGTGTGTGTGTGGGTGTTTCCTGTAAAGCTTTTCCTTTTCTAAGAGAGGCCTTAAAAATACAATGATGTTACAAGCCTAATAAAGATCTGTCCTCTTTGTTACACTCACAGCCTTTGATTTTATTAGTGTTTACTATATGCCAGATACTAATTGTCTTACAAATATTAACATTTAATCCTTACAACAATCCTGTAATATAAGAAGGTCAGCTTAATTTAGAACTGCAGAAAGTGAAACAAGAAAGGGTAAATAATGTTCACAGAGCATGAGTAAAGGAACCTGATTGAAGGACAGGCAGTCTTCTTTGATACACAGTTGATGTAAAGGGTGAGTGTATGTATGCATGTATGTGTATATACATGCTAATCAACATATATCTATACACACATACACATATATATACATATATATTCCTCATAAATGCACATGCACAACTACATATGCACCTACAGTGGCATATGCATAATAATAATAAACATAGTATTTGATGAGTTCCCTGATTGTCTTTCATGGTTTGTTAGCCATGTCTTATCCTGTAGATTTCACATTCTATGAGTTTGGAGTAAGGCCCAAACATTTGTATTTAATAAGACTTTACAGGTATATTTTAAGCTGCTTTTTTTTGTCATTGTTTGCTTTGTTTTCAAGCTACCTTTTGAGAAAAAAAAAATGTATAGGCTTTCTTTAGTATTAAACTAATTATTTACATGATCTTATGTTGGCTAAGAAACATCTCTCTGACAGTCTAAAGCTACAGTAGTAATCACTATACTTGTGGGTAGAGTAAGTTTAGACTTAAAAATAATTGTGTTGCTCAGTGTCTCTGTCTATTAAGAGGTATGACTCTTTGTCAATAAAACTCTCTCATGGATATGATTCAGTAATCTGTAGTTGAATTAGTGAGCCAAATACTTCCTGGATTTGTGAAAACAGAAATAGTTGTGAGCCCCTTTGCTGTAGTAAAGCTAAGATACATGCTCTCTGTGTCGTGCTGTTGTCGTACTAAAGGGCTTTGCGATTGCTCTTGTAGATGGTTAGCCTCACTCAGGATGCTCTAGGTTGAAAACTTTCTTCATGCCTTTCAAAAGAGCTTTTCCCAGTAGCACTGCAAGAGTTAATCAGCTATTTTCCTTTTATAAAACACCTTTGAATGTAAGGGCTGCAAGTAGTTTGCTGAATATTCATTAACCATCCTTTCCTCCAAGGGCACATAAATCCTCCAAAATGCAATATATACACACTTTAAACTTTGACATAAAACACTCATATTTCTAGAATAAAGGAGTTTTTCTTCTTCAAGCACTCTCTCAAATCATATATAACCAGGAACACTGGCAGCATTGCCGCTGCAAGAAGGACAGAGAGAACATCACGAAATCCAAATGAATGCAAACCCATTAAACGTAATGGTGTGGTGAATCTCAGTGTACCATCTGCTGGGGAACAAGAGTACCCTACTGGAATTCTACATCTTATTTACATAAGAGATCAGAATGTGCGGGTAGATTTATATGGTAAATAAGTACCCGGAGACAAAACTAAGTTTTCCTTCTATTTGCATCTAGGGATAGCTGCATCTGTATAAAATTTACTCTATTTTTGCTTTGCAATCCTACAGTAAAACTGAAAATGTCACCTTCTCCAAATATTGCCATCAGTATTGCCACTAGAAATAATTAAAGAAATAAATATTTCATATCCAATTCCATGTAAAGTAAATTTAATGTAAGGAATTCCATTTCTTCTATGTTGACATGCATGTTTAACACAAAGAGTTTATATTATAGAAAATGCTGTATTCATATGTGCTTACATTTGAAAACAACTTGATGGCAAATCTTTGGAATTCAGCTTTGACTCATACTTAGTAAAAAATACTTTATCACTTAGTTCACTTGTTAAAGTTACTAAACTTTATTGAACCAAAGAACTCCAGACACTTTTCAATGTGTAATATTTAAGTGATATCCCCAAATAAGATTATTTTGAAAAGAAATGTAAGATCAAAAGTAGAACATCCTCTGGTCATGAGATTAAATTAATATTCTTCTTTGTTCTTTTACTCTTTAAAAGTGTTTTCTTTAAGCATCACAAAGCTAATTGGACTTTTCATGAAGCAGGTCCTGGGTACCTGGGTACCTTGTAAGACCACACACCTCATATCAGTGTGTATCACTCACCACATAACCTCTGAGCTGGACATACTTTGGATGACTCTATTAAAAACACTGCTTTTGTTTAGAGGAGGTAAAGTAGAAATTGTTGGGTTTTTTTTTTGTGTGTGTGTGTGTTCAGGATCATTTCTCAAAACTCTTGAGATAGAAAATTCTTCTGGAGCCTCTTCAGTGACTTCCATCACCAGCAATGTTGACTAATTAAGCACTTTTGCATTTACATTCAACCACCAGTATTTAATTAAACACAGTTCTTGTCTCTTCAACTGCTCTTACCAAGCCTCCAGAAGTTGAAGAGTGTTGCTGTTGACAATGGCAGTCCACCAAGTGGAAAATTATGCAAAGAAAATTGAGAAAGTAGGAAAAATGCCAAGTCTGTTGCCTTAGGGAAGTTGGAGAATATGAAAGTAAATACAGTACAGAGTGTTTTGGTTATTGCTGTTGGCACTCTTGTTGATTATGTAATTGACTTTGTAAATTGATATATTACATGTTTATCACTTCTTATCAAATCACAAGCATAGAAAACAATTTTGTTCTTGAAAGAATGATGGCCCATTACCCAAGTCACATCAAGAATGTATTTGGCTATGTAATTGACCATGGTGGTGAATTGAGCTAATTCCAATCCAGGCTCATAAAGCAGTGTTTATCTGTGATCACCAATAGAGAAAGACAATTTCCTTATTATAGTCACATACTTCATATCATATATAGGCCCATTTCTTTTTCATACAAACAAGTACAATTTACTACTTTTTGAATAGAAGGGTAGGTTCATGCTTTAAGTTATGGGAAAACATGGTATTTACAAATATATCTGCTAATCTCTAACATCAATTTTTCGACTTCTAGAAAATGTTTAATTGCATATTACAAATACAAAATACAAAATGAGTTTCTTTTCGTTTTAAAATAGTTAAGCATTCACTAAGTACAATTTTTTTTTTTCGAAACATGCAGAATGATATTTAGAAGAAGAGTTGGTCATTGTCCTCCATATATCATCCAAATGAACCAATGACGTTAAAAGGTGACCCTATCATCGTCTCTCAAGACAATTTATATCCATTTCTGGGAATATGTGGCTATGACATTATTTAGAGGAAAACTATTCATAAATTAAGCATTTAAAGATGAATTAATCCTGGATGTGGGCAGGCCTTTGTCATGCTGTTAAAAGAAAAGGCACGTGGACATGGCTTTAAATATATGACAGCATAAGCAGTTGCTACGCTGCTCAAACCAAGGTACTCTTGTGGACATCTGCATCAGAACCAAGAAGAAATCTCTTTTAAAATTGACTCAGGGAAAGCATTCCTGCTAACACCTTCCTTGGAGAATCCTGAACTCTAGAATGGTTAGAGAATAATTTCTATTGTTTCAAGAAACCAGATATGTGGACATATTCAGCTTTTAGTACCTAACATAGTTTTTTTTTTTTTATTAGCAGGGTGTGGTGTGCCATTGCAACAAATTATCTACAGATATAATAAAAGCATGAGCAGCTATGGAGCTGTGGTTCATGCCTTTAGTCTTAATACTCAAGAGGCAGATGCAGGTAGACCACTGTTAGTTCTAGACTAGCTGGGTCTACAGAATGAGTTCCAGGACAGCCAGAACTACACAGAGGAAAAAAGTCTCAAAAAACA
Source organism: Phodopus roborovskii (assembly GCF_943737965.1). Lineage (NCBI taxonomy): Eukaryota > Metazoa > Chordata > Mammalia > Rodentia > Cricetidae > Phodopus > Phodopus roborovskii. Next base: position 28,722,391 of record NW_026125295.1, on the reverse strand, counting down.
AATAAATAAATAAAAACATACAATTATAGAATAAACATATATGAACAAACTAAAAATTAACACATCTTTAATCCCTCAAGTGGATCTCTGCAAGATAAAAAATTCCAGCCAAGGCCCCATTGAGAGACAATGAGAGAGGAGGGAGAGTGAGGGAGAAAGAGAGAGGGAGAACACATTCTTGGAAAGTAGAAAAAAGATTGTTCTTTTCTACAGTCCAGAATTAAAAGCATGAAAGCCAATGTTCTTTAGTCTTATACTCAGAACAGAGTTTCTCTTAATAAAGTTAAACATTTAGCAGCGAGGTCATGCAAAATGTTGGGAACAGAAATGCAATCTGCTTTCTACTTAATGCTTGAAGTGTGGTAGGAAATGATGAAATTAAAGATGGCTTTGGAATATAATTTAAAACTCCAAAAGATGATTTGAGCAATTATTAACTATCCAGTTTACAGAAGATGCTGCAGCTCAGCTATTCACTGGAAATCACACTCTCAGAAATTCCCAAAGGCTGACTGTAAAATAGCTGCAGAACAGAATGGCATATGACTTGTAGATCCACTCAACTATCACATCGGAAGCCCAAGATAGAGGTGAGTGATTCAGGGTTGCTGTGTGATGAGACTTCATGCAGTGGCATCTCTGAAATAAATAAATGTAAATGAGTTGAGATTCCCATGTCATCAAAATTGCTACCAACCTGAAGAGAAGACAAAGACTGATGCAAAGGGCAGACAATCACATTTCTGAGGTTGTGTAAGCACAGAATGGATTAAGAGGACTCCTTGGATATCAAGATATGCTGAATTTAAATAAAAATAAATAATGCCTCAAATTATGAGGGATTATGACCAGAAAATACCTAGGCTAGAAGTACTATTGTAAGCTATATAGAAGCTTACAATAGCTGGAATGGGCTGAGACCACAAAAGTGAAGCAAATATGGCAAACACAGCTACAGAGGATATGTGTGCTGTGGGCACAGAAGCCCACACCTAGCTACTCTCACACTTTGAGACTTTGGGGATTTCTCTCGCTAGATTAAGTGGTGACCTCCATTCATACTTTCTCAGTTTTCCCTGTTGCATTGGGGATGGTTATGCTTGTTTATTCCCATTCTGACATTTTGGAACCAAATAGTTCATTATGATCTGCTTTGCTTCCTGGGCCCCAAAATAATGTCTAGTCTCAGAATACTTCATACCTATATTACTTCCTAATCATAATTTAGATGAAAAGATTATTGACATTTGGATAGAATTATGAACTTACTGAGATGCTATATTGGCTTGAAGCATTGAAGAACACCTGTGTGGTTTTTGTGCATTTTGGAGCTGAGATTAGATATCCTTAATACTCTGCTGGAATTCTTAAATCCTCTGCAAGGGCAACATCTGTTTTTAACCACTGAACGATCTCTCCAAGATTCTCCACATGAACATTTTTCTTTGCTGTTTTTAAGATCCTCAGGTACAGTGGATTTAGCTTATGACTTCCTATTTTTATTCAACAATTTTGCTCTTTTGCATATAGTTAATTGATGAACAAAGTTCAAGAAAATTGTGTATCATGAATGGAAAAGCTTTCCTATTCATACGATATGCTTATCATCAACCTGTGAAAAGTTTTTTCTTGTTTTATTTCAGACATGTTAACTATAACTCTTGGCATATTTGCTCTTGTTGCCAGGTGATGTTCACGCCAATATATCTCATATATATATATATATATATATATATATATATATATATATATATATATATATATGAGGAAGTACACAGACACACACATACACACACACACACACACACACACACACAAATAAAAGAAATCTGAGTTCTTCATGTGTTTTCCTTGGATGTACTCATATTGTCTTATGCTGGAGATTAGTTATGAAACATTCACTGTTTCTTTTTCTTTCTACTGGCATTTAATCTTACCGAAGTTGTTGAGGATATTTATAATTCCTTCATTGCAACTGATACACTTTTCCTCTAAAGACTCAATCTTTTCCCATTTTACTTATTACCTTTGTGATAAGCATCTCGGTCAACTTCAAATTCTTGCCTCTACAATATTGGTTAGAAATATACTTATATTCCTTTTCCCAAGCCTGTAAATGCGTTTCTTAAGCTACATATAAGATTGGTATAACAGAGAGTTGAGGAACTGCAGAGATTTTCATTAAAGGTACATTGAGTCTTAAAATACCATTTTCCAATCCATGAGTGCAATACTTCTTGTTTTATTTAAGTCTACATTAGAAATCATCAAAAATCATGCTGGAATTCTTTTTTTAAACGTTGGATTTATATCCCAGTGTTAGATATTTTGTGTGACTAATACAGATGCTAAAATGTATCAATTCTGAATTTCCAAAAATGACTTTGGAGTAACTACATCAGAGGCAATGTTTGCTCTTCCAGTTTGCTGTGAGCCTCTTGGGAGAATGACAACTTCATATTTATCTTGTGTGGAATAAATGAATGCGTTCACAAAGCTCACTTCTGGGATTTGGGTTCCTCATTGCGATATCAAATAATAAATCCTTACTGCTGCTTATTCATTCTAAAATGTATATGATATGTATAACACTAAATTGTTTCTCCAAAAACAAGAAAGATCAACTATTATTACAAAAGAAAATAATTGCTTCTGATATAAAGTATATGATGAAAAATAATGTAAAAAATCACTTAATGACAAAAGCTGTTCAAATTGTATCACTGAAGTTGTTAATAAATTTTCCAAAAGCAAAAATAGGGCAATGATTCTCCCAAAACACCATTTTTATCTAAAAGAAAAGCAGAGATTTTGCCTATGAGAATGTCTAGGAAAATAATTGTCAATTTATTTCCTTCAGAGTCTAATAGCCCATTGGAAGTTTAAAACACTTTAAATGCATATTTTCACACAATCCAGGAAATATAGACTACAAACAAGTTGGCTGCAGGCTTAAGTAACAGGAAGTCTATGTGACTACTCAAATGGAATATTTGGCACCACTTTTCAGGAAGGAGTCTATGCCAACTGTCAAATGTCAGGCTCGATGAGGATGGGGGCAAGACAGACAGGGCAGGCTGGGAAGAGAGGCTCCTATCTTTTTTGCCCATCATGTTTCAGCACCATCCGCTCACTGCTGTCAGGAGTCATCAGTGTCTTTTGCCTGATGCTCAATCCTACCATCTGGACACTTCATTACGCTTATGAAGACTAAACATCTCCTCTCTCTAAAATTATGTGTGTGTGTGTGTGTGAGTGTGTGTGTGTGTGTGTGTGTGTGTGTGTGTGTGTGTATGTGTGTATGTGTGTGTATAATAGTGAATTGTTCTCATGTTTCCATTATTCTTTAATTCTGTGTAAAATTTAGAATAATGCTCACTTACTTTTCTTTTTGGAAAATAGAAATGAAAAGGGACAACTTCTTTCATTTAATTAGATAGTGTCCTATTCCTCACTACTGTGATCTTCGTGAGGTCTTTTTTACTAGAAATTTGATATTTAACACAAAATTCTGAAATTAAACACACTACTTGAAGTTTTGCCAAAATTTATAGATGTTGTGAAATAAAATTTAACAAAGTAAACTAAGCTATATATGTAAATCTAATGACTGATTAACAGAATATATGTTTGTTATACAAATTAAATAAAAATAATAAGTGAGCTCTTCTTGAATTTTATATGGCACTGGCTATGACAAAATTGTTAATTTTATCCTAGGGAAAACTTTCATTAGTTTAGAAATATAGTAAAATACATTTTTAATGTTACATGAAAATTTGTACAAATGTTGTCTGAGGAGAAGTCCTCAACCAATTTTTTGAGGTAAACAAAAGTTTAGGAAAATAAAACTGCTTTGCTCTTCTGAAGACTTCTCATATTCACAGGATGAGGTTTCTACAGAGTATCTAGAATAATAAAATAAGGTTGTGCATATAATAAGTGGCATAATTATATACTTATATGTTCAATATTTTCCATACAAAGTTCAAGGTAAGAGTGTTGCATTTTGCAGCATCCAATATAATATTTACTTTTCTTTATGTTATACTCACTTGGTGAGTAAAACCTCATCTTCTATCAAGAGGACTTACTGGCTTTGCTTTCCAATTCATTTGTAATTCCTTAGTAGAAGCTGAAGCAGAATAGAGAAAATAATCTCAAATTCCTGGGTGGCATGCTGAAAACAAGCAATCCAAGCAAGAAGTCTAAAAACTGGATGGGGGCTGACAAGGGAATGGAATAACAACTGATTTCTCAATGGAAACTTTGTCAGAAGAACCACAGTGATGTGCTTAAGTTCTAGAGAACCATAGGTGCTTTCTGAGCCTACTGTACCCAGAAAAACTCTCTCATACAGGTAAAGGAGAAAGAAAAACATCCCATGCAAATAAACATGCTAGAAGAATCCATGTTCTCTAGACCATCCCTACAGAGACTACTGGAAGTAATTCTTCTGGATGAATACAGGAATAAGAATAGCCATGAGACTATAGAAACAAAGCAACTAAAGTTCTTATTAAACACAAGGAATGACTAAGATCACAAGCAGTAAAATCAAATAAGGCTGTTGCCAGTGCTACTGGTTAACCTCCACAATCTGTCAGTAAGACCGTATTGTTGAAGGCAACACATTCTTATTTTGTTGAACTTGAAGAAATCAATCTTGGGCTCAACTGGAATTTATACCCCTACTGTTTAATGTTCATGGTGTTGGACAGTACTATACATGCTACCTGAGAAGAAATGTAATCATCAGGCTCACCCCATAAGCTACAATAATAACCTGCCTGTAAGACATGCCCTCTTGTCCACTACCTGCAAAAATGTTACGGGATAATCAAGGGTTTCTTGATTCATTTTAAAGCCCACTGCAGCAGCTAAAACACCAACACAGTTAATGAGGCCAGAATCTGAGACTCGGTAGGTCATGGCTTCCAAGAGTTAAGTGGACATAGCAATGAAAAGATTCCTAAAGATGTATTGCTACACCCATAGATCAGTGCATTGTTTAACCCACACCAAAGGCATTTCCTCTTTTAGTAGATGGTAATTAGGATAGAGAGCCATGACTGGACAATAGATGGATAGATGGAGTAGGGAGCTTTGCAATCTCTCTGGCACTCTTTTCTAAAGTACCAGGGATTTGAGGAAAGAAGTAGAGGAAGAAACATTGTAAGAGGCTGTGGTGGTGAATAACTTTAAGGAGAGAGCATTTCCTAAAAACATTAGAGGGAAACTCAAGAGGGACTGTGGCAGCAACAATTCATGCCAGGAAAAATTCCCAGCAGAAAGAATGCGGTGATCACAAAGTCCCATCCATAGCCAAGAAGCTATTTGCAATTAATATATTGAGACTAGAGTGACAATGAGCATGGGTGTGTAGGTTTCTGTGGAGTAGAGATTTGGGGTGAGATGCTGAGAAGAGGTATAACTGCATGATGTGGTAGATTTAGTTGTAGTATTTGGATGATTCTCCATACTGATTTCCAGAGTGACTGTACCAGTTGTATTTCCACCAGCAATGAATGATGATTTCTTTAACCCATATTGATACTATCATTTGTTAGTTGTTTTGTTAACCTTGTCATTCTGGGTGGCATGAGATGAAACCTCAATGTTGTTTTAGTGTGTTTCACCCTTTTTCCTAAGCATGATGGATATTTTTGAGATATTTCTTAGTTATTTTTAGTCTTCCTATTGTTTAGAACTGTCTCATTTCTATTGACTGGGTCATTTGTATTCTTGACTCTTAGTTTTTTTAGTTCTTTTTTGTATTCCAGGTATTGAGTATGTATCTCATGTAAATAAAAATAAAACCATGAAATTTGCAAGTCCTTTGCACCAAGTATGTGATGTCTTCAGGAATATGGCTTTAATGTTCAACCCCTGAAAAGCAATCAAGTGATATATCAATAATACACTATTTGGGGAATCACTCTGACTGACCTGACCATTTGAAATAAGAGTTTCTTGTTCCTGTTTCTAGGACTTTTGTTAGTGTGAGGTTCTTATGGGGAGCGTTATCAGTTCAAGTGGCTTTATTTTCTCATATATGTGATTCTTTTTTTCTTTTTCTTTTTTTTCTTTTTTTTTTTGTATTTTGTACACTATGATCCTTTGAGTATTTCTCAAACAACTGAAACAACTGTTATGTTATTAGTCCTTAGTCCTGCCTTTTCCTTCTGTATTGATTGATCTCCCTCACTCCTCTCTATCTGGAGCCCTTTGCTATTCCATTCCCCACTTCATAGCAAAGCTACTTTTCCCTAACTGCTATCCCTTTATATATCCCTGGTCTCTGTGGTCATTCCATGTTGTATAATGGTGTCTGAGATTTTTCAGATGAGGGTGAATATGTGGTGCTTATCTTTTTAAGTGCATTATCTCACTCAATGTAATCTTTTCTAGGTCTATATATTTACATGCAAATTTCATGATTGAATTTTTCCTTACAGCTGAATAGTATCCCATCATGTGTATATATCATATTTTCATTATCCATTAATCTGTTATAGGACAGTTAAGCAGTTTTCCTGTACTGGGTATCGTGACTAGTGCAGCAATGAACATGACTGAGTAAGTATCTGTAAAATAGAACATCCAGGAAAAATCAACCAAGTGAGGAAGAAACACATAGAATGGAAGAAAATTCCACCAGCTACACATCTGACCAAGAGTTAAATTCCAGATTACATAAAGAACTTAAAACCAAATAGTCGAGAAAACAAATGACACAATTTAAAAGGCTCTAAGGATCTAAGCAGAGAGTTCTCAAAGGAAGAAATTAAAACAACAACAAAAAACAAATAAACAAACAAAAAACAAAGGAACAAAAAAATAAAAACCTTCAAAAAATGTCCTTCTTCCATAGCAATGAGGAAAATGCTAATTAAAACAACCATGAGGCTCCATCTCACCTGAGTCAGAAAGGCGAAGATCAGCAAAACAACTGCCAACAAATACCAGCAAAGACTGTGAAGAAAGAAGATCCCTTATTCACTATTGGTAGGGAATGAAAACTGGCAGAGGCACTCTGGAAATCAGTATGGAGAAGCCTCAAAAGACTAAAGATAAATTCTGTGTATGACCCAGCTCTACACCTCTGAGGCATATGCCCAAAGGATCCTAAACACTGGCTTTCATGGTACAGAAAGCTGTTTTGTAAACATCCATGGAGGAAGGCAATCAATAGTCCTGCCCAGCTGTTATTCCAATGGATCACAACAATGACCATTATGGTAAGATATCCCTGAAGGTACAATGTGGCACTTGTATCTTAGCACTAACCAACAGATGTCTAATTGGACTTAAGGCCCCCTTTACAGGAGGAAATAATGCCCGGTACTGGAAATGTAGCAAACTACCCGTGACTAGTGAGGTCATGCATCTTAGAGGAGAATGTAATATTGTCACTTTCTTAAACCAATATAATCCCTAACGGCACTCAAAATACTTACCTTAGACCCACAGATAAGAGTAGCCTTCACCAAAGAAGTTTCTTTTTGCAATAGACAGATACTATTACAAAATTCCACAACTAGTCAAAATGCAGAAGACACTTGAATGACTGGCATCCAACCACAACTGATAAATCCACAATGTAACACAGTGCTCAGAGAACATTGTAGAAGTATTAACATGATAGTTAAGAGTCCATGGATCAAGAAGTCATCTGTAAGAACATGGGTCTCAGGTAGAGGGCCTGAGCAGTCTAAGTGACCTCAAACAGTAGAACCAGGATGTATTTCTGGTGCACTAAAAGACTTTGGGGGCACATTCCCCATGGAGGGATACTCCTTTATCCTAGAGACAGGAGAGAAGTCCTAGTTCCTACTCCAAATGATTTGACAGATGTAGATGACGCCTCCTGGAGGGCATCACCCTACATATGAAGTGGGGGGTGATGGGAGGGGAAAGTGGTTGAGGGTATGAGAGGTTGGGAGAGAGGGAATGAGGGAGGGGGGAGGGAGGGAGAGGGAACTGGGATGGATCAATATGTAAAATAAAAATAAAATAATACACTAATATAAAAAAGAATGTTTTCTCAGTACAACTGGAAAGCTACACCTATTACATCTCAGCAATACAGCTATGCAAACAAGAACTGAACAATGACAACACCTGTTGTCATTCCAAGGCATATGGGGATTGGGAAATCTCACATGATCCCATCCCTAAATAAAGAACTACAGACAAATAATGAATGTTGAGGGGAACAATTAGGCTTACCTAGTGATGAGCCCTCAGATGATTATCCTGTATCAAAGTCATCCCTAAAACATACAAACAATGTTAAATGAGCTGAGTACATTGTGTTGAAAATGTATTCACATATGTATGTGACATTCACAAAGAAAAAGAGGTAATGAATCTGAGAGAGTGTAAAGCAGGGGCACAGGTAACTTTGAAATTCTATTTTTATGTATTAGATTGGCTTTCTCATTTCATTCATCTTTTGTCTTTCTCTTCTTTGAGTTGTTTGACCATAGTTCATTCTTTTGAATTATTTCTTTGGCATTTCTTCTAAGTGGATTTGTATGTGGATATTTTTTTATTTGGATTTGCCTAACTGGAGTTAAGTTTTTCTTTCATTTTGGTTCAAGTAATCTTTTTTCTTTCATCATGGCTGTTTACGATGTTCACTGGGGAGGGGGTAATTTATGGTTTTGTTTGGATAATAATTTCATCTGTTTGATATTTGTGATTACAGTCTTTACACCTGATCTTCTCCTAGGCAGCTACAGTATGGTGCTTCAGTGACTTGGTCAAGGACTTTGGAACAATTTTCAGATTGCAGTGTGGACCAGTATTGGGTCTCCAGCTAAGACTGAGCAACAAGAGGGTTCAAGGTCAGTCAGTTCTGGAAAGACTTAAAGAAAGGGAGTGGCCCCCATTCATCTCCCCCTTAAGTATGCTGATAGAGTGAGGTCTGGGAACTTTTGGGCCACCAAAGGAACTTGGTTATCAACAATAGAGACCAGAATGGGTAAGGGGAGCCTACACTGGCAACCCAGGTAGCTTACCTATGTCTCAGCCCCTAGTCAGCAGGCTAAGGCAGCATTTAGGTATCTTAAATAAGTCCTAATTAAAATGTTTGTTACATTTGTTTGATTTTTTTAGTTCTTATCAATACAAATAAAATACAAGAAACTTAGGGTATGGGTGTTTGTTTGCTTTCTTTTCACTATAGCATCCATTTTTGTTTTTGTTTTATACTTGTATTATACCTTCTTTGTCTGAAATTTGTAATACATTTAGTTTTCTTGCCTATATTTAAAGACTTTCTAATTTTCAATTTTCTGTGTAAATGTTTCACATGTATGTATGTATGTATGTACACTATATGCATGCAGTGTCTTTGAAGGACAGAAGAGGGAGTTTGGTTCCCGATTACTAGTTGTGAGCTGCCACTTATCTACTGGAAATCCAGTTCAGGTCATCTGCAAGAGTAGCCTGTGCTCTTAAGAGCTGAGCCATTTCTCAGAGTCTGTCTCATTAGCTCTGGAGCTTTATTGTAACATAAAGACCTGCTTTCAGCTGTGTAACTTCAATGTCCAATTTTCTTACTCTTGTCTTTTGAAATGCATATGAAGTGCTTCTGAGGCCAGGACCCTGTCCTCAACCTGTCCCATGCTTCCGGACTATGTTAAAAACAGAATTCCATTAGAGTCAGAGAATACACCTTTAACAATTGTTACAGCATGAATATAAAAACCTGGACACTAATTTTACATAACTTTTCTAAGCACACCTCCTTGTTGATGTCATGCTTTGAAACATTTACATATCCCCTGATGAAAAACAAAATTGAAACTTAAAATCTTACCCTAAATTAAAAATAAAAAATTTGAGGGGATAAGGATTGATTATGCAAAAGTGTAATCACAGCTATGGAGGAGGCTGAGGTATGAGGATTACAAGTACAAGACCTGTTGCAGCAACTGGGAGAGACCCTGTATAAACATAATAATTGGAAGGATGTAGGGATTTAATGAAAGAGTAGCAGGGAAATTGCCTATCATGCATGCAGATTTAGATTCATTACAACAAAGAGAAAAGGAAAAATATATATTTGGTAAGTGAATACACATTTTTTTTACAATTTAAACAGCAGAATATTAAGTTATGAGTTATTAAAATAAGGAAGCTATCCTGTGAACTACAGTTTAACCTTTCCTCTTATTTTTTCTTTAAATTGGGTAATTTAATTACTTTATGAATATTTAAGTTCCATATATTTGTAATCACATTTTTATCTTTCTTTTCATGGTTGATGATTGATGATAGCACACTTTATCCAAAATTAGTGTCATAATTTGCTTTGAAATTTTCTAATTTTTGCTCTATTCTGTTCATTGAATACAAGAGTTCTTTTCTTCCAAGGTATTTATACTCAAGTGGCAGGATGTTTTAACTTAATTAGATTTTAATTTTCTATTTACTTTCTATTTTAAAAATCTAATATGGATTTCTATAAATAAAATATAGCGTTATATGCATTTAAGAAACCTGTCTTTGCACATATTCTGTTGTTTTTCTGAGACTAGATATCACTAGATAGCCTTGGCTGGCCTGATGCTCACTGTAGACCAGGCTGGCCATGAATTCACAGAGATTTCCCTCTGCCTTGCTTGTGTTGGGATTAAAGACATGAGGTAGCATGTCTGGCCATCTTTGTTAATTTCTAATTGGTTCATGCATGGTTTTCCTCTAGTTCGTTGTTTTTACTAATGTAGGAGATTCTCATTTTTTCTGGTTTTTACCTTAGGCTTTATATTTTTAAGCTTTTGTATTTGAAAAGGCAAATATGTAAACAATATGTTATTTGGTCCAATCTCCACTTCTCCTATAATCTGCCGAATAAGTCTTTGATTCTCTAAAAATTATTTACTACATTAATAGTTTCTAGAAATCATCAACCCTTGATGTATTTTAGAAATTATCCTCCAGATTTGATGAAGCAAGAGTAACACTGTTATATGGTGTCACTAATGTCAGAAAGTAATTTTAATACAAGGATGTTCATCATTTTTCTATTTGTAAAATTAAATAAGTAACTTAACATTTTAATGAGTGTGGCTCTAGTTTTGAAATGTAGAAATGATTGTTTTTAATGCCCAGAACTGTTTTAACCGTTACCATATCTGTATATCAAATTATTGTTTCTGCTTTTGCTTTGATAAGTTCTCATGGCCCAGACTAGCCACCATTTTTATAGGTAACTATAGATGATCTTGACCTCCTGAACTTACAGCTTCTGTTTCCCCAGGGATCATAGGCATTTGCCACCATGCCTAGCATTTTGCATACCGAATTAAAGGTTGTGTGCATATGAATGATGCTGTGTGCATCATGCAATTCAAATATTGTCTCCTCTAATGCTTTTGCAAACTGTTACCTTTGTGTACAGTTCTCCTACTTCTCCTCCTTGGGTGACTCTTAGTCTTCAAGACCAGGTTAAATGTAGACTTCTTGAGTAATTTCTCTTGACTTCACCAAATCTTTGTCAACACATAGGCTAGAAAGATTGTCTCCTCCTTTAATAGATGTGTTCCATCACTTAATTGACTCCATTGTATGGTGATTATCATTCTCCCAGACAGGATTGTGAGTGTCTTGAAACAAGCATTCTGTGTCTCCAGTGCCTGGTGTATGCTATCTACAAAACACTCAGCTAGCTTGCTTCTTAAAAGAATCGACCTGACATTGTTCCCTTCAAGAATGATCATGTTATTTATATTAGGCCACCCAAATCTATGTAATATTAATATATAAAATGTGACTTATCTAATTACTTAAACTCAATGGGGTAGATAATTTTTTCATATATTTTAAAGAGAGGGAAAATAAAGTCATAGAATGAGAAGTTAACTCAAGGTCACACAATTAGTGTCAAGTCTATTATTCTTATATAGGAATTTCATCACTAGAGTGTAAACACTGAAGTTTAACTTAATAACTTTGATACACAATGAATGTACACCAGAAAACAGACGGCACATGTTTCAATGGTTATGAGGTTTTATTCAATCTTTTTGTATATATTGCTTTCAATGTTTATTCAAAAATATCCACATGTAAATAGCTGATGAAGCTAAATAATTTCTTCAAAACTAAGAGGTAAATTCTTGGATATTTATGTACATGAAAATATGAGTTTTCAATGATTTCAATATTATATTTGAGAAATCATTTGAGAATATACAAACTGGATTTCTCTATACTATAATACTACCAAAAAATGTAACTGGTTATTTATAAAACTTTGATTTGATATGATAACATGTTACAACAACTTACTTAGATATCAGTGACTTCTTCTTTGAGTTTATATTCATAATTAAATCAAGATTAAAATAAGCCAGCAACAAATTCTGTGTAAATATATTATAAGAAATGCTCTTGTTTTTATTATGTACATCATTGAAAATTGCATAAAATAAAATAACTTACTGGTTAGTTTTTTTACTTTTGATAGTTTTACAAAGATTTGAAATTCAGTTTTATATTTTCAGCTATCTTATTTAGTGATGACACATAAAGAAATAAGCTACAAATGTCTTTTATAGTCCAAAACTTTACTATCAATTTAAAAAAGTACTGAAAGAGAACAATTCAAATATAAGTTAAATCAATATTTGATAATAAATAAATTTGTTAATCAACTCACACACAACCTATAAAAATCACACACACACACACACACACACACACACACACTCCTATACCCTTTTAACATCTACCATGGCCTTCATAACCCCTCTGCATTGAAGTAATAACATTACATATCCCTGGGTTTATTCCACTTCCGTTTTTCTCTTCTCAAGCATTGTCGTAAAAATAAATGAATATTGTTCCACTGTGCGTGCTTTTACTCTCCTCGTGATGAGAATGGATTCATGATAACTCATTTATTTTCTTTTCTTCTAACAATCTTTGCAGCAGGAATGAGATGCCTGAATTTTAATGCCTAATATGATCTTTGGAAGACTATAAACTTTTAATAGACTTTACACATAAAGTGTGGGGGGGAGATAAATAGCAGAGAAGTCTGTGTTTTGATCCCAGGAAATCCTGATTAATAGTGCTCACATTGTGTTAGACCACCCTGAATATTTCCTGAAGAAAAAAAAAAGGTTCATTTTATTGCCAAATATATTGTAATTGAAGATATCAACATCTGACCAAGTAAAAATATAAATGGAAGGAAAAGAGAGAGTATTTCCCTACATGACATGTCATCTAAGACAAATCTCATTTTATTTGCTCTGTGTGTCGTCTCTGACACTAATTTTGTGTGATAAACACAACACATTTAAGTTTAGGGAGGTTTGCTTTCAGATTTCTCCTCTGTGAAATTTTCTCCAAGATCTTAAGTTTACCTAAAATCAGTAATTCAGCATTGCCCATAAAATCTGAAAGGAAAATACTGGTTCCTAATGTGCTTAGGCAGAAAGATTTCATTGCCTGGATTGTATCGCCTTCTACAAAGTTTACTGTGTGATTTTCCTATTTTTATCCTGTGTCCAAGTTTTTAAAAATGTATCCCACACAGTATTATGTTGGTAGCACTGTAAATATCATATTTTGGAGGCCTGAATGTAGCAAAAATTAGAGCATGCACCAAAGTCACAAAATGACTCAGACATCATTAATGCATAAGAGGTTTATATCATAGCCATTTGTTAATTTTATTATATTAACATCTTTTTAAAATACAAAAAAAGAAATAGTATTTTATCATGTAAGATAAAAGTAAGGACTCAATCTGTTGCCCTCAAAAATATATATTAAAAGTGACTCTGGTAAAATTGCATCACTTTTTAAATGAACAGGAGGAGAAACACTTTAAAGAATTAGTTGGTAATACTGCTATATACACAACCCCCTGAGCTTTGCCTTTTAAAGCAGCATTCTGCTGTTAAATAATAAAAGGAAAGCCCTATTATTTTCACAGTTTCACTTTGCTTAAAGTGATTGATGCAGAATTTTACTGCCATCCAATGGCAGACGCCTAACATAGCTCAAATAAATGTCTAAAGCTTTCTGATCAAATTGCAGTCAAGGGAATTTAACTTATGTAGCACACTCGGAACTAGCATCAATATGTCTCTGTTTGTTACATAGTGAGAAAGAAAGATGACTACAGTTTCAATTTATTGTGTGTTCTCCAAATTCAATTTAACAGTGAATTACTAATATTGCTGAACATAATTACCTAAATGAATAAATCAACCCAGGCTGCTCACCAGAGAGAACATTAGAGCATAATATTAATTTTTACATGCACCTCATCATATTAGTTTAAAAGGTTTCTTTTTACAACTAACAATCTTTTCCTACCAGGCAAAATAGCCTTTATTAAATGATTGTTCTCAGATTTCTTTCAGTTGTTTGGAGTCACTTGAATCTTTTTACTTGCTACTGTAAGTCATAATTCCTGATTAACATTAAATTGCATACTGCTTTAATTATGATCTCAATTCCTAAATGATTGAGTATTTAGATCATTTCTCAAAAAGGCAAAATAAAAATTATGTTGATTGCTATGAATGAGTTTCTGCTTTAAATATTCAAGCTTAGTTATTTACAGGCCCTGATTTGAGGTAGAAGAGCAAAGGGTAATACACTAATTTTACTTTAAATTAACATTAACTAAAATATATTTGAAATTATAGTAAATTGCTATGACAAAGTGATTGAATAAAAGTTTATGAGAAAATATATTTTGATTTATTTACATATGAATGTCATTTTATTAAAATTTTAAAAGTTTAGTCCATTAATTATTGTAAATAAAGTTAACTAAACATGTGCTCCATATTTATAAAAAGTTACAGCTTTCCCAATGTTATTTTACTTACTGAAAATTTGTAAAGAGAATGTGTGTGTGTGTGTATGTGTGTGTGTATGTGTGTCTGTGTGTGTGTGTCTGTGTGTGCCTGTGTGTGTGTGTGTGTGTGTGTGTGTGTGTGTGTGTGTGTGTGTGTGTGCTTGTACCTGTGCTCTTTCCCCCAAAACAGTCTCTGTTTTGGTTATGATCATTTTTGGTATTTTTAGATATCTGAGACAATTGATTCAATTAAATTGAAATACCATAACATATTTAACAGAATCTGGATATTTAATTCTGTATTTTGGTTATACTTTTTGTAATTCTTTTTCTAAAACATTACAAATCAATTCCAAGATATCTAAAAGAATATAGGTCAGACTTCATGTTGAAAGAGGTTTTGTAAAGAAACATAAAACAGTTGTGTTTGGGTGGAAACAGATCAAGTGAGACACCTTTTCTAGCATCAGGAAGAGTCTGAAGACCAGAGAATAGTACACTGGGAACCACAGTATTGTCACAGTTGATCCTGAGATGCCTCAACATTAGGTTCCTCAACGAACATCACACCTTTGGCAGACATTCAGAGTGAAACTGGACCTTTAATCCTAGAAATACCAAGGCAAAGGATACCAGAAAAGAGAGCTTCCCCTTCACTCTCACCCAACTGTGGGAGAGAGTCTGGGGGATTTGTTTTCATAGGCAACAACATATTTAAGCTTATCTCACATATTTAATCATTCAGGTCCTTTCTTATCTGGTGTATTTTGCTAAGGCAGCTGAGAATCTCGTGTTTTTAAATGTACATATAAGGACCCTAGGTTCCCCGGTGAGTCAGCTTTGTTACTGACAAGATTAGAAACTGAACTTCAAAGACAATACTGTCAATAGAAAACACAATTGCTTAAGGTTTTTAGACATTTTTAAAAGTTTGAAATAAATGGTTTGATCAAAAATACAAATCAAAAGCTAAGGCTTGGAGGAGGTAAACCTCATCAAAAGTCAATTATACCTACATTAAATTTTAATATATTATATTTATATAACATAAGTGCATGCACTAACTAATTGAACATATGAACTTATATATAATTAAAGAATATTGTAGAGAGTTTTACATTTGGGCACACATTAAGTCTGTAAACTCAGATTCCATTGGTGAATGCTTTAAAAGGCTCATAACTATTTTCTGCATTTAACTAATATTACTCTAAAAATTATCTTATGCGTGAAGGTTTCTTGCTTTGATACCAAACAATAACACAGCCTCTGAGACTCAAGTTAGTGGCATCTTCACCTGTGAATACTGTGAAGCAATTAATGTAAGGTGTAAATACTACCTAAAGTTTCATTACATTTGTAAGTAACATTTCTACAGATTTATTTTTCTATGCTCCTACTCTCTTTGGTAACAAGTGAAACAAGTCAATCCCTTTGTGTAAATTATGAAGGGATTTGAAATGTTCAAATTACCTGAAGCATCTTGTTTTATAGCGATTTGAATTTCATTTCCATTAATAAGAAAACCAAGAAATATTTAAACAGTATTTACAAAATTGCTTGCTCAACATAATTTGGAAATTGCTCTTTTGTAGTTTAGTGTGTTAAGAAAGATAAAACCTTCAGTTTGCATATGTATCTTTTGCTTAGTCTGACAAAGTTACTATGAGAATTTTTTATACAACACTTAATAAATGTATGCTAATTCTTATTATTAGAAGTTAGCCACTACCATATTGCATCTAACTAAAAAAAACACATTTCAATGTTGAGCTGATATTATATGCAATAATTATAATTTTCATTTTGATTAATATTGGTGAATAATTATCATTGAAATATGGGACTTGGAGCAGACACAGAGAGAGCAGTGATGAAACAAACAAAAAGCAATGCCACAGAAGGCAAAATCTATGACCAAGTGACCTAACAAGCTCTGGATCTTTGATAACATAAATGTTACAAACACATAAATTATTCCATTATCCATTACACTGTTTTCTAAACTCATACTCTTTTGCATTACTTAAAAAAAATAGTAGGGCAAAAACCTATTAAGCATGGAGCTGTGATTAGCTGTAACCTTCTGTTGAATTCATTCCCAGAGAAAGAATCTTAGACCATGAGTAACACAATTCCTCTACCATGACACAGGGGTTCCCACAGCTTTCCAATTTCATCAGCAGTGGAGAAAGAAGCCCATTAGGCATCTGCAATACAGAAATGCTGAAGGCTTGTGCCAGCCATCTAATGAAATGGTAGCTATTTGAACCAAGCATGCTAATATCAAATCTGATCAAACCAAAGAATTTTGAAAGCACGGAGATTGTTTTTTTTTTCCCCAAAGACAGCATCAAAATCTGACCAAGATAAAAGCAAAAATTTCTGATGAATACACACCACATGATTAAAACTCTAAGTCCCCATGGTTTAAACCTTGAAGACATTTTAATTATCTATTTAACATCTTGCTATTTCTGGAATTCTGACTGAGAATGCTTCTGACATAGTATTTCATGGAATGTCCCTTTCTCATACCAAGCTGCTTTTATTCTCCAGATGTAAACACAAAAGCTCGCCTTTCATCTTTTTTACACACTATCACATAAAAGGGAAGGTAGAAACTCTACAGACCACTTTCTCTAGCTGTAACTTCAACTATAAAATTAACAAGGTTTTCTAACATATAGAAAATAGTTATTTTAGTTAATTTTTTTAACTCTTCTAAAGAACATCTTTTACAGATCTTTGGGTGGCATGACAAAGTTTATTTAATGGTACAGAGGTTTCAGGCACAGTGACACTGAAGTTTTGTCTTCATTTAGAGAAATTGTCGTTTTGCAACAGTTCCACTGGTTTTTAAATCTGACTGAATTAAGGCAATTTAAAAATATTTCATAAAACTTCAAAGTGGTGCTAAATAAAATTTTTTGTTAAAACAACATTGGCTGAGTTTGATTTAGCAAGCTAAATTCCATGAAGACCTTAGGGGGGAAAAGCCCTGATGACATACATATAAGGATTAGTTTATTGTCTTAAGATATTCAAATGTAGTATTGTTTTTATAGAGAAAATAATGAATTTGACCCTTAGTATGTTAATATTGCCTGATCTTTCTTCATAATCTTTGCCATTTCTTAGTATTGTTAGCAAGAGGTTTAGCTGTAGGTAGGTATTTTTATTTTTTCTGAGATCATCTGAAATGTAATTCTATAACTCTGTGTCCATTTTAAATTTGAAAAGATAAACACCATGTACTATAAATTTTATATTGGTATACATAGCACAGGGCACACATGACCTTTAAATATGTAATGCTTTTCTGCATTTGACTTCAAAATAGGCAAACTTGGTGATAGCCATTTTTAAAATGCATTTAATTCATAGTGGGATTTGGGAAAAATATGCTTTTGTTTGGGTTTATCACCCTTATTGCACTGATGGTTCCTCTGAGAAGGCAGATTTCATCTTGGAAGGGGGTGGGTGCTAACTGAGGTTGAAATCATCTTGGTGTGGCAGGCTCCCAGAAAAGCACTCAAGAGTCTTCCTGGCTGATCAGCACAGGGGCTCTGATTGCAATTTCACAAAGACGGGTTCCTGCAGTCCTGGCTACAAGGTTTGTTTTCTTCTGTTTATAGCATGAAGTGGAGGTGTTGCTTGATTTTATAGCTATCTTTAAAGCTTAATTTGGGTCAAAAGATAGAAAAGAATTCCTTTAAACTGATTTTTTTCTTTTTCTCAGTGACATTAAAGTAGTAAATGAAAAATAACCTTCCTGGTTTTGTTTTTGTATTTTTTGTTTTTATTCCATATACTGACTGATGGATTGAGCTCTTTTTCTACTTTAGAATGCTCTCAGAACCAAGGGAATAAAATATACAAGAACCTGAGATCTGAACATGATGAAAGAACTTTGAGGTTGGAAGAGAAATAAATACAGAGGGACTGAGGTGTCCATCAGTTGGTTCTAGACCTCTACTTGACAGCTGGGAGCATTTTTAAAGTGATGGGAAATGTCATTCTGTATATATGTTTCTCATACTGGTTAATGACTAAAGCACTATTGGCCAATAGAAAAGCAAGATAGGTGGGACTAGGAGACAAGGAGGATTCATGGAAGTAGTAGGGAGGGGTCAGCATGTAGAGACCGGGGAGAGCACAACGCCAGCCCCTCTCCGGTAAGATGAGACCACGTGGTAATACTTAGATTAATAGAAATGGGTTAATAATTAAGACAGAGCTAGCTGATTAGAAACTAGTAACTGGCCAGCAGCGTTATATCAAATACAGAGTCTCTGTGTGTTATTTGGGGCTGGTGCGGTGGTGGGACCAGGCGGCAGGGAAAAAGCTTATTCCTTACACTTATTATTTATATATTTATTCTTCTCTTACATATTACACCCTGACCACAGTTTGCTCTTCCTCCACTCCTTCCTGTCCCTCCCCCACATCCCCTTCTCCCCTAAATCCATTCTTCCTTTGTTTCCCTTTAGAAGAGAGCAGGCCTCCCAGAGCCCACCCCCCAGAGATATCAACCAAACATGGCACTATACCTTACAATAAGACTAGGCACATAGGCTCATATCAGGGCTAGACAATGCAACCCAGTAGGAGAAAAGGGATCCTAAGAGCAGGAAAAGAGTCAGTCGTTACTCTTACTGATAGGAGTCCCACAAGGACACCTGGCTACTCAACCATAGCACCTAGGTCAAATCCATGCAGGCTCCCTTACTGTTGCTTTAATCTCTATGAGCACCATGAGTCCAGCTTAGTTGTGGTGACCTCGAGTTGTCTGGCTCATAAAATCTGCTTCCTTCCCCGTATTATTCCCGAACACTCCTGATTGTTTGGTTGTGAGTCTGAGCAACTGCTTCCATCAGTTGCTGGATGAAGCCTCTCTGATTACAATTGGGCTAAGCTCCTGTCAATGAGCACAGCAGAATATCATTCAGAATCATTTCATTGACAGTTTTGTTTTGTTTAATTTTGTTTAGTTTTGTTTTGTGTAATCATGTTTGGGTCTCTCTTAGATGTCTGAGCAACCCATCCTCTGGTTCTTGACCTTCCAGAAAGTCTCGGACGTGGGCCTCAATTTAGATCAGTCAGTGGTTGGCTACTCCCAAAAATTCTGTGCCACTCTTTCCTCTGCATATCTTTCAGGCAGGACAAATTGTAGGTCCAAAGTTTTGTGACTGGCTTAGTGTCCTAGTGCCACCACTGGAAAGCTTGTGTGGTTAGTATCCCCCAATACTACGAGTGTACCCTCCCCCAAGTGTACCTGGGAAATATATTCTATTTCACCTTGCTAGGGAGATCCATGCAATCCCCCTTGGTGCCTCTTTGCTGTTTAGCCTTTCTGGGTCTGTGGATTGTAGCTTATAATTTACTTACCTCCACTTTATGTGACAGTATAACATGTACCTCACTCAGGATGACATTTTTATGTTTTCTTCCATCCATTTGCCTGCATATTTCATGTTTTTTTTAACAGTTGAGTAATACTCAAAAGTTGTGTTGTGTAAATGTACAAGCAGATCAGAGTCCCATTCATTTTTGGGGGGATGTAGGTCTTATGTCATTTCCTGCATTATCATCTCTGTATTTCCCAATAGGACTGCCTCTGGGATGCATAAAATAACGAGGAGCATAAAATAGTCACAGACGGGAAATAGGAGATTTAGTTGTAAAATAATACATGGTATTTGAAAGAGGGGCCCAGAGAGACAGTTACAAATGTAACTCTTCAAGAGGATTGAGTTCAGGCCCTAACATCCATGTCAAGCTGGACACAAACACCTGTCACACAAATTCTACAGGATTCAAACATCTTCTGGCCTCTGTGGGCACCAAACTCATGTGCATACTTCAGTCCCTGTACTCCCCAACATGCAAATGAATACCCAATTAAAAATAAAACTATTTTTAAAAATGAATTGGAAATAAAGTTTGAGATTCTACTACAATTAATATTAAAAACACTGAAAGTACATTTATTTTGTATGTTGTTTGTTTTTGCAAAATGAGTGTATATTTCATGTCATAGGGGATATTTTTAACGCATTGTGTACCAAAATATGATCTCCAAATTCTAAATGTGTGCTACATACTTAGCAAACTGTCCTAGTACAAAATAATTTATAAATAAGACTACATAATATTTTGAAAATTAACACTGCACCATATAATGTTTCATTCTGACAACTTTTGAATTAGCATTAAAAACTGTGTGTATTTCAGTAAATCATTAAAAATATATCTCAGATAACTGGGAGCCCTACAGCCTAGTTTCAGACCAAAATTTGAGTGCTTCTCCAATGAGGCACAAAGACCATGGGGCAAAGACCCATGGACTTTGTGACAGTACAGAGTATTGCTTGAACCATATGACCTGCATGCTCTCTTTTCTCTTGTAATATTGATGATTCCTTTGGTGGTTTTAGTGTCATTTGTCAATCATACATGTGACAGATGTGATAATTCCTGGAAACCCTATTTTTCCCTCCAATATTTTTCCCTAAAATTTTTGGGAAGTGATGCTTCTCAGGTTTCTTGTTTGAGGATGTCAGCTGTCACTTCAGACCCTGGAAGCTCTTCTAATTCAGTGCTAACAAGATTGGAGGCATATTACCCCACTTCTATAAATGCATTTTGAATGATATTGTTCTTGAAAATGTGTACATATGTTTATCACCTTTAGTTTTGTAAAGAAAGGATGTACCTGGTTTAGAATTTGGCCAAGTGAGCAAAATGATAAGTGTTTTGGGTTTAAAGATATTTTGATGTAAAAGTTAGGAGCAACATATTTGACATTATTTGTTTTTGGCAGAGGTTAACATTGGAGGTTGGGAAAAACTTGTTTGTTATTATGGAAAAACATACTTGTCTTTGATGTATAAATAAAGACTATAGAAGGCTGGAGCTATTCGGGGCTGGCCACTTGTGTGAAACTCATCTGGTGGTCAGATAGTTCATTTTTTCAAACTGAAGCTTCTTCCCCTTCCCAGGACTGAACCCAGGCTGCAGCTGAACCACCATTTCAGATGTAATTATTTGTAAAATTATAAAGTTATTATGACAATAACTATACATTTAGTCATTGAATATACAGTTTAGGAATTACAACTTCAGACAAGAGTGATGGGTCAATGGGTAAAGGTACTTGTCATGTGATCTGGAATAAACTGAGTTTGACCCCAGGACCCATGTTAAAATGGAATGTGAGAATGAAATCCACAAAATTATCCTTTGATCTCCACACAGGCACTATGGCTTTTGTGTCCACAAGCATACATCACACAAGCATGTGGTGGGGGAATCACACACACACATACTAATATTAATAAAATATTTTCTATTTAAGAAAAATATAAATAAGAGGAAGTATAGTTTCTATCCATTTGTCCTTATAAGAGACTTAAGAAAGATTCTTGGAGTATAAAAAGTATACTTTGTGAGTTGAAGTATATGAAGTTCCAGAAGGCCACCTTCACAAATTACACACTGCACAATTTGATAACATAGTCTAAAGATTAAACAGATAAGCACTAGGAAATGTCCAATAATTTTTTTGACTAATTTTTACTGACCAAAATAAACATTGACAAGTCAGTAGAAATCACTATTGGTTATTTAAGAGATGGTGGGAAATGAGTGGTGTGGTATTGAACCTGTTGCTTCATTTCCTAACCTCCAAGGACAGGCATGGCTCTTTTTGTCAAGTCACAAATTTCATAGATGTGTGTTATGATTGGTTCATAAAATCGTGCCCAGATAAACCCTGAAAAATATGCATACCTCACATATTAAAGGTAGAAGGTGGCTCAATGGGAGATTATGCAATATTCCTGTTAGGTTTCTACTATTCATTCAAGTTTGGATGGCAGGAGTGTTCTCACATATTGTTCATGCCTTTGTCCACAATGGTTCAACTCATTCAGAGTTGTGACTTTCTAGAGCCACCTATGTATGTCAGTTATTATGTGTCCTGAGGAGAAAGGCTTGATCTATATCACATGCCTAACTCATTAATTACTGTGTTCAAAGTAGCCAATATACCAAGAACAAATGATGTCCCAGACAAGAAGGACATGTTTATTGGGAGTGGTTAGTCTTTGCTGTAGGTGAGATGTATAGACTGGCTGACATACATTTGTGTGTGTGTGTGTGTGTGTGTGTGTGTGTGTGTGTGTGTGTGTGTGCTGCACCTTTTAATCACTTGTAGAGCTTGATGAATAAATATTGATAGATAGATATTCAAAATTCAGAGTATTCTTTCTCAGTCCCTGCCACAGCACACTATTGACCTGGAGGAGCATTCATCACTATTTACACAGAAGTTTTAGGTAAGTGCAGAAACTTTTGCACTCCATGTCTCATATTTCTGAAGGTCTCAGAAGACTACTTAACATTTACAGCATAAAATTTTATCACAAACAATGTCAGTGAAGATCTCTATATGTTTATACACTATGAAAAATGATTTATTGAGAATGTACTAGAAGCCATTTGTCTCAGGTAAACTCAGAAATAAAACCAGCTAACAAAGTAACTAACTTTATTTGCAGAAAAGGTTTTTATTAGCACAGAGATTTGACAGTATTTGTATTTAAAGTTAAAAACAAAGGGTAATAAAATAGAGAGTTAATATAACAAATGTATATCAAGTATTGGCAACAAAATATCAACAACTTTGGCATATGGTTATCAAAGGTGACAAAAACGGATATCTGTCTCCAGAAACCAACATTGCAGATGCAGGATCATGATACTCATGTTAGTAAATTGCCTTAATTTGTAGAATTAAATTGGCAGAGTCAGAGTGACTGTTTCACATTGCTGTCATTGTGTTCACCTGGTTTTTTTGTTGTTGTTATTTGGGTTTTTGTTTGTTTGTTTTGTTTTTTGTCGTTGTTGTTCTTTGTTTTTTGTTACTCAGGTACAAAGTATGCCTCCTACTTCCCCGATAGAAAGTACAATGTGAACTAATTTCTTAAAGGGAGCAGTGGGCTGTTCATTTATTTTATTCACAGACATTGTGCTGGGCACATGATTTCACTTAATTCTAATAATAAGCCTATGATGATTATAGGGTGCTATTTACTCACCAAATTTACAATTACACTGGAGGTGAAGTTTAATTTGAATTAGTAGTACATTAGGCTTAGTAAATAATTTACTGAGCCCTCCAGAGAATGATCTAAAATGCCAGCACCCACTTGTACCATATGGATGGTCAATATTACTTTCTTTTAGAGACTCATGATGAGATTACTGAGAAATAAGAAACTAATTAAGCATATAGAACCAAAGTTTTCATTCCCAAGTCCATTATATGCAGTGTATCACTCCTCCAGGAGCTCCTTCAACTTCACTTTAACAAGCTATAAAGACATTAAAAAGATGGATGTATCAACAGTCCTAATACATATTTGCATATGATTAACAATGCAGAATAAAGCACTCTCAAAACTGCACTTGGATTGGGATAGTTCTTTTGCTTCTGAGATATACCTACTGTGACTATTAATTGGTGAACAATATAAATTCATGCATTGCCTTATCTTCCAATATTGAAAAATTGAGCCAAGAAACAGTTTGAATTAAAAAAAAGAAAGCAGTCTAAATTAAGCTGAATTTACATTTTGAGAGATGTAGCTTATTGGTTTTTTCAGATATGTGTGTGAAACAGCTAATCGTATTTTTAAAATGATGAGCACTAGCTACTATCTCTATATGAATTTGATCCCTTCATTGGCACAAGCTCAGACGGACTTAATTGAAAATACTGTTAGCTGATACAAGCAAGTGTTTTAAAAAATTACACTGTGTCTCTTAAAAAAATGTAAACTTGGCTTAATTCAGATTCTTGTACTGTAAATTAAATGAGGTCCGGTGGGGCCAGAACTTCATTGTTTGTAATACGACAATTAACTTTCCCCTTGCTTAGATTTCATTATCAACTCTTTCTTTCTCATTCCATGTGGGGGGAAAAATTATGCACACAGGCCAGTTTACAAATAGGTGGCATTAGAAGGGTGTATTGTATGTATACCACAGAGCAACTAACTTCTGGAATTTGTTATTTTATTTTTGATATTGTTGTTGTTGTTGTTGTTTTGTTGTTTTAAGATTTACTGTTTCTTTACTTTTTTTGAGAATTTTATACAATGAATTTTTATTACATTGACCCCCTTTCATTCCAAGTCCTCCCAAATTCACCCATTTTTAGCTATCTAACTCACATTACATGCTTTTTTACTTATTTATTATTATTTTTAACCAGTAAGTACAATTTGTGCTACGCATATATACTTGGATGTACGGCCTTCCACAGGAGCATGGACCACATGACATTAGCCAAACATTTAAAGAAAATCCACTCTTGCTCTCTTAGCAGTTATCAATTTTCCAGTATCTCCTCAGTATTGAGTGGGACTTCCTGCCCACCCACTTTCCTATTTACAAACAGAAATATCATCTGACTTGAGCTTGCACAAATCTTGCCTATATTACCACAGCTTCTGTGAACTGCAACTGTCCTCTTCTGTCTTGAAGTTACTGTGTCCAGGTATTCATTCATTGCCTTGGGCTCTGAGATTCATGCTGCCTGCTTTCCTTGATGGTTTCTGAGCCTGGAAGTGGTGTGGCAAGATATAGAGGTTTCATTTAGGGCCAAGCATTCTAGAGACTCATATTCTTGGCATTTTGACCAGTTGTAGTTCTCTGTGTTAATTTCTTCTCTGATTATAGTTGTTGACAAATGCACTAAAGTATAACAATGTCATTAGGAGTTGGTTGATGCTATATTCATTTAGCAGAATAAAAAATAGCAGATTCTCCCCTGGGGCTATCACCTCCCTAGGCACAGGTTTTTGGTACCTGTAACAGTGCAAGGTATGAGTTTCACCTGGTGAAGCTGGCCTTACATCTAATCAAAACATGGCTGGCTACACACATGATCATGACAGAATTGCACGGTGAGCGTGTCTTGACAGGCCAGTCATTGTTGTAGCTCATCTGCCTGGGTCATGTCTCCACACAAGACCGTGGCTCAGCAATGATCTCGGCCTTCTGTGGCAACAAGAGTCACTGACATCAACACTGACCATGACCCAGGCATCACCATGACTCCAAGTAGCAAGAAGGCCACCCACCTCAGCCCACCCCTCACCACCTTCACCTCTTCATATCTGCCTCTTTCCACAGGACATAAACAATATGTCTCTCTATGTTGTATCTCACCCTATATTTGCTCAGCATAATAAAACCTTATGGGTGAGCATATGGATCGTTTTCTCTCGCTGTCTTCATTGAGCTGAGTCTGTATAGATTCTTCAGATAAAAAAATAAATGACTCAGGAGGCAGAGGCAGGCAGATCTCTGGGAGTTCAAGGCTTGCCTTGCCTACAGAGCTAGTTCTGGGACAGGCTCCAAAGCAATACAGAGAAAGCCTATCTCAATAAATAAATAAATAATACTTGTCTTTCTGAATTTGGATTTGTTTACGCAAACATCTCCAATTGCATATATTTTTCCTGAAAATGACATTTTTTTTAATTCTTTGTGGGCAAATAATACTCTAGTGTGATTAGTCTATATGTTTATCCATTCATCCTTTCATGATCACTTGAGCTAATTCTAGTAATAACTTGCCTATTATTAATAATGTTGCAATGGACATAGGTATGCATATTTTCATGTTTGCTGACATCTATTTCAGACATATATACAGGATGGTAACCAGGACCATATGCTGGTTCTCACTCTTTGAAGTAAAATTCTAGATGGATTATAACAATGGCTGTGCTAATTACATTCATGCAAGCAGTCTCTAAAATCCTTTCCTGGAGATTCTAGTGTGGTTGGTTTGGTTTAGTTTGGTTTGGTTTGGTTTGGTTTGGTTTGGTTTGATTTGATTTTATGACAGCCATTCTGACTGTGGCTGAAGGTATTGAACAATTTTCATACACTTATTGACCATTTGTACTTCTGGTAAGTATTTGTTCAGTTAATTTTCATATTTATTGATTGGATCCTTCTAGTGTTTAATTGGCAGAGGAACAACTGTCAACGGGTTTCTCTTAATCTAAAGACTGTCTCTCCACTCCTCTAATTTTTTCCTGTATAAAAGTCTTTTAATTTAACCTCATTTATTAGCCTTACTCCATGATTTATCACACCTTTTCAGAGAGTAACTCCTTATACCTATATCTTCAAAGACATCCTTATGTTTTCTACTAGTGAATTCAATATTTCAGGTCTTATATTTAGGCCTTTGAGAAACTTTGAATTTGTTTGTTTTGTTTTTAGATAATAATTTAATTACATTTTCTCCTCCCATTCCTTTGTCTAAACACTTTTATACATCCCTCCCAAACTGTGGCTTTTTTCATTAATTTTTATTGTGTGCATATATGTATTTGTATATACATACATATTTCTAAACTCCCATTGACTCCATATATTGTTACTTGGATGACTGTTTGGTACAGGACAACCAATCAGCATGCTCTTCCCTAGCAAGGACCACCTCTTCCACTCCCAGTTTTATTACCTGCATCTCTTTGTGTAGGATAGTGTTTCTGAGATTTTCCCCATTTAATTTAACATGTCTATTGATGTCATTCTTGTCCAGCTCCCATTTGGGAAGTCATGTTGGTGAGACATTATGGGTGTAGCTTCTGATGGTACTGGAAGACATGATCTAGCTGCTAAGTCCCTGATTCTCTGACTCTTACATTCTTTCCACCCACCCACCTCCACAATGTTCCCTAAACCTTAAGTACAGGAGTGATTTTATAGATGTGTTCATTGGAACTGGGCTCCACAGCTCTGCATTTTGGTGGGTTGTGGCTTCACATAGTGGTCTCTGTTGCAAAGAGAATTTTCCCTGATGAATGGTGAAGACTACACTTCTCTGTGGTTAAAAGGACAAATGTTTACAGATTGCTGTTAGGGAACATGCTGGTTTAATAAATTAGTGGTTGTAGATTCTCCCCCAATAACCATGATTTCACAATCACTGATTAGTTATATAGGTTTCCAGTGCCAGACATCATGGTCTCCCTCTTTTTGAACAGGTCTTAAGTTCAATTAGGGAGCTGTTGGCTAATTCCAGGTTATATGTGATACTACTCTACCTGCAGGGTAGAGTAGTTGGTCTTTGATGTGGTTTGTAGAATAAAATAGCTATATGGATGTCTGAAAAAGGCCAGAGGAAATCATAGTATTAACCATTTACTAATTAATAATAAATAAGTAGAACAAAACTAAAAAAAAACCCTAAAAACAAATAAACAAGAGACATTAAACATCAGAAGCCCGCTTTAGAGGTACTAGCCAGAGCTGTCCGGGATACTTCCAAAATATACAACATATTGCTTTAGGTCTTGGTTATTCCCAGAGATGGAAGGTAAGGCTGTATTGATAAAGAAACTGTACACTTCAGAAACAGGACCCAGACCCCAGAGCAGGAATTGACCTGATTGTTCCTTCCCAGAGGACTAACTAGTTTTCATGGTTGAAGGCATCCATCCACGCCTCCAAAGGAGGAAAGCAAACATAGGTCCTATCCAGCTATAAATTGATTTTTATACATGGCTATCCAGAAGAGGCTATATCATTTTCTATGTATACTTTTTCTTTTGGCAGTGTGCCTGTAAACAGGTGGCATAGCTCTGTGGGATTACCTTTGGGCTTTCTGTTGTATTCTCTTGATTTTCCTAACTGTGCCAGTACCAAGTTGTATAACACAAATATATAAAAGACCTGGAGACTGATATTGGAGTCTAAGCTTCAAGCTGAAGTTCAGAAAAGCAAAGTGCCATCCACTAGCTTCTTACCTCTTCCTCAGGCTGAATGGGCTGATCCTGTCTCCAGGAGCTCTCACCAAACCTCAGACTGTAACCTCTCTTCAGCATGACTGGAGAATAAACACCTCTATTGTCAGTGTGGCAGGAGAATGGATGCCTTCTACTTGGTAATGAAGATCCTGCTTCTATCTTTTATACTCAGCTAGTGCTGGGATTAAAGACATGTGATCTGTTACTCATTTTGACTGATTTAACCTCATGTATCCCTGGGTGGCCATGAATTCAGAGAGACCCATTTACCTCTTAATTCCCAGTCCTAGGATTAAAGGTGTTTACCACCACCTCCTAGCTTCTGGCTGCTGGGATTAAAATGCGTGCCTAGTTTCTGTGGCTTGTGGCTGACTTTGCTTTCTGAATCCTCAGGCAAATTTTAATAAATCATACATAGTATATCACT
Organism: Phodopus roborovskii; assembly: GCF_943737965.1. NCBI lineage: Eukaryota > Metazoa > Chordata > Mammalia > Rodentia > Cricetidae > Phodopus > Phodopus roborovskii. The sequence goes on along the minus strand of NW_026125295.1, from coordinate 28,693,287 downwards.
ACAAAGTTGTCTTTTTTACTATGGCTCTGTGATAATTTGATCATCACTGTGATGAAATACCTAACAAAAAGTAAGGAATTTGTCTCACATTTCAGACAAAATGGTGGAGAAGACATGTCAACTGGGGCAGACTCAACCAGTGGTGGTGAGAGCTTGCTACCCATCATATGAAAAATGCAAAGTTGAGTTACTGTATGGAAGCAAGGCATTGGGAGAGGGATTATTATCCAAAGCTCATTCCAGTGACATCTACCAGTTAAGCTCCTTATTGACAAGGTTCCACAGTATTCCAAAGCAGTGTTATCTTCTTGAGATAAAGTGTTTCAAAACAAAACGTAAGCTCTGGATTCTGTTATTTGAATTAAATTGTTGTAACTGAGCATAGCACTTTTGGTTTTGTTTGTTTTTGTTCAAGATAGCTTTGAAGATGTTGAAACGGGCACTAGAAGGCAGGAAGACCATGTTATTGGTGGGTAGAATTAGCATTTCAAAGTGATCTGATCTTACTATTGATTTTGATCTACAAATTCAATGTAATCTCCATTAAAATTCCAATCACATTCTCCAATTCTTTTAGTAAAGTAAGGAACTGCACTCAATGGAATCCTGCTTCTCTATTCGATCCTTCCTCAGTAAAACTTCCCTGGAAATACCCAAAAGACACATGTAGCATGAAAAATAAAAGGTGCCAAGACTGATACTGGTGTTCAAGCTTTAAGCTGAAGATCAGAAAAGCAAAGTAACAGGCCATTAGCTCTTACCTCTATCTCAGGCTGAAAGGGCTGGTCCATGAGCTCTCCACCAAAGCTCAGACTGGTGCTTTTCCCCATCATGGCTAGAAAGAATCCTGAGAATGAGCAGTCAATAGAGCATAAGACTCTTAATCTTGAGGTCATGAGTTCAAGCCCCACATTGGGTAACATGTGTAGATAGAAGTTTCTGTCCCGCCCAGTCCTACAGCTATTCAGTCCCAAATAAATACATAGAGGTTTATATAAATTATACATTGTTTGGCCTATTGTTCATGCTTATTACTATTAAACTCTTACAACTTAAATCAACCCATAATTTTTATGTATGTTAGGACAGGTGGCTTGTTACCTTTTCTCAACAAGGTATTCTCATCTTGTTTCCTCTGTGTGAGACTGGCGACTGTGTCTCTGCCTTTCCTCTTCCCAGAATTCTCCTGTCTGCTTGCCCTGCCTCTACTTTTTGCCTAGTTACTGGCCAATCAGCATCTTATTAAACCAGTACAAGTGACAAATCTTTACAGGGTACATTATCTCATATCAGACACACCCAGGAATGTGTCTCCAAGGTGATTCCAAATCTTAGCAAGTTGACAATCAAGGTCAACCATCACATTTCCCTGTGATGGATATTTGCTAATTTGAAGTACAATACTGACAAAAGACATCATTCATAGGTTACCATAATGACAACTGGACTATCATCTGTGTTGTCACTTCTATTATAGCCAGGACATCAAATGTTTCCTATAAGGACAAGCATTTACTGTCATGTCTGTAAGTTGGAGAAACTTACCCACAGTAAATAGATGGGCAAGCTGATCTGAAGGGAAGTGCAGGGCCTAATTTATATGCTAATATGGCATTTCCAAATTAGTAAAGTTAAAGTATCCAATTCATCTTTTAAATTGTGTTGTTATAAAAAGTGGGTGGGGGAGGGGGAAGTAAGACACACAATTCTGCTTTGCTGGCAGTTGCCAGGAAGGTCATCACCACTATTCAACTTACTTCAGATTTCCTTGAGTAAGCATAGTGAAATGTTTTGTATACTAAATGCTTCCTTGATGTAACTAATTTATTGGTTTAGTTAAAGAGAGTGCCAGTTGGAATACTGTTACAACAGTATTGCATAATCGCCTTGCAGAAACTGTAGCATTATATAAGCACTGAATTACATTGTTGTATTTTAGCTTTGTAGCTGCTGCTGAGTTCATCTAAATTAAACTAAACTGGGTTGTGTTTTATCTCAGTCTACTCAACTGCATCCTCTTTAAGCCAACAACTAAGGATTTTCATAGGGGAAAAAAAGGAAAGAAAAAATTGGCACCTCCAATTACTCCTTCTTTACAACCACTTTTTTTTTTCTTCTATGTGCCTGTATCATATTGACATGCCCAAAGAAAGAAGCAAGGAAGTATAATTCTGTTGGGGAAGCTGAAAATACATTTAAAGCCAGTTGCTGTTGTAATTTTATATACTGCCTTGATAGCCTCTTTGTGTGAACAGAAAGACAAAAAATGGCTTGGATACAGAATTTCTCTTCCAGAAATCTACATGCAGAGAACATTCTCCTTTCTGCTGAGTAATGAGATATCCAGGTACCACTTCACCTCCACAATCTACTCTCTTCCAGCTCTTCAATCCTCTTTCAAGTTATATCAGCATCAAAGTGGATCATGTCTTGAATGTCAGGATTTACTGAACTTCAGTCTTGTGAATACACAGACTTGTGGGTATTAGTTTGTTATTTTACAAATGCTTGTAGTATTAATATTATGTGAAAATATGTATTATTTAAAAAAACTAATTTCTAAAGACCCTTCTATGACAATTTAGTGTGTGTGTGTGTGTGTGTGTGTGTGTGTGTGTATGTAAGGATGAAAAGAAACCCAGGTATTAAACATTAATTAAACACATACTAAGTCGATGTGTCATATCCTCAACCCCTATTGTCACTTTTTAATAACAGAAGAATGAAGATACAGATGTGCTTGTATTTGTGTATGTGTATGGTGGGGTAATGAGTTTCATAACTAATTTCTTCTTTTAATATTATAGTTTGAAAAAACTTACATGTTTAGAAATTAATACAAGCAACAGAAAGATTTCTGGTAAAAAAAAAAAATTGTAAGACAGGTTGATCTGTTGAGATTTTATTTGAGGATTAGAGAGATGGCTCAGAAGTTGATAGCACTGACTGCTTTTTCAGAGGGCCAGGGGTCAATTCCCAGAACCCACATGGCAGCTCATAACTGCATACAACTCTAGTTTCAGGGGATCCAACACCTTCATGAAGACATACATGTAAGCAAACCACAATTGCACATGACATAAAAACAAAATAAATTATTTTTAAGAAAGATTTTATTTTTATTGTTAACAATTTCTTGGCTATTTTTGAGTAGTTTTTGTCTCAAATATTAAAAACAATTATTAAATTATTAATGTATGAAGTCAAATTATTTTCATAACACAAAGTTTGGCATTAATATTCCATTTACAAAAGATAAAGGCAGGAATTATAACTATATCTACTTTGTACAATTTAGGGCTCCTCTTAATAATGAACTAAAATATTAAATAAGTATATTTATTAGTATTGTTCTTAAAGTTTCATTCTATAAGCAAGATTAATGTCTTTTAAATTATAGTACATGAAAAGTAGATAAGGGGGAGTATCTCAACATTTAACTAATGGTGTTTAGATGATGTCCATAGTTTATTATAGATAAATAGTAGGAATTAATCACTATATCACAAAGGATAAAGTATTCTAAATATAAGTAATTCCAAAATTCAAGATCAAAAGTTACCATAAAAATTATCAGTGAACCCCTCATTCAGCATGACTTCAAAAACTCTGCCTAGTAAGATTTAGAGCATAAATATGGTGCAAGTACACTGAACATGTATATATGACTGAAAGTGTGTGATATTTTGATCTCATTCTGATACTCCCATGACTGCCAGTACAAAATTTGCTTCGAAACAGACAGCAGAGCAAGCTACTATCTGACCAAAGTTAACCATAGAGATTTTTGGAGGACTGAGGATAGATAGAGAGACAGGAAATAGTAGGGTTGGTCTTAGAGAAGGTCTCAACTTCTTTTGGATCAAGGAAAGAGAAGGGGAAGAGGTAACTGGAAGTGTCTCCACTTCTCTGATCATTTGAGTTCTTACCCTGATATCTGATTCCCCAAGTTTTTATTGATAAAGAATAATTATATAAACGCTTTATCTGGCCTCTAACTGGGAGCATGAAATCACAAGATGGTCACTCACACTGGGCTTTACAGGCACTTTAGCTGTCATTTCCTCCATAACTCCAAATCCTCTGAGCAAGTCTGGGATTTTCCTGATGCAGACTCTCTACAACAGCCTTCAGCTGCCATCTGTCCATAGCCCCAACCTCCATAGGAACTTTGCATTCAAATGCCACCAAAGTTAGCCTGCCTCTGCTGGGCAGCTCTGTCTTTCAGGTGACTACTCCATGCCTTCACTTCCTACCACGCAGACATGCATGCATCTTCCGCACACCCCATTGTGTCTGCTTTTCAGGTGGCTAGATCCCTGTCCGTGGATTGTGGGCTTCGCCTGGACCCCATCCTCAGGTCAGAGCCACACCGGGTGGGCTGTCTCCACATTGCTCTAGCTTTTACTGCTGCCTCCACTGCCACATACTCTCAAACCCCAGGTACATGGAAGCAGTTGCAGCTGCTCTCAGCCATGTGACCCTGGAATTCTCTGTTTAGCCATGCTGCACAGTGACAGGCATACTCCAATTTCACTGTTGTCATAACTAGATCTGATGAGACACCTGAGAATCCTTTTTATTGTCCTTTTTCTAAAATTTAAATTTGAAACAAGCTTGCTTTACATGTTAATCCCAGTTCCCTCTCCCTCCTCTCCTCCCCTGCCCCCACACCCCCTATTTCACCCCCTTTCTGCTCCCCAGAAAGGGTGAGGCCTTCCATGGGGAGTCTTCAAAGTCTGTCATATCTTTTGGAGCAGGGCCCAGGCCCTCCCCCCATGTGTCTAGGGGGAGAGGGTATCCCTCCATGTAGAATGGGCTCCCAAAGTCTATTGTATACTATGGATAAATACTGATCCACTACCAGAGGCCCCATAGACTGCCCAGTCCTCCTAACTAAGACCACATTCAGGGAGTCTGGGTCAGCCCTATGCTGGTTTCTGAGCTATTAGGCTGAGGTCTGTATGCTCCACCTTGTTCTGGTCAGCTGTCTCTGTGGGTTCCTTCAGCCTATTCTTGACACCTTAGCTCATCACTCCTCCCTTTCTGCAACTGGATTCCAAGAGTTTGGCTCAGGGTTTAGCTGTAGGTGTCTGCTTCTTCCTTAAGCTACTGGATGAAGGCTCTAGAATGGCATATAAGATAATCATCAATCTTATTTTTTATCAGGTAAAGGGCATTTTAAGATAGCCTCTCTACTACTGCTTATATTGTTAGTTAGGGTCATTCTTGTACATTACTGGACACTTCCCTATTGCCAGATTCTCTTTAAATCTATAATGGCTCCTTCTATTATGCTATCTCTTTTCTTTCTCTGCTGTCTTCTTCCCCTGACTTGATCTTCCTACTCCTCTTGTTCTCTTCTCTCCTCTTCTTCCTTTCTCTTTCTCCTAACTCCTACTCCACTCCCCCCCCCCATGCTCATAATTTGCTCAGATTTTGTTCCTTTACCCTTCTCAGGGGGACCATGTATGTCTCTCTTAGGGTCCTTTTTGTTTCCTACATTTTCTGACAGTGTGGATTATAGGCTGGTGATCATTTGCTCTAGGTCTAAAATTCATATATGATTGAGTACATATCATATTTGTCTTTTTGTGACTGGGTTACCTCACTCAGGATGGTTTCTTCTAGTTCCATTCATTTGTCTGTGAATTTAAGATTCCATTGTTTTTTTCCACTGAGTAGAAATGTACTACATTTTCTCTGTCCATTCTTCAGTTGAGGGGCATTTAGGTTGCTTCCAGGTTCTGGTTATTACAAATAATGCTGCTATTAACATAGTTGAACAGATGTCCTTGTTGTATGAATGTGCATCTTTTGGGTATATGCCTAAGAGAATTGCTGGGTCTTGTGGTAGACTGATTCCCATTTCCTGAGGAACCATCATCTTATATCCAAAGTGACTTTACAAGTTTGTACTCCCACAGCATAAACTAACTGTCTTTGTTGTTTTTTATTTTAACCATTCTGACAGAGTAAGATATCTCAGAGTTGTTTTGATTTGCATTTCCTTGATGGCTAAAGATGGTGAGCACTTTCAGCCATTTTGGATTCCTCTATTGAGAATTCTCTATTTAGTTCTATACCCCACATTTTCATTGGAATATTTGGTGTTTTGGTAACTACCTTCTTGAGTTCTTGGTATAATTTGGGAATCAGCCTTCTGTCAGATTTGGGGTTGTTGAATATCATTCCCCATTCTGTTGGCTACCATTTGTCTTGTTGACTGTGTCCTTTGCCTTATAGAAACTTTTCAGTTTTGGGAGTTCCCATTTAATAACTGTAATGTCTGGGCTGCTGGTCTTGTATTGAGGAAGCAGTACCAATTTGTTCAAGGATACCTCCTACTTTCTCTTCTAAGAGATTCAGTGTGGCTGGATTTATGTCTAGGCCTTTGATCCATTTGGACTTAAGTTTTGTGCATGGCAGTAGATATGGATCTATCTGCAGTTTTCTCCATGCCAACATCCAGTTATGCCAGCACCATTTGTTGAAGATACTTTCTTTTTTCCACTGTATCATTTTAGCTTCTTTGATGAATATCGGGTGTTCATAGGTGTTTGGGTTATATCATGGTTTTCAAATTTATTCCATTGGTCTACCATGAATTCTCAGCTCTCTAGTAAGATAAGACCACATGGAAATACTTAGATAAATAGAAATGGGTTAATATTTAAGAAAGAGGTAGCCAATAAGAAATACTAGTAACAGGCCACAGCTTTATATCTAATACAGTATCTCTGTGTGTTATTTGAGGCTGGTTTAGCTGTGGGACCAGGCTGGTGGAAAAACATGCTCATAACATTATAGGAAATCTTTAGTTTCTTTTTTTATCTCTTCCCTGACCCAGGAATGGTGTAATTGCACATTGTTCAATTTCCATGAGTTTGTAGGGTTTCTGCAATTTGTGTTGTTGTTGAACTCTAACTTTAAAGCATGGGGTTCCAAATTTTTGTACCTATTGAGGGTTAGTGTATTGCAGAGCATGTGGTTGACTTTAGAGAAGGTTCCATGTGGTGCTGAGAAGAAGGTATATTCCTTTGTGTTTGGATGAAATGTTCTATAAATGTCTGTTAAACCAAATTGGGTCATAACTTCTCTAAGTTTCTTTGTTAACTTTCTGTCTGGTGGTCCTGTCTAGTGTTGAGAGTGGGGTGTTGAAATCTCCCACTATAAGTGTGTGAGGTTTTATGTGTGATTTGAGTTCATTTTACGAATGTGGGGGCCTTTGTATTTGCAGCATAAATGTTCAGAATTGAGACATTGTTGTGATGGATTTCTCCTGTGATGAATAAGAAATGACCTTCTTCATCTCTTTTGATTGATTTTAGTTTAAAGTCTGATTTGCTACACCCACTTGTTTCTTAGGTCTATTTGATTGGAAACTCTTTTTCCAACCCTTAACTCTGAGGTAATGTCTGTCGTGGAGGGTGAGATTGTTTCTTGTATGCAGTAGAAGGATTGATTCTGTCTTTGTATCCATTCTGTTAGCCTGTGTCTTTTTATAGGCGATTTAAGACCATTAATATTGAGGGATATTAATTGTTAATTCTTATTTGTTTTGTATTTGTTGGTGGTAGTGGTCTGGATTTCCCCCCATTTTCCTTTTGGTTGTTGGAAAAGTGGGGTTATCTATTGCCCATGTTTTTTTTTGGGGGGGGGTATAGTTAACTCCCTTGGGTTGGAATTTTCCTTACAGAACTTTCTGTAGGGCTGGATTAGTTGATACGTATTGTCTCTGGTTGATACGTATTAAATCTGGTTTTTTCATGGAATATATTGTTTTCTCCATGTATAGTGATTTAAAGCTTTGCTGGGTATAGTAGTCTGGACTGGCATTCATGGCCTCTTAGTGTTGGTAAACTATCTATCCAGGACCTTCTGGCCTTCAGGGTTTCCATGAAGAAGTCAGGTATAATTCTGATAGGTTTACATTTATATGTTATTTTGTCCATTTCCTTTGCTGCATTTAATTCTTTTTTTTTTTTTTTTTTTTTTTTTTTTTGCTCTGTATGTTTGGTGTTTTGATTATTATGTGGCAAGGTAAGGTAATTGTACTTTCATGGCATGTCTTTCTTTAGGTTGAGAAAATTTTCTTCTATGAATTTGTTGAATACATTTTCTGCACCTTTGAGTTGGGTTTCTTCACCTTATTCTATACCCATTATTCCTAGGTTTATCCTTTCCACAGTGTCCCATATTTCCTGTATATTTTGTGTCAGGAAATAGTTGAATTTAAGATTTTCTTTGGTTGATGAATCTGTTTCTCCTAGTGTATCTTCAACACCTGAGATTCTCTCTTCCCTCTCTTGTATTCTGTTGGTTATGCTTGTATCTGTAGCTCCTGATAGTTTACCCAGTTTTTCTATTTCCAGCATTCCCTCAGACTTTTTTTTTCTCTATTTTAGCTTTCAAACCTTACACTGTTTGAATTGTTTGTTGCAATTTTTGCTTTGTCTTTAATTTCTGTAAAGAATTTTTTCATTTCCTCTTTTAGGATCTCTATCATCTTCATGAAGTTGATTTTAGGGTCATTTTCTTCTGCTTCATCTGTGTTGAGAACCTCAGGTCTTGCTGGTGTGGAGTCCCTGGACTCTGGTGATGTCACTTTGATCTTTCTGTTGTTAACTGTATTCTTATACTGTCATCTACCCATACCTTCTTCTAGTGCATACTGGTGGGTATGGCACCAAGGTTCTCTTGGGGTACAAGCAGGTCCAATACTCCAATTACTTACCTTTTCTAGTGAGTGGTGGCAGGACTAGGGTGCTGGGAGACCCTGGATGAGCTGGTCCACCAGTCCTCAGGAGGCCTCGAGTGGGGCACTTCCTGTGGGTAGAGGCTGGACCAAGATGCTGGCAGACTTTGGATGGGCTGGTCCACCAAGAAAGGCTCCCCTGTGCATGTGCAGGCCCTAGGCCTCAAGATACTCCAAATGGGGCCCCAAAGGTGGGCTGCAGATAGGCCCAGGCTTACCCCCTCCTGTGCTGGAGGTGGGAGTAGGATGCAGGCATACTCCAGATGGGCTTGTCTGCCAGGATAGGCTCCCCCATGTGCATGCAGTTCCTAGTACCCAGGAGGATCCAAGCAGGGCACCAGAAAGCACCTGAGAATTCTTAAGGGGAAAATCAGTTTAAAAGAAGAAAGAAAAAAATAAATAAAACAAGATTTTTTTCCCTCATGTTATGATGTACAGAGTTAGGTCGCTATACAGATCCACAATGGATATTTTGAACTGAATAGGAGTGGTCCATGGTTATTAGAAAATCAACCTTAACTTATTCAGTTACCATTCAAGAACAAACACCAGATTACAGGCAATCCTGGAGTTTCCCGAAGTTAGCTCAGATTGTAGATAAATGTTTAATTTTAAGAGATTTAAGGAAGCAATAGTTTCATATTGTATGCATTCACCTTCTATGAAGGTGATGTTAAATTCAGTCCACAGGACTGAAAAGACTGAGTTACAGAAATGTTGGAATTGACCCTCAGTTATAATGGAAAATGTGGTGAAGAGATGAAGCTAGGGTCAGAGAACAATGAAGCAGGACAAGATATATGGAAATTTCCCCAGAACAGTTTTTCAGTGAGGCCCAATTTGCTGGTTTGCAAAGACAGATTATGTCTAATGATCATACCTTGACTGTATGCCATACACCAGCTATGAATGCATGGGACAATGTTAAAGAATCAGGAAAGAAGACTGAGTGAGTCATTTCCTGAAATTATACAAGGCCCAAAAGAAATCATCCCTGATTTTTTAAAAAGATTGACTTCACCTAAAATAGATTATAACATATCCCAAAGTTACACAAATATTAACTGAATTTTTGGATTTGAAAACGCTAATTCATAGTGTAAATGGGTGATCAGGCCTTTAAAGGCAAGATCAGCACCGACCAATGAATGCATTAGAAACCCAGATGATACTGGATCTCTCACTTATGATGATACTTGGATACAAGAAATGATTTATAAAAGCTGGTTTTTTTTAAAATCAAAAGATTAGCTGTTTTTATTGTGATAAACCAGGAAATCTGAGAAGGGACTGTAGGCAAGGCATTCTTAAGAACAAAGCTTTTCTTTCTAGGGATAATCCAAACAGAAAGCCCCACTCTTCTGGATTATGCAGAAGGTTTGGCAAAGGCCAACATTGGACAAATGACTTCAGATCAATATGGAAGAGGCAAGGTAACTGTTTGTCATGGAGAAAAGCCTTAGGGATCTTTCACAGGCCCACTCCCCATGATATTTGGTTCAATCAATCCCTGGCTGTACTGGAGAAACCCCTCCACAGAGCAATTAAAGGACTTAATGACTGTTATGAAAGATCATACTACCCTGGATGACAGAAAAGCTTCATTTGATAAACTGAAACTTTCAGGAAAGACCATAAAACAAGTATTTTGGCAAATTTCCATAAATATGCATAAATGGTATTTGAACTTAAGGGCTTGATAGACACATGGGGTAGATATAACAATAATTGCACCAATATCTTGGCATCCAATTTGGCCTTTTCATGGAGTAAATGTTTAGCTTCTAGGGATTAGGACCTTATCTAAGGTAAAACAAAGTACAGGATGGGATCAGTGTATAGGGCCAGAAGGGTAGAGAGGAAAATTAAAGTCATCTGTGGCTCTAGTAGAAAAGAAATTACAGGACACACATGTGGATCATTTGTATTCAGAGCTTGATGGTAGTCTGGTTATTTTACCTTCCATGCATTCTCCTACAAGAACTATTATGCAAAGGGAATGTTTCTTAGGATGGATACTTTTTGCCACACAGAGTAAAAAATTAAAGATTAATATAGAAAAGGTTTCTGAATTGATTCTAAAAGGAAAATTAAGACTTCATCAGGAAGAGACCCAGTTGAAATTTCCTCATTATGAACAGAAAATGAACATTTGCTAAAGAGCTTGTAATATTTTGGGGGGGTGAATTTAGGAACAATTATCCCCAAATCAAGAGACGTCAGTTTATAAAGAGAACTAATTGGATCCTTGAATAGGATCCATTGAATAGGATTGAATAGGAAAGGTTGTATGATATTTTTATTACATTCTGATGTTCCCAAGACTGCCAATAAAAATTTGCTTTGAATCCAAGAGCAGAGCTAGCTACTAGCTGACCAAAGTTAACCATAGAAGTTTTGGAGGACTGATGACAGAGAGACAAGAAGTAGTAGGGCAGGGTATTGAGAGGGTCTTGAGCCATTTTGGAACAAGTAATGAGAGAGAAAGGTAACTGGTTGCTTCTCTGCTTCTTCTTTCATCATTCAGTTTCTTACCGAGATATCTGACTCCCGAATTTTTATTGATAAATGATAATAATAACAATAATAATAATAATAATAAAATAATTATTTTTGTGGCTACAGGATGTGTCTTACAAGAAAAAAAATGTCCAACTTCCATGTGAATGGCAGGGAGCAGGAAAGTTTTGGGTAGGATTTTGCTGGTGTAACAGGATATGTGTATTGAGTTTTGTATTCTTCTTCAGTACTCAGTCATCTTCCACAATGTGAAGAATTGTCTTAGTATCACTCCTCTACATTTTAGTATTCAAACTAAAAATATCCCTTTACGTACAGCTGGTTTCCTCCATTCCTGTACTTTTGAAGTTTGAAAATTTTTATAAAAATATTCTTCAGCATTACAAAGAAATACAAAGATACCCTAAGCTCAATTCACTACAAATTACTTAATGATTATATGCATACAATTATCTCAGGATTCTGTCCTCATTTTTATTACAAATCCCTGGGAACAGGTGAATCAGTGAAGTCAAGGGACACCAAAGTGATTTAAAAAAAAAAAAAAAGACTTTCATTTTCTTTCAAGAATGAGTTCTCTGACATCTTTCTTTCTATGTGAGAAATATCTGAAAGTAGAGACCATTTTTTAAATTCCTAAATGCCTGACTTGTGTCATTTTTGCATGTGAGCTACTTTCGTTCATCATGAATTATTCATCTATCTACCTTAATTTTAATTATCAGGCCAACATAGTTAAAAAAAAATCACACTGCACCTAAAAATATAAGCACTATCACCCTCGAGCTGAGAATGCATTATTCTTTTACATGAGTGCTACCATGCTGAGGTCGGGTTGCCACCTTTTCCTGTGAAACCACAAAGAAGTTCTGTATGTTGTTGCCTTCATCGGAGCCACACACTTTTCCATCACTCTTGCTAAAAACAGACCCTTTGGCACTCTTCTTTTCTCTAATACTTTTTATTCTGTGAAGTTCATTTTACTAGTTTTGCTTTGTTGAACCATGTGAAACTGATAACAAAGTGAATGGCATTTCACTAAATAAATAATTGTTTCAATAATTTGAAAGAAGGGCAAAAACCAAAACTCCAAACAATGAAAATTAAAAGACTTCCTAAGAGTCATAGTAATTATAAGTTTTGACTGAGTTTGCTACTGATGAATTAGAGTCCTAGATCCTGTGTGAGATGTAGTTTCAAGATACTTCCCGGCACAAGACTACAGCCTACTAAAGGTGACAAAAATTCCCCCCATTCTGTTCCATGTCCTTGAAACATTGAAAGACCTCTTCAATCAAAGAAAATAGGAATGTATAGTATGTATAGTGCATTCCAAATATAGTAAAAGCATTAGAAGCTAACTATTGGAGTGTTGGCCATCCTTTTCTTGCCAATAGAATACGCAAATATATCAGTTCATTCAATTTTCATAATAATCAAATGCAGGCATACAAATACTGTCTTAACACTTACTAAGCATAAGGCAACTGAATCACAAATCAGTTTCTATGATCTCCCTGCTAAGCATTACCTGGCCTGAAACTGCTTAGCTTCATAGGTAAGACAAAATTTATTGTGTTTTGATGGTATAAATACCAGAGTGTATTTATTGTTTTGTTTGTTTTAAAGGAAAGTATCCAAGAACTGAAATTTTAACCCAGTCAAACTAGATGCACTAGATTAGTCAAACTAATCACGAATGTCATGATTAATTCAACCACATACTTAATGAAAGAAGAAAAATGTGTGTACATCACAAGCTTACAAAAGTATAATGTATTTCAATATTCATTAATAGAAATTCACTTCAAAATTGTTTTCAGCTCGGGCTGGAGAGATGGCTCAGCAGTTGATTGTACTGGTTGTTGTTCCAGGGGACCCAGATTTAATTTCTAGCACCCACATAGAAGCTAACAATTGTCTATAACTCAAATTCCAGGGGAACTGATGCTCTTTTCTAGCCTCCTCCTGTACTATATTTTCACAGTGCACAGACATACATGCATGCTAAGCATTAATACATATAAAATATATTTATAAAAACATACTAGGCTGACTTAAGTCAATTTATATTTCTGTCTATGCCTTTACTTTGTGTCAAATCCGTGAAATCCCAAGCAAATGAGGCTTATCACTTCTGTTTAAATAACAGGCACATGAGAGTATTCTTTAAAAATCTGTCCTTGATTTGTTGTATGGTATATTGGGTATCTAAAAGGTAATTTTTGCAGCATGTGCAAAGAGGAAATACAGTGCCCATGCTCTTTGCAGTACTCATTGTTCTCCATTCCTCCCCCCCACCCCCTGCCAAAGGACCCCACAACCCTTAGGTGCATTACAGTTTCCACGTCTTATCAGTTTTGACACCACTATTGCCATTCCAGTGCCAAAGTCTCCAAATGTGCATAGCTATCTACTTGCTCATGCTTAAATTCCATTACACACAAAAACATCACCAATTGGATCAACAATAAATTGGAAATAAATTGACATGAACTAGATTCCTGTTACAATCTTCATACTTCATATGTGGTATAATCAGATAATTTTCCTTTATAGGCCTAAGCTACAATATTGCACAAGGTTTTTCAGCTATCTTAACTTTGAAATTTTTGTAGGAAAATTCCTATATGACATACAGTAATGGTATTACTTTATTTTTGAAAAGCAAGACTTGAAGTGAATGTCTTTTCTGGGTGTTTTTATAAGACTGATTTTAAAGAATGTCATGCATTTACATATGTTAGAATTTTCCCATCTTAGCTTTTCCAAAAATAAAATAACAACTAAAATTTTGTCTTCTCAACAGCTCTGTTAAAAATCATGACCATGTGACAGTTAAATGGAAATGTCTGGCTGTGACCCGGAGTTCACTAAATTGAGGCTCTGAGACCTAAATTTTAAATATTTAGGGAGTTTGCAAACTCATGTTTAAAATCTTGATAACTTTAAATAGATTACAAATTACAGCATGAAAGTCTACTCTAAATCAGGGCTTCACCCACCTCAGAAGATAGGTCTACCAATGTGTTCTGGGGTTTTCCAGATGTAGTCACTTCTTAACAATGCTGTCTATCAACTTCACTGAAATGGAGGAATAATGGCTCATATGAAAACAGCCATTCTGTGCCTCATCACTCCCATGCAAGTGGCTGGGTAGAGTCATAAAACATCATTTCCTGTAAGCCCCCGGAGAAGGAAATGGATTTTTACAGCACTTCCATGTCTTGCTCTTTTACCAAGTCATTTGAGAAGCAATCAGAGAAAGTTCTCTTGAATTAAAATGATGCCTCAAACACTCTTAGATTTCTCCCCTTTGTTTTAGCTGAAGGCTTAAGTTTATGGGTATACTCAAGACTTTACATTGTCTGTTTATTTTAATCTATTCCCCCTCAGATTCAAGTTGGATATTACAGAACAGAAAGAGTCACTTTGCTACTCAGTTAAAGATAACATAGTCCATGAATGAGTGCTCTTACACAAGATTTAGTGAGCAGATGGGCCAGTGAGGCAGGCCATGGTGACCAGCCATAAAAGAGTCCCTCCTGGGGTGTCTTAACAACAGCCAAAGCATCAGAGGCATTTCCTTTAGAGCCATCTGGCTTTGATATTTTTAGCTATTTTTCTGTCCGCAGACTGAACCACAAAGTTGAGGAAGTAATAATTCTTCCCTAGTTACTGTAACTGTTGATGCAAAATCACAAACCTTTCTAAAACCACTTGTAGAATCTAGAGACCAATCATAGAAAATTATTCTGTGATAAAAGCCATGTTACCTGAGAGATGCTGCACAAAGAGGTGTCCTTTAATGTCAGGGGCACGTGTGCTTCAGGTGTTTAATGTATCTGTTTTAACACATCTGTCACTGAAGATACAGTTACTCTTTTATATAACTTGTTTTTTTAAAACATGAGGCAAAGAAGTACAGTTCTTTTGGAAAATCCCTCCCACTTCACCATGATGCTGGTATTTATTCTTACAATAATTGATATGGTTTTAGTGACTCTATGTAACCTATTGACTTGTTGTTTAGTAAAGCTTTATGGAACTCTGATTACATCTACACTGTTGAAAGAGAAGCTTCCAACCAGACGGGGGAGGTGGTTGACAAGGTCCATTTGGAAAGGGGTTTAGAAGATGAGAGGGTAAATGCATAAGCAAAATGAGGAAGTGAACAAAGACATTTTTGACAAATAACTGCATCCAAATCATAACTTCCATGTGAGTATAAAGAAGGAATTTATGGCATATGACCAACCATGGTACCAGGGAGGGGTTAAGGAAGCAAAGGTAAAAGTAAAAGAAGATGCCAGTGCAGACATCTCTTCTGTGGCACACAGTTTCTATAAGGAGATTAGAAGGCATCAACAGTAAATCAAGACATTGAGAGTAAATTTTGGATAATGGGACAAGCCAGGTACCAAGGAACAAATAAATCCATAAAGCAATCAATATTCCATAGCCAAGAATTTTCATAAGCATGCTAGTTGGGCCTATTGGAGCCAGAAACTTCTAGCGAAGTGCAGATAACAGGGAGTCATCTCTCTATGTTGTGCTTCCTGAATTGTAGAGTTGTTGGAGTTCTGATTTAATTGAAAAATACAGCAAAAGAGTTCAGCTGATTCTCTTATGTTTTTGTAGCTCCTTGTGTCCTCCTTCCTACTGCTCCAAAACATGTCCAATTGTACTTCACTTCGTGTGGTATCCCACACTGGCTTTAAAATGCTCCTGATTGGCCAAAGTAGCAGATGGCTATGAGAAAGTGTTATGGATTTAGTTTGCCTTAGTTATGTTTATTTGTTTACTTCAAAACTTAAGGTCTTGAAAGGGTACATGTAGAAACCTAACTGAATGAGATTAGATAGATCATATAACTAGGTGATGATTAATCTATTAAGCCTCGATGTTTTGAAATCTTGAAGAAGCACTTGCAGGCACAGAGATTAAAGAATACTTATAAAATGAGTTAGGACTTTGGGATCAAGTAGAGATGACACACAAAGGATTTTAAGTTGCAGGTGGAAGAGTTATCAAAGTGGGCAAAGAGCTTGCTGTGCAAACCTGAAATGAGTTTGTCATCTACAGAACCCAAGTAACAAGCCTGATGGAGAGGCATGTACACCTGTAATTCTAGCCCTGGGAGGCCAGACACTCTAGATCAATTGGTGAGTTTCAGGTTCATGAGAGATCCTGTGCCAAAAACTAAGGTGGAGAGTGATAGAGCAATGTACTCAATCCTGACCTTACCCCTGCATGCACACATATCAGCTTGTTAATTTGTAAACATGCATACAAATAAGATTTCAATTTTAAAGATAATAAGATGCTAACATTCTATAAAATATAAAAAGCAAAAGAAATATCAAAGTGAAAAAGGTTCGTAATTGAATGAAACAAAATGAGGCGGGAAAAATGTCTCAGTAGTTAAGAAGACTGGCTGCTCTTTCAGAGGACCTATGCTCATTTCCCAGCACCCACATGACAGCTCATAACTGTGTAACTCTAATCACAGAGGCTCTGACACTCTCTTCTGATCTCTGTGATCAGCAGACATGCATGAAATACATAGACATACACACAGGCCAAACATTCCCAGTCTCCCCAAAAAAAAAATTAGATGAAAAAATTAACTTAAAAATAATATGGATGTTCTAAAATTAACAAATATATTCTGAAATAATCTTTCAGTGCACAAACAATTATTATCTTCATAAAGAAAGTAATTTGCTTTGATTTTTTTAGTGCCACAGAATTGATTCCTATACATCTTTTAAATTGGTAGATATATATTATCTGTTGACATCAGACTTAGTGGTAAACTGAAAAAAAATCTTATACATGCATATATAAACAAATCTTTCATGTAATGTAAAAGATTATTCTGTGTGAAGATTATATAAATATATTTATTTCAAAATAAAAATATGCACAGAAAGAAAAAACATTAAAGAAACAAATAACATCATTTTCAACAAAAATCATGGCTAAAACTACCCAGGGTATTTGGAACTTCCATAAGTACTGACTTAAGTGAACTACCCCAGAGGCTTCAGGAGCAAGTCTTGAATCTGTAGTTTCACAATGAACATTGCTTGTTTGTTTTTACTAACTCATCCCTTGTGAGCTTTAGCACTCATCCTCATCCACAAACTTCAAGTTAAGGCTAATGAGGGTGCTAACCATTATACCCCTAGTGACATAAATGAGTCAGGGGTCAGAGAAAGGGCATCAAAAAAGTTGAGGTTCTTTCAAGAAGACAGTACTCTCTGTACTTTGTGCAGGGCATTCCTTCCCTCAGAGTAGCCAGGTCTTAGTGCTGCTTAAGCTTTGTTGAATTCTTGTGTTGTGTGACATGTTTCACAGTCACTGAGAATGTAGGACTTAATGAGGGAAAGTATGCACTGCCTGTTTGTAGAAACGTCTATTGTGATTTTGGAGAATCAAGACATGCTAGGGAAAATTAAGCTGCAGAACCACTGATCTAAGGGTGCATAGAAGCAACTTCACAATTCATAGCAAATGTTGAGAATAACCCTTCATTCCTAATCAATGCAATCAACCTTCTAACCTCAGAGAAACAGACAAATGCCTTGGATGGGCAACATTAATTATATTCCTCAGTAGAGTTGAAATTTGCATTTGCTAAGAGTTGATGTGGTGGATTCTTACTAGAGTAACTATAAAGTGAGTAAAACAACACGAAGGCTAGTTGCATGTACAATAATACCAAGATCAAATATTTCACTATATATATATATATATATATATATATATATAGTAAAATATTAACCTATATGTAAATATCACATTACACCTTTTATTTTCACTGCTCTAATAGCTCTTATTAAATTAATGAAATAAGAGATTTATCAGCTTTTTGGAAAATTTAGTAAGAGAATAAACTTTATCCTGAAAACATGCATGAGTTATTAGCTCCCTGACTCAATTTCAACCCATCCCCATCTAGAGATCAGGGTCCTACATCGTCATCTTTGTTGCTTAACTCTTTCTTCTCACTCCTGATTGCCCAGATGATATATATGTACCTTGCCTGATGTTGTGGTCTGCTTTTCACCCACACATTTTTAGATGTATATGTGCCCTCTTTAATCAGAAGGTAAAAAAAACAGGCAATTCCATCATTTCTCTCTCATTCTTTCTCATATATATGTACATAAATTCTGTTATATATGCTGAAAAGCATAAAGTTAAAAGAGCAAAAAATGAAATGAAATTGTTGTTTCCTAGCTCCTTTCCCAATCCTTCCCCTTCGCCATCTCCCAAAACACAGTTGATCCGAAATTATCCATAAGTACCTAGAAAAAAAAACTATAAAGATATGAGAAGAAGGTAAACAGGGAAACAGCAATAAAACTATCAATGGAAATGTCATGATAAGAGTATTCTTCTAATGGGGCACATTAGAGGAAGAAGATATTTCACAATCAAATTTTAATTAAAATATGGTTTCTCTGAAAATTCAAAGACAAGTAACAATGGCTCAACATAGAATTTCAAAAAGGAACGGGGAAAATGAGGACTCAAAAAACCTCAGAAACAAAATGTGAATGAAGAGAGATGAAAATTGAAGAAAGGCAAAAAAGAAAGTCACTCTGAAGTTGAGAGCCATAATAAAGGTGTTAAAAGGCAGACAGATACCAAAGCAGATGGCAAACAGACAAACGAGAAAAAGATGTAAGAAAAGAAAACATCTTACCACAGTCTGAATGTGAGACCAAAGAAAATTCTCAATACTTATGATTCTTTAGTTTTTCTTGACCAAAGACATGCAAAACAGATAAGATGATACCAAAGCTATTAAAACAAAAAAAAAAAAAAACAATGAAAATATAAGGATATATTGAACTACTGGTGTAAACTCTTCACAAAAGGATTTCCTATCAAATCAAGTAACTGATAACAGATGTTGTTAAAACTGAAAGGAAAATTCCGCAAATAAGCGAATAAACAAAGCACTTGGTGGCAAAGAAATTAGAGACAGTAGGTTAGAGGACAACATTGCAGATGCTGTACTCACTGATAAGAGAGCGAAGTCCAAAGGATTCAGTATTGAAGAGACTATGAGCAGAGCTGAGAATAAGGAAAGATCATGTGAGCTATTTAAGCAGCTGGCTTTGAGAAACTAATGGAGTAGATTTCCACCTTCATATAACTGAAGGGAGTAGACTGTGCAGCCTGCATGATGAGAGACTCTACCTAAGTGGATTATCTAAGAACTGATTCTTATTGAACAAAACGATCCTGATAGATACATGTCTGAAATTTGGGTTCACATCAATAGCAACTGCATGTTCCAATAGCTACGAAGCACAGAAATTGATCTAGACGCTGATTATCAAACAGCTCTAAGAGGTTTGTGTGCAAAACCACAAAACAAACTTGAAAAGCTGTTCTCACAAAACAGTCACCACCACCATCATCCCCCCCACACACCACAATTTCTATTAAATGTGAGTTGTAATTTAAAGAGTACAGTATTCCAATAGAGATTGCTATGTCATGTTTAATCACCTTTAAATGCATCTGCTTATATTTGGAGACAGCTGGCAACAGTGAAGCATTGAAATTACCATCAGCAAGTAGCTGTTTTTCTTAAGGACACAAAGAGAAAGGTTACATCTAACAACTGAGAATGTTCCATATGAGTTACAATACAGATTTCCATAGGAAAGCAAATCAAGGAAGCATCAGATATCCTGTTAGAATAAGACATATTAAGTGACTGGATGATAATCTGAAGGAATGTGGTTAATAAAACTAGTGTAATTACTTATAAAATCACAAAAATATTAGGAAGAAAATAAGACATGAAAGGGAACAGGATTTTTAAATGAATAAAATAATTTCTATATTAAAATAAAGTATAAAGTAAATAGATTTAAAAATATTTAGAAGAAAGAATAAATAGGTTACATATAACATTAAACAAACATAAAAATAATGCAAACTTGAAAATAATTTAACTAAAAATTATTGAACGTAGCAGATTGAATAAAGACAGGACACTTTAAGAAAAGTTTAAGAAGCATGGGATAAGTCACCACAAATAAACTGTTAATGGGAAATCCATGAAAAAAAACAAACTTAGTAAATGAGATGTAACATTTAAGGAAGTAGTCATTGAGCACTGACATGATGAAATGCACTAATTTTCAGTCTCACAACAATCACAACTTATAATTATATAGGAGAACAAAAACTAATATGTACAGAGATAACAATAGAAGAAAAATCTTAAAATTAACTAAACATAATATGCTGTGTTAAAATATATTTTCAACAAAAAAGATAAAAATAACTAAAAACAAATAATAATTTTTTATTAATGGATGTCATTTACACTGATAACCACTTCTAAAAATAATTCTAAGATGTAGGAATTGAGCAATACTGTTACAGGAGTTTGCTGGAGTCTAGAAGCCACTGTCTGGGTTTCCATGTTCTTATGTGCAGGAACAAGGAATTAGAATACAGTTCTTAAGAAGTAGTAGAAACAGAGATAGTTTATTAATGGGAAAAAATGCTTCTGAGATTGGAAGTGGATTTCACTGCAAAAAAACCTGCCAAAAACTCAATGGCCTTATACCAGTATCTCTTGTCTATTTCATGGCTTATTTACACAGCCTCTTTCCCAGTACACATGTCTTCTGTGCAAGCTCTATTTTGCTGCATAGACTGAAGTCGTAAAGGTGCAGCTTCAGTGTTTGTCAGTTTGTCATTGTTTTGTTTTTGTTTTTGTTTTTGTTTTTGGAGTATTCTAGCCTTGATGCCTCTTGACGTACATCTCTACTATACTCTCCTGCCTCAATACATTTGAACTGATAGGATAAAATAATATATTGTCAAAATTATTCATAAGTGAGTGTAGAATAAATCTATTTTTTGATGTTCAATATCTGAAAGGATTTTCTAACAGTTTTTACTCTTACTCGAGAATGTGTTTCCAGAACATGGATATCCAACACAAAAGGAAGAAAGCAGGACCATAAAATAAATCTAAGATCTGGTAAACATGAAAGTAAATTTAAATGAGAAACAGCTGCAAAATAAAGTTGCTAACAATAATTAATAACTCAGCAATATAAGTGGTGAATCTAAAACTCTTGAAAACGGTAACTTGCACAGGCAAATGAATGGAAATGGAAGAAACCATCCTGAGTGAGATAACCCAGTCACAAAAAAAGACAAACATGCTATTTACTCACTCATATATGGATTTTAGACATAGAGCAAAGGATCACCAGCCTACAATCCACACTGCCAGAGAAGCTAGGAAACAAGGAGGACCCTAAGAGAGACATACATGGTCCCATGGAGAAGAGACAAGATCTCCTGAGCAAATATAGAGCATGGGGAGAGGGGAGATTGAGTTAGGAGAAAGGAAAGGGGTGAAGAGGAGAGGAGAAGAGGACATAAGGGAGCAGGAAGATTAAGTCAGGGGAAGAAGAGAGGAGAACAAGAAAAGACATACCATAATAGAGGGAGCCATTATAGGTTTAAAGAGAAATCTGGCACTCGGGAAATCCAGAGATCTACAAGGATGACACCAACAATCTATCTAAGCAATAGTGAAGAGGCTACCTTAAATGCCCTCCCCCCAATAGATGAGATTGATGACTACCTTAGATGCAGACACCCACAGCTAAACAATGAGCAGAACAAACTCCTGGATTGCATTTGCAGAGAGGGAGGAGTGATGAGCAAAGGGATCAACACCAGATTGGAGAAACCCACAGAAACTGCTGACCTGAACAAGGGAGAACTCATTGACCCCGGTCTGGTAGCTGGGAAACCAGCATAAGACCATCCCAGGCCCCTGAATGTGGGTGTTAGTTAGAAGGACTGGGCAGTCTATGGGGCCTCTGGTGGTGGATCAGTATTTATACCTAGTATATGAATGGACTTTGGGAGCACATTACACACAGAGAGATACTCTCTTAGTTAGACACATGGAGGAGGGCCTAGGCCTTACCCTCCCTGGGTAGCAGAAAGGGGTTGGGATGAAGATTGGGGGAGGACCCAGAAGGATGGGCTGGTGAGGGAACTGGGATTCACATGTAAGACAAGCTTGCTTCAAATTTAAATAAAAAATATTATCATAAGAAAAGAAAATAGTAATTTGTATAGAGGACATAATAAATATGTTTGAGATCATTGGCATATTTTGGCTGTTTTTTTTTTTTAAGTAGAGAGAGGAACTGACATGCAGACATAGAATGTATTTTACCCAAATAAAGAGAAAAGGTCATAAGAAGACTAAAGGAAAACAAGGAGGAAGAGGAAGAAATTCAAATTACATGCAGAAATAACTTCAAACAAAACAGTAAACATGAATTTTGTGAACATGCAAGCCAAATAGATTGGATGTAAATATTCAGTTGTGTAATTTTTCAAAGGGTGTTACCAACCTATAATGAAACACAAACTTTCCCTGAGAAGAGACATATACATACTAAAAAAGACAGTGGCCAACTATTAGACAAAGCTCTAATAAAAAATACATCTACATCATTTAAGAAACTTATTATTAGAAATGGAAAGTGGGCTCCAAATTCATTACCCATCTCCTTATTAAAATAATTTAAAAAGCAATAATGAACTGCAAAGAAAAAAAACAGTGGAAAAGAAAAGACACATACAAACTAATATTTCTAAAATGAAAAGAAACCAACATAAAAGACAAGGAGCACTCGAAGTGGCTTTGTTGTAAAGATGGCATAGGTTGTATCCTCAGTGTATTCTGGAGAAATACAATCATAATCACAGGTGGAATTCATTACACAGA
Source organism: Phodopus roborovskii (assembly GCF_943737965.1). NCBI lineage: Eukaryota > Metazoa > Chordata > Mammalia > Rodentia > Cricetidae > Phodopus > Phodopus roborovskii. The sequence continues at coordinate 28,670,203 of NW_026125295.1, read as the reverse complement.
CTTCATTGATGAGAGTCAGAATAGATCCACAGTAGCAGTCTGCAAACCAAAAATGGTGGAAGTCAGTAGCTTCCTAGTATAAAAAGTTGGATGCCTCAGAACAAGTGGGACCAGCAAGGTAGCCCCAAACTTCATCTAAAGTCTTACTAGTTTCTTGGCTAGTTGATGATGCAATTCCAAGTTCCTTGTTTGAAGAATCGGAATCTAATGGGTGAGGGTAGCTATGAAAAGTTATACTAGCTCAGAAAGAGCCTAGCAACGTGTGTGTGTGTGTGTGTGTGTGTGTGTGTGTGTGTGTGTGTGTGTGTGTGTACACTGTACATGGGCTTCCCACTTACATGGCTCATTATGGCTGGGATCCCAGTTTGTAACAGTATGCTGTCCACAGTCAAAGTAGATGTTCTGTATTTGGCTTTACGATACATATAACAGCATTCTGTGGAAATTCCACACAGGAACCACTGGATATGATATACTGATATTTTAATCATCTGTTAGTCATGGTAAGTAGAAAGTTAGTTAAAGGATGTGAAAAAGGAGAAAACCAGCTCTCAGAAAAGCAACCATTATACATACTCTAAACATCTGTAAGAAAAGCCTTACGCAGAGCAGCAGCAATAACCAAAGAAGCAGGTGGAGAACTTGTCCTGTGGCCCTGTCTACTCATCACTGTCAACAACAGAGCAGGAGAGAGACATCATTTCTGAGAAAAAAGAAAAAAAATGATTAGATCTCATAGTAATGGAAGAAGTTATGCAAGCTACCACTCCCAAGAGGAAAAAAAAGTAAAACGAGCTACAGCACTAATGCTAAAGAACTACATCAATGATCAGATGAGATGGTAGTTGAACAGTATAATAGTGACACTAACCCTATGGTAAGAAACAGACATTTAATTTTACTTAAGGTCCACTCACTACTTAATAGGATGGAATTCAAGTTTGGCACTGAAAACCTCTTAACGAACTATAGAGATGATCCCTGAAAGTGTCGTCTTTGGCACTGAAAACCTCACCAGCTACTCTTAGCTGTGAGGTCATGGAACCAGTTCCTACTACTGACACTTCACTAAGCAGCATAAATTCTAACTACATTCTAAATATTTATCCTCCAACCCACAGATAAGTGCACCAGTCACAGCTCATCAAGAAAGCTTTTTGTATCAGAGACTATTACAGGAATCCACAACTGGTCAAAAGAGACAGTGGGGTGCAACAACAACACAACTCTTATACATAAGGCTCAGAAAACATCACAGAAGAGGAAGGAGGTAATAAAGAACAATGATAGAAACATGACCATATATATGTATTTACATATATATGAAAAATATTTTTAAGAAACAGATGCCTTTGGCAAGATTGCCATTTTTACTATGTTTATCCTACCTATCCAAGAGCATGGGAGATCTTTTCATGCAATCCCCATTAAAATCCCACCACAATTCATCCCTGATATTGAAAGGATAAAAATCAACTTTAATGGAAAAACAAAAGACCCAGGATAGCCAAAACAACCCTATACAATAAAAGAACATCAGGAGGCATCACCATTCCTGACTTTACGCTCTACTACAGAGCTATAGTTCTGAAAACAGCCTGGTATTGGCATAAAAATAGACAGGTAGACCAATGGAATCGAATTGAAAATCCTGATATTAACCCACACACCTATGAACACCTGATTTTCGACCAAAAAAAGCTAAAATTATACAATGGGGAGAGAACAGCATCTTTAGCAAATGGTGCTGGCACAATTGGATGAGGGTGTGTAGAAGACTGCAGATAGACCCATGTCTGTCGCCATGCACAAAACTCAAGTCCAAATGGAACAAAGACCTCAACATTAATCCAGCCACATTAAGCCTCTTAGAAGAGAAAGTAGGAGGTACCCTTGAACAAATTGGTATAGGAGACTACTTCCTGAACATAACTCCAGGGGCACAGACACTGAGAGAAACAATTAATAAATGGGACCTCTTCAAACTTAGAAGCTTCTGTAAGGCAAAGGACACAGTTGACAAGACCAAACGGCAGCCCACTGACTGGGAAAAGATTTTCACTAATCCTATATCCGACAAAGGGCTGATCTCCAAAATATACAAAGAACTCAAGAAACTAGTCAACAAAACACCAAATAACCCTAGTAAAAATGGGGTACAGAACTGAAGAAAGAATTCTCAATAGAGGAAATCAAAAAGGCTGAAAGACACTTAAGAAAGTGCTCAATATCCTTAGCTATCAGGGAAATGCAAATCAAAACAACTCTGAGATACCATCTTACACCTGTCAGAACAGCTAAAATTAGAAACACCAATGACAACTCATGCTGGAGAGGATGTGGAGAAAGGGGAACACTCCTCCACTGCTGGTGGGAGTTCAAACTTGTACAGCCATTTTGGAGATCAGTATGATGGTTCCTCAGGAAAATGGGAATTAGTTTACCACAGGACCCGACAATCCCCCCCAAATGATCGACATCCATGCAACAAAGACATCTGTTCAACTATGTTCATAGCAGCACTATTTGTAATAGCCCTAGATGCCCCTCAATTGAAGAATGGATAATGAAGATGTGGCACTCTGCAAATAATAATAATAATAATAATAATGGTGTCTTGAAATTCGCAGGCAAGTGGATGGCACTTGAAGAAACCATCCTGAATGAGGTAACCCAGTCACAAAAAGAGGAACATAGTATCTACTCACTCATATATGGATTTTAGACCTAGAGCAAAGGATCATCAGCCTATAATTCACACCACCAGAGAAACTAGGATACAAGGTGTATTCTAAGAGATTCATATAAAGTCCCTCACAGAAGTGGGAAGGGAAAATTCCCCCAGACCACAGGGGAAGTAGGGAGGGGGCAATGAATGGAGAGAGAAGTAGGACAAAGCCAGGAAGACGAAAACATGTGTGACTAGGAAGATTGAGTCCAGGTAGGAATAGAAGACAGGAGAGAGAGAAAGAGAACATAAAAGAGGGAGCCAATATTGGTTTGAAGAGAAAATTGAAACCAAAGAAAGGTCTAGAGAACTACAAGACTGCCGCCCACTAACAGTTTGAGCTTTCGTGGAAAGGCTACCATAAATGCCCTTCACGGATAGTGACATCAACAACTAACTTATCCATGGAGTCCTCGTCTAATGCCTGTTGGAAACAGGATCAAACACCCATAACTAAACCCTGAGTCGAACTAGAACCCAGATGCAGGTGGAGAGGACAATACCAGGCTGCAGAAACACATACAGACAGCTTACCTGAACAAGGAGGAGCTAACGGGCCACCAGACTGATAGCTGGGAAGCCAGCATGGGACTGACTCAGGCCTCCCAGAATATGGGTCTCAGCCAGAAGGACTGAGCAGTCTAAGGGACCTCAGACAGCAGAGCCAGGATGTATCCCTGGTGCACAAAAGGATTTTGTAAACATATCCCCCATGGAGGGATAAATGCCTCAATCTAGAGACAGGAGAGAAGCCCTAGTCCCTACTTCACATGACCTGTCAGATCTACATGACTCCAACTGGATGGCATTCCCCTACATATGGAATTGGGGTGGGGGGATGGGAGGGGAGGGTGGTTAGAGTGCATGTGAGAGGGCAGGAAGGGTAAAAGGGAGGGAGGGAGGAAGGGAGGGGGTGGTAGAGGGAACTGGTATCGACATGTAAAATATTAAATTAAAAAAAAAGAAAGAAACAGATGCCTTAAAAAAAAAGTCACACAGATCACTGAGAAAAGATATCTGAGACACAGAGGATCTTCTAAAAAATAAATAATATATCAATCAATAAGATGAATCCTATAAAACAGAATTAAAAATAAAGGATATGAGTAATTCACAGAAAAACAAAAAAGTGAATGTTGAACTTATAAAAAAATTTAAGTATAATAAAATGACATTCCACACACAATATTGGACCAGTGTTTAAATTACAAAAAGAGGTTAACTTTTTCACTTTTTCAAAATAAGATGTTCTTTTTTTTTTTTTTTTTTTTTTTTTGTGGGCACATCCCCCATGGAGGGATACTCCCTTAACCTAGAGACAGGAGAGAAGTCCTAGTCCCTACTCCAAATGACTTGACAGATTTAGATGACCCGTCCTGGAGGGTGTCACCCTACATGTGGAATGGGGGGCTGGAAGGGGAGGGTGGTCGGGGTGCATATGAGGATGGGAGAGAGAGAGAAGGAGGGAAGGACTGAGGAAGAGAGGGAAGGAGGGAGGGAGGCAGGGAGGGAGGGAGGGGGAGAGAGAACTGGGATCGATATGTAAAATAAAAAAAAATAAAATTCCTTATATCTCACTCTACCCCCACTTTTTCTGTCTACATTTCTCTCTCTCTCTCTCTCTCTCTCTCTCTCTCTCTCTCTCTCTCTCTCTCTCTCTCTCTCTCTCCCCTCTGTGTGTGTGTGTGTGGTGTGTGTAGAGGTGAGTTGTAGAAAGAAATTTCAATATTCATTTTTCAATACCCAACTGACAAAAAATGGTAAGAAATTCCCAAACACAAATTTTTTAATGTATAAAAATAAGTTACCAATCACAAATGTTTACTGATATAGGTAGAGCTTTTCTATTACTACTTTTTATTGAATCATATGGTATTATATAACATGTCTCTAAAAATGTCTAATAATTAGCCTCACTGAAGCCACATGTTCTCTATCATTAAAGTAATTACAGTGGAGACAAACAATAATTTTTTTAAATAAGTTAGTCACAGCACAGGATATATACTACAAAATCATTTTATTTTAAAGTGAGTATAAATTTCCTAAAGTATGATATTGCCCTATGTAAATATTTTCAAAATCAAGTTTATTCCTTTAACCATATTTCTCTGGACTATATGAAAACACAATATACTTAAAGAATGGAAAAGGTTTTCTAGAAGAAAAACAATAAGTTAGGACACTGGAGTAACTCTGATTTCACTGCTTAGCTTGTCTATGACAAGATTCCAAGTTTTTGCCTCATTGAAAAATTTTGTTTTAAGTTCCATTATGACATTTAAGAGTCACAAGTGAACTATGTTCATTGATATAATATCTGGTCTGAGAGAGAAAAAGAAAACAATTGTTACTCCCAGGAAAGTGAAAGGAAAATTCAGATTATAGTAATGCTATTGAAATCTCAAATTTAGAAGCTTCAAAATCACTTATCTTCTTAAAAGACAATGTAATTTTAATTTTATTACAGTTATCACCATCCAAAGATGATTATTCTGGAAAAATCAATCATATAAATAAAAAGCAAAGACACAATAAAAATACCTAAATACCCTACATTCCAGAAGTTCTACTCATAAAAGCAAAACATTTAAAGATAAGTTCAAATTCAGCATTTCCTCTCTACTGAGAAATCCAATATTGTGTATACTTGAAAGAGAAGGCAGAGGGGAGTATAGGATAACAAGTAATACTTGGGCCTAGAGAAATCTTTGGTCACTTTAAATTGCATAAAAGTAACTTGAGAAGCAATCGAGTAACAGAGGACATGCTAGATGTTAATACAAATTGGAATAATTGGTTCATTTCTGTTTATATAAGTTTGTTTTTAACTTTAATTTTCTATATTTACTTCTCATGTGCAAATAGGTTGATTTTTACATTTTAATGCTGATAAGAATATTAATAAGCTACATGCCTCTCAAACTGACCAACTAATAGCTCATTGTCGGATTACCTCTCAGTAATTTGTCTGTTTCCTTTAATGTTATATTGGATTTGATGTGTTACCCAACCTCTGAATCTGTAATTGTTCGGTTGTAATCATGCCTGTTTTAGGCATTCTCAAGACTTTAAGCACCTTTTCATGCTGATAATTTGTAAATTTGCATTACTGAGCCAGAATTTACTTTGCATTCTGTATTTTTGATGTCCAGCCTCCTTATATCTCCAATTGTCAATTCTGCAATCCTTGCTTTAGTCTTGTTACATTACTCTTCCTGGCATGTTCTACCTTAGAAACCAGATAATTTTATACCTCTACAGACTCAGAAGCCATTTAAGAGAGCTACCTGGAATGCAAATCACTACTTTCCTTCCAGGAACAAATTTAGGTTGTCTTAATACTGAGCACATCCCAGGCTATTGCATCATCACAGTGACATTTTAAAGGAAGAGGCAAAATACCAACTCACCATCAAATGTTTACTTGGCCCTGTTCTGTATACCAGCCCAATACAACTGGTTTGGAGTCAGTAAGAAAATTAGGTTGACCTTAGGGCATGTGCTCCGCTGTTCATGGTTTCCCTCAACTGGTGCTCCTCTACTCCACATCCATAGTGTTCTAATCTTGCACCTAGAGTGGACACAGTGGAAACTTTCTATTGATTCTCCATGTAGCATAGGATGCTACAATCCACCCTATCTCCATGTGGGTACTAGAAACAGAAGTGTTCTCTGAGTACATTGTCACTTGCTTCATTAATAGGACACATACACACACGCACACACACACACACACACACACACACACACACACACACTTCACCTAGGTGAATAGTTTCACCAAGGAAGCGAAATATAATATCTCTATATTAAATGTTATAAAACAAAAATAGAAATAAAAGGACAAAGCACTGGAAACACTTCCCATATTCATATATTGGAAGAATAAATATTGTTTTAGTACATATATACCCAAAGCAATCAACAGATTCAATTAAATCCTCATTAAAATAGTGTTGGCTAAAATTTGTTTACAGGGATGAAAGTCTCTGAACCACTGAAGTAATTCCAAAGAAAAAGAACAAAGTTGGAGACATTGTAATACCTGATTTCAATTATATTACAGAGCTATAGAACTAAACAGTTTTGACCCTGGCTTAAAAATGGACTCATATAGCACAGAGGCAGACTAGAGGTTCTAGAAATAAAGTGATGAACCTATGGACAACTGATGAAAAATTGCTCAATGAAAGTTTCCAAAGCCTTCATTAGGGAAAGCACAGCTTCTGCAATGTGCTGGAGAAAATAGATACTTAGAAATAGGAATCTGAAACTGTGTCTGTCTCTCACCTGGTACAAGAATGAAGTCAAAACAGATCAAAGACCTAAATGGAAACTCCAAACCTATGAATCTTCTACAAGAAAATAAAGAAATCTATACCATTTCTAGGATAGATACAAACAAATATAATCAATATATCAAAGAGCTATGTGCATTCCCGTGTTATTTCAGGACTATTCACAGCTGTCAACATGTAGACTCAATTTAATTAGATATGAGTTAAAGACTTGAGAAGTTAAATATGGTATATATGCATGGTACAGTATTTCTAAGCCACAATGAACAAAGAAATCCTCACTGGAAAAACATGGGTGAAATTAGAGTCTAGACTGTTCAGTAGAATGTCAGAAAAATAATATTTTCTCTCTCACACATGGGGAAGTAAAAAAGGTCATTTTGCATAACGGTAATTACTAAAAGTTTGAGAGTGTGTGGAGGAGGTAAAGAAGGTGCTAGATAACAGGAATTAAACTACTGACAGAAAGAGTGTTATAATGTATTGCAAGAGAGGAGCTAGTAGGTACTGACATTACCCGTTAGCCAATTAAAGACTTGTTATCATGATTTACTAAGAGTGTACTGTATATAAATGTGTGTGAGTGATAAAGTCTAATATCAAGCCCTCACATAGTTACATGTAAGTTAAAAAAAAACCAGACAGACAGAATGAAAATTGCACATGCCAGTTAATACAGACTTGGTTAGTGGTCTGTGACACTATTCATGGAGAGAGGGAAACAAACAGCTATTCACTTCATATAGAAAAGTAATGACCAACCCAAGTATGAATACTACATACACAAGATCTGCACAAGATTCAGCCAATCAATATGCTAGGATGGATGAGGGAGGGATGTTCATGAGCCCCCTCCCTTAAATGAGGAGCTATGCATGGTTGATGGATTCGGAGAGCGGGAGAGTCCCTTTTCTTTAAACATGTGTCTCCTCAGAGGGGAAGTAGAGAGGAAACAAAAGACATGGGTTGCTCACAACCTGGCAAACCTGAGCATTTACTCTGAGGGATTAAAAAAATAAATAACAGACATGAGGTGAGTTATGATGTCACAGGACCTCCTGGAGACTGCGTTCAAGGATGGCAGCAGGTTCTGGCGCTGAAAAATACTCACAATCTGGATAATTTCAAGAGAAAGCCAGAGTTCCCAAAGAAACTACCTCTAGAATTAGAAGACTGAGCATTGGGAATTACCCAGAAGGGTTTTACCGTGAGCAAGTTAGGGAAAGCAGGAGATGGAAATGGGGAAGACTGGAGAAATAGCATCTTTAGGGAGTAGGCACATGAATTTGGTTTTAGATATGCTGAATTTGAGGGATTGGTATAATATGCAAGTAGAGGTGTCAGACAATCTATTGAAATCAAGACTGTTCTTGATTTCAATAAATGAGCCCCTTCAAAAAAATACCTGGCTCCTAGTAGGCCAAAAATGCTACAGTGGATGTTCTGTACCCATGAGGATATATGGACAACACAGATTGGAATCAAAGGGTTATTAATTTACATATATATGTAATTTATATATATATGTATGTGTACATAATATATGTGTAATATATATATATATATATATATATATATATATATATATATATGAGAGAGTACACAAACTTTGGTGGATAGGGAAGTGGTGGTTGCTTTAGGAGAACTTGGAGAAATGAACATATTCAAATACTAAGTATGAAGTTTTCAAAGAATTAAAAAAATATTTTAATTGTTATTTATATTTGCCTGTTCATTTGCACTTTTAAAATTCATAAAACTATCAAATCTTTCATCTAGCAGAAGAAGTTCCAAACACTGTATGTTTTAGTACTACTAAATGGAGGAAAAAAAAACTATTTTCAAAGCTAATTTTCAAGTTTGTGTGTGTGTGCGTGTTAAGATCAAAAGTCAACACTAGGTGTCTTTTCTTAATCATTTACCACCTTATTTCTTGAGATAGTTTCTCACTGAAACTGGAGATAACTGACTGACTAGGCTAGCTGGCCAGTGAGCTTTGGGGATTTGTCAGTTTCTCCACCAATCCACTGTATCCCCAGCAGAGGCAGAGGTTACAGAAGCTTCACGGAGGAGCTGGTCTTTTACATAAGTACTGAGAATCCTAATACAGGTATTCTTTCTTCCACAGCAAGAATTTTATCATGAGCTATCTCCTCATCGCTAAGGCTGGTTGTCTGTGTGAAATCTTTAAATAGACTTATTTAGATGTCTTTTTAGTAGCTTCTCCTCCCCCATAATATGTGTTCTAATTGGTCTTAACAACAAAAAAACCAGAGTCAGATATTAGGGAGTGAAAGCTGAACAACAGAGAAGCAGCCAGTTACCACAGCTTTCTGAAAAGAGACTCAGTTCCTCTCTCCTCCTGCCTATATCACTCTCTCTGCCCAGTCACTTTACTTCCTGTCTGTCTGTACAGACCTCTAGACTTCTATGGTTAGCTAGTAGCTAGGTCTGCCCTCTGATCTTCAGGTAAGCTTTATTTGTACAAACAAAATATCACCACATTCCCTCTTCCACACCTTCCTCCTTTCTTTCCTTTTCTTTCTGCTGAGTCAGATTCTCATGTATCCAACATAAGATTTCTTTCATTGCTAATAAATGCAAGTATATAGTGACAGCTATGACTAGATGTGAACACAAAAATATAGTTTAAAAACTACACTATTTTAAAAGCTAGTAATTTTATCTAAATAAAAGTCATACTTCTCAGAGTGGAAATATCATTTTCAAGTACAGTTTTCTTAACATAGCTAAGATAATATTTTTGGAATAGCAGCTAGTTTCCCCCTCCATCTCACACCTTCAAGATTAACGAGTTTATATTCTCATTGTGGCTATATTACTGGATAGAAAATACCATAAATTTACAAACTTCATGGCTGTCATAAAAAATTTTTTTGAAAGTGAATTTTTTCAGGATATTTGCATGCAGTGTGAAGATTATTAATAAAGAGCTGAGCGGCCCAAAGCTAAGCAGGAGAAAATATGTGGGACCTCCAGGCAGAGGAAAGAACTCTGGGAGGCAGAGAAGAGATGACAGTGAGATACAGAGGGAGCCAGACATATAGAATGGAGGAGAGGTAAAAAGACATTGGACAAAATGTAATTATTTGAAACAGATTAATTTAAGTTATGAGCTAGCTGGGAACAAGCCTACGCTAAAGGCCAAACTTTCATAATTATGAATAACTCTCCACATCATTATTTGGGAGTTGGAAGTACATAAAGAAAGTCTACCAATAGGAATTCACTAGTTGTCAAGTCAATCTGTGTTTTCATTTATTTAAACAATGGTGGATAAAAGAGATTATTTCTAAACGAGTCACCATTGCCAAGCAATTCAATGAATGAAAAGGTTATATATATGAGAGGTTACAAACTAGTACAGCAAGGTTCAGGGGCCCCTTTCTGTCCTTAGATACTATTTCCTGCCTCTATTTCAGATGTATCTAACCCCAAACCTATAGTATGGTGGTATAGTGGACTTCCTAATTAGTTTTGTTTTGTTTGGTGGCATGTAAGTTATGGTGTAGGTGAAAAGCTTTAGAATGTCCTCTATTACAAACACCCCTGCCAACACAGCCATGTACATTTTTCAAAAAGTAGGCCTTGCTTACCATGACCAGTCTAGTACACAGTAAATTATTCTGATGTCCTATGAACACTGCCCTTTCATTGAAGGCAGCAGCCCTGTTTGAGGTGAAATGTGTCAGGCAAATAAAGGCAATTTTTGTGTTCCTGTGACTACAGTCAAATTAGTTATCACTTCTGAATCATATATTGGTACATCTATGATGACAATGGAAGAATGTCCTTGAGACAAGAACAAGAAGCAACTCAATATTGATTCTAATCATTATTTTTGTTACTTTGATAAATAATTTAAAGTCTGAGGCATATGCTAAACCATTCTGAATGTGAGGATTACAGTGCCACAGTGAATTTCCAGGAAGAAAAGTTGTATATGTGGTCTCTGTACAGATGAGTCTATGCCTAGCTGTTCTTCAACTACATTCATTAGACCCCTTTATAAATGTGTGCCTACAGGCAGGCAGGATCTTCATTGTGAGTGAAGCACATTATGAAACACAAGAGAACACAACAGCATGCTCTGTTAGTAACTGAAAAGGCAACTGCCAGCAAAATTGTAAGGGGGGAGCACATTCCCAGCTCATCAATGCTATTAATAAACAAATACATTCTAGCGAATGTAATAATGGAAAGGTAAACCCCAGTTTCATCATGGTGTATCCTCCATAGAGGAATAAAAGGTAGTGAATCTGGGGTGTTTCCTAATTTTAACAATATGCGATGTAAGCAGTACAAAGTAAACAGTAATAGTTGCTATTGCTGGAGCTACTTGATTCTGTACTCAGATTTTTTTCAAATTACACTGAAGCAAAAATAAGTTCACAATGAATAATAGCATTAAAATATTAAGCATAACTGTATAACTGGAAATGGCTTTATCAAATAATTATTTGCTTTAGTTTTCCACAGCCATTTCTACCCACTTGAGCTTCAAATCATGAAAATTACGGTAATCTTGAAATTTATAAGAGTAAAAGTATAAAATAAAATATATACTCTAGCACATGTCTTAGAATCTTACCTTGTTAGCTTGTATTCCTAATAAATCATTGGCATGGGAGAGAAAAATATGTGAAAAATTTGATGCATGAGTAGAGGAAATAATGCTTTTTTGTTTAATTATTTAAAATGTCTTAAAAGAAACAATAACTGCATTTCATAATGACATTATTGGAATGTTAAATGATTGAACCATACTAACAAAGTCTATATAAGTTTTATAGAAATCATGGATATTTACTTTTCATATCTGTGATGTGTGTTTGTGTGTGTGTGTGTGTGTGTGTGTGTGTACATGTGGGTGCATGTGCACTCATGCATTCACCCATGTGTTTACTTGTAGAGGCCAGTTGTTAACAAGCGTAATCATAGGCTCTCCCTCTATGAACCCACTTCTGGGGACACAGAAAGTTATCATGTATGGCCTGGCTGTCAGCGACAAAGACTAAGGTCTTTATGTTTGCACAATGTGTACTTTACCCACTAAGCCATATCCTCCTATCCCTGTTTTTAAATGTATATAAAATGAGAATGGCTTTTTCATGCAAATTAACTAGAATTATAGTTGGCACTAACTAAGAGAACCATGGTGGTCAATCAGATAAGAATTCATAAATAATAGATATCAAAATCATACTTTATTAAATTAGCTATGGGGTTGTATCTCATTTAATTTTACTTCAAGAAATGTCAGTTTATGAGATATATGGAAAAATTAGTTCTGCAGATTAATATGCTTTCAATAAAACACACTTCACCTTCCATATATGATAAGAACTTTTCATTCCACAAAACACTGTAAGAAAAAAAAAACACAAAACTGTGAATCAGGATGTACACACATTCCAAAGAACTGATGATGTTGCAAATCACTTCTGCCTCACTCTCCAGTTACCATGATAATGCTTAGCACTTCCACAGTGTTTTCTAGCTTCAAAGAGCCTACGAACTTCAACTAATTAATCCTTATACACCCTAGGGAGACACTGATAAGAACCCCCTTGAAGAGAGCATCTAAGTGCATATTAACACTTGCTTCTGCAGAATTCAACATATAGGCTGTGCTGTCCTTTCCTATCTTCTTATTCCAATAAATCTTGTAAGGATGAGAGAATGATATCCCCATGGGAGTGTGTGATGCATGGTCATCTACTGTGGACAAAGTGATGTACTCTGCACTCAATCTGCAATGAAAAACTAACAAAGAAATATATAAGAGTTGCTAGCACAAGAAAACCATCTGCTATATTTTTGCTTTTCTTTCTCTCATTCATTTTACATCTGCAATTATTCTAGAATGGAATTGTTAGGCTAGAACATTGCAATGCAGAATATATGACCATATTTTTAATAATTCTATAATTGCGTTATATGGTGAAATACAGTGTTTAAGAATCAAGTGTGTAAATTATGCTGACCAGAATACCATATGTGAAAGTTATACCCAAATGAAAAGAATATCTGACTATTTTATTAAGAGTCCCCTCAGCTGGAATTGCCTTGTCTCTGCAGGTAGCTGGCTACAGGGGTCTACCAAAACAAATCTATTCCTGTAGTAAAGGTCAAGACTGGGTCATTCTAGGGGTCAGTCTGGAAAAGTATTGCACATCTTTTCCCCAAACAGGGGGTGTCCTTATTCAGTTTCACTTTTAAACTGAGAACTCATTTGAAAATTAATCATTTCCTGTCTTAATTATGAAGAATTTGTGGTTAAATTCTAGTTACTTGTCTCTTAAAAAAAATACAAAATTACTAATCATACCCAAATTCAAACACACATAATCATGGGCACACTAGCACACAGGAGACCACACAGTCAGAAGTACACATGTATTCATATATGTTCACATGTATTCACATGTGTTAACATATATTCACATGTGTTCACACATTCAAGTTTACACATGCACTCAAGAACATATGCATACACATATGAACATGCAGTCACAAGCACAAGCACACACATGCATATGAACACACATGCACTCATAGGAACTGGAGGAGTAGAAGGGGAAAACTGTAATCAGGATATATTGTATGAGAAAAGCATCTATTTTCAATAAAGGGATTTAAAAAGGGGGATGGGGGAGCAATGGCTGCTCTTCCACAGGATTTGGGCTCAAGTTCAAGCACCCACAGAGTAGCTCATAACCTTAGTGTTATAACAAAGAAAGATTTATATGTAACTAGCTCAGAAAAAGATTGATTTGATAATAACTCCAGTTTCAGTGGATCTAATGTTCTCTCTCCTCTGAAGACACTCAACACTGGAGTAGTGCATATAAATACCTGGAGTCAAAACAGCATACACATAAAATAAAATAAAAATAATAAAAAGGAAAAACTACAATGTATACATATACTTTAATTTTTCCATATGTTATTTCATTAACCTGATCATTATCATTCAACAGAAAACCTATTTTACTAAAGTCATCACCAGGCATCTCCACCTTTGTCTCAAAGGCTTCATACAACAAAGGATAGTAATAAATGTGACATAACACAAGATCATAAACTTAGTAAAGAATTATGAAGGATTTTTTAAAAATTATAACTTGACTGTGTTGTTATGAAGAGTTAATTCTTAGGTAACATCATATCACAATGTCAAAGAGCTGGATATAATGGGGAAAACATATTAAAAACCTAAGAAACATGTTTCTTTATACATAACCTTTTCTTGTAAATGAAATAATATAAAGTGGTTAGCTTTGATATGAAGTCAGATACAAAGTTTTACTTTTGAACATATTACTTTTTGATAAATTTTTATAAATTAATTAAAATATCTTTCAGAGATTTGGGTTTAATCTAGGCAGAGAAACACCAAAAATAACAAAGAGAATCATATGCTTGGAACAGAGACAAGGCTGCCATTTCTTTTACCAGTCACAAGCTGGAGAGAGATCACACTCAAAAGCATCAGCCTAATTGTAGCCCCTGTTGGAAATGATCTATTTGCAGTTGAGAATGCTCCTAATGATTGACCTTGGAATGCTTGATGGTTTGGCCAAAATAATGTCAAAACTTAAATATGGTTCCCTATGACTCTATTCTAACTCCGTCTTGGAAAATAGGGTTATTTTCCCAACCCTGTGTTTTTTCTGAGTCTTATGCAGAAACTGAAATGAAACACAGAAAAAGGAACATGAATGAATAACCACAAAATATGATTAGATTATCTAGTCTTCTTCAACAGTATTTTTTTACTCATCTGGCTGTGAGATAATTTTTAGCATTTGCAGTGCACACAGACAATCTTATAGGATTTTGAAGAAAACAACTCATATTACTATTAAAATCACCTGACATTTCACACAGTGGTTATTATGTTACATTATGTAGCATTTCTGCAAGATTTTTTGTTGTTTGTGAAATGCTTTATTTTTTTTCTTAATGTGTATTTACCACTAAAAATGGCTATTGGTTCTTGAAATGTGAACTTATATGAATCCTTCAGCATGTGCTGGTAGGAGAAAAATCTATACAAATCATGAAGCAGAAGTTGGTCTTCTGTGACATCTTAGCCTTGACGGAGGAGACATAACTGATTCTTCTTTTGGGTTCTATAATTTGTAATAAGGAGAAGCACAAAACTATTGCAAATAAGAGCTGAGTTTGCTATTTGTTTTCTATTCTGCAAACCATTTGTGCTATTGATAGAGCTTTGTTGAATTTCAGATTCTGGCTTTGATGTACCAAGCAGAAGGACTCATGTAGCAGCTGCCTGGAGCATCTGGCCTAAAGGTAGCAGTCAATGTCATGCATCTAGCTGACAGTGCCAGATTTCTGGACTGAGCTACATAGATCAGCCCTTTAGGGATTCTGGGAAAGAATTGGAAAAGATATAACTGGTCAGCCAGTGTTATTAAGAAAACTAAGCAAATGGGCATCAAAGCAGTGGGATCTGGAACAGGACAGTGAAAATCAAATCTCCTTAACAGCCCCAATTAAAAATATACTACAAGACATGCTTGAAATCAGTAAGATAAAAAGCACAAAATTTCTAGCTGTTTTCTACTATTAAAATGAAGAAACCTTGATAATCAATTTTGTTACACAACAATTTTAACATCTATAAAATTTAAGTACAATAAATATAATTTTTGTTTCTTTATATTAACATTACAAAATTAAATATTTCCTCAAGGGTCTTAGCCTTCATGGTATCATGATGTCTCTACTAAATGATAAGCCTGAAAAATAACAAGTCAGTGTTTATATGTTATAACCCGTAACAGGCTAATGCTTCTCTTCAGACTAAAAGTTGTGTTAAACCAAGAGCTTAAAAACCATGTCTTCAAGCATGAAAGGCTGGCCAATACCATTAAAAATGTTTAATGGTGTTGGAGAAATGTCAAAAGATAGTTCAGAGTTGTGGAGCTGCTGGAAGGTAGGGGAAGCAAACCTCATTGCAGTGATACTCTGGGAATCTTGATATTTTTCACACTAGTCAATCTATGTCCTAAGCCCTGCCTTAACTTTGAAAAAAGACTTTTGACTGCATTATTTTTTTCTTTATTTACAAATCAAACCAAATGAAGTTCCAGATACCTTCGATTATTTTCCCAACCCTGTGTATTTTCTGAGTCTTATGCAGAAACTAAAATGAAACACAGAAAAAGGAACATGAATGACCACAAAATATGATTAGATTATCTAGTCTTCTTCAACAGTATTTTTTACATTGCCCATTAAAATTTAAAACTATAATTCTCCAAGTCAGAGTAATATTTATATTTTTTTCTTTTTTCACTGGTAAAATTATTTAAGACCTTTCCTGCATTTTGGAAGTCAACTATAGCTTTTTTAGGAAATAGAAGTTATACTTATTTGAACTTTCATTCCTGTTCATTCATTTTGTCTTCTTTTCTGTGTTTGAACCACATTTTCTCTATGGAGATATGCGATTCCCACCTTTATACTCTCTGCAGGTAATTAAGCAGATTCCAGTGATTTTATAACTGTTTGGAAAGAGGCCCCTTGACTGAGTCATCCTGCTCTATTTTCAGGTACACATGAACAGCCAGGACTTATAATTAAAGCAGATACAAAGGTACCTGGAACAAATGTCTAATGCTTTCCCAGAGTCAGAGTGAATCTTTCAATATCTTGGGTTATGATAATATTCATAAAAGGTGTTATGAAAGTTTATTTGAGTAGAATATGATTTTAATTATACATAAATAATGAAATCATAAAGGTTAAAAATATGATAATGGAATACATTTCAACTAAAAGAGAAATGAAATGAATAACATGTCCCTTTCATAAAAATATATATTCACAATTTTTGAAAAGCTGCAGCTCCTAATGTACATTTTTGGCTTGTTCTCTGTAATTATGCTAACAAGTATCGTGCTGAGAAAGGATTAGTCCTGATGGACAATCAAAGACAATGCTTCCTTCCTGGTAAAAGGTGAGAAAAGATGTAGGCAACTGCGCTGTGGTTATTAGGCATGGCAGCAGGAGGTCCATATGACCAGTTTGTGAGTAAGATCAGAGTCCTGACACAGAGCTCTGCCCAGCTCCTTCCCGGGCTCCTCAGTGCCATCATAGAAGGGATTCTTCCGACTTGGATGGTGGAGACTGCTCTGAGAACATTGCCCTGGCAGTTCAGTTTAGTGTACATACTCAGCTCAGCATCACAATGCTGGCAGGGTGAAAACTCCCACAGAATGGAGCATTTGGCATAGCAGCAGGTTTTGGGATTCTGTAAATCTGAAAGTAGACAAAATATTCTTATATTTATAAAAAAAAACATGAAAAAATCTAGCCATTTTGTTCTGTACTGGGATGTACTGTTTTGTACTGGAATGGAGAGAAAAGGAGAAAGATAGAGAGGGGAGAGGAGAGGGAGAGAGAGAGAGAGAGAGAGAGAGAGAGAGAGAGAGAGAGAAATTTTAAACACAAGTGTGTCTCTGAATCCCCATAAAGGTGTCATATAGTAACCAATAGAGCCGGATGCTCAAAAATATGGAACTAAATATCCTCTCAGTGGCCAATTCAGCTAATGACTGTGATGTGGCTTGGCATTCAGTTAGCATTTTACTCAATGTTATCTTCTGAAAATACATTTAAAAGTCTTAAACCTTTAAATCAGGTAAGATTTATTTTCTTTCTACTGTTAAATGTCATTAAATGTCAAAATTCAATCATAAGGTTTTCAAAATATTCATTTGAACAGCCTAATCAGTGTGCATTAGCTATACATATTGTACAGGACCCTGATATTAATAAGAAAACGACAGGTCTCCAAGTGAACTAATCATATAATACTAAGTAAACATGCCTGAGTCTAAAGAATATGGGTTAGGTTACATTCCAAATGGATAGCGTGGAATAAAAACATAGTATCGGAGAAATAAGTGTCTAACAAAATCATTATTAATGTACCTCCCAGAGATTGCTTAAAGGCAAAGGTGACCATAAGGCCAGTGGTAGATGGTTACAATCTGTCTTCCTCAACATCTGTGTAAATAGATTCAAGGAACCATAGTCTGCAGCTTCAAAAACGAAACTACAAAAGGCCATATCTATAACTGTACACAAAATAACTTTGTCTACCTCTTCCTACCCCCTACTACTTCTGGAGCTCTTAAACAAAAAGAATGGCTGAGGGACCACCAAGGAGAAAGAGGGCAGAAGGAGGGCATGGAGATAATTATTTTCAAGAGAGCATTAAACAATAGTCTTTTTTTTCTACACAGAAGCAGTATCTATGCATGTAAATCTACTTTATGAGTTCAGATCACACAAGTTTATAAAATGTTATAATTCATAATATCAGTGCTATTTATTTTTTATTTTTCCAATGTCTCAATTTGTAGCAAGACTGTTAAATTAAACATAGTTACAAGATGTTGTTATTTGTAAACACTACACAAAAATGTAATTATTTGTTTTCAGCTAAATGTCACAAGGAACCCTTTATATTTTAGTTTAACTATCTTAGATCTTCAAAAACCAAACATGAGGAAAAAATATGGTTAGGCATGAATTTCAGTGATACAGTGTTTGTCAATTATGCTTGAGGCCCTGGATTCAATCTTCATTGAAAGGAAGAAATGAGGACAGGGAGAGACGAAGGGAGGGAGGGAGAGAGGGAGGGAGGGAGAAAGAAGGGGGAAGGAGGAATTAAGGCTTTGATGAAAACAGAAAGGTTTGTATCTTAGGGTTTTACTGCTGTGAAGAGACACCATGCCAAAGCAGCTCTTACAAAGAAAAGCATTTAGCTGGAGCTGGCTTACAGGTCAGTGGTTTAGTCCATTATCAGCATGGCTGGAAGCATGGTGGCACTCAGACAAGCAGACATGAAGTTTTAAGAGGGGCTGAAAGTTCTACCTTTTGATCCACAGGCAGCAGGAAGAGAGAAAGCAACACCAGGCCTGGCTTGAGCATTTGAAACCTGAAGTCCACCCCCAATGACATACTTCCTCGAACAAGGCCACACCTACTCCAATAAAACCATCTGTACTAATCCTTTCAAACAATGCCACTCCCTGTGAGCCTATGGGAGCCATTTTCATTCAACTGCCACAGGCTGTGTGTGTGTGTGAAAGGTGATGGAAGGATAATGGTGACTTTTTTTAATCTTAGAAAATTAGCTTTATTGAATTGTAGATATATAGCAGAGGATTTAACCCCTTTAATAAAGATGTGGGCAGATGTATTTCACCCAAGAACATGGAAGCAGTATGAAAATTAAATAATTTTATTTCAATATTATGTAGTAGACAAGAATAATACATATGAACATACATGTAATAACCCATTACATTTCTGAAACTGAGCCTTCATTTTCCCACTCGCTTTTAATTTTCATTCTTCTTTTGTCTCTAATTAGATGGCAAAAATCTATATCTTTCTAAAATGGGTCACTTCCTCCTGAAGTTCTGTAGTGATGTTTTGGCCTATATAGAAACTACATGCTTCTGAGCTAAAAATCTCAGTATTCAATGTTTTGCTTCTTGGTGTCCTTTCTACATTTATACTCTAGACACAAGAAAATGGTGATGCTAATTATTCTGCCCTCAATTTTACATCTTATCAGTCAGTCCTTTAGCCCCTAGTCCTGTCTGTTTCTTGCAGATTAAAGTACACATATCTGATGGCTCCATGACACAACCTTTTGAATGTGTGGTCCATAGTGATATAAAAAATATTAAACTGCTTTATGTTATTTTTATCATCATTTAATGCCTAAGGATGTCTTCACACTAATTTGATATTTATGACTTGTTGTCAAAATAATGATGTTTCCTTGTTTCGCTTAATTCCGGGAGTATGATAGAATTTCAGGATACTAAATTTTGGATAAATATTGAAAACTGAATATTAGATTGTACAAACATGTCAAATAGGAAAATTGTGTTGATGTAATCTCAGTATATAACTCAGTATATAAAAGTTTCACATAAAATTTTTCTTTTATGACTAAACATGACCATTGAATGTATCTATTTGTATTTGTTTTAAAAAGTAACATTCAAACATTAATTATGAGTCTGTGATGCAACTTATAGGTCCACAGTGGGCCCCAAAATGGCAATTCTGGTTAAATAAAAAATCTGATTTCCAGGAACCTCCCTTAATTTGTCTCCAAAGATCACCAGTCCCCCCCTTGGGAAAGGGCATCCAGTTACGGGTCAATCTGACCAACCTATATCAGCTCAAAGTCCCCACCCTGGACTGCCTTACAAATCTGCTTGCTTTTCCACCATTTTGTTTCATTGCATCCCCCTAAGAGACAGCTTTACCAATTTGATTCCCGATAAACTTTTATTTCTACCCACAGAGTAGTCTCGTTCAGTGAGTTCACTAAGCCCTCATTGGAATAGAATTTTAATAAGTAAAATTGTAAGATATCATTATAATTCAAGTCACATTTTAAAATGTTATTTGAATATATCTTTGAATTTTGTAGAAATGAAGTTGTTAATATAATAATGGCATTTTTTTTTACTAATAGCTATTCAACTAAAATTGTAAAGTAAATACACATTGGCTCTGAGCTTCAGAAAAGTGGTGGTAATCTCCAGATCTCTCAGAGTCAAATTCTCATTGTCATGGAGATAAAAGGGCCATTTACTGTGGGACAGTTCTTTCAGAAGCCTGAGCTGACCCAATTCTCATATAGTTCTTATGAGTAATTAGTAGTTGTGTTGAGGAAGCAAGGAGATAAGGGAAGCTTGGGCTCTAGTCTACCTTTACCCAGTAGCCAATGTAGCCCAGAATATATATCCTAGAGTGGAGGTTACAGTGGATCCTTTACTTGCATGGCACTTGGGACAGGGAAGCCTATAATCCCTTTGTCACAGGGTATTTTATTTCCCCTGTAGTAAAAGACCCTTAGAGCGTGGACCTTCACACTTCCATTCAGGAAAGGCGATACCCCAAATCACTCACAAGAAGCGGTCTTGATGTAAAAGCATGAGGTCTTTTATATGGTCGTCAGTCACGCTACTCGCAGGGGTAGAGGACTGGGAACCCTGGGTACAGAATCGAGATAGCTTTTATAGGGTTATAACAAAGCCCTTGCATCATAAACCAATCATCTCATAGCATCCAGAGCCCGTGTGTGTGGACCAATCAATTTAAACAATCCAAGCCCACACTTTATAGACCAATCAGTTTTCTATAGCCCTGGAGGTCTGCATTTGTGTGGGCAACTAGGTGGGGTGACAACTGGCAGTTAAGTTAGGTCACTGGGGCCGGTGTTTCACAAGCAGTTTACAGAGTCAGGTAAGCAGCAAGGAGTGTCTGGCTGATGGCAGGGTGTGGAATTTAAGGTACTTAGTATTTTTAAGCTTATAGCTTCCTGGGGTCAGTGGAGAGCCTTAGTTATCAAGGAAAAAACGCTAGTGAAGTAGCTGAGACTTACAAAGGAATATCTATTTTGGATTAGATACTAGAATGAAAGTGGTAGAAAACAAAAAGTTAAATAAAAGCTGCAGAATATTTAAGTAACATTTATTAACATAATGAGCAGCATATTAGTCATATGTTGCAGAACGTATTAGAAATCAGCAGAATTATTTGCATATAATGCAGTTAGAAGACAAACCACACTAATTTTGTTCAGAAATATTGCTTGATAGCAACAATGAGCCGGTGTGTGTGTGTGTGTGTGTGTGTGCACGAGCGCGTGTGTGTATGTATACATACATGTATGTAAGTATGTTTGTATGTATAAGTAAATTGTTTGGAGAATCACTCCAATACTAAAATCTGTTTCCTACAATGTAGTATTCAGAATTATTTCTACAAAGTTTCACTCTTAAGGAAAACTAAAACTATTATATTTTTCTTATTATAAGCATTTCATGGATAAGTGGGATTTTTTATTTACCCTTCTTTCATATATTATATCTCTACCGTAGTTTTTTTTCTCCCTCCTCTCCTCCAATCCCCCCACACACATCTCCACTCTCCCAAATCCACCACTCTTCCATTTTCCTTCAGAAAAGTGCAGGCCTCCCAGGGATATCAACCAAAATGGCATATCTTGTTGCTGTAAGAGTAGGTATATCCCCTCATGTTAAGGCTTCATGAGGCAACCTAGTGGGAGGAAAAGGGTCCCAAAAGCAGGCAAAAGTGTACAGAGACAGCCTCCCCACTAACACACTTTCAGGTGTCCTACAAGAATAGCAAATTGTACAATTGTAATATGTATGCAGAGGACCTAGTTCAGGCCCATAGAAACTCCCTGGTTATCACTTTCATCTCTATGAGCCGCTATGAGCTATGCATAATTGATTCTGTGGGCCATGTTTTTGTGTTTGTTTTGTGTGTGTGTGTGTGTGAGTGTGTGTGTGTGTGTTTGTTTGTGTCCTTAAGCTCTGTGACTCCTACATGCTTATTTTCCCTCTTCCATGGGCTTCCCTAAAATCTTTGGCTATAGATCTCTACACCTCCCATAAGTTTTAGATGAAGCCTCTGATGATTATTGTGCTATGCTCAAGTCTACAAGTCAATATGAGTATTATTGAGAATCATTTCATTGGCTATTTATTTATTTATGTATTTATTTATTTTGCCAGTCATATTTGGTTCTATCCTGGTCTCTGGGCTGTTCAGTTTCTGGCTCCTGGCCATCCACTCAATGTCAAACATGAGGTCCCTCTCATGTGTGGACCTCAAATTGGATCTTTGACCACTTGAAGTTCTGTGCCATCATAATCCCACCATATCTTTCAAGCAGGACGTTTATAGGTTTTGTGACTGGATTGTTGTCCCAGACTTACTGCTGTAGGTTAACAGGCCCAGAACTACATACAGAGGAAAATCAGATACAAATTTAGATTGAAGGACAAAATGATGTGTGGTTCCTGAATTGCTACTCTATCATTGTACAAACAAGGACACAAGTATAAAATAGGACCCATGGGGTAAAACAATAAATAAATAAATAAATAAATAAATAAATAAATAAATAAATAAAAATAAAGCACTTGCTGGAAAGTAGGAAAAAAAAAATAAAAACAGACTTTAAAGCCAAACGTCTTTTTTCTTTTCTTTCCTTTCATTCTTATGGCACTTTTAAAAAATCCTTGCAATACTCTTCTCCTACTTTTTTTTTTTTTTTTTTAGAAATAAATACTTCATTCATTTACTGAGATTCATTAAGCAATGGCAATATTCCAGAACCTGGGTACCTTGAATCATATGCATTTATATTATTGTGTATAATTACATACCTTGTTTTCCCACAAATGTTTTTTTGCAATCACTCTCCTTGGGATTCTTATACCCTAAGATACAGTTAACTTCCCCTTAAGAGATGTTCTGCAATGGTGGTATATAAACGATTTCTTGTCCACTAAAGATGCTAACTTTGGTTCTCTTTTAATATTTAACCCAACATATTGTGACTACTGAATTTTTAAAATTCTTCAACTGAGCTACGGATATTTTTAGAGTAAAACTATAAAGTAAATGTTCTTTTACCTTTGCCTAGTTTCATTTTATAAAAAACTATAAAATTTTATGCATGAAATTTTGATGAGTTCTGGAAAATAAAATTTGAAAAAATCTGTCAATCCCCTTTAAATCCATTCAACTATGAAGACAATCCATTTTTAAGTACTTATACATATTTTCAAAAGATATCTGGAAATGTAGCACTTAAAGTAGAGAATATTTTAATTTATTGACTTTAACTCATTTCCCAGTTTGTCTGCAGTTTCTATCGAGCATGGAGACAATCATGTATTATTGGGAAACCATCTAGCCATTTATATTTAAAATCTTCTTCTGTTTTCATCAACACTAACAATTGACAGAAAACTCAAGGAAAAAAATAGTGTATATTTTGTTTTAATATACAGAAAGATATAATTATACAGAAAGATAGTAAGAATCAAAGGATATTTATTTTTGATATAAACCTTTGTGTAATGACCAGAATCAGTCATTTTTCATATAAATGAAAATGCTTTGATCAAAGGTGCTACAGTGCTGGTGGTACTATAGCAATCATAATCTCATGGTGCAATGCATTATTCAATGTTTACAGCCATGGTTATATTAATTAACCTTATTCAGGAGAGTGGCACTGGGTTCCACTAGTTAATTATGCAACATGTAACAATTCACAATGATTATAATGACTAAGGTATAGGTCTATGTTTAATATAGTACAACTTTAAACAATTTTAGGGTATATTTCTCTTGCTTATAAAAACCAGGCTATTGTCAACAGTCTTTCAGGCCATGATGGCAATGGCATTATGGATCTCATATTTCCTATATCTCTGGCTTACATCAAGAGGTTGTGTCCTGTGATGACAATGGCAGAATTGCTGTTACTTTTCTACGGAGTCTATCTCTATCATTAAGTAGCCTGTAGTGTGTTGGAATAATGATGACGGGGGTATCATATAAGGCCATTACTTATTACTTAGTTCATACTAAACACTACAACAGTTATATAAACTAAGAGATGTTGAAATTCAGTACAGTATTATGAATTCATATGGTACTCTACCATTGTACAATGGAAGTTATTGAAGAATTCATACTTAGTATCAAAACTGAAACATATCAATAAAACATATAATACATGTCCAAAACTAAGGACTCATTCTCCATAAATACTTCCCAATTTTTTATTTGAAACAAATTGTGTTGTTTTTAAATAAAAGATGTTGCTTTGATGGGAGATGCCATTATGTATATATGTTTCTCATACTGGTTAATGAATAAAGCACTGTTGGCCAATAGGAAAGGAAGATGGGAGGGACTAGGAGACAGGGAGGAAAGAGGAAGTGGTAAGGAGGAGTCAAAATGGAGTCTGGAGAAGGCAGAACTGCCAGCCGCCTCTCGCTGATAAGACCACGTGGAAATACATAGAAATGGGTTAATAATTAAAACAGAGCTAGCCGATAAGAAACTAATACCAGGCCAATAGCATTATATTAAATACAGAGTCTCTGTGTGTTACTTGAGGCTGGTGCGGCGGCAGGCGGAAAAAAACCTTACTCCTTACATTTCTTTGTTGTAGAAATCTTATATCCTTTGCTTAGAGAAGCAAATATGTATTTGAATACAATTTTGGGATTTCAGAATAAATGCCTGTTTAGATTCCCTGTTTTGAAACACTTCCACCAGAGCTTTGTTCTTTTCCTCCCTGCAGCTTAGGCACACTGCATGGCATGTAAGAAGGGAAAGCCTGAAATACATGTTTTAGTGATCAATTTAGCTTTTGCAATTTCCCAAACTTTGTTTTAATCAGGAGTTAATGATGTATGGCACTTCTAGTAAGTAAATGAATGTTTGAATTGCTGTAAGTTATTTTAATAATTGCTCAGCTAACCATTTAAATTATCAAAGATCTTTACTTGTGCAATGTCATATAAATGCTGAAAATTAAAAATTAATCAACACGATTTACGTAACTAAAAGCTGCCTTCTAATGGGATATTTTTCAATAAGATGACAGCAATAATTATGTGGAAAAATATTCATTCCTGTAGTTTGAACGATTATAGCAATTTCTACCAGGGGATTTCTCAGTCAGATTCTCATTCTGGGCAACAGTGATTAATATAATGGTTATTAATGAGAAGTCATTTGATACTTCTGGAAGTGTTTAGGTGTCAGTGCCAATGTGTTTAGAATTTTAATAATAAATACTACATTGCCCTGGCTACTAAGAGATCATCAATTTTTCTTGTCTTCTGTAATGTAGAGAAGATCAATGAGACACCCAGTAACAATGGTACTTTGTACATCCTGTCCTACCCTTTCCCTGAGATAGTATCTCTGTATCCTTGGTAGTATCTCTGTATCATTGTATACAGTTCATTAAATGTTCAGGGGTAGTATTGTTACAATAATACAGTGTCAGGGTCAGAGGTCACAATCCACAGCAAGGTCAGTCTCTTGTGGATGGCAACCCAGGAGCAGAATTACCTTTTAGCTTGGCAACAGAGAATGGGAAACATTATTGAATTAATTAAAATATTGTTAACAGAGATTTGATTGGCTATGCATCATATTGAGTATTGAATATATATATATACATATATATATATATATTCTACAAATGAGAATGTAGATTAAATGGTACAATATATGTGTTTACAATTCTACAAATGAGAATGTAGATTAAATGGTACAGTATATGTGTTTACAATTATGCACATTTGCAAACATACAGTATACAAATATGTGTATTTCCACAATGCATACAATATCACTAGCCTAGTATTTAATTTAAAGCATTAAATTAATTTAAAGCATTAAACCATGCTGTTTCCAAGATTTTTAGGACACATTATTGCCTGATCGCCATGGGATCTACTGCAGACCCGCAGGTAGTACAGGTATACAACAAACCATATCAATGCTTGTGTCAGGGAAAAGAGCATCAACACCATAAGTTCAACAGTAAATCACTATGATTACCGGTTCCATCAATGCTATCCAATGCTATCAAGCAGTGCATGACTAATGTTTCTAATGTATTATTAAAAACTGGTCATTTTGAGGCTGGAGAGGTTGGTCTCTATTAAAATACTTGCTATACAAATATTAGGATGTGAGTTTGGATTCCCAGTAAGCATGAAACAAAGAAGCTACATGTTCCTGTAATCCTAGTACTGAAAGATCAGAGAAAAAAGGTCTCTGGAATTTGCCATCCAACCAGTCTAGCCGAATCCATGTGCTCTGGATACAAAGAGGGACACTGCCTGAAAATATAATGTGAAGTGGTTGAGCAAGATACCTAATACCAACCTATGGCCTTCATATGCACATGCACACAAGTACACACACACACACACACACACTCACACACACACACCACTCACTTATGAAAAGGCAATGCTGTTTAACTAAGTTTTAAATTTTGAGCTAACATACAAAGTAATTAGTTTCACCATAACATCTTCATACATGTGATAACACTTGTGCTCATTCATTCAGTCTTCTCACTAACTCCCATCATGCCCCCTCTCCACCCCTATAATGTTCTCTTTCTCCTCAGGTTAGTTACTCCCCTTTCTGCATTTTTACTCCATGTATTTCCATTATGAAATCTCCCCTTTTTGAAAATAACTCTTCCTTCTATCATAATCTTTATGGTTTCATGCACTCCCCCACATATATACTTAGAATTACTTGTAAACACCTATATGAGCATGTATATAAAAATTTAAATTTGGGTTCCACATACCCTTGCTGAAGAACATGGCTTACTTTGTTTCCCAATGATTTTCAGTTACATTCATTTTCCTTAAATGCCATGATTCATATATTTATAACTGTATCAAATTCTACTGTGGATGTGTACCACATTTTCTTTCTCCATTCTGCTCATGGACATCTAAGCTGGTTCCATTTTATGACTATTTTGGTGGTGCAGCAGTAAACTTTATTGTAGAGGTGACACTACAGTATGCTGATTTGGATCTTTGGGTATATATCTAGAAGTGATAAGGAAGGCTTACATGGCAGTTTACTTTTCCTTTATTAAGAAAAGCCACAGTGAATTACAGAATAGGTGCATAATACACAACAGTGCACAAGTATTCTTGTTTTCCCATTTTTGTGTTTTCAGCCTCTCCATTACTTACTTTTTTGATGATGACCATTGCAGTTTCTTTATTTCTTTTTATTGAAAATATTATTTTTTTAATCACACAATATATCCTGATTATAGTTTCCTCCCTTTTTAGTTCTCCCTGCTCTTGGAACTCTTGTCCAGCTCAATATGAGGGCTCTTACCTTTCTTGTTGTATCTTGTTTTGTCATGTTTGGCTGTCACTTCTTGGAGGCCTGCTCTTTTCTGAAGAGGAAATGGAAGGGAAATGGATATAGGGGAGAGAGAAGGTAGGATTATCTGGGAGGAGTTGAGGGAGTGGAAACTGTGGCCAAGAAATTTTGTATGAGAAAAGGACCTATTTAACATATATATATATATATATATATATATATATATATGTGTGTGTGTGTGTGTGTGTGTGTGTGTATTGTTTTTAATTTCTTAGTTTTTAAATGTAAGAAAATATTTCAAATTAATCTAAATGAACTTACATAAACTGTTTTCAATGGTTTTTATAAATGTAATAGTCTCAATGGAAAGTTTAGAGCTGGAATTTCTCTTTGAATGTTTTACTATGCTTTCATATTATAGATTGTTTGTGTGTCATAATTGATACAAATAAAACTTTATAGATACATATATAATTCAGCTTTACTTTTATATTCTGCTAAGGTAAAAAACTTATAATGCTAGAGATAATAAAGAGTTTTGTTTTCTTGAAGGAATGCAATTAACTTTCATTCTCTTAAAGTCTCATGCAATTGAAATCTGCCATGGAATTAAGTGTAACCATGATTTTATCATGAGTGCAGAGTTACTAAGGTTTATGAGGGATCACCCTGTATATAAAGCTCTCTAACTTTCTTCCTGCTCTTCTTTTCATTTGGACTTGTATATTTTATCAATGAAGTATCACCTGTGTTATTTTCTGATATATTAATAAAGGTATATGTATATGTATGTATGTATATATGTATATACATATATATAGGCTTTCTTATTTATTTTATTAATTGAGAATAATTAAAATAAAACTTCAAATTAACTGTTGAATCGTGTATATAATTCAGTGATTATCACAGAAAAGTATGAAAAGGAAACAAATACCTCTTATAAAACATAAGATTATAACAATATATAATTTTATATAAAATAAAATTAAAATTATGAGTATTTCTGGTAAGTAAAGTGTCATTAAAATATTATTTTCCCCATTTTATTCTATGGAAATAGTATTTTATCAGCAGGCCTTATACAAGTAAATTAATTCTACTTGAACAGTTGTATAGCAATTAAAATTAAACCAACTACCTTAGAACTTTTGAAAACATTTTAGAATTAATGTGATCTAGTTCTGTTGATAATTGAATGGGTTTAACTTATTATCATGACTACAGTCTATTAATTTAATTAATTACCATGACTACAGTCTTTCTTTCATTGCCCTCCTTTACTTTCTTCTTAAAAATAGGAATACTGAAGTCATTGTTAGTTAAAACTATCATTAAAGATGATGGATTTTCTTTTGTGAAAAATCTTACTTTAAAGGTGTGGTTTAGACATGCGCTGAGAGAGACAACCATGAGAATTCAGACTAACATTTGTATAACACTTGAAAGATTATTCATAGGCACCAAACATTCTCAACCCACCATCAAAAACATTCGAAGCTTTGTTTCTCTAGGGAGGCAACTTAGAACCAAAAACATAAATCGGAGCTGTTAAGTCTCCTCCTGAAGAAATCATTCAGTGAAGCAGACAGGTGTTATATTTGGGGACAGAAGGCAAAGTTTACTAAAAACACAAGTTTAACTCTTTATTAATCTTAAGTGAATTAAAGCTTACATCCTCAGCTCTATATGTATGTGCATTTTTCTTTTGCATTGAAGACCTCCCTGTACTTTTGCTTATCTATCCCTTGCCTGGAATTTCAAGTTTGGGAAGAGCCAGGAACGTACTCTTAAGTACTGATCCTATCCTGCATTCATAAACTGTCTGTGGGACATTTCCGTTATCATAAGTGCAAGTTCTAGGTCACACAATAATGCTCTTTCACTCAATAATTAGATATGGCATGTGTGGTATGCTCTTGTATGTGCACATATGAATGAAGAGGGAGAAGTCAACCTTGGTGGCATTCCGATAGCCTGCTTTTTGTTTGTATCATCTTGCTTTTTAGGACAGGCTCTCTCACTGGAACCTAGTGTTCAATGGTTAGGATAGACTGATTGCCAACAAATCCTAAAAATTCTCCTGTTTCCATCAGCTCAGTACTGAGATTACAGAAGTACAGCATAACACCTAAATTTTTGGTTGTGAGCCTAGCCTTTAATGACTGAGCTATCCCTCCAACCCATAATACCTAATTTTTATGTATGTTTTAGAAATCAAACTTATACTAGTACATTAAGCACTTTACCCACTAAGCTATATCACTTGCTTTCTATAAATTTATTTTTATTTTATTGTAAATGGAATTTTTCATACAATATATTCTGATTACAGGTCCCCTTCCCCAAATCCTCTGAGATTCTTCCCACTTCCCCCTTTCTGCCTCTTCTTAGAAAAAAAAACCAGACATCTAAAGAATAGTAAAATCAGATGAAACAAACAAAAAGCTGTAGTAGGCAAACAAAACAAGCAAAAGAAAATGCAAAAGAAACACACATAGATGCAGAGACACTTGTGTTATGAGTACAGGAATCACATACAACCACAAAATTAGAAGCCATGATATATATGCAAAGGACATATTAGGTTTAAAAAATCCCCTTATAAAATACTATGAGACATACATCCTGCAGACATGCTGTTGAGTTTGCATTGTGTTGGGTGCATATTGCTGGATGTGGGGCTTGCTTTTAAGAGTAGTTTGTTTCCCCAGTGAGACTTCATTGAAGAAAACTAATATTATTTTCTTTTTTCAATACATGTATTTATTTATCTATTTACTTATTTATCCCAGCTGCTGTCTCCCATCTATCCTCTCCTCTCAGATCCTCCCCCATGCTACCTCTCTGTTCCCACCTCTTCCAGGCTCTTCCTCCATTTCTATTTAGGAAAGGGTAGGTCTCAAAAATAATGGCAGATCAAGTTGCAGTAAGACTAAGTACCTTTCCATGTATTAAAGTTGCTCAAGATCACCCTGTATAAAGAGTAAGGTCCCAAAAGCCAGTAAAAGAGTCAGAAACAACCCTTATTTCCACTGTTAGGAGTCACACAAGAAGACCATGCTAAACAATAGCAACATATATGCAGAGTGCCCAGGTGAGTTCCATGCAGGTTCCCTGGCTATTGTTTTAGTCTCTTTGAGTGCCTATGAACAAAAACTAGTTGATTCTGTTAATTTTCTTGCAATTTCCTTGACCCCTCTGCTCCCTAGAATCCTTTCTTCCCCTCTTCTGCAGAATTTCCCTAGCTCCAACCAATATTTGGCTATGAATATGCATCTGTTTCTATCAATTTCTGGATGAAGCTTCTATGATAACAATTTGGCTAGGCATCAGTCTGGTCACAGAAGAGGGACAGTTCAAGTTACATATCTGCTATTGCTAAAATTCTTAGCTGGGGTCAATCTTTGTACATTCTGGGTCAGGCAAAAGCCTGGCACAATGAAATCAATCAGAGATAGGTATTAGGGTATGGATGGGGGTCTGTGTCCACTTCCCCTCTCATTGCTGGGACTCATCTGATCCAGACCTGCACAGACTCTGTTCATACTATCACAGTCTTTGTGTTCATATGTGCATCCCTCTTGCTGTGTTTAAGTTTTGTTTCCACCCAGCCTGTGATTCATAGAATCTTTCTGCTTCCTCTTCTGCAAAGTTTCATGATCCCTGAGCCACCGTGACAGGGATTTGATGTAGATGTCATGTTTAGGGCTGAATGTTCTCTTACTCTCTTGAAGGCATGGGTGTAATTATTTCACTAGACCCAAGATAAATGATAAGTGGGTGTTTTATTGATGAACAACTTACACAGAACAACAAAGAACCACTGCACCCTGTCTCTGCCCTTCCGATCAGATCTGAGACCCGAAAAAAAAGGGGGGGGCGAGAGAAGAGAGAGTGAGAGAGCACTAGACCATCTCCCTCTTTCTGCTCCTGTCTGCACCTGAATCCATGCCCAAAGGGGTGTGCCCATGGTTACAGGTCCACAGGAAAAATGCCACTACACTCTCTGTACATTGTCTGTCGTTTTGTCGCAGTATTTTTCCCATCTGCTGCAGAAGGAAGTACTCTGATAACGACTGAGCAAGGAACTGATCTGAGTCTGAGAGAATGTTGTTAAGAGTCATTTTATGGCTATTTTCCTTTAGCAGAGCATTACAATTGGATTTTCTACAAGTTCCTTGGTCTATCCAGTCCCAATTTCTTAGCCACCTGAGCAGTACCAAGAATGTGTTCCATCTCATGGAGTGGGCCTTAGATCAAACCAAGTATTGGATGAAAACCAAGCTTTGTGCTACTATTGAACTTGTATATTTTGTAGGCAGGTCATCATTATTGATTGAAGGTTTTATAGATTGAAGCATCTTGGAAAATTATGGAGAAGTAGAGAGATTGCAAAGGCCAGAAGACAAAAATAAATGCATATATTCAGATAGCATGTGACTTTTAGGGGACTGTAATCACCCTGTGTGGCATAACTCAGTTTCTTCTATATAGACGGACTTAACTAGATTGTATATGTATTTTAAGTAAGTTTATAAAATAATATATTTTCTTTCGTTTTTTGTTCTCTCTCTTCTTCCTCCCACTTCCTCTAAATCACCCTAACTAGCCCTTCCCAGTCCAAGTCCTGACCAATTTTTCCAACATCTGCCTTCACAATACCCATGTCCTACTTTTGCCCACTCTCTTGTGATAACTTTTCTAACGTTAGTGGTTACCTCAGGTTATGTTTTTATATCTACAGATACAAGAGATAAGATTGACAAATAAGACAGAGCTTGTAGCATTTCTCTTACTGAGTTACCTCAGTCAGGAAACTTATTTTCAAGGTCTACCCACTTACATAAATTTCATAATTCATTTTTCAATAAAGCTGAAAATACATACATTTCCTATGTTCCATATATTCATTATTCATTGGTCATTTAATGGAAATTTAGATACCTTTATTTCTAAGCTATTGTGACTACAATATCAATGAACATGACTGAGATGTAGTTAAATTAGTTCTTTGGGCATATGCCATGAGTAAGTGTAGTTGGATCATATGGTAGATCTATTTTTTTTTTTTTCGCTCTTACAGAATTTTATTTCTGATTTCCTCAGTAGTTGCACCAGTGTGAAATATCACCAAAGTACATGAGAGTTCTGCTTTCTCCACACTTCACCAGGAAATGCTGTCAGTTGTAATCTTGATCTTAGCCATTCAAAGTGGAACCAAATAAAGT
This sequence comes from Phodopus roborovskii, assembly GCF_943737965.1. Classification (NCBI taxonomy): domain Eukaryota; kingdom Metazoa; phylum Chordata; class Mammalia; order Rodentia; family Cricetidae; genus Phodopus; species Phodopus roborovskii. The sequence goes on along the minus strand of NW_026125295.1, from coordinate 28,637,132 downwards.
CTCAGAGTATTTTCAATTTGCATTTTCCTTATTGCCAGTGCTGCTGAATACTTTCAAAGCTTCATTTGTTGTTTGCCTAATTCATGAATGAATGAAATCTTATTCAGAGAACCTTTTCAGATTGATATATGATAGATAGATAGATGATAGATAGATAGATAGATAGAAGGTGTTTCGATATTACACTGAGACTTTTGATCCATGTGGAGATCAGTTTTGTGCAAGGTAATAGAAATAGATCTAATTTCATTCCCCTATGTGTGGACATCAAGTTTTCCCAGCAACATTGGTTGTTACAGATGCTGTCTTTCCTCCAGTATGTATTTTTTTCATCTTTATCAAATATCAGTTGTTTTTTATTCTTCTTATTTTACATATCGATCCCAGTTCCCTTTCCTTCCCTCCCTCCCTCACTCTCTTCCACCCTCCCATATCCACTGACCACCCTCCCATACCAACACCCCCATTAAACATGCAGAGTGATGCCTTCCTGGAGGGATCATCTAAATCTGTCAAGTTATTTGAAGTAGGGACTAGAGTGTACCTCCTGCCTCTAGGTTCCCATCCATCGGAAATGTACTCCCAAAGTCCTTTTGTGCACCAGGGATACATCCTGGTTCCACCACCAGTGGTCCCTTAGACTGCCCAGGCCTTCTAACTGAGACCCATGTTCAAGGGATCTGAGTTAGTCAAATACTAGACTCCCAGTGTTCAGGTCAGCTGTCTCTGTGGGTTTCTGTGGCTTGATCTTGTCCTCCCTCTCTGCAACTGGATTCCAGTTCAGCTCAGTGTTAAACTATGGGTGTCTGCTTCTGTTTCCATCAGCTACTTGATGATGGCTCCAAGAAGGTAGATAAGTTAGACATCAATCTCAATATCAGGGAAGGTCATTTATGGTAGCCTTTCCACTGCTGCTCAAATTTTTAGTTGGGGTCAGTCTTGTGGGTCTCTGGACATTTCTCTAGGTTCAATTTTCTCTTCAAACAATAATGGCTCCCTCTTTTGTGTTCTCTCTCTCTCTCTCTCTCTCTCTCTCTCTCTCTTTCTCTCTCATCTATTCCTCCCCTGACTCAGTCTTTCTAGTCCCACTTGCTTTCCTCTCCTCCTCTTCTATTTCTCCTAGTCCTCTCTACACTCACTCCCCCCTCCCCGCTCCCAATATGCTCAGGAGATCTTGTCCCTTTCCCCTTCTGTGAGAGACCTTGTATGAATCTCTTAAAATCCTCCTTGTATCCTAGTTTCTCTGGCAGTGTGAATTATGGGCTGATGATCCTTTGCTCTATGTCTAAAATCCATATATGAGTGAGTACATACCATGTTCCCCTTAGTGTGAATGGGTTACCTCATTCAGAATGGTTTCTTCAAGTTCCATCCACTTGTCTGCAAATTTCAAGATTACATTTTTTTCCCCTCAGAGTAGTATTCCATTGTGTAAATGGGCCGCATCTTCTTTATCCATTCTTCAGTCAAGGGGCATCTAGGTTGCTTCCACGTTCTTGTTATTACGAATAATGCTGTGATGAACATATTTGAGCACTGATAATGAGATTGGTGACTAACTTATCCACCATCATTGAGCCCTCATCTAGTAGCTGATGGAAACACAAGCAGACACCCACAACTAAACACTGAGCCAAACTGGAATCCAGATGTAGAGAGGGAAGACAAGACCAGGTTACAGAAACACATAGAGACAGCAGACCTGAACAAGGAGGAAATAATGGGCCCCCAGACTGATAGCTGGGAGTCCAGCATGGGACTGACTCAGACCCCCTGAACATGGGGGGCCTGGACAGTGTAAGGGACCTTGGACAGTGGAACCAGATATCCCTGTGCACAAAAGGACTTTGGGAGCACATCCCCCATGGAGGGATACTCCCTTTACCTAGAGACAGGACATATTTAGATGACTCTGCTTGGAAGGTATCACCCTACCTGTGGAGTGGGGGTGGGAGGGGAGAGTGGTTGGGGGGCATGAAAGGGTGGGAAAGAGGGAAATAGAGAAGGATAGAGACGGAACTGGGATCGTTATGTAAAATAAATAAATAAATAAATAAATAAATAAATAAATAGATCATAGAAATGCTATCATTCACAATACCCTCAAAATTTGCAATATCTGGTCTGGAGAGATGGCTCAAGCATTAAGAGTACTCTCTGTTCTTTGTGAGGACCTAGATTCAATTGCCAATGTTTAAAATTTACTAATAGATATAATTTGTGCAAGGTAAATGTTAGGTGAGTGCTATTTTTTCTACATATTAGTACTTTCCCAACAATAGTTTGAATTACTCTCAGTTAACAAAATGTTTATTCTATTTCAGGATATGCACATTTTGCGCTTTATAAATGGTGCGTCATTCAGGAAGAGCCTTGAACAGCAAATAACCCTATTAAAAAGATACCTCACATGTTTGTCCACAGTCCAAACTAGTATAGACAATATATTAAGCATAATATGACAATTCATTTTCTTATGATGCCCTTATCATATGCACCATCCATATTTCTACTAATATCAATGGCACTGTTATTTTTAAACTATTTTTCTTCCGCATTAAGCTCTAAGTCTGAGAAGGATGACATAGAAGTGTATTGATTGTGGTTATTCACTCATGTGATGAATATATTCAAGATACTGTCCCAAGATATCCTATCTTGCATTGCTTTATGCTGACACTGAGCAATGACAATCTTCATTGACCTACTCTTGGTTTTTTGTTTTTTTTTATTTTAGAATTTTTAGACAGGCATTGCCTGTCTCTAAGAGAGAGAGACATGAAGAGAATCAAGAAACAAATGAAAAGAAAGTTTCACATGAAGTATTAGGAATCACACTTAGAAGCAGTATTAGGAATCGAGCACCGCATTCTTGCTGGTTCTGTCGACATGTTCTTTCTGCTACGTGTTGAGGACTGTTGCTGCTGGTGATTGACAGGACATGATTTCACACTGGAGACCTTTAGGCTTTCCTCATTTCCTCTCTGCCTTGTTGACACACTGAAGAAAATCACAACTTCAAGCAAATGCATAAGTTGTTTAAATTTACCTTTTGTTTCTTTAGGATTTTTTTTTTTACTACATACAAAATGGTTTGTCATATGAGAATGACATTTTAAATTGTGATATTGAAAGTGTGATTTTCATTCTTATTCATGATTTCTGTTATTTTTGTTAAATAAATAGATATTTTACTTGTTAGTTTAAATTATTATTCTACTTTTTTCTTTACAAGTTGTTTCTAACCGCAACTAGCCTTGACATAAGGATACAATATTTATATACAACTATTATTAAATGTATCATTGAATATATTGGCCTTATAGTAAGTCACACTTTTATCAATCTTTCAAAATATAACAGATGGCTACTATGCAAAATATCAGACAGTATTTTTGTTACCTATATATTTTAGACATCTCCTCCAAATTACTTGTTATGATTACTAGAACTTGGAGTTCATTGAAGAATAATTTAAGATTATTTGAATTAATTAATTTAAAAGGAACTTAGGATATAGTTCTGTAGGTCTTTTGAGGTATCAGAATAACTCAGTGAAAGAATTACCATATGAAAAAGAACTTGGCTTCTTGACTTTTCCATCTGCAGAAATATTATCATAAAAATCACAAATATCTTCATTTCTATAATAGCCTGCTAAGTGGGTATCAGATTTACATTAGCTTATCTTCATGAAGATATCATGTCAAGATACTAGACAACCAATATAAGCGATATTAAGCAAAGTCAGGAAAGACTGTATCTGTATGAATGCATATGCTGTAGATTTGTTTTCATTGAAATCTTGCACTCATTAGAAGCACACAAAAGACACAGAATTTTAGCTCTTTCTCCATGAGCAATTCCTTGCTTTGGTTTTAGAAAAGCAGTTGAATCAAAGAAAGAATTGACATTCAGTCTGTACTCATCACTTTATCGTGGGTATAGAGCACCCTCTACTTTCTTCTGACTAAATAGCACCCCTCATCTGGAAGAAACGAAATGTCTGTTTCTATGTTCACAATTTGCTCAAAAAAAAAAAAAAAAAAAAAAAAATCAGAAGGAATTTGTTTATAAGGTTCATTAGTCCGTGGCCTCTACTGGCAATAACCCATGTTCAGGAGGCCATCATTGTGACACCCTCCAAAGATCTCCCAGAAGGAGGCAAAGTCTAGAAGGAGAATGCCTGCTCTGAAGTCTCCCACTTTCCAGGAACTAGGTCTGCAGAGCCACCCCAGGAGGGGAGCCAGCAGCTTTGAAAACTAACACCTTTGTTATTCCAAGTGTTAGAGATGAAGCTGAGTCTCAGATGCCCCAAGGTCTGTGCATCCTTCACCAAACACAGATGGAAGCTAGACTCTTTGAACTGCTTTGAAAATGTGTTACTAAGCTTTGCTTTGGGTCTGCAAAACAGCCATTGCTAACCTCTGACTGCTCGCAATTTTTATGGCTGTGTGATGACAAGGGATAAAATAGCTTCATTTTAGAAGCAAATGGTTCATATGACAAAAATGAAGGAAAAAGGACACCACCTTAGAAAGATTTTACTCTAACTATATAGTAATTATAAGTAAGTCTTTAAAAATAATAAAATATTAAACAAATAACAAATATTAAGGTAATAATTTATTCATTTCATTATGACATATTTATTTATGTACATAAATAATTTTAAGCAGCACAATATGCATTATTAGATCATTTATTGGCACACAGTTCCTTAGAGGTTTGCAATGATTTTAAAAAGTGTTGGTTCTTGAATTTGGAATCAGAAACATCTGCTATAGTAAGCCAATATCATGTTCTTGCTTACAAAATGATTCCATTTAAAAGCATTTTATATTTATCACCATTGCTTTCATTTTCCAGTGGTGGGAAAAACATTCAATTAAAGTCACTCTAAATAAACTATCTCCCTTAAGTCAGATATATTCAATATAGCTCATCCTGCACCATTTTAGCCTGTCAAGACCTTCCTACAAACTGGAGGTTCCTGGTTTACTGTTCTTTACAGAAAAAAGCAAGATTTGATCAAAACAGACAACAGCATATAATGGTGTATTCTCAAAGTAGTTTACTGAAGTATTGAATACCCAATATTGCACATTTATATGAAAAGTGAGCTTTTAGGTCTATGCCAAAGGGGGGGGGGCAACAAGAAAACTACCCATTAGGGTAGTGTCATACAATTTTACCTGGGAGGTGCCTATGGAGACATTAATATAACTGTTGTTTACAGGCAACTTGTCTAAACAGGGGTTTAACAGGACCAACAGAGGCCCCATACGATATATATTTAATAAGAACACAGACTACAGCCACAGCATGGAGTATGGTGAGGATAACTGTGAGACTTACTACCCTATCTCAGCAGGAACTAGCAGAGTCAGTAATCTCCACCCTGGACCTCTTGAACTTGCTTGCCAGCTTGCTTTTTTAATCAATGTATATATAAAGAGAGCAGGGTTATGAGCTTCCTTCCACTCCTAGAATACACCAAGTGGCTATAAATTTCTTCGTTCTGTCCTTCCTGCTGCAGGGTTAACCATGGTGAAAGGAAGACCCTCACAGCTTGGGAATTTACAATCCCAGCTTCATAGTTGGATTCAAAATGTTTATATAACTCACAAGTGGCACTGAAACATCAATGTCGTTTCTAGAAGGGATAAAGGTAGTGATTACCAGTATCTCATAATAACTACCTCATGTGAGAGAAAAAAGGAACAAGGAAGGAATCCTGCGGCCGGGGGAAGTAAATAGAGAAAGAGAAGGATATTTTGTGATCTGCTCATTGCCTACCACTTGCCTCACTGACAAGATCATGATGTGTGAGAGATCATTCTCTATCTCCCAGGGAAACAAAGCCACTTTAATGGAAAAGGGTTAAATGAAATTTTTAATACTCATACTTTTAGTTTTTAATTCCTTTTATTTTTTAATTAAAATATAATTACATCATGTTCCTGTTTCCTTTTTTCCCCTCCCTACTTTATTCCTCCCAGAAAAAGTCAAAGGAAAAATGAGATATAACTGATGAAATGTTCCAAAAGACTACACATGCATGATAATTGAGACATCTGTAAATACATATCCATTATTTTAGAACTGGATCTTGTATCAAGATTAGAAGCAGAATTATGCTGGTGGTGAACACCCGGAGAACTCCAAGCAAAGGACAGGGCAGAACATGACAATGACATTTTGTGCTTACCAAAGACTGGATTCACAGTGAGTGTCAAACATACAATCCTGTAAAGTCCAGCACTGAAACAGTAGCTTTTCAGAATCTCAAAATAAAGACTCATGTTCCTTAGGAACACATTCTGGAGGGAAACAAATCATACAAGGTTTTAGTTATGCATTTTTAGTTCTTTTAAATTCAGGGTTGGGCATGGTTTGGCAATTAAGAATTCCTGTTGCTTTTGAAGATCCAGGTTCGGTTTCAAACACCGGCATGTTGGCTCACAACTATCCATAACTCCAGTTCCTAACACAGGCACAAGATATACACAGTTCACACGCATACATGCAGATGAGACAGACATTCATACACATAAAATAAATAAAAATAAATAAATTGTAAATCAAGTTTGCTTGCATGAGAGTTTGAGGAGGCAGCTGTCATATAATCAGTCACCATTGCTATGAGACTAGTAGCCCTCAGATTGTCAACTAAAGACCTATTACTATGTAAGAGACTGTCTTCTCAAAGGAAGATTTTTTACGCATCTGCAGTTATCTTTCAACTCAGTCAACATCAATAGAAGTTTAGTTCACAAATTATTCTAAAATATTATTTAAAAAACAATTATCCTGAGGGGGGAAAATGAGCAAGGAATATAGTCATTCCCTAAATAGTGAGTAAAAAGCAGAAATAAATGCTCAACCCAATTTATACTAAAGTAACATTGGTTCCAATACAGAAATGTTATTTCATGTCCACCTGTTGACCAGGAACTGACAAGTTGAATATCAAACATTTATACTGAAGTGAGAAAACAACAGCTACTTAATTGTGGCTGGGAGTATAAATTACACACTTTTAGAGCAGTTGAGTACTCTTAAAACAGAATATACACAAACCTTGCAGGCTGCACATCTGCCAGAACCTACACCCTGCACAGAGACTTCTGCAGACCCATAAGGCAAGTGTTCCTGCACACAGATCACCTTGATATGATTCTCCCCCACCCCCCGCTTGGGTGAACATGTTTTTGCTACACCTGGAATTAACTTTGAAGTACTTTCTTACTGATTGCCTGTGTCATCCAGTTTATGGCTGGACATGAGATATTGTGCCTGTCAAATGGACTGAGTCCTGATTCAGTCCTCCATCTATGAAGCAATACTGCTATCTGGAGCATTTAAATAATCCATTTTGTATTGAGGTACAGAGTAAATGTTCTCTGATTTCATTGGGACTTTGAAATTTAAACACACACACAGACACACACACACACACACACACACACACACGCACGCACACTTCTCTGAAAAGAGTTTCATTCTCTGGTTCTGTAGACTGAACCCAGGAACTCGAAGATCCCAGGCAATTGTTCTACCTCAGAGTTACATCTCAGATTTAAGAAGCACTTTTAGATCTTTATGTTAAAAACTTTTGTGGTGCTGAAGCCATCATTAATCACAATTGTTCTTGTCTTTTAGAAAAATGACTAATAAAATTGGCAAAATTAGTCTATGATGTTATGGTGCAGGGTACACAGGTACCTAACACTCTATTGGGAGCTTGATTTTTCTCGCACTTTATTCTCTACAGAAATGATAAAAACCTTGATTTTCCTTAATAAATCCACCACCACACAAATTATGACTTAATTAGGTAAGATTTGATGCTTATTTTCCTTAGTGTCCTCACTGAAGCTTCTTTCCTTGGAATGCTAAATTTTGACTTCCATATTTGCTATTAAAGTTATCCCTTAGATGGTAGGAATTAAAACAAGCCTCCTATGAATAGCATTGATGAATCCCATGCATCTTTGGCATGGGCAAACTTATTTGTCCTTCATGTAACCTTGATTGCCACTGGGAAGTCAGGAAGTCCTGTTCTGTTTTCCCTGATTTGATCAAACAGCCCAGTTAATTGTTTTGAATTTTCAAGAAATTCTGATATGAGGAGAAACTGTACTATTATGTTGGTACTGGTATTTGAGTCACCAAGTATAGGTCTCTCCTTTCAAAATTAGTAAATAAAGATTGATTTTTAATGTTTGTGCTGAGATTAGTGAGTATGAGTATGGCAATGAGTGCATTATTGATATGCTGAGTAATTTATAATTATGAACATAAAATATCTGAGAATAATATCTGTCAATGCACTATTAAAACTCACTCCATCTGCAAAAGAAAAAACCTACAGTGGTAGAGACTCATCCTTCAGCAGAAAACAGGTCTCTCAAAATTGGTGTTTCTTTGTGTGAGTATCACATATTTTAATAGGTAAAGATATTGAATCTCCCTTCCACCACTCCTTAATCAGCTTGTTTAGTCAGTCTGTGTGTATAGACCTAAACATCAAATTACAAATTTAATACAAAAATTTCAAGAGCCATAACAGTATAGTTACATGTTATGCTGTAGAATTTTCACAGAAATGGTTTATATAGTGTTTTTAAATGATATATTTTTATACGTATGTCATATATGTTGATATGGCTGTCTCTCACAGCAGGTATTTGGTGAATATTTATTACATTAACACATGCTTAAAACTAATCAGATATCTTTGTTTTTTTTTTAAATTTTGTTCAAAATACTTTTCAAACATTATATTTTGACCATATTTGTTTCTTCCTAAACTCCTATTAGATCCTTACTACCCACCCAATCTCATGTTCTCTCTCCTCTCTTTTTTTTTTCTCTCTTTCTCTGATAAAAAAATCAAAATCAAACATAAAACATCAAAACAAGGTAGAAAAACAAAACAAAAAGATCACACACACACACACACACACACACACACACACACACACACACAATGGAGTCTGTTTTGTGTTGACCAGCTACTCTTGGGTGTGGGGCCTGCCTTGGAGTGTAGTTGATATATCCTCTGACACTCCATTGGAGAAAGCTGGTTTTCCCTTTCCAATTGCAAATATTTCTTAGTTAGGCATTAGCCTTTGTCTCTGCCTCTCAGGGCTTAAACCAGTAAAGGTGTTGTGAGCATTGTCACAGTTACCATGCATGCACATAGTCTCAGTCCTACTGTGCCTGGAAGAAGTTGCACTCCCTTAGTCATCCACAACCTCTAGTGCTTACAACCTTCTCACTTCCTCTTCCACATATTTCTGAGCCTTGAATCAGACATTTTCTTTTTTTATTACTCAGAGTAGACAGATTTTATGTTCATTAATATTCTTTAAAATTTTAATGTTTAATATTAATATTTAATAAACATCTTATTAGCAAAATCTCCCTATTCAGCATCAAAATACTATTTTTCCAAGGGAAAAAATTATTTACATATTATATATTTGCCTACTTCTGTCAATAACAAGACATGCTGCTAAATCCTAAAGATCATATCATGTTTAAACATATGTATATTAATGTAATTCTAGAAAATTAAGTTGCTCCCTAGTTCCTAATTTTGTCTAAATTATGATGCCAACTTGGCTTTTGAGAAGGCATCATATTAAGTAAGTTTATGTTTTGTCCTCTATTGAAAGTTGTTGGCAAAACAAAAAATGGATGTATAACATATACCCATGCACACAAGTGCATACACAATACACACACACACACACACCACACACTTACAAACACACAAAGAGAGAGAGAGAGAGAGAGAGAGAGAGATAATATAGTTGTCTTAGTTACTGTTCTATTGCTGTGATTTAACACAATAACTAAGGTATAAAAGAAAGTATGTCATTGAGGGCTCATATAGTTTCAGAGTGTGGGTACATGATAAGTGTAGGAAAAAGCTTGGTGAAAGGCAGCCAGGAACAGTGCTGGAGCATAAACTGAGAGCTCACATTTTATCTGCAAGACTGACTCAGAGAGAAAGCAATACTGCACTTGGTGAGGGCTTTTGAAATCTCACCCCAATGAAACACCTCTGCCCAAAAGGCCACAGCTCCTAATCCTTCCTAAACAGTCTACCAACTGGAAACTAAACTGATGGGAGATGTCATTATGCAAATATGTTTCTCTTATTGGTTAATGAATAAAGCACTGTTGGCAAATAAGATAGGCAGGACTAGGAGACATAGAGGATTCTGGGAGATGTAGTAGAGAGGAGTCAATGGTCTCTCTTTCCAGTAAGATAAGACCATATTAGATTAATATAAATGGGTTAATATTTAAAACAGAGCTATCTGATAAGAAACACTAGTAACAAGCCAACAGCTTTATAACTAATACAGTGTCTCTGTATGTTATTTGGGGCTGAGTGATCTGTGGGACCAGGCTGGTGAGAAAAGTTCTCATAACACTAAACATTCATAAAATGAACCTGTTGAAGTCACTCTCATTCAAAACCCTACAATAATGATGGATAATAACAACATCAATAAACACTTAGCATCATTAGTTTTTATGGAAATATAAAATAAACTCAGATCATATAGCATTAACTTTCCAGGCAGACAGCTCAAATTCAAACTCAGTTCCTAACAAGAACTCTCATATAATACTGATAGGAAAAGTACACTAGTACCTTGACTCTAAATATGACTAGCTGTTTCAAGTTCTTGCTGCCCACAATGATTGGCTACAACCTAAAATTTCTGAGTGAATATATCCTTTCGTCTTTACATTTTTTTTTTTTTTTTGCTAAATTATTTCATCACAACCACAGAAAAATAAATTGGGGCATAATTATCCTTCTATTGCTGTGATGAAACACCATGACCAAGGTAACTTATGAAAGAAAGCATCTAATTGGGTTTACAGTTTCAAAGGGTGAGAGTGCATGATGGCAGAGCAAAGAGATGATGGCAGGAATAGCTGAGAGCTCACAGGAAGCAGAGAAAGCTAACTCAAAATGGAATGAGTCTTTTGCAACTTCAAATTCCATTCCCAATGACACACTTCTTCCATCAAGGCCACACTTTCTAATACTTCACAAATAAGTATTCAAACATAGAAATCCTATGGGGGGGTATTCTCATTTGAACGACTTTCTACCACCTTGCCCCCATAAGCTTGTGGCCATATCATAGTGCAAAATAAATTTAGTCCATCTTCAATGGTCCCTATAGTCTTTCTCATTCTCAATACTACTTTAAAATTTCCATCTCTAGGACTGGAGAGATGACTCAGCTGTTAAAGCCTAGGCTCACAAGCACAAATATTCCATGTCTTCTGAGATTCATAGCAGTCTCTTAATTGTAATCCCTTGTAAAATCAAAAGCAAATAATATACTTTCAACATACAGTGGTATGTTTCAAAGGGGGAAGAATCAGTGAAGAAATACTGGACCAAAGAAAACTGAACACACCAGGGGAATCTCCAATACTGTAATTTCCATGCCTTGTGTCAAAAGCTTAGATGGCCCCACCCTTCAAGCTTTATTCTCTATAAGATATAATCATCTTGTGTGTTGTTTTCATGCCTCATGTGCAGTCCTCTCTGGCAGATTGTGCATAGCTCTGATACTTCTAACATGTTGGTTTCTCCAATATAACCCATTACTTCATGCAATGGCCCCTTGGGGTCTCCATGCTAGGACTCCTCTGCTACATACCTGGCCTAAGACGGTTTCTTTAACCATAGGGGAGGAAGATTTCACAGCTCCTTTACCCAAGCATCTTTCATGACTCTGAGAATGTATAGACAATGTAGACACCTTGATCCATAATAGGAAGCAAAGACATCAAACTAAAAATCAATGGATCTTTCACAATAAAGTTACTCTTCAGTGGCATATTTTCCCACAATAAAAACAAACTTCTTAACACCTGAAGCAGTCATTGGCTAGGCACCATGTTTTTAAAACATATGTAGTGTCTATTATCAACCACAGCCCCACATTGTCACAAATGCTCTTAGATATTATGTGCAATTACCCTGTTATATCCAGAAGTCACTGTTTCCCTGCAGTCACCAACTCTGGCTCTTACTTTTCTTTAATGATCCTTGAGGTTGCAAAGGAGTGGGATAAGGATTTAAAGCTTAAGATTTCCATTTATTTACTTATTTTTGTGCACATTGACCTTTTGTGAGTCTATGTTGATCAGCATCTACTACAACTAGACATTTATCTCAGATTGAACTGTTGGGTGGGGCCCAGGCAGTGGCACCAGGATCTATCCCAGGGGGCATGAACTGGCTTTTTTGAGCCCATTCTCTATAGTGGGATAACTTGCTCAGTCTTGATGCAGATGGGAGAGGCTTGGTCCTACCTCAACTTGGTATGCCAGATTTTGTTGATTCCCCAAGCAAGGCCTTACCCCCTCTCAGGAGTGGATGGGGAGTAATAAGGGTGGGAGGCTGGGGGGCAGGAGAAGGGGGAGAGAACTGCGATTGGTATGTAAAATAAAAATATTTTTAAATAAAAAAAACAAGAAAAGGAGTTTATCTCAGGAGGTTTGAGAGATACACTAATCTATAAATATAATAGCATCATTTGGAATCAGTTTAATACATTTACTCATTCTTGTACTATCCTTACATTCCTTTTCAGAAAGTTCTTGCCCATGACTATATCTTGAAGTGTTTCCATAGAACAATTTCAAAGTTTTGGGCCTTAAAGTCTTCAATCCATTTTGAATACAAATTTGTGCAGGATGAGGGGCATACAGCTCAATTCATTCTTCTACCTGTGGACATCCAATGTGTATCACTGTTGCTAGTAGTTTTCTCGCCATCTTGGTCTCACTGCCACACTGGCCCCAAGTATCACACAGAGATGCTGTATTAAATATAATACTGTTGGCCATTTACTAGTTTCTTATCAGCTAGCTCTGTCTTAAATATTAACCCATTTCTATTAATTGAAGCATTTCCACATGGTCTCAACTTATGAGAGAGGGTCCAACCTCTGTTCTATCAAGACTTTACATGTTGACTCTTCCCTACAACTTCCTCGAATCCTCCTTGATGCATAGTTACACCTATCTTGCTTTCCTATTGGCCAACAGTGCTTTGTTCATTAACCAATAAGAGAAACATATTTACAGAATGACATCTCTCATCATATCACTGTTATGTTTTGTTTAGCCGAAAATAAAGGAATAAGTAAAGTGTCCATGAACCTTCAATAAAAATAATCCAATGAATTCTTAAGTAAAAATGTAGCCCAAATTTGGTAATCCATATGTGTATTCTCAACATTTGCAAAGCTGAGGCAGAGGAATTGCATCGAAATATAGGTCATCCTGAGCTACAGAGTAAGTTATAGTCTAGCTTTGGCTGTTAAGTGAAGCTCTATCTTCAAAAATCTACAATCAGAAATAAAACAGAAGCAAACAGACAGGAATAAAAATAATTTACTTTAGTAGAATTTTGTATTGAATGAAAATCTAAACAAAACACTATGTTTTTAACTCTGGTTAAGTATAGGTAATTTCATTTCATTTTTTATGACATCCATGTCCATTGTTTTCTGACTTTTTAATATTTGTTCATATAGTTTGTGTAACATTGAATTTTAAAAGTCTTCAAGTTTTTACAAGGACCATTTTTGCAATATGCTTATCATCGTTGAAATCCTATTTCTACCAGGTGATACTATATTGGTACACAAAGTCATACTTCAAATTCTTTTATGTAAAGTTGAGCTAATGTATTACTGACACAAACTTTGTTATAGAATAACATGATCAAAAATCACTTAATTTCAAAAATGTAAACACAGAAATAGTATTCATTGTCTTATGTTCTTTATGTCTTGGTTTATATCCTTTTAACATGGTACTACTGTGTTGTAGAGGACATTATTTTTACACAAGTATATAGCATCACACATTAGCCTAGACCTCATTTTCTTTTTCCTGCTAATATCTTAGACAGTTCGCTGGGACAATTATAATTCGACATTCATCACACACACACACACACACACACACACACACACACACACACTTTTATTTATCTTTATAAAACCTAGGAAGCACAAATGAAGGAAAACATATTTGTCTTTAATTCTCACACTATGAATGTTTTCAGCTGTATCTATTTTTCTAAAACTGACATAAATTCATTTTTTATCTGGACTCACATTTTAAGACACTAAATTCTTCAAAACTTTTTCATTTTGAACTTCAAATTTTAAGATAATGGAGTTTGGCAAAATGTATCACCTCTATTCTACATGCTGCCTCTCATAATAGACACTGGCTTTTTAATCAGTCCCTGTACCTTTATGCTGTTAAAATACCTGTGAATTTCAAGTGCAATATAATTGGCATTATAACAAATGATCTATCAGAGTGTTGTTGAACATTACAGGACACAGAGCTATGCTATTCCATTGTTGCTATGAATAGAAACACCCAGACACCAATTACCATCTCATTGCTGTGACTGCTTACTGGTCCTGTTGTGCTCATCAAACTTACATCTTTGTAGTTCATATTTTGATTTCAAAAAGTTGAGCTAAGAAAAGATTAAATTTATTATGAATGCAAATAAATGTGAAGCACACAAAGCTAATTAAGTTTATAACCACTGAGAATAAAATGAATAGGAAAATTAAATTGCTTTGCTTCAAGGAAAATCTTTTAGGAAACATTTGTTGAGTAAACACAGTTGAATTTAGGAATGTTTTCCTATACAGTTGATATTTGACCAGTATTTTCACCAGTGACAGCTATATGAATTTCCTTTGTTTTTAAGACATTTAACTATGATCTTTATATCACATCAGTTCTGAATATTGTGGCGTATGAGTGGGAAGAATTGTACATCCTAAACATTTACATAGAGCTTCAAAAATTGTTAAAGCTAGTGGTGGTAAAATAATACATTACAACACTGAAAATGCAATTAAATGAAGAGAAAACTGATGATAATAGAAAAATACAGCTGAGAGTTTTTGTGCTGAAATAATATCAGCTGAATAATGTTTTCACATGTGACATGAATATTCTCTTCATTTTTTATCTGCTATTCTTTAAACCCTTACATATTCATCAGCAATATTTTAATATACATACACATATTTTAATCATTATGAGGGAAATTTTTCAATTCTGAAATGCATCTGTGATCATTTTTATTAGTTTTAAATCCTATGCAACCAATCGGTTTGTTCAGCTGGACATTTGGCAATAATAACATCTTTTTTGTTTACCAGCTGACAGGTTTGTTGATGTCCCCGTGACGCCTTTCCATGGTGAGGCAGTGTTTAGATTGACTCTGGGGTATTTACACATGATGGAGGTAATCTCTTTCTTTTCTGAGACTCACAAACAAAGCAGTTAAATCCCCATCACAAATGACTATACTGGGACTCATTACACTTTTCATAGGCCTGGATCTTTTTGTTTCTGAATCCCTAAAACATTTATATAGGGCAATGAAATTTTCAAAGAACCTGAGCCAATTCTTTTAACAAAGAATGAGACTCATTGCTTTGAAAGATTCCATTTTCTTCTGATAGCAAGGATATCATCCAAAGACTAAAAACGAATTGGAATAACGAAGAAGAAAAACTGCTTCTGAGGCTGAGGCAGTATAGGGTCACTATTCAAGTGCTGTTTATATTACCCAAGTGTTAATTGACTTATTTTTGTGACAGGCTTTTCTTGAGGTGCTACCATGGGCCAGGATATGTCTGAGGAAACATGGCCTCAGATCTGTCTCAGCTCAGACCAGCAGAAGAGAAAAACAATAATGGGCTAAGGCCTATAAAAAACGAGAGTGGAAAGTTCTGGTGTGGGAAAGAGAAGAGTGGTTCCATGCATGCTCAGAATAGGACAGAGGGGAAAGCTCAATGGGCAAGCCTTGTGAATGTTTAGGGATCTATACTCACTAGCTGTAAGATAAACTATTTAAACTTGCATTCTACAATTTCAGAATATTGACTAACAGGGAGAAAAACAGCATTTTAAGAGGAGATTGATTTTGTGGCCTTTTGCATCTCATAAGTACAAATTAAGTAGAGATTCACACAGTATATAAATATGGATTCATATATTGGTATGTCAGATACCTTTTTGGTAACACTAGGCTAAGAGCTTAAAATGACAATTTGGCTTGGCATTAGTAGTCTATGAGCATAGCCAAATACCATTGGGTTTTATTGATATTTTTTCCTCCAGTCATTTTTGGTTCTTGCCTAGGGTCATACAACCTGTGAGTCCTGATGCTCCAGGACGTGTCGTGATGGGCTCACTCTGCTAGCATGTTTTTTTATTTTTTTTTTTTTATTTTTTTGGCTAGACTAGTCATTGGTTGGCCACCTCATCAATCTCTAGGTCTCCCTTACCCCAACACATTCCATAGGCAGGATAGACTGTAGGTCAAATGTCATGTGGCTGAGTAGGTGTCCTGCTCCCTCCATGCATCTGCTATTTTTAGGAGTCTTAGCTGGGTGTCATCCTAGTGTATTGGTGAGAGATTCCTTTGGGCCAGGTTTTTACCTAACCTTGAAATGCCATCCCTTTCCAGTTACATGTTATGCATGCATTTTATGACAATTACCCCACCACTGCTCCTATATCAACCCCACTTCTCAACCATCTGAGGTTTGTGACTCTTGTTCTAAAAGCCCATGAAGACCATTGGGTGCTGCCTATATGTTCTCAGATATGTGGTATTCACTGGCATCTGGTAAACTTAACAAAGGACAAACTCTTAAAGAAATGGACCATCCCTCTCCCAGAAGCTATCAATTGGAAATAGCTTCTCAGCTAAGGATGCATGCTAGACTTCACCATCACCTACCATTCCATGCCAGATTGGTCTGGTTTAAGCTTGCACAGTCAGACCTCCTCTGTGGTCACATATGTAGCTGTCCTATTGTCTCAGGAAGACATTGTTTTCTTGTAGTCTCCCACACCTCTGACCCTGAAACACTTTTCACCCTCTCTTCAGTGAAAATATGTACTGTTTGCTTTTCTGGGTCTAAGTTACCCATTCATTACATTGCTTCCAGCTCCTTTTTCCTACCTGTGAATATTACAATTGTTTGTCTTAACAGCTGAATAATATTTCATTCTGTAAATATAATAAATTTTTATTGTCCACTCTTCATTGATGGACATGTAAACTGTTTTCATTTCCTGGGTATTGTGAATACCACAGCAATGAATGTGTATTTGTAGATGAGGATATGCCATGTTTGTGTTTTGTGTGTGCATATGCATGAGGGCATGTGTGTATATATGTGTACACATGACCAGCCTGCCATATGTTTCAAGGCCAAAGGAATACTTTTGGGAACCAGTTCTCTCCTTTGATCACATTGATCACAGTGATCAAACTCAATTCACCAAGTTTGGCAACAAGCACCTTCACCTACTTAACCAGAGTGTCTCTGGATTCTGACTCTGTGGCATGGGTACTAGATGTCGACCAGGGCTCTCTGGCCTATGCTATGGCAGGGCTAATCTTTAGCCATAGTTGCTGTAGTATACAAGGTAACTAGAGATTAGATAAAGGTTCATGTAGCACCCCTGGCTCTTGGACTAGGGGCATGTGTCACAATGGGGTGGATTATTTCTATAGTAAAAAGATGGCATGTATGGTTGTTGCTAAAGCGGGCAGTGTAGGAATATTTCCAAAAATGGCTGTCAGTTCTCTAAATAGTGCAACATTTCAGATTTGTCTGCAAAGCATGCTACTGGTGACCATGTTGGCACCCACTACAGGGATTATCTTGGTAGGGACCTACCTCTGGTAAGGTCCTGGTCATGTTGAAATGTCTCATGTATTCTCATGTGCATGTATAGTAATTCTCCATTGATTTATGTATGGGGTTGTCTAAAGCTTTAAAAATGGATATTTGATGCCTTCCAAACTTATTAAGGATTTAACAATAATTGCCTATATGCTATATTTTAGGAGAAGTAAAATTTAATCTCATGTTTCACCACCTTCTTGCTGATATTTTTTCTTTAATTTTTTTTTTTATATCAAATTGTCAGAGGAGCTGGACACTGTGACTTGCAATATCATCTCTTAGGAGACTAAAGCAGGACTGAACAAGTTCTGGGACAACCTGTTGTTGCAGAAGAGCTTTCTTGAAAAAAAAATAAAATGGAAAATTATAAATATTGAACCAATAAATCAAAAGCAAAAGATGTCTGTCTTAGGGTCCTCCTTGTTTCCTAGCTTCTCTTGTGGTGTGGATTGCAGGCTGGTGATCCTTTGCTCTATGTCTAAAATCCATATCTGAGTGAGTACATACCATGTTCAACTTTTTTGTCACTGAGTTGCCTTACTTCCCTGTGAATTTCAAGATCCATTGATTTTTTTTTCTGCTGAGTAGTACTCCAATGTGTAAATGTACCACATCTTCCTTTTCCATTCTGTACCCCACTTTTTAATTGGATTATTTGGTGTTTTGGTGACCAGCTTCTTGAGTTCTTTGTATATTTTGGAGATCAGCACTCTGTCAGATAAGGGGTTGGTGAAATTTTTTTCTCCTTCTGTGGGCTACTCTTTTGTCTTGTTGACTGCATCCTTTCCCATACAGAAGCTTCAAAGTTTGAGGAGGTTCCATTTATTAATTGTCAATCTCAGTGTCTGTGCTACTGGTGTTATGTTCAGGAAATGGTCTCCTGTACCAATCCATTCAAGTGTACCTCTCACTGTCTTTTCTAAGAGATTCAGTGTGGCTGAATTTATGTTGAAGTCTTTGATCCATTTGGAATTTAGCTTTGTGCATGGCATCCGGTTGTGCCAGCACCAATTGTTGAAAATGCTTTCTTTTTTTCCATTGTAAAATTTTAGTAGCTTTGTCAAAATTCAGAGGGATATTAAGAATAGAAGACAATGGTTACAACCTTGAGAATAATGAATATTTCAAAAGAAAGCATAACAATGTAAACTTAGTTATATGTCCATAGTCCAAATGACTTGACAGATTTTGTTGATCTCTCCTGGATGGCATCTCCCTTCCTGTGGAATGGGGGGGGGAATGGGATGGGAGGGTGGTTGAGAGCATAAGAGGAAAGGAGAAAGGCTGAGGGAAGGAGGGAAGGAGCAGGAACTGGGATCGATATGTAAAATAAGAAAAAAATAAAAATTAAAAAAATTCCACTGAGTCCAATTTAAAAAGAACAAGTGCATATATAGAAGTTTTCTAAAGGCAATTGAAAATGCACAGTAACATGATAAAATTTCCAAGATTTCATGGACTCACATAGATGGAAATCTCATTGATTGATTTAGTCAATCAATTATTGGTTATGGAAGTACCTTAGAAGTCCAGAATTTGGACTTGCACAATTCTGGGTTAGATTATCTCATAGGAAAAGAAAGAAAGAGGCAAACAAATAAATAAATAAAGTCCTTACTACATTCCCACTGATAAAATTGATGGAGAAAAGGGAAAACCAGACAAGTAATCTCTTTCACGCAGAACTGAAAATTATAAATAAATGCTTAGACAAAATACTATGGGTGATGAAGAAACAAATGAAAATTATGGTAGGGTTTCTATTAAGTAACAGAGGAATCTTGAACTATTAGAAAACTAACAAATTAAACTGTAGAGTCACCAATGAACAGAGAAACAATATTGCCATTGTAAATACACACCAAAAAGTGATTTTAGGCCATTTCAAATAAAATTGCCAATAACATGGGAAAAGGAGGCAAGCACTTACACGTAAGAGAGATTATCAAAGATCACTTAACAAGCTCAATTTTAAATCATGAACAACAAAACTGTTTCTAGAAGATTGGAACAGGGCAAAAATGCAGATTTTTTTCCTAATTATTCTATATTCTTGAAGGATTTTAGAAAATACAATAAAAAAGTTAATAAGGGAAATATTGTTATATTAGATATGGAAATACATAACAATGTATGTGGAAATTAACATATAAATATTTCAATGGAATGGGTTACAGATAATTTACTAAATGACAACATACAGGTGGCTATTTTGGATTAAAACCAATTTATATTCAATAAAATTTAAATATATAAACAAAATGCATGCAGTATTAATAGACACTACAATAAATTAGAAAACTTTTGAGAAGAACCTCAAGATGCTCTAATTCACTAATAGTAAGAAAATCTAAATCAGAGTGGCAATAACTTCATTCATGCTAGAGAAATTAAGCCAATAATACCTGCTACTTATAATGACTCTCCTACCTTGCTGGAAGAAGAATAAATTGCTAATAATGTTTTGAACAATTAATCAATCTTCATTTAAGCAATATAGGATCAGAGACTTCATACAAAGCATTAAAACACATATGGTTATTTTTCATAAACATTGACATTTGTACATGTTTCTGAAAAAGTTATTCTGTATCAAATAGCAAATATGTGAATAAATGTTGCTCCACACATATGTTTTCATGCTATTTATACCTTTTGTCTGTATTATCACATGGTGTTTAGAATGGAGGATAAATTTTTCATTTAATTTAAAAATATGAGGCTAGTCAATACCCAAAATATAAACTTATTTCATATAATAAATGAAAAAATGTACTTATAAATATATTAATTAATCTATTTTTATTTTATAAACACCATAGAAAATTAACAGATTTTAAAAACCATTTATGTAGACCCCATGATATTCTTACAAAGGGAAGTATTAAAAGATATATTAAAGTCAGAGAAATAAAATAAATTGATATATATATATATATATATGTATGTATGTATGTATGTGCGTGTGTGTGTGTGTGTGTGTGTGACAGGTGGGTAGGTAAATAGATGTTCATTTATTTATTTATTTTAACTTTGGACGTTTTGTAATATATATATTTTCATAATTTTCACCCTCACTTTTCTCATTTCAATCCCTCTTCCACTAAAAACCTACTTTATACCAAGAAGTGTCTCTTTAACTTTCATGTCTTTTTTTCCTATACTGGATTCACTGAGTTTGATTATGGTTTCTTGCTTGTTCATGGTTTGATGGTTAGTTACTAAAGAATGAGCTACTTTTTGGTAAGTACGTCATTGAATAAAGTGACCTGCCCCTGCCCCAACAATTATTAACTGACAATAGTACTTCAAGAAGGGTTCTCATATACCCTTTCCTTCCAAACAACCCGTGATGAAATGTTAGCAGGCCCAATTTAGTGAATGTGCTGTGCAATTTACCAGAGATGCAGTAAATTCATGCACACATATTATCTATGAGACATTTATTGGGGTATATCATCTTATCCTCTAGTTCTTACATTTTTAACACACCCACTTCCCAGAGAATTAGAGGGGGGTGTACTGATGTCACACTTAGACTCAAACACTCTGCCCTTAATTACTGTTGGCACTTTGATCAGTTGTGAACTTCTGTACTAACAATTCTCAGCTATAAGAAGTGTCTCCATCAAGGACTGAGAGGAAAAACTAATCATGAATACAGAGAAGATATTAAAAGGTAGTTTAGTACATTCATTTAGCAAAATTAATTAAATAATTAATAAAATAGTATTAGGTACTGCTTTAGAGTCTATGGTGTCCTCAGACATTGGCTCCAGATCAGGTTTACAATATCAGATATGAGCTCACTCTGGGGAGCTAGCCTCAAATCCAATCAGAAAGCAGTTCGTTTCTGCCATCACAATCATCATGCCATTATTGCAGCACCAGGCACAACTTTATTTCTTCTGTGGTGTTAGGAATGAAATCCATAGTTTTGTTTGTTTGCTCTGCCACTGAGCAAGACTATCAGACGATAT
Source organism: Phodopus roborovskii (assembly GCF_943737965.1). Classification (NCBI taxonomy): domain Eukaryota; kingdom Metazoa; phylum Chordata; class Mammalia; order Rodentia; family Cricetidae; genus Phodopus; species Phodopus roborovskii. The sequence continues at coordinate 28,615,342 of NW_026125295.1, read as the reverse complement.
TTGTTTGACTTGTTTGGTTTTTAGCAATGAGAAGCTATACCCTTGTTAAGATTTAGGATAAAATAGGACTCTTGGCATACTCCATGAAGCTTGGCTATTTACAAGTATATTAAATATAGAAAATTATTGTGAAGGATGAGTTAGTCCATGATACGTCATTAGCAAACTGGAGAAATGGGAAAAGCCATTGGTATAACGCAATGGAAGTTCTGAAGTCTTTGGAACTAGTATCTATGATGTCTAAATGCAGAGGAAAATGAGAGAGAGGGAGGGAGAGATTCACCTCCATCTTTTTGTTATATTCAAGTTAATGATGGATTAGAAGCTGACCGCTTACTTTAGTGAAAATAACCTTTATAGTTCAAATATTAAACTCCTTAAGATTCTTTCACATAGACTCACTCAGAAGTAATGTTTAATATCTATAAAAGGTATTCTTCAGTTAAGCATAGTTGAAAACATAAAATTAACTATTAGAAGATGAGAGATGTGAGATTAAAAATATAATAGCCCATCCATATATATGGTGCTGAAGAAGAGGAGTGGATCACTACAAATGCCAATTATTTTCCGAGTAGGAATTTGACTGATTTCTACTTTCTTCTTTGTGTCATTAAACAGTTTTTGGTTTTTGCAGTGTATGTTTGTGTGTGTGTGTTTGTGTGTTTGTGTGTGTGTGTGTGTGTGTGTGTGTGTGTGTATATATATATGCTTGTATACATGCATATATGCATACATATATATGCATGTATTATGTATGTGTATGTATATAGCATAATCAGAAGAACCACACTGTTTATGTAGAAAGTGGAAGAACGAGCCTCAGCAAACAACACTGATGAGACGTCTTGATGCCATTGAACCTTAAACATCACATAAAGAACTTATTATCATTAAGCATCATTTGCAGCTGAACTTCTGTGCTTCGTTCTGCAGAGAAAGATAAGTTGCTTAAATTCACAAAAACCTGTTACTCACTGATATGGCTTTTTCTTTGCATTACTTTCTGGTAATATACTAGTAAAAACATGTCTGACTAAACACATGTACACACAGACATACACACACAATCACACACACACACATACCATTTCTTAAAAGTAGAGAAGAAATACACATGGAAAATAGTATAATGTGAGGCTATTAGCCATGTAGCTTCTCTGATTAATATTGTCTCTAACTATATCTCCTTCCACACTCTAACACATCCATTTCCCAATCTCTTTCTTTAGTGACTCTCTTATTAAATTTGTGAACAATGATACCAACTCTCCTTTCTGATATCTTTAACTTTTTATTGCTACTTTTCCTGGTTCCTGTTCTTAGATTGTTTAGATTTGTGTAAAACATAAAATCTAGACTATGACATTCTACCACATTACTCATTTCCAACATTGTCCTCTTGGATTCTCAATTTAGAAAAACTGCATCATCTGTTGAGGATATAAGATATAGGAATTATTCTTTTCTCAGAGTTTCAATTCCTTTTACTATATAGTAATTTTATTTGTTTTTTGAGAGTTTCAAACACAACTACACTGTGTTTGTATTATTTCCATCCTTCATTCACCCACCTCCAATTCATCCCATCTGCCCTCACTCCCCCTGGAATTCTTTTCTTCTTCAGTTTTTGATACGTGCATGTATGTGTTTAAGTTTTTAAAATATGTATAATATTGTATACAGCAAGGCACTGGGTGAGTATCTCTAGGCTTACACATGCATGTCATGCAATATGTGTCATAGACGTGCCACACAGTTACAGGAATTAATATTTGTCTTTATTTGGTTCTTACTTTTAGCCACATTCTTCATTCAGTTTCCCTATTTCCCCCTTTTAGAATTCACTTTAGTTCCTTTATCTTAGAAATATAACATCCTTTAAGGACACTAGAAGACTGTTTCTTTCTTGCATCTCAGAAGAGACTTTGAAATTTGACTTTTAAATTATCCTAATGCTGTACTGTGAAAACATTTTAAATGCTTGGAAATCAAATAAATACTTTTTGAACTATGAGATGAACATGAACCTTTGAAGGCAGGGAAGAATATTATAATTTGAATATGAACTTTCTCTTGTGAACTCAAGGTCTGATGGCTTTGATGCAAGTTGATGATGCCATTTTGTAAGACATGAGATACATCAGCAGGCACAGCCTAATTGGACCACTGGAGGTGCACTCTTAAGTGCACTCTTCAGACAGTTTGTGTTTCAAACCCCTTCCTACCAAGCGCTCCTTCCTGAGTATGAACATAAGCTCCACTTGATCTGATAACATGATATTCTGCCTCATCACAACTCACACTGACCACTAAGTGAAACATCTAAAATGAACTAAGACATCAATCTTTGGTGTTATGTCTAGTGTCTAGAATGAGTGGTTCATTTAGGGTTAGTCAGTCATACAGTGATTTGAATGGCTAAGTTCGAAAAAAAAATAACATTTTACACAAAATTAGCATTTATATAAAGCAAAATACACTGAGTTAATGGTTTTTTTTTCCCATTTTGGATCAACAAATGAATGAAGCTTAATAAGGATTCTCATGTGTAAGAACTATAAATAACACATTTCTATGATGATACATATTTTCTTTCAGTTTAATTTAAATGTCAACAAATTTGTGCATATACAAATAAATTGACTCAGATTTAACATATTAGCTTGGAAGACATCAGACCAAATTTACTAGGTTCATTAACTTAGGGAATTAAATTTCGGAAATCTATGTTTCCTAGTAATAGGTTCCAGGAGCAATATTTAGCAGTCTATCTAATGTGTGCTTCTTATCAAGCAAATTGACATTAGAGATCAGAATCAGCAAATAATATGGGTGAGGTTTTTTTTTGTTACTGTTGTCATTTTTGTTTTTGCAAATTCAACAAATATTCACATTCCAATATTTTGACAAAAGTAGCTCACTACTAAACATGAGTACAATGTACCTTCAGTCTCACAGAGATTCAGACAAATTACACAGGTATACTACTTTTAGTTTTGATTCAGCTGCTGTGTCTAGAATTTTTGAATTGCTACTAGATGGCATTATTTATCACAAAGATATAAATATTTATATACTATCAGTTTCTCATAGAAGAACATGTAAAATTCTTTGGCCGGTTTGTTTTAGCTGCATAGATTGGGACAGAGCAATAAATGCAGAGAAAATGAATCAGTGTTATATTTTATCAGAGGAGCTTGATGTATAGTAAAATAATTGAAATATGATAAAGTGATCCACAAGTAAAAGTCCTAGTCAAGATATAAAAATGCAAATCTATCAATGTGATCCACCATATAAACAAACTGATAAAGAAAAACTACATGAACATCTCACTAGATACTGAAAAAGCCTTTGACAAAATTCAACACCCTTTCATGATAAAGGTCTTGGAGAGGTCAGGGATAATAGAACATACCTAAACATAATAAAAAGTGATACACAGTACACCAACAGCCAACATCAAACTGAATAGAATCTTAAGGCGATTCCTCTAAAATCAGGGACAAGACAAGGCTTCCCTCTCTCTTTATATGTAATCAAAATTGTACTTGAAGTTCTAGCTAAAGCAATAAAAAACAAAAGGAGATCAACGGGATACAAATTGGAAAGGAAGAAGTCAAATGTTCACTATTTGAAAATGACATGATAGTTGACATAAGAGACAAAAAAACTCATACGGCTGATAAACACCTTCAACAAACTAGAAGGATACATGATAAACTCAAAAAACAAAAATCAGTAGCCCTAATATATACAGACAACAAAGGGGCTGAGAAAGAAATCAGAGAAACATCACCCTTTACAATAGCCACAAACAACATAAAGTATCTTGGGGTAATGCTTACCAAACAAGTGAAAGACCTATATATCAAGAAGTTTGAGTCTTTAAAGTAAGATATTAAAGAAGATACCAGAAAATGGAAAGATTTCCCATGACCTTGGATAGGTAGGATAAACATAGTAAAAATGGCAATCTTGCCAAAAGCCATCAATAGATTCAATGCAATCCCCATTAAAATCCCACCACAATTCTTCACTGACCTTGAAAGGATAATAATGCACTTTATATGGAAAAACAAAAGACCCAGGATAGCCAAAACAACCCTGTACAATAAAGGAACTTCAGAAGGCATCTTCAGAAGGCTCTACTACAGAGCTATAGTCATGAAAACAGCCTGGTATTGACACAAAAATAGACAGGTAGAACAATGCAATCGAATCGAAATCCTGATATTAACCCACACACCTATGAACACCTGATTTCTGACAAAACAGCTAAAAGAATACAAAGCGAGGAGGAAAGTATCTTCAACAAATGGTGCAGGCACAACTGGTTTGTAGAAGAATGCAGATAGACCAATGTATATCATCACCATGTACAACACACAAGTCCACATGGATCAAAGACCTCAACATAAATCCAGCCACACTGAATCTCTTAGAAGAGAAAGTAGGAGGTACCCTTGAACAAATTGATACAGGAGACCGCTTCCTGAATATAACTCCAGTAGCACAGACACTGAGATTGACAATTAATAAATGGGACCTCCTCAAGCTGAGAAGCTTCTATAAGGCAAAGGACACAGTGACAAGACCAAATGGCAGCCCACAGACTGGGAAAAGCTCTTCACCAATCCTACATCTGACAGAGGGCTGATCTCCAAAATATACAAAGAACTCAAGAAATTAGTCAACAAAACACCAAATAACCCCATTTAAAAATGGGGTACAGTACTGAAGAAAGAATTCTCAATAGAGGAAATCAAAAAGGCTGAAAAGACACTTAAGAAAGTGCTCAACATCATTAGCCATCAGGGAAATGCAAATCAAAACAACTCTGAAATACCATCCTACTCCTCCAGAATGGCTAAAATTAGGAACACCAATGCAGTTTATGCATTGGAGAGGATGTGGAGAAAGGTGAACACTCCTACACTGCTGGTGGGAGTGCAAACTTGTACAGCTATTTTGAAGATCAGTATGGTGGTTCCTCAGGGAAATGGGAATCAGTCTATCACAGGACCTAGCAATCCCACTTTTAGGCATATACACAAATGATCCACATCCATGCAACAAAGACATGGGTCCAATATGTTCATATCAGCATTATGTGTAATAGCAAGAACCTTGGAGCAACCTAGATGCCCCTCAACTGAAGAATGGATAAAGAAGATGCAGTACATTTACATAATGGAATACTACTCTGCTGGAAAAAAAAAACAATGGAATCTTGAAATTCTCAGGCAATTGGATAGAACGTGAAGAAGCCATCCTGAATGAGGTAACCTAGTCACATGAAGGGGAACATGGTATGTATTCACTTATATATGGATTTTAGACATAGAGCAAATGATCGTCAGCCTATAATTCACACCACCAGAGAAACTAGGATACAAGGAGGATTCTAAAAGATTTATACAAGGTCCCTCATGGAAGGGGAAAGGACCAAGATCTCCTGAGCATATTTGGAAGGGGAACAGTGAGTGGAGAGGGATCTAGGAGGGACTAGGAACATTGAGTCAAGGGAGTGATAGATGAGAGAAGAGGGAGGGAGAGGGAGAGAGAGAGAGAGAGAGAGAGAGAGAGAGAGAGAGAGAGGGAGGGAGAGAGAGAGAGAGAGAGAGAGAGAGAGAGAGAGAGAGAATTACCATAAAAGAGAATGCCATTATAGGTTTCAAGAAAAAAACTGACTCTCAAAAAATTGTTCAGAGACCTACAAGACTGGCCCCAACTAACAATTTGAGCAACAGTAGAAAGGCTACCAAAAATGCTCTTCCCTGATAATAAGATTGATGACTAACTTATCCACCATCATAGAGCCCTCATCTAGTAGCTGATGGAAACAGAAGCAGACACCCACAGCTAAACACTGAGCCGAACTGGAATCCAAATGCAGAGAGGGAGGACAAGAAAACCACAGAGACCACTGACCTGAAAAAGGAGGAACTAATGGGCCCCCAGACTGATAGCTGGGAATCTAACATTGGATAGACTCCGATCCCCTGGATATGGGTCTCAGTTAGATGGCCTGGGCAGTCTAAGGGGCCTCTGACAGTGGAATTAGGATGTATTCCTGATACTCCCTTAACCTAGAGGCAGGAGGGAGGGCCTAGTCTCTACTCCAAATGACTTGACAGATTTAGATGACCCCTCCTGGAGGTCATCACCCTACATGTGGAGGGGGGAATGGGATGGGAGCATGGTCAGAGAGCATAAGAGGATGGAAGAGAGTAAGGGAGGGAATGACGGAGGGATGGAGAGGGAACTGGGATTGATATGTAAAAAAAGAAAAAGAAATAAAAAAGATATAAAAATGCATGGTAATGAAGTTGCTAGGGTTCAAGTTTGTTGTAATGTCTGGAAAGCACCAGTGTGGAGAGTAGCAATCTTTAGTTGTGACTGTTTCATAGGAAGCTATTGACTGGAGTGAGAAATGCAGTCTGGAGCGGTGTCTGGATATTTGTTAGAAGGCTTGACTTGGCCCTGATTTTACCTTTTGTGGTGACTTTCTATTTCCTTGGTTTGTCATTGATGCTGTGTAAAATAGCTAGTCTGAACTGCCTACTTAATCTTGCTTTTCATTAACTATTACTAAGTAAATATATTTCAAACAATAAGCACTATATAGTCAATGTAGATTTTAAAGATCTAAAGATCTGGCTAATTGGACATTGTAATGTTGATCTCAAAACACTGAACAGAATGTTAAGGCATGCTTGTTTCCATAAATTCTCCTTCAACCAAGAGCCAAGATTTTGTGGTTTCAGAGAAAACGATAATGGTTTTCCATCATTCACTACTTAGATAACAGCCAAGAGTTACAGCAGAGTCAAGAAAATGAATTGCATATGAAGTAAAATAGAACGACAGACTTTATAAAATTAATATTTTCAGTTAAATGGAAAATTTACTTTAAAAATCAGTTTACTAAGTTGCCTTTTGACATATGGTGAAACATTGTCAGAATTTGAAGACAAATAAATAATGAAGTCTGGAGAAGAATGTTAATTTTCAGCAGAACTACAGCCTATGATTGGTCAACCTAAACATTTCCTTGAAGTTTAGTATATGCTCAAAATTGCAGTGACACTGTTCATCTCCAGACACTGGCAGCTACAGACACTGTTCATCCCCAGACACTGGCAGCTACAGACACTGTTCATCCCCAGACACTGGCAGCTACAGACACTGTTCATCCCCAGACACTGGCAGCTACAGACACTGTTCATCCCCAGACACTGGCAGCTACAGACACTGTTCATCCGCAGACACTGGCAGCTACAGACACTGTTCATCCCCAGACACTGGCAGCTACAGGACACTCTATGTTGTGGTATAAGTGAGGAGTTGTTGTGTTTTCCATACAGAGCATCTTCACATACTATCTCCTGGAATCTGAGACAGTAAAATTCAGGTATATTAAGTATTCACTAAGTCAATATCCATCGTCTCTGATCCTTGCAGTTACTATAATATTCTAGAGTGTAAATTAGTACCTAACTGGAGTCATAATATATGCCCTTTAGTGAAATAATTTCTACACAAAAAGACCACTGAAACCCTCAAGTATTTTATAACTACTATTCTACTCTGCCTTTCATGAACTTAACCAGATACCATATACGAATAAAATAATGTGGTGATTATCTGTTCACATATTTCCGTTAACACAGTACCCTTGATTCCCATATATGTCACTTCATATGACTGGATTTCATCATGTTATGGATGTTAGTCCATTGTGTCTATGTACTTTTCTTCCTACTCAGTATTGGGTAGAAATAGGTTAACTCTGTCCTGGCTTCTGTGGATTGTGATACAGTGAACATAGGAATGCAGATGTCTCTTCAACTCAGTAGGAAGATCACTAAGATATACCACTGTCTGTATTTTGAAATTTGACAAACACCCATTTTTTAATTCCATTATGACTATGATAATATATACTCATGCTAACCGTGTATATATTTTCTCTTTCCTTTTTCTCATCTTTACTAGCACGTATTACTAACTCTACTCGAGTTACATAATTACTCATTATGAGTTTGTGTGCTGGATAGTTTTATGTCAACTTGACATAGGTTTGGAGTGAGGAGTGGGTCAGAAAATGCAGATATCCCAGTCAAAATTACAAATTTTAGCTCAATAGCAGTAATAGTTCTGGTTTTTGCACTACATGCTGACCATACTTAATAATGTGTGATGAAGTTCAAAAAAGCTAAACATGGTTTTAAAGTCTATGGCAAAAATAAATCTTAAAAGTTTTGATTGATGACTCTCTTAAGGCTTCATTTTTAGATTTTTGTGAACTGCTTTTATTATATATTAAGTCAATAAAGTTCACAAATATTAAGAGTAAAACTGTAGTTGAAAATTATACTTAGTTTTCCATTATCAATGTCCCCATTATTTTTATTTTGTTTGGAAGATAAAAGCAGAATAAAATTTGTCAATAAATTACACTACCAAGGTCACCAACTTTTAGTATTAAAACTGATTTACAGTATGCTTGCTTGAGGTATTCATGAATTTGAAGAGGTTGTGAGTGTAAGCAGAATAGCTCATTTCTTGGATGCACTCCAATATAATTACAGCTATTCACCCTTGTGACTGTGTGTGTTCAAGCTATTTCTCTGTCCCAAGCCACAATAGCAGTATTTCTTAAATGTTTGCAATTGATTGAAATGCAAAATCTCTGAAAACTAGAAGAAAAATACCATTGGAAATAAGCATCCAAGCAAATTTAAGTACTAGATTTAACAAATACTTTAGCATCCAAGTTAGTTTTTATCTTGCAATATATTGGTTTAGAACTGAGCTTTCCATAAGTATTTAATCACAAAAATAGTGTATTTGTAATAGGCAATTGTAAAAAAAAAGTCATCAATCACATTTATTACTAACATCTCATAAAACAGTAAAACATTTATGGGATTGTAGAAGGCAGCTAGGTTGTTCTGTAATGTATAAAGATTTGCATATATAAAAAAAAAACAGCAGGCAGCAAACAAGGTCTCCTCTAGTTTTCAAATGACTATAATTGCATTTGGTATAACACCTAAGTTATGTCAAGACATACCCAATATATTTGTGGACAGTGTTGAATATCCTATAAGGTAAGTTTTCATTCTGTAATTACCATGAAGAAGTCTCCATACTTTAAAAGAATTCCTCTTCCAGCCTCAGGGGTTAATCAGACACCACAAACATGCTTGTGATATTAAATTATATTACCTTGCTTTTCATGCATATGTGAAATTGTTGTTGCTGTTGTTGTTTGCTATTGTTTTGCTTTCTATGATGAACATATTTAAGTGACAATAGTATTCCTAAAATAATTCCTTTTATAGTTTACATAGTCGATGCTGTTTGTATGTGGATAAGAATAAAATGTGATTTTATGGATAGAAAATGGAGTTCGTTTTATCTGTAGCCTTAAGGCTGCCAACTGTCAATACCTTAATCCAGTAATCCCCCTGTAATCATGTGTTCACGTGCTGTGCAAACACTCAGAAGTCATTTTAAGAAATCCCCTTTTCCTAGTGAAGAACATACTCCCTATAGGCTATATGTAATAAAATGGCTAATAAAATATTAGAATCTATAGATGCTACCACTGAATGCTATTGTTTTAAGAATGTTTTTCCTTTTTATAATGATATGAAAAGTAAAGAAATGGGACAGTAAAGAAAAAGATGAATGACATAATATTGTGAGAATTTTGCAGTAAATTTTACATTTGGCTTTCAACTATTGTTTTCAAAGGCCTTGCCTTGAGTTTGCATGTCAGAGACTAGATTTAATTTTGCATACTATATAGATTTCTCCCTACTAAGACATTGATATAACAAGCCACTGGATGTTTTAGTGATTGGTTCTTGTTGACCAAAATGGGCCTTTCCAATTAGAAGCTTTTCTCTTTTATTCACTGCGAAGCACCTGCTGAGGCAGAACTCTGACTGCAGCACAAAAGAAATGTATGGTTTCTTGAACTGCTTCAGTCGAGCAATTTGTACAGCCATCAAAACTGCATCATTTTTAATGAAAATTACCTAAGGATTTAGCAGAAAGCCCTTAGTTAAAATGGACTAACTACCCACTCTCCAGCAGTATTAGCATACTGATTGGCTGTTACTTCTGTCACTCTTCTGACTACAAAATTATGACAGGCCCCACAGCAGGAAGCAAGTCATCATTAATACCCTATCCCCTGGGACACAATAAACTGTCATTCACTTGCATATAAATAAAATACACATGACTGTCAGCAAAGAGACTCAGAAGGGAAGATGCTTCTTCAAAAATGGTTTGCTCCTACCGAGGGCTGGACCACATTAAGTGTTTTGTTTTGTTTTTCTAGTCTATCTCATAATGATGAACAAATTCTTTTGTATAAGATTTCTTTTCAAAATACCCCATATTTCTCTACTTGAACTCTTTGAGCTCTTCGGCGAAATGATAAATTCTTGCCCCAGAAAAGGATGAGATAAAACCCCTTTATGATCCTATATCTAATCCTAGACTTCAAATAGCATGAAAAATTTTGATTCTGTTAAAATAGGGTACATTTTCCAGTTCAAATATAACATGAAAATATCTTATTTATATTAAATTATATTATATTAAATTATTATAAGCCTCATTGCAACAAGGAGGGATGAAATATACTTCATACTGTACCATATAAAATAGTTAGCACAACAGCCAGCAGAAAATTGATTTAAGTATGGTATTATAATTGAAGCTCTACTATTAAAAAAGGTACCACAAAACTTAAGCTTTTGTAACTGTTATGTGACTGATAATATAGTCTTTGGTAAGGCATAAATTAAATTAGGTGAACATTTTGATAGTGACCACAATCTTCCCTATTTTCTAAAACACAATTTTAATCTGCAATTGCCTAACTCACTTTTACAGAAGACATACAGAGAATAGTGGTGTGGTGGCAGCTTTATGTGCATTTATAGATTAGGTTTCCACCAGTTTAAACCTACACTGCATTATTCAGTAAATGTTAAGGATGCAAATATATATAAATTCAAATTTAGTTTGCTTAATTAAGTTAATTTTACTTTCCTTAAAATTGTATTCCCTCTACAAATATCAAATAGTATGTAAGCACTCATGTACCCTGCTAGGTCAAACAAATGAAGTACAGCTACTATAACACCATAAGTATCAGATATGCAATACAGAGTAAAGGAAACATGCAACCTACATGAGATTCCATTCATATGATATTATAGTAAGAGGTAAAACAATAGGTTTGAAAATCAAATCAATTTATGCCAGAAACTGAAAGTGTGGTATAACACTGACTATGAAGGCACAAAGAAATTTTTGGTATGATGGATTATTCTTTGTTTTTGTCTGTATTTTCAATGATACTTACAGTGTTAGTTTTGTTAAAACTAACATAATTATAAAATTAAAAGGGTAAATTATTCCACATTCAAATTATATCCCAATAAACATTATTTAAGAATATTTTACCAGAATATCAATGCTATCAGATCACCAGAATGTTCTAAATTTACTTGGGCAAAGTAGCAGAAAAGGCACTCATGTCTTTGGAACTGTACATTAAGAGGGTTTTTTGTTTTGTTTTGTTTTGTAATTGCTGGCAGTGATCCTGTTCCCAGTGTTGTACAGAGGAAGACAAAGCCCAAACTCAAAACACTTGTGGCTTTTTCAGTGTCTCCATCACAGCACTGAAATAAAAAATCAAGTGGAGATATATCAAAGTTCACCAGAGAAATAGGCAATCATTTTCAACTGGAAAAGATAAAATGCCCTCTTTGTTAGACAACTCCAAGCTCTTCTCTGGTCCCTGCTCTGCTTCCCACTTTGTAAGCCACTGCCCCTTGGGCTCTGTGAACAAATCCATACCATCACTTTACATGGCAACAAGAAACAGTAGTGATTACTTTCAACAGTGAATGAATTATATTTTATAAATGTAGAAATGAATGATATCATTTTCCAGATTAGATAGTTAAATCCATCCTAGAAAAACCTAAGGAGAGAGGCTACAGTAGGAAAGCCAGAAAGCAACACTTCACAGTTGACATTGAATTTTGGTCATCAGGGTGTTATTGTCCTAGACTATAGCCATGGCTGAGATATAAAAATTGAAATAATTTGTAATTTACTGATTATTAATTAGGTAAGGCATATATTGACACACATTAGCTATTGGAAAGACAGAAAGAAAAACATTGACATAATACACAAAGAAATAAAAATCAAGTGATATCCGGATATATATTCAGATATGATTGCACATACTAGGAATCCCAGCAATTAGGAGGTTGAAACAGCAAGCTTGTGACTTAAAGGCCAAATTGAAAGGGCCAGTCTGAGTTACATAGGGACTCTTAGCCAAGCTGGGACATATAACAAATCTTGTCTCACAAAAAAAGTAAAAGTCAATCAAATAAATACAGAAAACACCCAGATGAATCTGCAATTGGATTGAATGAATAGTAGGCAAGCATTCAATAAAAACTGATTACAATCAGTTTTGCAGCTAGAGGTACATGTCAGTCATCTATAGGAGAGACACTGTTCTTGCCTTCATAGGCTTTTCAAAGTAAATCACCCAAGGCATGGAGCTGCTGTTAAAATGGACTAATTTTAAAACTTACAAGAACAAAATGGAATCTTGAAATTTGCAGGCAATTGGATGGAACTTGAAGAAACCATCCTTAGTTCACCATCCTACAATTCACACCTCTAAAGAAGTTAGGATACAAGGAGGACCCTAAGAGAGTCATACAAGGTCCCCCACAGAAGGAGAAAGGGACAAGATCACCTGAGCATATTGGGAGTGGGGAGGATGGGTAGTTAATGGAAAGAGAGTTAGGAGAAAGAGAAGGGAAGAAGAAAAGGGGAGAGGATAACATGAGGGACCAGGAAGATAGAGTTGGGGGACAAATAGACGAGAGCAAGAAAAGAGATACCATAATAGATGGGGACATTATGGGTTTGAAGAGAAAACTGACACTTGGGAAATGTCCAGAGACCTACAAGGATGACCCCAACGAACAATCTGAGCAACAGTGGAGAGGATATCTTAAATGACCTTTCCTGACATATAACTAACTTATATGCCATCCAAGAGCCTTCATCTAGTAGCTGATGGAAACAGAAGCAGACACCCATAGCTAAACACTGAATCAAACTCCTGGAATCCAGTTGCAGAGAGGGAAGAGTGATGAGCAAAAAGGTCAAGACCAGGCTACAGAAACTCACAGAGACTGCTGACCTGAACAAAAGGGAGCTCATGGAGTTTCATGGGAAACCAGCATTGAACCAACCCAGATCCCCTGAACGTGTGAGTCACTGACCTACATCTCTTTCTTCATCACTCATTTTGCATGTTCTCTGGATAGACCAATTTAGGACTTGTGCAAAGAAAGGCATAGTGTATTAATAGAAAATAATCTTTGTTGTTGCAATCTTTTAGGTATGTCTTCATTTGTAATCCATTTAAAAACATACATCCCATGGGAAATGGACCACCATGTTGTGTAGCACAATTAATAAAAGACTCAGAGACAGACATTGGGGTGCAAGCTTCAAGCTGAAGATCAGAAAAGCAAAGCAGCCAGCCACTAGCTCTTACCTCTACCTCAGACTGAAAGGTGATCCTGGCTCCACCAAATCTCAGACTGTAATTCCAGACTGCTGTGCTCTCCTCAACATGGCTGGAGAATCCTGATACTGAATACTAAAGACTCAGATCCTATCCTTTATACCATCTCTAGTGCTGTGATTAAAGGCATGACCTCTGTGACCTTAGACTGATTCAATCTCATGTAGCCTTGAGGGTCTTTGAACTCGAGATGTCCGTTTGCCTTTATGTCTTGCCCTGGGATTAAAGCTGTGTACCACCACTGCCTGATCTCTATAGCTTGAGGCTGTCTTTGCTTTCTGAATCTTCAGGAAAGCTTTAACAAATCATAAATAATATATCACCATAATGTTATAAATATTGTGATGCCATTCTTTTTGATATGTTACTTAAATATGTTTGATACAAACCTAAGACGTATATATGCAGTTTGTGTCACTGACATCTGATGTCAAATCTTGCTACTATATTAACCACATATCCAGTGCCTCATTTCCTGATGGTTCTATGTTTAAGGCTCTAAAAAGAAAATTTGGAAAGAAAGAAGTCCCTATTCCTTTGTTGCCTTTGTAGATAAATACAGCAATAAGAGTTTATTTTATTGTTGTTTTTGTTTAGCATACAAAGAAAGAAATTTCATTGTAACTCTGGTGGTTTGAATAAAAATGTCCCCCATAGGTTCATAGATTTGAATGCTTGGCCATTAGAGAATGATGCTGCTTGACAGGGATTTGGAGGTGTGACTTTGCTGGAGTAGTTGTGATCTTGTTGAAGGAAGTGTGTAACTTGGGGTGGACTTCAGTGTTTTAAATGACCAATCCAGAGCCATTGTCTGTTTTTTCCTGCTTCCTGTGTATCCAGATACTCTCAGATACTCTCCAGCATCATGTCTGCCAGAATGCCACCATGCTCCCCACCATGATGACAAATGAACTAAACCTCTAAAACATAAACCAGCCCCAATTAAATGTTTTCTTTAATAAGATTACTATGGTCATGGTGTCTCTTCATGGCCATAGAACAGTGACTAAGACAGTGATGTTTTCATAAATATATACATCCCTGGAATCATACCTTATTCTCCACTTTGAAAATGTCTTTACTAGTTCATTCCCTACATATTTTGTAGATCATGTAATATATCAATTTATATTTAGAAATGTAATAAGTTAAATTTCTAAATTTAAACTGTGGTTCCACAGATGAGAGAACAATATTTGTATGATTTTGTATGGATTGTATGATATTTTATTATTTTTGCCTTACATTACTTAAAATAACAATCTGTTAATTATTCTGAAAATGTCATAATTTCACCCTTTTTTCACCTGAACAAAACACTACTGTGCATGTGTAGCACATTGTCCTTATCCTTTATCTTCTTGTGTGCAACTAGGCTGGTTCCATTTATCAGCTATCTCAAACAATGCACAATAAACACAGATGATCAGATGTCTCTGTGACATGCCTACCAATCTTTTGGGTAAGTACTCAAACAGCTATGTCTTATGACAGATGTGTTTTTAAGGTTGTATTTGTTTGTTTGTTTTTAGGATCTTCTCTAATAATTTTTACAACGGATGCATTAATTGATATTTTTTGCCTGTAGTGTATAAGTGTTCTTTTCCAGAACCTCTCTAGCAAAGAAACATTGTCAATGTCACTTCCTAAGTAGCTTCCCAGTGAGTTTCTGGAAGATCGCCATCACTCCTCCTAGCTGAAATGGTCTAGGACCTACTCAGTAGTTGCTAAGATGTCAGTGTTTCTGGGCAAACTCTTAAAAAGTGTTGCTGAGAGAAGACATGAGATGGAATTGGGGGATGGTATGGTAAGAGCATTTATATATACGTGTGAAAATGGCATAATGAAAGCTAGCATGATATTTTGAACAACTAATATAGGGCAACAAATAATAATAATAACAACAGAAGCATTCACTGCACAGAAACTTATGTAAGCCTCTACTTTCTTCTGTTTTTCTGTTTGCTTTACTAAATCCCAACATTTATCTAAGTCATACAGTTTTTAATAAATGGAAAAACTGTTAAATTGAGTGATTTAACATATATTCCCAAGATTAACAGAGGAATGGAACTAAGTTCCAATCACTCTATGGAGTCAGTGTTGGTGATCTTACACAGATGCTTGTTGACTGGGGTGTTACATAACTTTTGCCTTAAGAGTTCCAGGATTTACCTGGGTAACAATTCTAAGATTATGTGTTGGTATGTGTGAGTGTATGTGTGTGGTCTTTTCAATGGATTTGATGATAAACCAGGTGAGCTATAAGGAAAAAAAAGGATTCAAAGATAATTCTCGGTAGTTTTTACTTTGAGTACCAGCAGAAATTAAGTTATTGTTTGTGTGATGGCTCTGGATTCGATGAGCAAATTGAGGAGTACTAGAATACAACTGCAGCTCTTGAGTCTGTAATCACACATAAGAATGTGAACACGCATCAGTAAATAAACAAGTAAACAGGATACAAAGAAGGTTATGCGAGATGGTGTCAGACCTGTGAGTGACACAATGCAATGCCTCCTGGGACAATGATATAAAACTTGAGAAGAACCAAGAGAAGATAGTAAGAGTGTTTCAGAGCAATGGATATGATTCTTTAGGGACATAAAATGTAACTCTCACTGATAAAATGCTGAAGAATTCAGTTACAAAAGAGCACATATTCTTTGACTCCATATATATAAAAAGTCTGAACAAACACTATTTGTTTCCTTAGAAGTCAAGAAAATTGACAGTTGGGGAGAGCTGTTCTCAAAAGAGACATGCAGGAGGTATTTTGGCCTGCAGCAAATGCTACGTTCTGGATACTGTTTTCATAAGCATATTCAATTTTTGAAAAATCGCCAATGTATAAACTTAAAATACAGGCATTTTTCTGTCTTAAGAGCACAGAAATATAAGTATAAGACCTTGAGGCAGTAAAATAGAAAGCTCATTTGACATGGGAGCAAATGTTAGAGGGAAAAATGGAACCACACACAGTGTTAGCTATTATTTTGTTCTGCATGCTTTTGGCAGGAGATACAGCAAGTTCATACACAACTAATGCAGTTAGCAAAGAAGGAAGTATCATGTTTAAAAAAAAAAAAAAGGAAAAAGAAATGGTTTGAGGGTATGTCTTAAAACAGTAAAAACTTTTGAAACCAGTTCCAGGAAAGGAGGGAGTGACTTAAGCCAGAACATAGATCGTCTGTCAATGGCAGGGAGAAGGTTTGTTGATAAGGAGATGTGTGGCTATTTTCTTCAAAAGTGCTTTGATTTTTCCAGTGAAATGACAAGAACTGTAGCAGCAGAGAATGGAAGCAGGAACTAGTGGAGGTGTTTAAACAGGAAAATGAGTATCAGCTATGACAGTGGCAGAAGAAACAGGAAACGGGAAATGGAGATACACTGTGGTTACCAGTGTGGATGTATAACTACCAAGAAACAGGGAGCAGGGGGGAGTCCACAAAAGCAAAGGAAGAATAATATACATGTGAGGGTTGTTTTCTAAATGGTATTTGTTTTAAGGTTTCTATTACTGTAAAGAGACACCATGATCAGGGCAGATTTCCTAAATGAAACCATTTACTTGGGGCTCACTTACTGTTCAGAGGTTTAGTCTATTATCATCATGATGGGAAGTAAAACAGCAGGCATAGCACTGGAGAAGGAGCTGAGGGCTCTTTCTTGACCTGCTGGCAACAGGAAGTGGTTTGAGACACTGGGTGTGGCTTAAGCATATATGGGACCACAAAGCCCACCCTCACAGTGACACACTTCCTCCAACAAGGCTACACCTCCAACAAAGCCAAACCTCCCTGTGAGCTTACAGGGTCTAGTTACATTCAAGCTACCACAATACTTAAGCTGAAGAGATGATGGCAAGAGGACTTTAGGAAAGTATCTATTGGGATGAATGGATTAGATGGACAGACTGAAAATATGCAGTCATTAATTATCTATAATGTGCACTAGATATACAAATCATTATCAATGTTTTATACACGCTTAAGCTACTCTTGTTCATTAGTACTTCTGCATTGTAAATTGAATCTCTACTTGCTAAAAGTATCTGAGAAATTTTTTCATTGCTGAATAACTGTGAGTCTTTTTATTTTCTTTTTTTGGTTTTAATTAATTTTTAATTAAATTAAAAACAATCTTATTTTACATACCAACCCCATTTCCATCTCCTTCCTGTCCTCTCTTTCACTGCATGATCTCCCCATCCCACCCACATCCACTCCTCAGGGAGGGTGAGGCCTCCCATGGAGGTTCATCAAAGACTGTCACATCATTTGAGCCAGGACCAAGTCTGAGGGAGTATCCATCCATCCATAGGGAATGGGCTCTCAAAGCCCATTCATGCACTAAGGATAAATACTGGTTCCACTGTCAGTGATCCCATATACTGCCCAAGCTCCCCAATTGACATCCAGGTTCAGGGGGCCTGGTTCAGTCTTATGAGGTACCCCAGCTGGCCTGAGAGCATCTTTAAGTACTTTGAGAATTTTTTAAGTAATTGCCTGTTGATAAAAAAAAAAACTTTCAGTTTTCACTTTTCTTGGTGTTGGTTTATTTTTATTCTTGAAAAACATTTTTTCAGGAATCCTAAGTTGACAGTTCTTTTCTCTGAGATCTTTGAAGATATTATCCTGTCTTCAGGTTTCCAGAGTTATGATTGATAAAAACATTCTTCATCCTGTTGTGATTCTTCTGTGAACAATTTCTTTTCTCTATGAAAGTATTTTTATAACATTCAATTTTCTTTGGTGTTCTATGAAGTTGCTAGCATGTGTCTGGCTATAGGCTTCTTTTTATTTATCCTGCATTAGATTTGTTGGTTTAAAAGAATCTGGAGTATTGTTTCACAAAAATATCATCTGGAGATAAATTATGCTCTAAACATGATGAACTGATTTTAAAAATGGGCAGGCATGAGGAAACGAAGACATAAGACAATGAAAACCATCTGCTTGTAATCATAAGGCCAAAAGGTGTTCCAGCTTAATGTACATCTATTGTCACACTTGCCAAAATACTGTATACATGTCTTGTTTGTATACAGACCTACAAGACAACATTTAAAACATGATATACATCTGTGGACCACACTCATCTTTCTGAATTTCTAGTAAATCTCAACTTGGCAACCAGTTTGTCCCTTTACCTATAACATTCCTTCTGGGTCAATTCACGTAAAAAAAAATCACTTGTTTATTTTTCAATGTTCAATGTTTATTATATCCATGCGAACATATTAAAGTTCTACAGACACCTTGAGAGGAAGAGACAAAGGTTGAGTTTTTCGCAAACTACTTGGCATTGATGATTCAAACTTGCTGGTTTGTTTGAATTTTTTGAGTTTATAAGTATGTTATTCCTCCATTCCCTTTTCTCATGCCAAGTCTTCCTTGCTCTCCTTCAAATCCATGCCCACTTTAATTATCAATTGTTGTTTCATACATCCATGTATTTATACATATATATTATTAAGTACATAAATGCATAAATACAATCTGCTCAATCTGTGCAATGTTAATTTTTGTGTATGTTTTCAGGGCAGACCGTTTGGCATTTGATTACCACTCCCACTCTCAGCACCCCTCCTTATTTGTTGTAGTTCTTTGTATCATGTTGAGGTCGTTCTCATGAGCTTTCTCCTGCCCATGTAAGCATGGCTACTGTTGTTCATTACTAGGACACACAATCTCACAGAAAATTCTCCAGTCCTCTATCTCTTACAGTCTTTCTGCTCCCCCTCCCACAATGGCCGCAGAGCCTTAGGTCCGGAAGTTGTGTTGTAGATGTAGCAGTTGGGACTGAACGCATTTTAATTGGTTGTGACTTTATAAAATGATCTCTGTCTTTTGCAAAGAGAAGTTTTCCTGGTGCGGGGTGAGAACTAGACTTATCTGTGGGTATAAGCACCAATGCTTAGAATGTAAGACTCTGCCGGTTTGGTATCTTGGTGGTTGCAGTGTCACCTCCAAGATCCATGACTCCACTAGCACTGACTAGTTGGCTTCAGCTGGTCCCAGGCACAATCTCCCTCTTGCTGACCGGGTCTTATGTCTAATTAGAGGGCTGTTCGTTATCTCTAAGTGGTTAATATTCAAACATCACTGTTATTAAAAAACATGAAGTTACACTTAGCTACAGTGTGTGTGTTTCTTTGTGGAGGTCAGATGACAACCTCAGGTGTCATTCCTCAGTTATCACCTGTGTTACATTTTATTTACTATTTATTCATTTAGAATCAGGTCTCTCACTTTTGGAACTCATCAAGTAGTTTAGGCTGGCATGGTAAGCCCCAGGGTGGGTTTTTTTTTTTTTCTGCTTCCATTTCCCAGAGCAAATGTTATTCCTGTCACCACACGGAGCTTTTTAAAATGTGGGTTCTGGGAGTCAAACTCAAGACCTCATGTTTTCATGTACTGAGCTACTTTACCAGTCTTGAAGTGTACTTTAAATTGATTTTATGTAAATAGTTTAACATTTAAGAATAATTTCTGAATTTGGGAGATAGATTTAGCAGTAAACAGCAGATACTGCTTTTGAAGAGATCACTGTTTGGTTACCATATCAAGTGGTGCAGAAACAACTTGTAACCCCAGGTCCAGGGGATACGATGCTCTCTTAATACAGTTCCTCATGCTGTGGTGACCCTCAACCATAAAATTATTTACATTGCTACTTCATAACTGTAATTTTGGTAATGTTATTAATCACAATGTAAATATAGGATATGAGACCCCTATTAAAGGTTGCGAACCATTGCTTTAAACCCTGCTATGCTAAATTCCATAAGTTTCAGAATCCTATAAAACATAATTTTTTGTAATGTTAACAATATTTGATTTGTGAAGGGAATCAAATATTATAACGTCTGTTCCATTTTCTCTTATAATCCCATTATTAATATTTCCTATTTCTATATATCACTATCTCAAATTAAAAAAAAAAATAGTCAAGCATCCACTCTACCCCAGATCTGATGTTGGGATCTGATACCTTCAAGCATTATGTGATTCCATACCCTAGTATTTTTCAAACTTAGAATTATTCATACATGAAAAGTCTTAAGAAACTACTAAAATTATAACTTCAGTGCATCTTTTAAAATATATATTCATTCATATTTTATGTGTGTTTTTTGTCCCCAAGCATGTATGTTCACCACATGCATGAAGTTCCCATGGAATATAGAATAGTACACCCTGAAACTGGAGTTGCAAGCCACCATAGTGGTGCCTGGGAACTGAACCACATAGACTGCACAAGTAGCAAAATACTTTTAGCCATTGAGGATTCTCTAAGCTCCTTCAGTGTATTTGCAACTGAGATACTTTATTTTATTTCATTTTATATTTTACATAATCATAAAGGCCTAATGTGAAAATTTATGTGCAGTAACAAAAATTATTATCTAGAAACTTTATCTAATTCCCATGTGGGTTTTAATTATTGACTAAATTTTTTTATGATTACTGAATTCATCTAATGCTAGAAAGACAGACTTCAACTCAAAATGTTACTTTGAAGGTACTCAGTAAGACAATCAACAAGGAAGGAAATCATTCTTGGATCCAATCTCTGGAGTCAGAACTGGCTTGAAGTTCACACTCAGATACCTCCGGTTATTGAGGAAGTTACTTATGATCCGTAGCCTCTCATGTCCTTGTGATATCTTGGTAGTTCTTACTTTGTCTTGATTTGGTGAACAAAGCCATGGATAAAACTATATCAAACTACTTTTATTATTTATTTTTATTTTAAAACAATGAGTTTGGACCAACTTAGAATCCTATTTAGAATAACCCATTTGGCAGTAATAAATAGATAATGCCTTTGTTTTATTGTAATGGCAAAATCCTATTGCAAGATTGACAATTTAGAATATATTTTGGTTGCAATTCCCATACAGGCACTATATATGACTCTTATTCATATGAGACAAAAAAATCAGAACAAATATTACTTTGTTAGTCACTGATGCATTTTTTAAATGTGGACCCAGGATCCATGCATTAGGAATTATCAGGATTAGATTATGATTTCTTAAACATTCCATTTAAAACTGCCATGAGGATTATATCAAAAGCTCATTTGTTCAAACTCAGAGATGAATTCCTCCTTTTCTGAATGTGATTGAAAATGCTGAACGGCATGGACAAGAATAACAAACACTACCAAGCACGCCCCAGACGCAGCATGGAATGCTGTGTCCTGAGAAAGTAGATGACTTCTCATGAGAATGCTGAGATGTCATTCCGGCTGCTCTCAGATCAGAGTGCAGGTGGCTCTCCAAAGTGTCTGCTTCAGGCTTTGTGTTTACACAGTTGTTGCTTCAGGATGGTATTGATTGGGGAGGCAACTAATAAAACAAGCAGCCTTGCTTTCATCTGTGAGCAGTCGGGGGCTTTGTGAAGACAGGGAAGTGGTTTTAATTAGGACGTGTTCCCTTCATGTGTTTTACTTTTTAATTCTTTTTCCAACTTGGCCATTCTGACTCACATCCTCTTTATAGTTCAGAATTTCAGTCCTTGCTCAGCCCCCAGATGCTATGAAGGGAAACAGTTCTGAGAAAGACACCGCTCCTGTGTCCTCAGATAAAACCTTGGTGTCAGTCAAAGCACTGTCCATTCCTTTTCCAGGACAATTCCTTTGTGAGTGATATGGAGCTGTGTAGATCAAAGAATATCACTTGAAAATAAACAGGAATTTGGAGTGAAAGACATGGAAAAGAACTTTAATCTGAGATGTTCACCCATTCGACAGTCATGAATTCAGTAAGGCATAAAGTGCAGTGGTGTTTACCACCATACACACACACACACACACACACACACACACACACACACACACACATGCATATATAAACAATTCAGAAAATCTTTTCAAGTCCATCAGTTCATATTGTTGTATTTTTTCCTATTGTCTGTAGCTTTATCTTTAATTTGTATTTTTATATTTTTATGCTTTTCTGATTGGTTTGTCTTTTTAAACTTTCCAAAATATGTCATTTATTATGTAATTAATTTATACCCAAGAAAATTTAAACACAATATCCAAGTACTAGAGATACACTCATCAGATAACTATGCAGAATATACTGTGAAGAAAAGGGTGATTTGGTTTTTTTCCAAGGAAAGTAAAAAATGCATAAGGTGGTAAAGTGTTAAAGTCTGACCACATAAATTAGAACACAAGCTGGGAATCTAAGAGTTCTCAACGAGGAACATGCACTGTAATAGTGTTGACGTGATTACATAAATGGCAACTGGATAGGTGAGAAAGTAATTAGTATAAAATTACTGTATCATTTGGCTCAAATAAAAGGCAATACTTTCATTTATCATTCATTTACAGTGTAACAGGAACATCAAACCAAAGACAAAAATCAATTTTGATGGAACTGAAGCTATTTAGATTTTTAATATAAGGAGGCTAAATACAATGTAGTTTATATAATGGGGTTCAATTAATTGAAATGAGCACATTTCTAAATTAACTCTTAAATGATCCAAGTCATGGGGAAAACAGACAATAGAGTCATTTCCTGGGATTACCAAGTCAATCCCTGGTCAATCTGTACCCTTCACTCAGAGGACAGACATTCTCAGCCACCAGCCAAGGCTCCACTACAAAACTCAGTGTTGTCTCCGATCAGCAGAGCCTAGCTTGTGTATTTAATTTGAAAGCTGGGAACACAGAAGGAGAAATTTTGGAGGGACTTGTTAAAGGAGGGGGATAGTAGATTATGGGTAAAACATGGATAAAGAATACAGGTGCCAGAGAGGCTTAGGGTATGGTAGAGCATGGGGGGAAACAGGGACATAAGGAAGGGTTGTCCAAAGCGAGGGGTATGGAAGACTAATATCTCACAACCCAACTCAAAGAAAAACAAGTGGAAGGAAAGTAGATACAGAGGGCTGAAGGATGGATCATGGATGGGGCTGAAAGGGATGGTGGAGAGGATAGGGCAGTGGGTGGGAAAACCCAAAATAAAAGTTAGTAAGTGAATTTCAAAATAATAAAAGATTTGGAACAAAATTATTCTGCATGTATGGACAACATTGCTCTTGGAAGATGTGGATTATTAAATGAAAATGCAAGGAATAGGATATTGCTCTATGAGTTATTGGTCAGGGAGTTCCCAGTGATCTTAAAAATATCACAGGCTATTGCTATAACTACACAGTAAGACCCCATTGCTGAAAATACCACAGACTTTGGTTAGAGGACACAAAGAAATCATTCCCAAATCACCACAAAACTTCCTACTTGATTTCCAGTAACCATATTTTCCTCATGCTAGACCCTGTGTGCTGCAATAGCTACTTGACAGGCAAGACTGTTATGGGATAATCATTTCTGTTTGAATTTGAAGATTCTCAATAATAAGATATTTCATGCCTAGCACCATATAAAGCTCGTGGCTAGGGAGATCATAGTCTCAGCTTAGAACCTGCTATTGTTATTTTTCTAAATGATCATGTTGTCAAATTGCCTTCAAAATATTTATGTTTATGCCGACAGTTCCAGACTGCTCTCAACCTTGGCCAGAGACGTTCCCTTTGGTAGTGAATAGCAGGCATGCACAGATGCATAACTGGTCATCATGCTGAGAAAAATAGACTGAGCAAAGTACTCAGCTTTAAGTAGGACATTTGCATCAGGTTCATCACCACCAAGGCTCAGAGAAAACTGAAGAGGAAGATGATGATGAATATAAGAACCAGTAACTGGAGAGAAGTGTGAAATTCCACCTAAGAAGTCGCGGTACCTGTGGTAGCCTTTACAAGATCAAGTCAGCAAATTCTGAGCATAGAGTAAAACACTTCCATGCCTCACCCTGTACTGAGGAGCTGTTGGTGGTAGATAGTCACTGGGAAAGGGAGAATCATACTTTTTTGGTTTGGTTGGCTGCAGCACGAAAAATAAAAAACCCAGAGACTGGTATTGGGGTTCAAGCTTCAAGCTGAAGATTAGAAAAGCAATGCTGGCTCCACCAAACCTCAGTGTGTCAGGAGAATCCTGAGACTTCATTGTCTTACTGTCCTCAATGTGGCGGGAGAACAAATACCTGATCCTGACTACTGAAGACCCTGCTCCTATCTTTTATACCCCTCTAGTGCTGGGATTAAAGGTGGGTGACCCCAGGAGCTGAGATCATCTTTGTGTGAGCTGCTTCTCTTTAGGACTGGATCAATTTTGTATAGATCTGGGTGGTCTTGAACTCACAGAGATCCATCTACCTCTTAATCCTGAGTCCTATGATTAAAGGTGTGTATCATCACCTCCTAGTTTCTGGCTGCTGGGAATAAAGGTATGTATCACCAATGCCTGATCTCTATAGCTTGAAGCTGGCTTTGCTTTCTGAATCCTCAGACAAGCTTCAATAAACCATAAATAACCTAGCACCACAATTGGTTGCCTTTGTTTTTCTTTTCTATGAACAGATTCTATTTATATATGTTTGTGCATACTAATACATATATATGTGTTTTTCATATGCATGCATGTGGATGTGCCTGTGTATATAATCAAAGAAAAAGAAGGTCTCACCTTGAGGGGGCATGGGAGGAGTGTAAGAGAGGTTAACTTGGAGGGGCTGGTAGAGGAAAGGGAGGTGATGTAATTCTATTTCATTTAAAAATAAAGTACATTTGGACAGAGAGAGGGAGAGAGACAAAGGGGGACAGACTGAGAGAGAGAGAGAGAAAGAGAGAAAGAGAGAGAGAGAGAGAGAGAGAGAGAGAGAGAGAGAATATCTTGAGAATTTGACCACTGGCAGGTTTTCCATGCTCTGGTGAATAGCCCTACATGTACACACACATGGGCATGTTTAACTGACTTGATGCACTGTTTAAAAAAGAAACAGGTATTTGGGGATTGTGTATGTGACAAGCTAGAGAAAAGACATGGCAAAGGGTCTACATGGTCATATTTCTTTGTGGGTGTAAGTAAACTTCCTAAAAAGAAATTCTCTGCTCAGGACCACGGCCATGGGGATTTAACTTGTTCTAGAGACAGTTCTGCAGCATCTGAAGCATGAGGAACCTCAGCAAACTGGATGATCATGTTGGCTCCAGTACCAGACTAACAATTCAAAGTTGAAAAATGACTGAGGAGCCCAGTGACTTTGATCAAACGACTTTAATTTGAAGTTCTGCAAAGCAGAGGAAAGGAGTTATTATCTCATAGCATTGTAAAAATTAAATGAATTAATGTGTGGGGAGAGGACCCATGCCATTTTTTATAGAGAGGAAAACAGTAATATTATTAGTTACTGCCATGAAGAGTAACTTTTAGAAAAAGAGTTGTTATAATAGGAGCTTGGGTAAAGAAAGAATGAATAGCTCTTGTGTAGTAGGAGAGAGTCACAGAGAGTTGGAGACCAGTGAATGTCATTGCCTTGGAGTTAAGTTAGTGGGTGGAGGATGAAAAAGGGACAGGGATGGACTAGTTAGACCAGTTTTCAACCCCAAGTATGGAGATCTTCCAGGTTCCAGTAACATCCTTGGTATGGTTTCAAGAAAGTCCATATCATTTTAGGACAAAGATATAAGGGAAAAGCAGAACCCCTTTCAAACATGCCCAACCTCTGGTCATGACTGTATCAGAGACACTGTTGGCTTAGGCACTTCTGGAACCTCTAGCCTCTCCCTAGGGCAAAGCTAGGGGCAGTCCCAAGGGCATTTCTGACTTTTCACCAAGAAAAAAACTTGTACTTATCTTTGGGGCATTTTTCACACTAAATTTTTACACAATTCCCCCACCTGTTGATATCATGCAGCCCACACTGACCTCAATCTTGCTAGGTAGGTAAAGATGACTTTGAACTTCTGACTTTTCTGCTTCAGTATCTCAAGTGCAAACATGGCAGTTGTGCATCACCACCCCTGGTTTATATAGTGCCAGTGATGAATCCAGAGCTTGAGGCATGCCACACCACCAACTAAGCTACAGCTCTAACAGGAAATACTACTGTTTTACAAAGAAAATATATGCTTTAGTCAATTTGGTGACTAGATCTCTTAGAAATTTCCTTCTAACAACAACAAAAACATTTTGAAGACTATTTTTACCAATAGATTTGAGACATTTTGTTTCAATTATTTATCCATTAGAATAAATGTTGTTGTCCTATTGGGTGGGGAAAATGCCTTGGACTGTGCTACATTAGCCACCAGAGCATAGCCTAACTGTCACACTTAGAAGCAAGTTGCCTTCAAGCTAGACTTAATACCAAATGCCTTGACTTTCCACATACTTTCCATGAACAGTTCATACTCAGTTATTAATTCCTTCCTGGTAAAGATCCCAGGCATAGCTGGACAGTTTAAATTCTTAAAGTAGATAAAAAGAATGTAGAACATATTTCAAAATTCCACTGGGCGGGTGGGGAAGCCAATCTCACTTAGAGAATCTTGTGGCTTTGTTTGTTTTCTCTATTCATGTCAAAATCTTGCCTGAAATATCAAGAAAACATTCTCAAGAGATAATAGGAAATGTGTAATGTTTGAACTAAAATAGTTTGCCCAGAATATACAACTCCCTTTGCTGTTCCAATAGTTCAGTACATTTTCAAAAAGTTACTGTCTAACTCACCCAGGAAATGAGAGAATTTCCATAGAAATAACACACAAAGTTTACATAAGAAGCAACTGCTGGGAACCAGTTAGGAAGTAGCCAGCTCCCTCTCCATCTGCAGTGGCTACGAACACGGCCTCACTCTACTCTTCCCTTGCCCATAATGCTGTGGAACCACACAGCATCTGTAAGAGGATATGTAAAGCATCTATCACTCCTTGGTGGCCAAAGTACTCAGAGTGGTACACAGTGATCTAAGAAGCACAGTAGTGCTACACACTGGGAAAGCCAGAACCTCTTTAGTTGGATTTGCAATCTCTCCCATCCCAGCCTGCACACTCATGGCTGCATGCATACACACCCACTTGTTCACACACTCATGGCTTCCTTATTCTCTGTTAACATCAGATCACCACATCTCTAATTGGCTTTCTCAGAAACTAAATCCCAGGAGTAACAGAGTAGCATGCTGTAAAATTATAACAATAAATAAAATATAACAGCAAATAACTGCAACTGCCATCTCAGTTGTTATTCAGTCCATACTGCTCTTACTAGAAAATGTTGCAATAGTATAAGAGAATCTTAAATTATGATCTTAAAAGAGAACATTAACAAATAAGATTCTAATTAGATTTTTATTCCTAGTGCTGGGGAACTAGTTTTGGAGAAACCCAAAACTACGTACCTGCTAATATGCAATGATTTCTCCTAACCAGTGCTTCAGTAATCATTGCCACAAATGACTAGGCGCCCCATCTTCCAGTCTTTGCCAGAGAGCAATAACTTTGTTAAATTATACACCACTCACACCATGCCATGACACTGTCAATTTCTATACTTGACTCATGGTTAGCAATCTCTAGGCAATGAAATCTTAGCATCATTTAAAATCATTGCAGATTTATTGGCTTTCCAAGGAAATTAGTAGTGCCTGAACTTTTAATTATTCGGAATCATATTGATTGTGAGCAGAAAGCAAATGTGGTGCCTGTGCTATTTTCAGTAATGAGGATTACAACTCTGTGAGCAATAAAGAGGAATCCATGAGGAGGCTAGGAAGGAACTCATTTTTAAAAGTCCTAGATGTCAGTTCTAATCAGAAGTGACCCTCTCATGGCTGCTTGCAGGCAGCTAACTCAATAGTTGCTGATCTGGGAGATTTTCTTAACTGGCTACAGCTATAGCTTCCAGAGTTTGAAAAATCAATACCCGTTTTCTAAAGGGCAAGTAGGTTGGGGTGAGAGATATGTGAAGAGTTTGATTCAAACACCGCTAAAATACCAAATTGCCAAAGTTAAGAGTAATATCCAACATTTTAAAGATGGTTTATTATATACCAGGCTTTTAAAATGTGTTCTCTTGTCTAGCACAAATTACTTGAAGTTGTTTTAATATAGAGATAAAGGAAAGAAGTCCTGGGAATAAAACTCTACTTCTGTTGTATTTCTTCACAAACAGAACCACACTCATGTCCACACTGATGTCAACACTCCCACAGCTGGGCATAAAGTGGTAGACTTTGCTTCATCAAGGAATGAAAGCCACATATGGTCAATCACAGAGTACATGCTCTGTAGCTCTCAACCTCCCTCGTGTTGCAACCCTCTAATACAGGTCCTCACATTGTGGTGACCCCCAGCCATAGTTATTTTGTTTCTGCTTCATGATTGTAATTTTTCTACTGTTATGTACTGTAATATAAATGTCTTTTGGACATAAAAATTTGTCAAAGTGGTTGTGACACTAGTCCACAAATAAGTGTCTTTAAATAAGGCCGGCAATTTTGGTCTTACCTGTAGTCCATCTCCCTTTAAAAAACATAATGCCCTTTCCTGATAATGAGATTGATGAGCCTTCATCCAATAGCTGATGGAAGCAGAAGCAGACACCCACAGCTAAACACTGAGCCAAACTGGAATCCAGATGCAGAGAGGGAGGACAAGACTAGGCTACAGAAACCCACAGAGACAGCTGACCTGAACAAGAGGAGCTAATGGGCCCCCAGACTGATATCTGGGAAAACAGCATTGGACCGACTCAGACCCCTGAACATGGGTCTCAGTTAGAAGGCCTGGGCAGTCTAAGGGACCTCTGACAGTGGATCCAGGTTATATCCCTGGTGCACAAAAGGCCTTTTGGGAGCACGTTCCCCATGGAGGGATACTCCCTTAACCTAGAGGCAGGAGGGAGGACCTAGTCCCTACTCCAAATAACTTGACAGATTTTGTTGATCCCACCTGGAAGGCATTACCCTCACTGTGGATTGGGGGGATCAGTGGGAATGAGATGGGGGACATGGGAGGGAGGAAGAGAAGAAGGGAGGGAGGGAGAGGGAACCGGGATCTCTATATGTAAAATAAGAATAAATAAATAAAAATAATCTTAAATAAAACATAATGTGCCACAACCAATGCTATGTTTGTTTACTTAAAGATACAGTGTATTAGTATCTGTGTCCTACAAAAAAAAAGTACTACTATTGTATTTTATTTTGTCCTCTCCATCTTTTCAGTTTCCATCTGTTTAGTTCAACTTTATTTATGCTTCTCTGTATACTATAAAGGTCAAGTCGTCTATAGACTAAATATATGAGAATTCAACATAACAACCAAACTGCTTCCTAAAATTCAGTGTCTATCACAATGAGAAAGGATATTAGCACCATAAGAAAATGTTTGTAGGAGATCAAAGGCTCTTGGAAGTTAGAACTTGGGAAAGGAAGGAGGAAATAAAAACCAGAAAACATTATAGACTAATAGATGTGTTCAAGGGATATATTCCAGGAGTCAAATCCACAGATTATGTATGTGTCACACATTGCATGTTAATTGTGCCTCCATAGAGACATGTAAAGACAGAATGAACCAGGAAACTGAAAAGAAAACAAAGAAAACGCAGAGGCAGGGAGAGGAGTGGATGCTTCATCATTTCCTAAAGAAAAAAAAAAGGATGAACTAGATGAGAAACAAAACCACTAAATGCCAAATAAATGCCAAATACATATTCACTATGCTCAAAAAGGCTGAGTTGGAAATCTAAGAGAAATGAGTTAGGCTTAGAGAAGTAAGATATCTTTGGCCTTCCCCCAAATTAAATAGAAGAGAAATCCACATTAATGAGTCTCTTTGTGATGAATCGGGGTGAATCTTGTGATTTGTGTGAGCTTGCTCACCATCTTCATTATCTTAATGTAATGTACAGTGAAAATATCGCCAAGCACAATTACAGTTAAAATGGAAATGCTCTAGCCATCTGTCTGAACCTCTGAAACCTGTATCATGCCTCATGGTGTAATTTAGCTTGGAAAACTATGCAAAAGCAGTCCTTATTCTGTGACAGAGTCTGTATTGGTCATAATGTAAAGATAAAAACAAGCAGGCAATCTTTAGTCTTCTGTAGGTTTTATCATAATTGGAATATTTTCTTCCCTGGAAACTTAATTTCTTCCATAGACTTCTATTTATCTCTTCCACTAAGTAGGACACCAACAGGCAAGGAGACAAGAGATAAATGAAAAGAAAACTGATTTTGACTAAAAGAAAACATGAGCATTATCCAAAGAGCTAAGAACCAAACTCCAAACATCTCAGTGTCCTTAATTCATAACAGGACTTTCTCATCTGTGAAAATAATGCATATTGTTTTATCAGCTCACTTCTGTCTCTTTGGTGTCTCTATTTAGCAAGACGCCTAGGAAACAGAATTTGTAATCCAAGTTTGTTCGGCCAAGCTAAGCCTCCAGCTATAGTGTTCTCTTTGTTTTTATACTGGTATGAATCTAAGCCATTTAAAAAAAAAAAAACATTTTCTAGTACAGTGTACACTGAAATTCAAGATCTCAAGTGTTAACAACTTGTGTGATCTTCTGCCAGTGGAGGAATAAAGATGAATTAGAAAAAACTCCTGGCCCACCTGCATCATTATTGGTGGTTGAAATCTGATATGGTGTAGTTGTCAAATGAGCACTGCCTTTGTTTGCAGAGTACCTTCCATTCATTCCAGAAACCAGGACCCTGGGATGCTTGGATATCCCTGAGAATCCAGCAACTTATATGTCAGTGGGCAGCAGACTGGAAACTCCAAGTCTTTTCTCCCATACTTCACCAGCATCTTTACCAATACTAACTACTTATAATAATAACACTGATTATGATGGGAATTAATTTTTAAGTGCTCGGGGAAATCAGAAGATATGGTGCCTAGTTCCCACTCTGAAGACAAGCACACTCTTATAATATTGTCTTCTTGTTTTAATTTCCTACTAATAAGAAAGAAAGCTATTACTGTGTTTGTTTGTCTTTAACAATATAGGTGAAGTAACACAAAAGTCTCTGATGAGAAGGCTAAGGCTGTGACATTCATCTCCAACCAACAGTTTGGCTCTTTAGGAACCATTTCATCTGACTCCTTCCCCTTGAATCTCCTCTCACTTTGAAAGCAGAGAGCCATCATCCTAGTTTGCTCTCTGTTGTTATGACAAACACCATGACTAACTTGGAGAATAAAGATTTTATGTGGCCTTCACAGCCAGATCACAGTTGATCATGAATGAAAAGTCAGGGCAGGAAGCATATGAGGAATGCTGCTTACTGGATTGCTCCCCACTGCTTGCTCAACCTCACCCAAACCAGAACCACCTACCCAGAAGTAGTACCATACATAGTGGGCTGGGCCTTTCCACAATAACTACTAATCAAGAAAATGCTCCACAAATGTATCCATAGGCTTTTCTGATAGAGGCAATGCCTGAAGTTGAGGTTCTTCCCCACTCCCTCCAGATATGTCTAGGTTTGTGTCAAGTTAACTAAACTAGCTAAACAGCCATGAATTTGAATGAGCATGAATACATTTCAAAAATGTTTTCAGAGTGATGACTGATGTCAGTTCTACAAAACTATAGTTGAACACAGATTGCAGTTAACAGTGATCTTTTCCATTCTTCTGAACTTAACTACATATAGGGATACCAATAAAAAGACGAGATCTTAATCAAATGTTCTTCTTGGAGACATTTTTAGCTGTTCATATGCTTTGTACCCTTCATATGTACCTTGGAACATGAAAATGATAAGGGCAGAATTTTAAACACAAAAGGGACAAATACTTGGAGCCCAGTCCTTAAAAGCTCCGCTGGATAGGAAAATCTACTATAAAAAAATAAGCCATACTTTACACAGTATTAAAATGATAGTTGCTTAAAATGTAGGCAATTATATAGGATTCAGAAGGGCCACCCCCCACTGTTTTCCATTCAAATGAATGGGATGCACATGGTTAAATTACCACCTGCAGCGTGTGCTAGCGGACAGTGTACGCAGCTGTCACTGTAGCCCTGTAATTATGAAAGTATCTTCCCACTGTTGTACAATTAGCAGGCCCTATCTTTTTTCTCCTGCTAGGTGTTTTTGCTGGTATCAAGAGCACATAGCCTCCTGTACTTGTTAAGGTACTTGTGTCTCAATTGACTATAACCAATTTAGAGGGTGGGGAACTCATGTCTTCAACATCATTTGGGGGGGGGTTGAAACATTTTTTATAAAACTAAGAGAAGCTGTGTGTCTTGTTTCTGTTAACTCATAGAATAAACTCCAACTTGGGTCTTCTTACTGGTAGTCAGCATTACTAAACATGCCGATGAAAGGACTGATGGTGATTTGTCCCGGAGAAGATTTTTCAGTATCAAAAGAAGGCCAGAGATCAAAAGGAAGTACTAAACTACAGACAGTAAGTATTCTTTTGTTACTTTTGTGTTGCAAAGAATTAAAAAGCTGTAAGATAGGGAAAGATGCTTCCAAATATCATCTTCTGGTCATGGCACAGCCATAGCAATCCTGAACTCACAACAGCTATAGTTAGCAGACACTAGGTCTGGCAGAAGTAAGTCATGGCTGAGGGCAGGTCCATCGCTTCCTTGCTTAACCAGTGACTATTGATAGATAGAGAGGAGGAGGCATTGTCTGAAGAAGTTGAGTATCTACTGGTGACCCTACTAGACTCTAGGAAAGAATTGCAAATTCGTGGTGACACAGATGCCATGATTGAAGTCAGTAGGTCACAAAACAAAACAAACATGTAAGAGTGTAGGAAAGGCAAGAGATACCATAATAGAGGGAGCCATTACAGGTTTGAAGAGAAAACTGACTCTAGAGAAATGTGCAGAGACATACGAGGATGACCCCAACTAACAATTTGAGCAACAGTGGAAATGCTACCTTATATGCCCTTCCCTGATAATGAGATTGATAACAAACTTACATGCCATCATAGAGCCCTCATCTAGTAGCTGATGGAAACAGAAGCAGGCACCCACAGCTAAACATTGAGCTGAACCCCTGGGATCCAGTTGCAGAGAGGGAAAAGTGATCAGAAAAGGGGTCAAGACCAAGCTACAGAAACCTACAGAGACAGCTGACCTGAACAAGGGGGAGCTCATGGACCCCCGGACTGATAGCTAGGAAACCAGCATTGATCCAACTAAGACTCCCTGAACATGTTCTCAGTTAGAAGGCCTGGGCAGTAGAACCAGAATGTATCCCTGGTGCATGAAAGGACTTTGGGAGCACATTCCCCATGGATGGATACTCCCTTAACGTAGAGGCAGGAGGGAGGGCTTAGTCCCTACTCCATATGACTGCACAGATTTTGATAATCCCTCCTGGAAAACATCACCCTCCCTGTGGAGTAGGGGTAGATGGGATGGGAGGGGAGTCAGGGGGCATGGGAGGGAGGGAGAGGGAACTGGGATTGATATGTAAAATAAGAAAAATTAGATAGATAGATAGATAGATAGATAGATAGATAGATAGATAAAAAGTATGGAAGAAAGGAGATTGACAGCGATAGAGAAAAGAAAGCTTGAGAGGGAGAATAATCAGAATGAATATACGCATAGATAAAATTGTCAAAGGACACATTTAATTAATAAAATCAGAAAACTTGTGAAATATAAAAGTGGTAATCAATACAAAAATTTTATAAGCATGAAAAAAATTATCTAGAAGCTATTAAACTTTAAAAAGATTGAAACAAGATTACTGGGAAGTGGATAGCATACCAAAACTTAGATTATTCTGATTAAATCATGGCATCAAAAACAAACACACAAAACCTCATAAAACTTCACCTATACCATCAGACACCCTCACTCCATAACTGGACCGTAAACTATAGTCACTCCCACTGTAGGATCAGATGTAGGCATTTTGCTGAATAAGGCAGCTTGTGCAGTATGCTGTACACACAATGGCATGCCTTGTCATTATTAATATACTTCTGGTATATTAATATTAATATACTTCTGGTTTAGAGCTGGACATATATTAGTTTCATTAAATATGTAGCATTTACCCACCAAAGCAAAATAAATTACTCAATTGAAACATAAAGGAAACCAAGACAAGTCATCTGGGACACTATGAGGGTCAGTAAATTAAATATTCAAAGTTAAAAATATTCTAGAAAAAAAAGGTAAATTTCAGAAATTAACCATCACATACAAGTAAAACTTGTATTTCTGTAGCAAGTAAAAGAAATCAGCTAATCAGTGTCATTTATACATTTATGCTTTCAGCTGTGCTTTTCACTAGTTCTGAGGGAAACACAAGTATTGCATGCAAATTTAAGAGACATATATATATATATATATACATACATATATATATATATATATATATATATATACCATTTCACCAAAATTATCCTATCAACTAATTTCATAGACAAGAGACAAATATTTTCAAAATTACTGGAGAAAAAAAGACAGGCTTTTTAAAGCCCTTTTTGGTGGAAAAACAAACAAAAAACTCTTAGGAAGTTGAAGGGAATCAGCAAGGTGGTTGAGCAGTTAATGGTGCTTGTTATCAAGCCTGATGCCCTAATTCTGATGCTCATGGTCCACACAGTAAAGGAAAGATTCCTCTCCTGAAAGTTGTTCCCTGCCCTCCACATGCCCATCTGCCTGCATCTGAGTGTGACAGACACATGCACACACATGCACACACACACACACACACACACACACACACACACACACACACACACACACGAAATAGTATAGCCATAGTATTAAATAAGGTGGTTTGGATGAGAAATGCCTTCATGAGCTAATGCATTTGAACACTTGTCCCTCTGTTGGCGGTGCTGTTTAAGGTCATTTAACTGCTAGCCTGGGAACCTTGCTAGAGGACTTTGGAAGTTTACAGCCTCATCACACTTCCAGTGCTCCTCCCTCTGCTTCCTGTGTGCACCTGAGATGTGGTTTCTCCATTTCCTGTTCCTGCTGCCTAGCCTTCCCCAGGTATAGACACCTTGCCCTCAGGAACCATGAACAAAAATAAACCACCCTATAAGCTGCTTTTGGTCATGATGTTTCATTACAGCAACAACATCAGGAAGTAACTGATGCAATAAATGAATGTAGTATTTTTGTTTGTTGGTTGGTTTTTGTTTGTTTGTTTGTTTTTAAGCATGCTTTTATGTTACTTCAGAGAAGAATGCCAGAGGTTTGGGACACAGAACTTATAAAATCTTCTCAAAATTTGACATGTAGTGTCTACCTAAAAATGACTAAATTGTCACAGTTAAATGACAATTCTCTGCATATGTGTCAGTCCTCGGTTCTCAACAGTTTCTCTTTATTATAACAATATAAGACAAACAAACATTTTGTATCATGACTTTTTAGATGAAGACTGATTAAAGGACACCTGGTAACTCTCACAAATCAAATAAATAAAGACCTCTGGGAAGGAGTTGCATGCAATGTCTTACTTCTGGCATTCTTTACATTCATTATATCATAGAATATTAAAGTTTTACAGGTCTACTTCATGCTGACTCAGTCAACACTGTTTTTTGTGTGTTTTATTTTTACTTTTTAAATTTATTCTTTGGGAATTTCTTAATCTCCATATTTGGATCATATTCACTCCCTCAGACATCACAACTTCATGTCCTTTTGATTTTTAGTTTTTTACTACCCTATGAGTCCTAGTGCTTCCTACCCATATTGGGTATGGATAACCTGTGGAGGGGACACACCCTGTAGACTCTTTCCTAGAAGGCATCCATCAACTGCCACTAGCTCCTTAGCTAAAAGGCATTTGATGAGGGATGACTCCTGAGCTCCTCCCCTATCCTATGTTTGTTTTGACTGGCTTGATCTTGTGAATGTCTTGTGCTGGCAGCTACAGCCACTGTGAATTCCTGAATGTCATGGATTTTCATGTCCAGAAGACATTGTTTTGGAGCAGCCCTCTGTAAGGAGTATGGTTTTTCCGCTCGCCGCCTGGTCTTGTCCCGCAGCAGCGCTAGCCCCAAATAACACACTGAGACTCTGAATTTGATATAATCCTGTTGGCCAGTTACTAGTTTCTTATCGGCTAGCTCTATCTTAATTATTAACCCATTTCTATGTGTTTCCACGTGGTCTTACTGAGAGCAGCGGAGGAATGGCAATTCTGTTCTCTCCAGGCTCTCCATCCTGACTCCTTCCTACTTCCTCTTTCCTCCTTGTCTCCTAGTCCCTATCTTCCTTTCCTATTGGCCAACAGTGCTTTATTCATTAACCAGTATGAGAAACATATACAGAATGACCTCTCCCATCAGCCCTCCTAAACCTTTATCTCTTACAATCTTTCCACCCCTTCTTCTGATATTCTCGGAGCCTTGGCAGTAAATGGCATGATGCACATGTTCTCTGTATTTTGACATGTTGTGAATTCTATTAACCATTAACATTTCAAAACAAGCTTCTTTGACAAGAGCTGAAAGTCACATTGAACTATAATTATAAAGGCAAATATTTAGAGGGCAATGCAATACATTTAGTAAAATAATAGGGGTATTCTCCCCCTAGGCCCAAGCTCCAGTTCTTGGCCAAGTTTACAGGAATGTTGGATCACCAGGAACTCTGTTTCAGGGGGTCTGGCTTGATCAAACCACATTAGTCTGGAAGGAATCCACAGCCTTTTATTTTCTGTGGAAACAAAAATAGAAATCCTTTTCCCCAGTAACTTGTCCTTAGACTTAAATTTTTGAATCAAAGCATTTTTAAAATATATAAATTGAATTAATGCAACGTTGACTTCAACAATCCATTGCTCTCTTTCCTGAATCTTCATTTCTGTGTTCACTTCATTTTCAGCCCACACTATCTTCAAGAGCATAATGTGGCTGCTTCTAATTCTATGCTTTTAACTTATATATTATAACCACAAAAAAACACTCATCTATCTTTCTCAGCAGTTTAGATGATGCAACCTTTCTTAAGATGATGAATCAGCCCTCTGGCCTCTGAAGAACCAAGTCTGATCACTGAGTTCCTCCAGGGCTGGAATATCAAGATATAAAGAGTGTCAGAATAGCAATGAGTCATGAGAAATTTTATCTCATCTGGAACAGCGTTATCTGACAGGGGAGCTATGTTGGTCATTTTAAAATCTAAGAATATGTAAAGTTAATGTAGTAAGTGAAATATATTTTATATAACAACATAGGTGAACTATTTTCATTTCAAGGCATTGTTGACATAATTTATATTAAAATATGTTTCATTTTATTTAAATTTAGGATACATTTTCAAAATCCATTGTATTTACAGCATATCACAATTTAAGTAAAAATGCTCTTCAGGCTGGGAGGTAACTTAACAGGTAAAATGCTGGTGTCAGAAGTTGGTTCTATGTGGTCATGTCCAAGAACACGAAACACCTTGGAGCGAATAGGACAGCCTTGCACAGAAATCCGTTCTCTAGCCAGAAAAACAACAGTGAGAGCACATTAGTGATGTAAAAAGAAAAGACTTTCCGGATTTGTAGAGTTTAAGAAGTGTATAATGTAAACACTTCTTTCACAACCAATTTCAGCTTATTTAACTGTCATTGAAAATACAGAAGAATAATAATTACTTGATTAGTGCTGTTTTTAGGGTCTGTAAGTATATTTTAATACTTCAATATATACAAAAACTCATCGTGATTATTATTTTTTGCCTGACAAAAGAAAACTGTGACAGAGGAGACCAAATTAAAGTCAAGTGTAGAATACTATTTCCTATTTTAATTTTGTCAAGAATGAGACTGTAGTAATAAAAAGCTGATATAAATAAAAAAGCAAACATACAAAGACACAAATTTGTTACTACAATTAAATACAATTGACTGACATGTGATCTGAAGGAAGAATTTTTTTTGAGTCAGGGTTGTCTTCCTCTTGTGTTCCTAATACTTGCTTGAAGTGAAGCATGTTTCTGGCTATGTAATATTCCCTTTAAAAATAAAGCTTTTTATTTTACCTTCAAAAAGCATTTTGTGAAGGTTAGTTTTTACCTTCACTTTACCTTCAAATAGCAATTTAAAACTTTTCATTTTACCTTCAAATAGCAATTTGTGAAAGTTACCCTATGATCTCTCTTACCTTCATGTAACAATTTACCCTATAATATATATATATGTATATATATATATATATATATATTAGAAATCTCACATAAATCTCAAAAATACGAAGTATCTAAATGCTGTATATGGAAGGAGTTCTAGTTTCAGAATTCATGAAATGAGTTTCATAATTGTATAAAATTTTCAAGCTTTCACGAAGATGGCACATGCTTATGTGATTTTTCAAGTAAGCTAAATTTGAATTAAAAGTCTGAAGTTTAACTCTGAAAAGCATTTATGGTAGAATAAAAGGTAAGAATGGCTTAAAATGGTTGAAAACAGAAACAAAACCTTGTTTTAATGAGAACATGGGGAGCTTATCTTTTGAAATTACATCTGAATTGATATAAATATATTTAGATTTTATTGCATTGGGAATATGTGCATATATTGAAATGGTGATAATATAGTATTCTTCCTTTAAAAAGTTAAAAAAAAATGTATTGAGCCTGAAATTCACTTCCAGTAGTGTCAAAATAAGGTAAATGTGATTTTGAATCTCAAGAAGTAGTATTATCAACAAGAAAAACTTCTGGTTTTAAACTATGAACAGAGTACATGCCTTGGTGGAAAAGGCAGGAAGTGTGACATCTTAATGCCATCTATTGTTTAAAATGGAGTTATGCATTAGAAATAATTCCAGAATTTCATACAAATAAATGGACTTTGTAACTGTAGTCACTCTAAGAACAGGTATGTACACTATCAGACACACTCAAACCCCAGACACTTCCAAAAGATTAATATAACTTCAATAATTTGTCCAATAAAATGAGAAATTAGGAACTTCGGAGACAAAGATCAAAACCAAATCTTAGCAAATAAACAACAAAAAAACCTGTAAACTTATCTCAATGACTACTTTAAATTAATGAGCTAGGATATCTGTTACTTCATTAGATATCAACCTGGTTAGAAGCCACACCTCTGCTATACACGCACCAAATTTTAAGTCAAAATTAGACTCTTAGAGGAAGCTGTGATAGTCAAACTGGCCACAAGATGGAGACATTTCACCATTAAAATGCAAATAAGCCCATACTAGAGAATGGAAATTTCCCCTACTTAAAGAAAATTCTTAAATGTACAACAACTAGCTTTGTTTTCCACTTATAATGCAGTGACTATTAGAAAAAATCCACATTATCAATGTTATTTTATGGCCAAAACTGCCAACTTAGACACATCATTTAGTTTAAGTGAAAGCTTTTTAACATTAGGATAGTCAATCAAAATTTCAGGTAGATAGAATTTACTATCGATTGGTATAGTTGTATATTTCTGAACACTGTGACAGCAAGCTGCAATTTCCAGATTTATACTACATTGATACCACACTCAACTACTTCCCCAAACATTATTCTGGTGAGATAATCCCACTGAATGCCTTCTAGACCCCACAGCTGTTCTTGTCATGGAGATTGCTAATAGCTCTGGGGTCTGTAGGAAGCTGATTATGCTTTAGTGGAAATGCCTCTAATGGACAAATAAGACAGTCTCCTGACAACTAGTAACACATTTCATAAAAAAAAAAAAAAATCTTTGTTCAAGGTATTAGTAACAAACAACTGTATATACACACACACACTCATCAAAGAAACATTAATAATCCTATAAAAATATTCCTCAGTGAGAATTACCTAGGTTAACCCCAGGACAGAGAATTGAAAAGAACAATTATAAACAAGATAAAAGTATTCAAGGAGATTAAAGAGAAGAGGAATGAACACCAGAACACCAGAATGAACATGAAGAGATAACAATAAACTCATTGAAGTCCAACAACCCAAACATTGGGATACATAAAACCAAGATGGCAATTCATGATGTGAAAAGTGAATTCACTAAAGACATAAAAATAGTGAAGGAAACTCAAGCTGAAATGAAGATCGAATTGAAAAAATAAAATGCTTAATTAAAATATATAATAGATTTTAATAGTAGAATGGGTTAAACAGAAGACATAATATCATCAGAAATTTAAGGTAGAGTAGTTGAACCACTTATTTAAAGGGTGTGATAAATTTCTAAAACACATGATACACATATGCAGAACTATGGGACAACATGAAGGAATAAAGTTAGCAATTACAAGCATAGAAGGAGAGGAGTCCTAGGTTAATGGCATACACCATGGCTTCCACAAGATAATATAGGAAAACATCACCAAATTAATATATATATATATATATATATATATATATATATATATATATATCCATAAAGATCTAAGAAACACACAAAACAACAAATAAAGAAGGTCAGAAGAGAAACACTCTGGAATAGTATGGCCAAACTCTTATTATAAACAAAGAATGGGTACTGAGGGTTGCAAGAGAAAAGCCACAGTCTCAAACAGAGGAAATCCTACCAGAGTAATAGCTGAACTCTCAGTGGAAGCTTTAAATGCCAGAGGAGCCAAGATCTAAAAGAGCATGAATGCTAATGTAGACTGTTTTACCAAGCAAAACTATCCACTATAGTTAAAAGGGAAAGAAACACTGTCCATGATGCAGACAAGATAAAATAATTTATGTCACCTAACCAGCTCTACAAATAATAGAAGAAGCAGTACTTTTGAGTGAATCAAGGAAAAGGAGAGGCAAAGGGCTACAGCAAGAAAACAATTGAAGATACGATTATTGAAAAACAATCTAGGACTAAGAACATAAACAGCAAGGGGCAATTATATACACCTTTCAATAATAACTTTAAGCATTAATGTCCTCAACTCCCAAGTGAAAAAACATAGATTAGTTAAATCCATTTAGAGATCTTTGTGCTATCTACAAGAAACTTATCTTGCCCTCCAGGATACGCATCACTGTAAAGAATGAAGCAAAATATTCCTGATAAGTGGTACCAGTAAACAAGCAAGTGTCATGGCCATAATATCTGACAAAATAGACTTCAAACTAAAATTAATCAAAAGATTTCAATAAGGATACTCTAATCTGAGCAAGGAGAAGAATGAACCAAGAAGACAGTCTGGCACAATCGATTTCATAAGAAGCATATAAAAGGACTTCAAGATACATACTGACTTCAATTCAGTAACAGTAAGTGATTTGAATACTTTACTTTTTCTAACAGGTAAGTAATTTGCCCCCCCCCCAATAGAGAGAGAGACAGCATTTCATTAAATGCCATCATGCACGAAATGGATTTAACATTTTTTTTTTTACTCACAAAAGAGTTATTGAACGAGTGAAAATATGGGTGAGATTAAACACATGAGAATGACATTTAACATCATCTGCTCAATACTCTGGAACTTTGCAATTCTTGTTGCATTGATCAATGATTCAACAACTAACTTATCCATGGAGCCCTCATCTAATACCTGTTGAAAACAGAAGCAAACACCCATAACTAAACACTGAGTCGAACTAGAATCCAGATGCAGAGGGAAAGAAAGGAAGAAATGAAAGAAGGAAGAAATACACATTCTACTCAGCAGCTTATTAATTAAAATATACTATGTATTGGGTAACAAAGCAAATGTCAAAAAATGTAGAAAAACTAGTGACTTCATATATCCTATCTCTCTACATGGTAGAGAAAAAAAGTTTGAAATCAACAACAACTGAATCTCTAGAAATTGTACAAAGTCATGGGGAAGAAAGAACATAGTATTGAATGACAGATGGGTCAAAGAATACAAGAAGAAATTTTTCTTAAATTCCAGGGGAGACAAAAACACAGCACACAAAAACCTGTGGGACACAGCCTCAGAACCAATTATGACACCAGAACCCTGCATGAAAAAAAATCAGAAAATACAGATATGTGGCTGCAGTAGTTCAGACGGTTGGAGGGAACAAAAGCAGGGTACAGGTTTCAAGACAGTTGTGGGTACTAATGGAGACAGCCCTCCAGAAGACTTCAGCTCAACTTTATTCCAGAGTATAAGGATCGGGGAGCCTGAGGACAAACCCCTAGTTTGCATTTAGTGGCATGCTCCTATCACAAGATTTTGCATGTGGCAGTAGGGACCTATCAAAATGACTAGAGCACTTACCTAAGTTACCATGTGGGTCATCAATGAAAGAGCATTTGTGGGTATCTGTGTCAAGAGTTACTTTTGAGATAATTTAAGCATCCTGGGTCTAAAGACATCCCCCAGATAAGACTAAGAAGAGAGCATGAAGCTTTTGTGAGGGAGTCCTCCTTTCTGGCAAGATTAGAAAAAACTGCCAGGCCATGGTAGACTGTAACTTCTGATAAGTCAATAATGCCTTTCAACATAGATAAATAACTTAACGATGTAACTCCAGCATTAGGAAAAACAAGAGCAGATCAAACCCAATCCAGTAGTCAAAAAGAAAACCAAGCAACAGCAACAGAAAAGGCAGAAATTAATAAAATAGAAAGAGAAGGCAAACATTTGTTGACTTAGCTAGTTAACAAATCTAACAGCTGGTTCTTTGAAAAGGAGTGAAAGTTTTAGGCCAACCTGGTCTACAGAGTGAGTTCCAGGACAGGCTCCAAAGCAACAGTGAAACCATATCTCAAAAAACAAGCAAACAAACAAAAACATATATACAGAAGGACATCCCCAATCATCTCTTTTCTGGCTAAATAAAAAGGAAAATTTCAACTTATCAGTAAAATTATATATAACAAAGTAAGAACTATAGTTAACAATATTTAGTTCACTAACATTTGACAAAATTTAAAGAAAATATCCTATCATCTATCCTGTCTTTGTGAGTCTAAAGTTGTATGTGTAACTTATGTTTTATCATAACAAAGGAAAACCATAACCATAACTATCTGTCTTCAATTCCATCAAAGACTTCAGGAGGATAATATGTAAACTCTAGAATTGACAGAGACATCTCCCTGCCTGGACAGTCACCCAAAGTTCCTTTGTAATATTGGGGCATCCATCTTCAGCCTATAGGCTTAGAGTGTCTGGCAGACTTCTCAGTTAAGCAGGAAGAGTGAAAACTGTTCTGACTGTATTGGAAGTTTGTTAGTTACTCTTACATGAAGCAGGAACCCTGAATTACTGTTCCATCTTATTTTGGCAAGTTCAGTAGTCAATTTCCCGTGGGTCCTGCCTGTCCAGTTTATACAGCATACAGTCAGTCTAGACAAAAGCAGTTGTTGCCCAAATGGCTAGTCTTGCCATGTCAAAGGCAAACTCCATAATGAGTTTCTTTGATGCCCATCTTCTTCTCTGACATAATTGGTCTTACTAGGAGCAGTTGTGTCTCTTTGTCATGAAGAACCCTAATAAACCATTTTAAATGCCATATTTTGAAGATCTTTGAAAGGTTTTGAAGAATACCTATTTATATAAAATAGCTCTCTGTATATCTAGAAAATGTAACTAATATAAGTTTTGACTATTATAATCAAAAATATCTATAATCTGTATTTTATTATACATTATATTTAAAAAGATCTGTATAGGCATGATACCTAAACAAGAGGAGAAATATACATTTAACAAGATTGAACTTACATTTGTATCAATAAACCAAATTCCATACAAATGCAAAGTATTCATTTCTATATCATATTTCCTTTTTTTTTTCTTTAGAAGGAGACTTACTGTGATCATTAAGCATTTTCAACCAAAAGTAAAAGCAAATATTTATAAACATA
Source organism: Phodopus roborovskii (assembly GCF_943737965.1). Classification (NCBI taxonomy): domain Eukaryota; kingdom Metazoa; phylum Chordata; class Mammalia; order Rodentia; family Cricetidae; genus Phodopus; species Phodopus roborovskii. Next base: position 28,571,038 of record NW_026125295.1, on the reverse strand, counting down.
TTTGGGAATGTAGGCATAGTCCTCTCCAAACTTCTTCCTGCTGTTTGGGGGTGCTATCAATCTCAAGAGGATCCTGAGAAAACCCAGAAACCTGTCCAAATCCTAGTAGTAGTAGTCTGAGGCTGCATCGTCTCAGCTGTTTTGGATTTTGTATCACCTGGGCCATTGATTCAGGGGTTCTTGCATGATCAAACAATATCAGTCTGGAAGGAATCTACAGCTTTTCATTTTCTATGGAAACAAAAGGAGAATCTCTTTTCCAAAGTAACATGTTCTTAGACTTAAATTTTGAAGTTAAGGCAATTGCAAAATACATAGGTCGGATTAATCCTACAACACTTATAATCCAATGTCTTTTAGCAGCTATTGCTCTTTCCTCAGCAGTCAAATAATTCAAAGTCAACAAGGAAACCTATGCAGAGTTGGGGAGAGTCTTTGCTGGCTACACCTTGTTAGAAGATTAGTATCCAGTATACACAATGAACTGGGGGAATAAAGAATAAAGAAAACAAATAACCCATTAAAAAATAGGCCACAGTTTTGAACAGAGTTCTCAGAAGAAATGAAACTGGCTAAGAAATATCTTTAAATGTTCAACATCCTTTGCAATCAGGGAAATGCAAATTACAGCTACTTTGATATTCATCTTACTAAAGTCAGAATGGATAATATCAAATAAATCAATGGACAGAAAATTCTGACAAGAGTATGGGGAAAGTGTGACTTTCATGAACTATTTCTTTTATTGCAAATTTGATCGGGTAGTATAGAAATTAATGTGGAGGATTCTACAAGACAAATAAACAAAGAAAAAACTAAAAACAGAGCTAAAATATGATCCAGCTATACCACTCAAAAGACTTGATATCCTATAACAGAGATACTTGCTTGGCTATGTCAATTTTTGTTCTAGTAGAAATAGATAGGAAATACAAGCAGACTAGCTAACTATGTTTCAACTATTGTATTGATTATACAAATGTCATCATATATAGAGTGAAACTACATTCAAACATAAAGAAAAATTAAATCATGAAACTTGAATGTCAGTGTTGGAGCTAGAAAATATAAAGAGTTACGTGACCCAGACACATAAGTGCAAACACTGCATGCTCTCTTTTACTTGCATATCCTAATTCTGAATTATTAGACTTGGGTATTCAATGTAGAATAACTGCAGGAGCCAAGAAAATGGAAAGGGACGTGGTGGGAGACACTAAGAAGCAGCCCTGTAGAGAGGGATGATATGAAACAGGAGAAATGAATGGGGGAAGGAGGAAATGTAGGTGGAATTAGCGGAAGGGATTAGGAATGGAAATACAGAGTGAGAAGGATGTTTGAAGACATCCTAGAGAAATATTTTCAAGTTTACTGAAAAATACACATAATACATATTATTTATATATAAATTGTGTTCATAAGTATATTAAATCAAAATGAAGCTATGCCACCACACAGGGTGACAGTCCCCTGCTCCCATGAATCATAAATGAACAAAATATACCAGTGTCAGGCAAGAAAATCTCCCTTCAAGTTGTTGGTAAAAGGGAAGGTTCCAATAGACTTCCAAACAAGATAGTGTCTTCTAAACCTAACAGGAATGCCATACCCAACACATCTTAACCATATGGTTGTCTAAACAAGATATGTACACTAACAATACAAGTTGACAGGACAACCTGAATGGAAGAAATTTCACAAGGCCCATCCTTACCTCTAGATGAAGAGCTATGGAGACTAATGATTGAGAGAGGGAGAATCAGTTTCCTCCGAGGATAAACCCCTATACAAGTTTTCCAATTACAAGTGATCATTTCTAAACACCTGTACAAAGGAGAATGCTATATGAATTATGTAGATTATTTATGTGTGTGTGTGTGTGTGTGTGTGTGTGTGTGTGTGTGTAAAACAATAACCATGACAGAAGAATGGGACTTAAATTCCAAAAGGAATAGGAGAGATATGGGATGAGTTGGAGGGGATATAAGGATGAGTGAAAATCATGTAAATACAGTACTAATGTTTGAATACTTAAACACATTTTTAATTGAAAATACGAATTGGAAATAAATAGGTGTAAAAGAAATGCTTATCATTAGAACTAAATTACAATTTGGGTGATGAGATAACAGCTCCTGATAATGTTGGTGATGTGGGTTGCAAAGGCTATCAAATGTGTATATTGGTGACTAACCACCAAGCAAGAAATGTGGCTTCTGTGAAAATCACAGTCCATGGAATCTCACCATGTTAATACAGGTGAGGAAAGAAGGCACAGTAAATTATTCACAGATGCTCTGCTACTCATCTGACTTAGGCTTCTGAATTAAACAAGAAATATATATGGAACACAGACTAATGTTTGGACATAAACATAAAAAATGTTTAAAAAATAAATATTTTTTGTTCCACCAGTGTCATAGAGGATTCCTAAAATTAAATTCACTTCATAAAGATTTTTTTATTAGTAGTTTTTTTTTTACTTAGAATTAATGAAAATTTTTCTGATAGAGTCAATAAGATAGCTCAGTGGCTAATGTCTTGTACCTTCAAGCCTAATGATTTGAGTTTGATCCTTAGGAGCTACAGTATGCAAAGAGGGAACTGACTCCGACAAATTGTTCTATAATCTCCTCACTCTAGTCATGGCACCACCTAAACACACAGTAACTGAATGAATGTAAACAATTAAAGAACTTTATGAAAACTTAAGAGTGTTGTTGCATAGGTCACAGATCCATGAAAATAGCAGTGAAAAAAAATGAGCCATGGAGTATTGACAATTAATACATGTGCTTCTCACAAATCAGTGCGTAGAGAATCATAAAAGTTTTGTGTAGCAAAGTTCATTTTACATCTGACATTAAGTATACAGTCTAAGGGACCTCAGACAGTGGAGCCAGGTTGTATCCCTGGTGCACAAAAGGACCTTGTGAACACATCCCCCATGGAGGGATAACTGTCTTAACCTAGAGACTGGAGAGAAGCCCTAGTCCCTACTTCACATGACCTGTCAGATCTACATGACTCCAACTGGATGGCATTCCCCTACATATGGGATGGGGTTGGGGGATGGGAGGGGAGGGTGGTTAGGGTGCATGTGAGAGGGCAGAGAGGGTAAAAGGGAGGGAGGGAGGGAGAGAGAACTGGGATCGACATGTAAAATAATAAATTAAATAAAAAAATGCTTTGACTCCAAAATTTAAGTTCAAGGACAAGTTACTGGGGAAAAGGATTTCTATTTTTGTTTCCACAGAAAATGAAAAGATGTGGATTTCTTCCAAACTAATGTGGTTTGATCAAGCCAGACCGCCTGAAACAGAGTACCAGGTGATCCTACATTCAAAACAGCTGGACAAAGCAGCCTTACAGACTACAGCCAGGATTTCTGCATCTTCTTAGAATCCCCCAGGACAGTGCCCCTTACCAGCAAGAAGTAGTTTGGAAAGAACGACGCCCAAATTCCCAAATATTGTCTATAAATGTTTGTTTCCATTTAAATGGACTTGGTTATGTAAATTAAATAAATTAATTAATTAATTTTAAAAAATGTGATACAATACAACAAGGCAAAAGTTCACATATCCAGGCTGGGCAAGACAACCCAATAGGAAGAAAGCATGGAGCCTGTATGGGTCTGCACCAGGCCCTCTTCAAGGATGTTATGGCTGTTGCTTGGTGTTTTATGGGGCTCCTAACAGTAGATATAGGTGTAGTTCTGATTCTATTACCTGCTTTTGAGACTCTTTTCCTCCTAATTGGCTATTTAGATTATGTCAGTAAGTATCATCGGGAGAGAATGTATTATTCCTGTGGTCCTTGAAGGCTCTAGTCTGGGACTCAGTACAATGCTACAAAGTATATGGTAACTATACACAGATGAGAAATGCATAGATGTTGGGAATGTACCATAAATTTATTTGCATGTAACAGATATTTTCCTCTAATGTAGGTATAAGACCATCTAGATGGCTTTTGATATTTCTTTCCTGTACAAATTAATGGAATTCATCATATTTCCATACGAGTGTACATCTTGAATCAATTGCATCCATTTATCCTTCCACCTGAGCTATCACCAGCACCTGTATTATGAACAAATTTCCTTTGATATTGAAATATTGTGTCTAGGGGAAGTTTCCTTAAGACTTGGAAAGTTAATAAAACAAATTTAAGTTTCTTGAAGTTTCTGAAATTTTTGTTGGAGTGGGCTTTTTGTCGATACAGCTGCATATTTAGTCACAATGCCCCTATTAATCAGCCCCTCACTAGGATTCCTTCAAGTAACTTCAATGAACTCATTTGGGTCTCTCAGCTATACTTTATGAAATCCTTTTTTTTTTTTTTTTTTGACTGATTGGAGCCCTATGCATAGTAAATTGATGCTTGTATATGCCTTGTGAAGAAGTCACATAACACTCTAGTAATCCCTCTCCTACTTTGAAATCCATGTATTTATTTATTTATTTTATATCTTATATATTTCTTTTATATTTTCTATGTAAGACAGAAAACACATAATACCTACCTTCCTTATACATGTCCTCCCGTTGTATCCATTTTTCTACAAAAGACAGAATTCTGGTCTTTTGTTTCTAAACAATATTACAGTGTGCATATTTACATAAATGTTTCCTTTGTCCATTCATCTGTTGAATAACAGGTTTACTCCACACTTGAACTCTATAAACAGTGTAGGAATAAATATGGACATGTCTACATCTCTTCTTTGTAATGACTTTCTTTTGGATGTAAACACTGATTATATGGTTGACTTAGTTTTAGTTTCTGGGGTAGTTTTCTCTCTCTTTTTTTTCCCTGAGAAACTGCTTTGCTTTTGTAGTGGCTGCATTCATTTACATGCTTATCAACAGGGTTTCTTTTTTCTTTGTATCCTTGCTAACATTATCACTTTCATATGTGTTTTCTTAATAGCTATCCTAGTTCAATAGGGTAGTGCTGCTCAGCCCCATTTCTGGTTCTATGCCAGCTGGAGCCTCTCTTGGACAAGATATGAGAAGTAAGTATTAGACTCTGGGGAATAAAGTTGTTTGTGTATCAATGTGACAGCTACTATCTTCATTTATTTCATTGTAGAAGTATTTAAAGACAAGGACAAATGGCCAAAGGGGGGAAAGGAAAAGAAAGAAAATCTTTAAAATAGATAACTAACCTATCCCAGAGTGCTGAAAGAAAATGAGCAAGGATGAACAAGCATGTAATTCCTTCCATGTTGAGAATGTCCTCCACGCAGACAAGGACTGTACATGGCCCTTCAGGCCCGAGTTATCTGAAGGTGTGTAAACCTGACCTGAGAATTCAGTAAGTTGTTGGAATGTTTTAAAGTTGTTTACTTGCATTAGAAATACTAAAATTATTCTTTACTCAATGAACCAAGAAAATAAGCAAAGAACCCCTTATTGCTTCTCAGTTAAGTCCTTCACTCCACATTTCCCAAGAAGACAAGGAATCCAGGATTTCCAGGCACAGAAAAATCAAGGCAGGAATCAGACAGTGATGGATGCCTTCTCACTGAGCCAAGCACACTTACAGACATCAATGATGACATATCAGACAGGGATATTTGAGTCAGAAATCCCAACACTTGTCACATGAAACTACAAGAATCAGTTCTCTGGTGGTCAAGGTCATTCTGCCCACACTCTGGGTTTGTTTTCAAAAGCAATAGTGACATATTGCCAACAATAGTTACCTCCTAAATTCTTTGACTAGCTCATCTCTAAACAAAGGCAAATATTTGTTTATACATGGTATTATATATAATGCTGTGCTTTGTCGGGTCAATAAAGTATCACATTAGTCATTTACTCTTTTGTCTACTCACAATATGCTGGAAGGTGGATTCCACTGTTTATCCCTGAATCTGTACCATATAACTGATTTGTCTCCCCCCTTGTACATAAGAATTATATTGGATATTAGATCATACATTGAAGTCTTGACCCATTTGGAGTCAAGTTGTAGGCAGGTTGGGAAATGTGGCTATATCAAGTTTGACCAGCACCATAGCAGAAGAAGCTATTTTTCTCCAGTGTGCATTTTTTGGCTTCTTTGTAAAAAATCAGGTGTCCATAGATGTATGGATTTGTGTTCAGGTCTTCAGTTCTATTCCACTGAGCAACATGTCTGTTGTTATGTCAATGTCATATTTTATTACTACCATATCTGTAATACAGATTAAAATCAGGGATGGTGACACCTCTGGCAGTTCTTTCATTATTCAAGACTGTTTTAGCTGTTCTCAGCCTTATGTGTTTCCACATGAAGTTTAAGGTTATTCTTTTCTATTTCTTTGAAGAATAATGTTGGGGTTTTATGGAGGGTCACATTAACTTAATAGCTTTTTTTTGTATAATGGCCATTTTTTTTACAATATTAGTTTTACCAATCTGTGCTCGTGGAAGGTCTTCCCACATTCTGGTAGCTTGTTCAGCTTATTCCATCATTCTAATAGAAAATAAAATAGGAAGTACACTCAAATTCACAAGCACAAGAAAACAAGACAGGAGCCTGTTATGAAAATATCACATAATTATCTCACAGAACATAAAGAATCCTAGCTGTTACTTAATTGGAAACTTCACCCCTAATGGCTAGCATCCATGGTGTTAGAAGGTGCTGTGCATACTCCTGGAGGAGAAGGGTAATCATCAGTCTCCCAAACATGAACCCTGCAAAGCTACAATACCATTCGGTCTGCAATATGTGCCTATTGATAAATACTGGCATAAATACCATTGAAGTAACCAACCACTTTTTGATTGGACTGAGATCTACTCCATCAACTGGAACCAATACCTAATGCTATTAATTAAGACTGGATGGGACATGGGACCAAGGGGAAAACTTACTGGTATTACTCTGCTAAATTAGCCTAGCAATGAAATGACTCAAACTGAAATCCTGCTATGCCCATAAATCAGTGCAGCATCAACCCTCACTCATCAAAGAAGCTTCACCTTGTGATAGATGGCAATTAATACAGAGACTCACAACTAGGCAAGGAGCAGGGAATGATAGACTTAAAAGTATTCAACTTTAAATGAGATTTCTATATCACACCCACCCTGTTGAAGCTTGGGGTTTTATGCAGAAGATGATGTAGAAAGACTATAGCAGCCAGAAGTGGCAGATGCCTTCAACAATATACAACATTCAAGGCATAGATATTCTCTGTAAGCTCATTTGCACATCTGCCTGTGAATTAGCTTACAGAGAATATGACAGCATGCATAAGACTCTTACAAGTACAAGCAAGACAAAAATCTCCACAGGAGAGGGAGAATGGGGCACAAGGTCCCAACTCAAGACAAGAAGCTGTAGACAATCGATAGCTACTTGGAGGAAGAAAACTCATACTCTTCAATGGAGTAACACTGCTATATCAACCATATTCTGGGTCAGGCCCTTTGCTCAGGAGTAGTTGGCTAACACAAATTGGACTTTGTGTGTGGGCAAGGGGTGTTTGACAAAGAATATGAAAGACAAAGTTGGGTCATAAGAAGTTGGGTAGGTAAGAAGTATGAAAGATCTTTGTGGTAGGGGTATAGTATATTCAAAGTATATTGTATAAGAATTTCAACGAATGAATAAAAAGAGTTATACTAAAATGTGTCTTCAGAATATTGGCCTGGAATTCACAAAAACACAAAATGTTCAGGACATTTCATACTAAGGAGTCAAACAAGAATAATATTTGTTCTTAAGTGATCTCATATTAGCACATTACAGAAGCTTAAAGTTATTGCTGATACTTGTGACACATTAGTTTAGAGTCCAGTATGTGCCTGACATTCATGTTCACCAAGGTCATCCTGAACAGTTGATCCCAAGTTGAAATTCATTGAGTCACTCAAATGAAAACTAAGGACACATACTGTCATGGAAGCAGGCAAAATGGAATGCAAGCTAATTAAGGATTATTACAGACATTTGGGGTTTGGCACAACAGTTCAATTCACTGGCTGCTCTTTCAGAATTGTACTATAACCTTCACAGATGAAGCATACCCACGTTCACACCCAGGCATACGCATATAAAATAAAAAAAAATACAATAAAACTAATTGGGGAAATGACTCAGTGATAAAAAGTACTGATAACACTTGTAAAGGATCCCAGTTAAGTTCCCAAGTTCCATAAGGCACATGACAACTAACCATGACTCAAGTTCCAGGGAACTTGATGCCTTTTTCAAAACCCTGCAAACACACATGGCAGATTTCAGCTATCAACTGAAGTTCCAGAGAAATCAATGCCTTTTTCAGATACCTTTAGGCACACACATGCATGCATACATGCAGAGACACTCAAATATATAAAATAAAACATGTATGATGGCTTCACCCTAATCACTTGGAAGACTTAGCCTGGGATAGGCTGGGATAGATATGTTTCTGGAGCTTGTGCCTCATTCTCAATGGGAAATGTGTGGAAATGCAGGTTCCAGTACAAAATACCCTAATGCATGAATTCTGGGTGTGGTGGGCAAGCTTGTGTGTTTCTCTGGGCAATGTCAATCATAGGGAAGTTGTCATACCTTATACCCAAAGATCCTATCAAGAAATAAACTTGAAATATCCTAAGAGGTAACTCTAGAGAAGCTTGAATTATAATGCCGTTTTGCTGTGTGTGTGGTTTTGTGACCAAAAGTCCACAAATTCACATATTGCAGCGGTTTTCAGCCTGTGGGTCATGGTCCTTTGGTGGTTGAAGGACCCTTTCTCATTGGTTACCTAAGATCCATGTAAAATATCAGGTATTTACACCATGATTCATAATTGTAGCAAAATTAAAGACATGAAGTAGCAACAAAAATAATTTTCTGGTTGGAAGGTCACCAAAACCCGAGGAACTGTATTAAAGGGTCACAGCAATACTAAGGTTGAGAACCACTGATTTATTGTGTTTGACATTGATTTCTAGGGATTTGATTGTTCAAATTTATACTAACTACATGGTTATTGAAATACATTGGTGGCTGAAAAACTGAAGGACAAATGAAATCCTGATAAATCCAAGGCCCCTGTCTTAGTAGTTATCATTTCCCTCGTTAGTTTTGCTAATGAGTTACTGTGTCATCTTCATTTGATAGATAGCAAGAATTCAAATTAAAGGCTCAAGAGCATACATTCTGATAGTTATATCTAAAATCTCCATTCTGAAGGAGAAAGTACAACTATAGCACATGGAAAAACAACCAGATCTGAGCCAGCTCAAGTTCCATACAATTTTCTTGATGCCCATGGCATTCTCTTATCCTCTAAGATAAACTGAGGCCATATAATCTCCACAGCTCTCCAATAGCCCCTATTGGAGACATGAGTACATATATCCATGAATGTGCTTTGGCTGTGCAAAGTGTGTCTTTATGAACCTCTGGCAGAGGAGATAAAACAGGAAGTTAGGTTTTCAATTAGCAGTTCAGGATTTCAATGAAAACTGACAGTAAAGAGTGACTATATTGCAGGCTCAATCACCAGTAGCCTTGAAAAGAAGTGGATTTCTCCAGTGGAATTAGTTCATTTACCTGTGGAGAAAAAGTAGTCAAAAGAAAAATACATTCAGGTTCATTGACCATAGATAATGGTCTTCCCTCTGGTCAGAAGACAAGAATGGAAAGACAGTAAAGACAAACACAAGTGTGCAGCCAAATCCCAGTTCTAGTAGAGAGAATGTGTACATATTTTTAAATAAATTTTAATATCCAGAAACTATGAGTCCTAGGAAGGGGACTGTGCAACTAAAAAGACAAGGCAAGCAATGAACAACAGCAAATGTCAGCATCTCTGAACTCACCATTGAAAGCACAATTAAGAAGTGATCACAAGACAGAGATCAAGGCTCCATATGTACCCATAAACAGAGACTCCCAATCCCAAGTATGTATGCTGCTTTGTGGCTAAATGTCCTTGTTCAACAACAGGATTCATGGTTGACTGACTATTGGAAAACAACCTCCCATGTCTAACATGTTTGAACATTTTACTGGCAGAAGAACTGGTTTACTTTTGTTTAGAGAGGTGTGTGTGTGTGTGTGTGTGTGTGTGTGTGTGTGTGTGTGTGTGTGTGGTACTTGTGTATTGTGTTGCACTTGAACCCATGGTCTTCTGCAAATAGCTCAGTGCTTTATTAATGAATGAAATCCTCAGCACCCAGAACTTCCCCTTTGAGTTTTTATTGCAAATAGACTTTCAGAAACCTAAAACACTACCTGCCTCTCTGTCTATCATCTGATAACAGTATAGATCATCCATATGATAGACTCAAAGCAAGTAGCCATATACAAATTTGCAAGATCTTTACTTTGATATTAACTGTTGTAATAAAAAAAAAAAAAAGAGGCACACAAGAGAAAAATGTCATGCAACAGAGCTTGGTGGAAGCTTTTTTTGGGGTAAAGTAAATGAGAAAATTGGGAAAGAGGAGAGTGATAGGAGTTTAGTCTCTGGGGACAGGAGCAGCAGAAGAGGAGAGGCAGAGAGAAAGAGGAAGAAAGAAGAAAAGGCAGAGAGAGAGAGAGGGAGTGAAAGAGAGAGAAAGAGAGATGGAAAGTTGGCAGAGACCTTTTAAAAGGGAACATTGTAACATAGTGAATGTGCACAGGTGGTATTCTTAGGGGCTGTAACTGAGGGCATATTCTGTCAGAACCCCAAGGACAGGCCAGTACAGATGCCTGAATACTAACATCAACTGTCTAACAGTCTTGTGTTTAAGGATGGTTCTACTATGCTATTAATCATAAGCATTCTGGCAACAAATGGCCAACTGCAAAATTTCTGTGGGGTGTTTCAGAATGATATTACTTCAGTTATCAAAGGCTGTCACTCTAATCCCAACCAATCTGAGTTATCTTTTGTGGCCAGACACAAGACAACATTGTTTGAAACTGTTTGACAATTTCCACTGTTATAGTAGTTTCAATATATCTGATTCACATTTAATCTAGTCTGCTAATTATGCTATTGCTTAAAATATTTTAAACACCATTTATCACATTTGTTTATTGCATGCAGGTGTTCATGCCTATCTACACATGTCTCACAGCTGTCAGAGGAAAAAGTAAAGATGCAGAATAAATATAAGATTTATAACCAACAGAAAGTTTATAAGTGTAGCATAGGAAAGGAACTTGTGCTCATTAATAATCTTTAAAAATCCAACATTGGATGTATGGTGCCCTAATAATAAAGCATTCTGAATACAGCACACTAGGAATTAAGCCTTTCATTAAAATTACAGTGCTTACATTGCATTACTGGGTAGAATTTCAAGACTGTTATTAAATGTATAAAGAAAATTTGATTGGAACTGTTAATGCCCTTCTTATTATTGTAGAAGAGAGATGCTTTGTTAGAAATAAACTCACCTCATGCTTACTCTTTCAGCATACTAATTAATAGAACAGAAGCGTAGATTTGTTAATTAAAATAAGATACCTCAGGGAATTGAAATTAATTTGGTGTCCTACCAGACAGCCTTTTATCTATAAATTTCCCAGATGTTTTGTCAGCATTATGTGAAAATAGATAAAGCTATTTTTTTCCCAGTGAGAAGGAATTTCCCGTTTTAGACCAGCTACAATGAATGAGCTGGGTTAATGTAGTTGTTCCTGAAGATTAATCTCCATGGGCGTGGTAGAGAATTTGGAATGCGTTTTCTGATATTATGTGTGTAAGTCATTTGTTCAACTGTGATCCAGTTTAATCATTGCTGAAAGCTGTAACCATCTGGCAGATGTTTCCTAGCCTCCGTGAAAAGAGTTGAGGTGCTCATTTCTGCATCTATTGAGCACATGTCCAGGTCACCAGAAATACCACCACAATTTGCACCCTAATTAGCAATATCAACCACACATTATGGGCTGCAGTGTCATGGTCCATAGCTACCTTCCAAAGCTGGAAAAGTCTAATCAAACACAAATAGAAATGCTCTTGGGGGCCAGAGCTAGAAAACTTGCCTTTCTGCTCAAAAGCAAATATTTTCTTTTTGCTTGAGATATTTATGTCATTTTTTCTTTTTAATTCATATCATATAATGTAATGTAGAGCAAGGAATACTGACTCTACAGTTCTCAACATTTTTAGGAAATCTGATTAAAAACAGGCTTCTGCCTTAAATTTATCTTACATAATACAGCAGAGTCACATATCTTTGTCTTGGCACAAATAAAAACTATACTGAAAATAATCAGTAACTTAACTGTCATACATAGGGTAATAATATCAGACAAATGTTTTCTTATAATATTAAGCCTGGTAAAAGCACACATGGTGAGTATTTCTTGACTTCAATAAACTCTACATCACTTCTTTTATATCCTGAAAAGAATGGCAGCTAATACAGCATGCCCACACATACACCACACACACACACACACACACACACACACACACGCACACGCACACACACACACATCCACACACAAACATACTACACATACCTCACACCCATGCCACACACACACACCCCACTTACCACACCCACAGTACAAGTACACCCACACCACACACATACACATATACACACACCATACATACATATCACAGACACATACACACACATGTGCACCATATACCACACACATACATCATACCACTCACTACATACATGTACATGTACAGACACACCACACACAAACATACCACACACCACACACATATACACATACACCATTCACATACTACAGACACACATACCGCATATACCACAGACATATACATATATACACCACACATACCACATACACATACATACCACATACATCACACACATATACATACATATACCATATACACACATATACATACTACACAGATGCTCACATACACACACCACACACACCATGCCACACACACACACACTACAGACCTTACATACACACATGAAATGGAGGATCTCTATGAGAACTGAGGCTCTCTGAGTCTCTCCTAGATGGCCCTGAGTGTAATGCATTGGAGCCTAAACTGACCAAATTTATGGCTGAACCTTAAACAGGCACAAAACAGAGAGTTGGGTTACTTGAAAATACAATTTATTGAAGAATTGTTGCTGCTGTTGGTGATGCTAATGTATACTGAGAGGGTGTTCTGAAATTTATTAACTATTAATGATTAGTGTGGATAATTATTCATCTTAATAAACATTTTATACAAATCTCAAAACAAGGTTTATGAATTCGTATTATGGTTTGGAGGTGGATCAAAATTAAAGCCAGCATGTAGATTAGGTTCTTCAGGGAGAGAATATTTATTGAAAGAATTAAAAACAACATCAAAATGTGGCACAGATAACACCAAAATTAGAAGGCAAGAAAGGCAAACCAAGAGAAAACAATGTCAAATGTGCCAAAGAAACTGTTTTAAAACAAAGGACTTGTCAACAGTCAAGGGCGAGGAGAGGCCACATGAATCAGGATTTCAAAGCACATTCGGTTTTGGCAACCACAGGGTCCTGTTACCTTGGAAACAGCCAAGTGAGAAGGATAGGCCTGTGAATTGCTGAGTGGAAGCCTGAGGTCACTTCTCTACAGAGTGAATGGGTGGCAGGTGGGGATAGGAAGCAGAAAAGGCAAATATTGACATATATTTTAGGAAGCTGCTTTTGAAATGAAAGAGACAAAGGGGTTGGCATTGCCACTGACAGGGACACAAAGGAGGGAGACTGTGCTTCACATTTTCTTTCAAGTGATACTAAAATTCCTGCACAAAGCATTTCACATAGATTTAAGAACTTCCTCTCAAGAAGGGGAAGTCAATTAAACATTACAATGGATTGCTACACGTTCTTTGTAGGCTCTGCTCCCGGCTACATTCCTCAGATTATCCCTTAAAGAAGCTAGAAGGTGAAGAGATAAATCAAAGGGCCCCTTTCAATCCCACAGCGGCTGCCATTTGTTGATTTTTACTTAAACTACCTTTCTGAGAAGCATATGGGGGGGGGGGGGCTAGTGAACCATTTTAAATCCTTCTTGAACAGAAAATAATAAATCATGAAGGGGAAATTAAACTCTGCTAATACAGAAGCCCCATGCCATTTTCTTACCGAGAAAGACTCGCAAGTAATTCCCCTTCAGTTTTTTACTCTTCCTTGCTAAATCATTGGATTCCTTCTGTGAGGTTCTTTTGTCCCCTAATTCATGCAATAAGTACATTAAAGCCCCAGGGAAACAGTGGCTAAATATCCATGTGTTTGTTGTGTATAATAATTTTTAAAACTGAGAAGTCTCAAGTATAACTTTTTTTCTCCTTAAACCAGCAGACTAGAGAATATGGTGGGCTCTATCAGATGCTTTAGGACCTACTTTCATAACCATACTTTAGTTACAAGCAAAAGCTGCAGCTGTTTTTTCTTGTATTGCCCTCACCCTTTCAAGGTTTTGGTGGTAGAATATCCTGTGCTTTTCATGTAAATAAGTAGTGAGATTTCTCACTGTCATGGTCTTGCAGAAATACAGATTACTTATAGGCACCGTATCTGTTTCAAAATGTAGTGCTCGTACATGGAGATTATAGTCGTTGACAAATTCTTCAACACTGTTCTGTCAATGCGCATAATAGAGCAGTCAACAAGTGTTCAGAAGACAGACTAGCAAGGCTGAAGAAGTACCATGGAAATGATCTTGGCCCGGGAGATCACAGCTATTCTTTCTCCCCTTAGCTCTATGAAAGAACAGTTGCATCTGACCACCTATTTGCTTAACTTTCTGTCTGGAAACATATTAGTAGAGAACTCTGGGTCTTCTATTAGGAGAAAGTTGATTGTTTTGTCATGTCTACCTCACTGTAAGTTCAGAAAGCTTTGTGTCATTGACACTTTGGGAGAAACTTACAACAAATACTGAGATATGGATCACGTGACTTCTAGTCTTTCTGAGCATTTGTCTTAACATATTTAAAGGCCCATGATGTGTGCCAAATAAAGGCGAGGGTGTAATGATTTCACTAGAGCCAAGATAAATGATAAATGGGTGTTTATTAGGGAACATTTACACAGTAAAATACAAAGAACTGCGGGAGCATTTCTCTGCCCTTCCTACCGATTGACTGACCCAAGAGAAAGGCCTTGCAAACAGAGGGCACGCCTCAAGCTTCTCTTTTTCCTTTTCCATCCACCTGAAGCCAAGCCTAAAGGGGTTGTGGCCACCGTTACAGGTTCACTCGATAGACAACTCCGCAGAATTCAGCCTTGTCTCTCTGAAACACACGGAGTCCCCAATCTCAGCTTCTGAACTCCCACCAGGACCTTCACTCTTGCTCTGTCCCTAATACCCACAGAGCTCAGATACTTTTCATGGAAACTGAGGATTTAATAAGACACATTTGGAAACCCATCTACTGAGTCTTAATATTCTTTCCTCTCCTAACATGTTATTTTATGGCTGACTTTCTGTTGAATAGTAACCAACCAACATGGTTGATTCCAAATTTTGTGGAACTACATATTATTAATAAAAGAGAGGGAAAATTTACCTATCTTGATAAGATTAGCTAAATCAAGATAAATGTATCTCTAGTCCCCTAATACAGCTAAATCTCATGCAAAATATTCAGACCTGTTAATGTTCTCCCTTCCTGTTTCCTTCTACAAGCACAACGCCTGACAACTACTTCCAAGCTTATTTCACAGGAAAAAGTTCATTATTTCAAAGCTTTAGTCTTGCTGTAAGACTATTTCTGTTATGCATTCCCAGTCAGGCATATACAAATCCCAAATTGGAGCTTTAAAATGGATTAAATAATTCTCAGAGTTGGAGTTTGAAACTTGCAGCTCAGTTTGGAGTCAGTTCCCACCTCCTGAATTGTATCAATGTGCTTTCAAAGAAATGGGATTTAAGTTCACAGAGTCTTCCCTTTGCTCTTCAACATAGCATTTACCTAAGAGGTATCATATATATATCGAGGTGGTTTCCTTGTTCAGAATCCAGGTCTCACATGAGGCAGGACCTTCCAGATTGTATAGTGCCCAGTGTTGTCGTGAATAAGACAAGGAAGTTTTGTGTGTTAATTACATGATCTTTCTGAGAGCTGAAAATTTCTGTCTCTGATAAAGTCAGAAAGAAGTTTTTCAGGGCATGAAGAAGTGGCTCAGTGTATAAAGTACTTGTTGGACAAGTATGAGGACCTGACTTTGAATCATCAGACCCCCATGGAGATGCCTGGTGTGGTCCTGTACAGAGCAAACATCTGCAACTCCAGTGCTACAGTGAGATGGGATGCAGTGACAGAAGAACCCACAGAACCTCCAGGACACAAGATTGTCCAAAGAGAGGTGGAAGGTGAGGACTAACACCAGGAGATCAACAAGTCATTGAAGTCATCCTGTGATCTAGAGCTTTTGCTGGCATGCTCCTACCCACAGTTACAAATATAAAAGTATGCACACACATGCTCATACCTACATGTGGGCACACTTGTGCACGCAAGCAAGCAAGCACGTGCACGCTCGCGTGCGCGCGCGCACACACACACACACACACACACACACACACACACACACACACACCATACAGACAAAAAAAAAGAACAAAAGAAAAATGTGTTTTGTCCATGAAACCTACCTATCCTACTTATCCCCATATAGCTCTGTGCAAGATAAGTTACCTTCTTTACCTCATGTTCTGAGATTTCTACATCAATTTATGGGAAGTGGAAGACAAGTTGGATACAGGAGCTGTGCACACTGCCATGACCCTTAGCTCTTTCACCCTTTTCAGGAAGCCAGTCAGCTCTTCTTATGGACCATCTGGTAGCTGACATGCTGTCTCCTGGGATGCTGACTTCTGAACTGGTCATCTTATCAGCTCCAGCACTCCCATGTTTATAAGCAAACACTTTGTAGTAAGCATCCCCAATTTTCCCCGAGTCCTGCAGGCATGGCACCATGAATGCTTCACATTCATGATATCTGATCCATTAGTGCATGCCTCCTTCAGAGGACAAGGGGAGCAACTGGGCCATCTGAGGGGAGGTATTTATGGGGAATAAAACCCTCACAAAAAGGCCATCCCTTGTGCTTCTATTCCTCTTCAGTTAGGAAAAACAAACAAACAAACAAACAAAAACCATTTACCTTCTCTTTCCTGTGAAACACATCACTCCCAATTGATAAACAACAAAAATAGTGATTTAAAGTTTGTTCCAAATGACCAAGACATCAATGTCTAACCATACAAATACTACAAAACTAAATCATATCCCACCCATCACTGGGTCGTTGTCTTTATCCTTCTTTGAATACATAGCAGCTATATTTAAAGATATTTTGAAAATACATGCCTGATAAGAAGATCAAGGGTGTTACAAAATTCTTATATATAAGTTATTATAGATATCTGAAAATGTTTACAATTTTAACCTAATTTGATTCTTCACTTATTTACTTAATTACTATATATTAACTAAATTATATTGGATTATATATTTAAAATTAATGAAATACTTTGTTTGACTACAATTCAAAGTGTAGAATAATGTGCAATTGCTTTTATGGTTTTATGATTTCTATAAACACACCCTCTATTGTTTACCCAAAGCAAATTTTCTGTGTCTTAGCCATTAATTAACTTAAAAAATTGAAAACCAGTAAAAGATTTATAATATGGTGACATATAATCCTGCAGAAAGCAGTCGTGTGACAGAAAAGAAAATAAAGGACAAATAACCTTAAGTTCTAAATTGTTCACTAAGAGGAAACCATTCTCAGCACCAAGGCCTAATTAATTCTCTTGTCAGACAATCAATTGCTCAAAATGTCACCCCATGAGTGCCTGTCCCTCCACTTGGAGCCACACATACAGTTATATTTAATTTTAAATGGAAGAGAATGAAAAATCACTTTATGGTCTATAAATTATACAAAAATACAGCATTATTTATTTTTAAACATCAATGGGTTTATTAATCTTAGGGGGAAAGTGATAATGAAAATGCAATGATAGCTTCAGGAAGGTAACCTTGGTAACAGTTTGGCTGGTTTCCATGGTTACAAAGAGTACAGCTGAGAGGCTCAAAGAATCACAATTTCCTTTGATTGGTAGATTCTGAAAATGATGATTTGGAAAGTGACAAGGGATTTAAAAAGAGGGAAAAAAATCCCTTGTGAGGAATGAGACATTAAGTGTAATAATAGCACATTGACGGCTGGACACAAGACAGGCCTTTGAAATTTAATGAAACCTCCTTTTGCTCTTTCATAAAAAAAAAAAAAAAAAAATGAGTAGAATATCTCAATCTATAGCAGCGTGAATTCACAGACTTGCTACTGATTAGCTAACCAGAGTACATTATTATCTATAATACACTTTTTAAAATTGGCTTAAATCCATTAGTGAACTAAAAGTGTGAATAAAAATTAAAATAAATTTCAAGACAGTGACTTAATGTGTATAAAATAAATGTTTTTGATGTCTTCATATTGTTTTGTGAAATTTGCCTGTGAAAATAAACCAACAACTTGAAAACTTAAAATTAATATTAAGAAATCCAGGGCCCTGGGTCTATTTCTTTAATTATTTGAATATATGTAGCCATATAAATTTATTTGCTACATGGCTTCTGTTTGAAGAATTAACTTCCAGTACTCAGTATAAAAATAATACCAACTCCAAATGATTACCTAAGCTGCACAGTGGATCCTTGATTGATGATGGAAATATCATATATTCAAAATGCCTCGCCTACCAAATAATAATAACAGAGTACATTACAGAATATCTGTGGCTATCAAGGAGCTGCTTGTCCTTGATAATCTTCATGACAAAGTGTAAACCTTATATTACTAACCCCAAAGAGAGGAGGGGTAAATGACTGAATGTTACCATTTTAAAATATCTATTGATTTCTTATCATTTTCACAGAAATGTTTTTTAAGAAATCATGAATTGAACTTACCCATATAAATCAGCTATTTCTACATCACCTGATTGCATTTTATTTATTTGTTAATGTATTTATATTATTTGTATGGGCATTTTGTCTGCATGTATGTCTGTGTGCTACATCCATGTCTGCTTCTCACACAGGTCAGAAGAGGGCACTGGATTACTGGGATTAAAATTACACAATTGTGAACTGCTATGTAGATGATAGGAACTGAACCCATGTCCTCCGAAAGAACTGTCAGTGGTCTTAATTACTGAGCCATCTTTGTATCAAGGCATATGATTTTAAAGGTCTCTTTCTATGCCTTTAATACTATTATTTTTAAATATTTCCACATGTGAAACATAATTTTGAAAAAGTATGTTGTCAAGATAGCAAAATTTAAGTCATTAACCCTAGATATCTAGGTCCTCTTAAGTGCATCAGTTTCAGGAGAGGTTGAAAATTCGAAAGAGCCCAAGTCTTTTCATTATAAATTTTCCAGAAAGAAGGGTGTTGCAAAGAAATATTTACCTGGGAATAACTGCTTCCATCTACAAAAGAGTTGCAGACAATGAACTAGAAAACCACAAATCCTGAGCATATAACTAAATGTACTGATGGCCATAATCCTATAAATTTTAATAGAATTTTCTCAAATACAACACATGTGATAAAAAACAAAGTTAAGAAAAGAGTTATCTCAAAGGAATAAATGACTATGTGAATCAAAAAATGTATATGATTTTAAAAATGCTATATAAAACAGGTAATTTAAAAAACACTTCTCTAGAAAGATTACCAAGGAAGTCAAGATATTGATGAGGGAAGAATGTTATATTATTTAGCGTTCTCTAGAGGAACAAAACATATAAAATTAATTTTTATATATAAAGGGAATTTATTAGAATGGGTTATGGGCTGTGGACCAGCTAGTCCCAACAATGGTTGTGTGCCAAAAGAAGAAACATAATCTAATAGTTGTTCTGTTACAAGGCTGGATGTCTCAGCTGGTTGTCAGTATATGCCAGAATTCTGAAGAAGTAGGCTCTAATGCCAGTGAAGGAATGGATTTGCTAGCAAGGCAAGACCTAACAGTAAAGAAAGCAAGCTTCCTTCTTCCATGTCCCTTATATCAGCTACCAACAGAAGGTGTGGCCCAGATTAAAGATGGATCTTTATACCTGAAGGTATCTTGATTAAAATTGGATCTTCCCACTTCAAAGATATAATAAAGAAAAAATACCCGACAGTTGTATCCATCTGCTTGGGTTTTAGTTAACTCCAGATGTAGTCAAGTTGACAACCAGGAACAGACATCACAGCTACTGAGTGCTGGTATCACATAAATATCCTAAGTGAGCAACAAGAGATGCTCTGTGAGTATTATACCCAGCCAGTGTGATCCACAATTTAAAGGGTATGTGTTTTCAGAACTGTCAAGCCTAAAGTAAGGAAACAGAAACTCCTTTTGAAATGCATCATGATAACTCATGATATGCTAAATTATAACTCAAGAACTAATCCTACATGTTGAAATATTAATATACAGAACCTACATGGTGCTAATTTACACAGCCATAGAAAACAACGTGGACATGAATTTGTCTTCTTGGCACCTGCCTAAAACCCTAGAATTTGAATATAACTTCATTTTTTATTTTGTAAACACATTCAACATATAAGGTTTGGTTCTAAAAGAGTAGATCTTTTAAATTAGTACTTTCGCAAATGGCTAAAATAAAAAACATCAAAGACAGTTTATGCTGAAGAGGATGTGGAGAAAGGGGCACACTCCTCCACTGCTTGTGGGAATGCAAACTTGTACAGCTACTTTGGAAATCAGTATGGCAGCTCCTCAGGAAAATGAGAATCAGTCTACCTTAAGATCAAGTAATTCCACTCTTAGTCATATACCCAAAAGATGCATATTCATACAAGGACATCTGTTCAACTGTGTTCATAGCAGCATTATTTGTAAGCCAGAATCTGGAAGCAACCTAGATGCCCCTCAACTGAAGAACGGATGGAGAAAATATGCTACATGTACACAATGGAATACTACTCAGCAGAAAAACACAATGGAATCCTGAAATTCACAGGGAAATGAATGGAACTAGAAGAAACCATCCTGAGTGAGACAAACATCGTATGTACTCATTCATATATGGATTTTAGACATAGAACAAAGGATGACCAGCCTACAATACACACTTCCAGAGAAGCTGGGAAACAAGGAGGACCCTAAGAGAAACATGTGTGGTCTCCTGGAGAGGAGAAAAGGGACAGGATCTCCTGAGCAAATTGGGAACATGTAAGGAGGGGAGAGGGAGTTAGGAGAAAGAGAACAGGGAGGGAGAGGGGAGAGATGGGCATGAGGGAACAGGATGATTGAAACAAGGGTAAGAATAGAAGATATCAAGAAAAGAGATACCATAATGGAGTGAGCTATTGTAGATTTAAGGAGAAATCTGCCACTAGGGAAATGCCCAGAGATCTACAAGGATGAACCCAACTAACAATGAGATTGATGACTACCTTATATGCCATCCCAGAGCCTTCCTCTAGTAGTTGATGGAAGCAGAAGCAGAAATCCACAGCAAAACACTAGCTGAACTCCTGGAGTCCAGTTACAGAGAGGGAGGAGTGATGAGCAGAGGGGTCAAGCCCAGGCTGGAGAAACCCACAGAATCAGCTGACCTGAACAAGGAGGAGCTAATGGACCCCAACTGATAGCTGGGAAACCAGCATAGGACTGACCCAGACACGCTAAATGTAGGTGTTAGTTAGGGGTACCAGGAAGTCTATGGGGCCTCTAGTAATGAATCAAAATTTATCCCTAGTGTATGAATGAACTTTGGGAACCCATCCCACTTGGAGAGATGCTTTCTTGGTCTGGACACATGGGGGAAGTCCTAGGCCCTGCCACAAATGATATGACAAACTTTGATGACTCCCCATGGAGGGCCTTACCCTCCCTGAGGAGCAGAAAGGGTATGGGCTGGGGTTTGATGGGAGTGATGGGGGAGGATGGGAGATGAAGGAACTGAGACTGACATGTAAAACAACCTTGTTTCAAATTTAAATAAAGGAAAAAATGCAAAAAACAATTAGTACTGTTGCTATTTATTCTTTGAAATTTTCATATATGTATGCAATATATTGTGATCATCTCAATCTTTCATCCCCACTTTCAGCTTTCCCAAACAACCTGATCAGCATCTCATCTCCCTGTCATCTTTGGTGCATTTTTAATTTGGATACTCTTTTCAGTTTGTTGATTCAGGCAACTGAAAAATCTGAAGCAAGATTGTGTCTGAGTATTAAACAGTTTGGTTAGAATAGAGCATATTTAGATGATGGTACCCAGATAAAAATTACAAAATTACCACTGAGGTGAGGCAGTTTACCTACAAATATCCTAAATAATAGCCTTCTAGTCTTCTAGACATTGGGGCCACTTAGAACAGATGTCCAAAGTGGAAGAATTCAAGGAGGTACAAACAATAACAAAAATGCCAGAGCAAGTGAAATGGAATTAGAAGCCCAGCATTAGAAGATATTAAAAACAAGTTCCAGGATAGCCAGGCTACACAGAGAAATGCTATCTCAAAAAACCAAAACCAAACCAAACAAAAACATGTGGCTAAAGTGACTGGGTAGTATAAGACCTTTCTGCCTCACTTCAGGTTGCATAGAACAATCAAAACTCATTTTCATTTTCAGTATGTAAATTTTCTTTTTACATAATTTTTCAATTAAAAATTTAAAAAGACAAACAAAATCAATTTAACAAAATCTAATATGACCCTAACTTCTGGAAAATCAAAACTCCAAGATGATCAAAATAATTCGAGATTCCCTTGCTTGTTTCCAATGATCATGTTTCCCGTTCTAATTCAGCTTGACTTTTAAAAGGGGGCATCTATTTATCTATACCTTAACTGCATCTGTTAGTTTATGTCGTGATATATTGTTTATTTTTTAATAAAGCTTGCCTGGAGATCAGAATGCAAAGATAGCCACAACTGTAGAAGCTAGGCAGAGGTGTCACACACCTTTAACCCCAGGACTCAACAGACAGGGCCAGATGGATCTCTGTGAGTTCAAGGCCACCCAGGGCTACCTGAGAGTAAATCAGTCTAAAAGAGAAACAAAGCTCATGCCTTTAATCCCAGCACCACTAGAGAGGTATGTAAGATAGGAGCAGGACATTCAGCATTCAGCCCCAGGCAATTAGTATCCAGCCTTGTTGAGGTCAGGATTGCCCCAGCCCTGGTAGACATTAAGAGCTCTCTGGCAGATTAACTGCTTTGCTTCTCTGAAATTAAGCTTGAACCTCCAATATCTGTCTCTGTGTTTTATTATTCATGTCTATATCTTAGTTGCTTTTGGGTCCACTTAATGCAATCCTGTAATTTAAAGTTTGTCATGTGCCTCCCTTCTCTCTCCATTTCCCTCTCTCTCTCTCTCTCTCTCTCTCTCTCTCTCTCTCTCTCTCTCTCTCTCTCTCTCTCTTATGCCTCCATGGTCAGTCTTTGATGTGCAAAGGTCTTCAAATCCCACCAAGATGCACTCATTCTCTTATCCCCCACCCTAAATTTTATGGCATGATCACTATAAATCCTTTATTCTATATACATGTTTCTTATTTCTCAGTATTTGATTAAATAGAGAGTACTGAAAACTATTATTTCTGACTTTTTTATCATACAAGCCTGCATGGGAGCATGATGTATAGGGCATATGCAATGAGGTTTAATGACCTCACTTTTATGTTTGTTATCTCACAGCTGTGAGACCAAGCATTCAAATATATGACCTACAGGGTCCATTCTCATTCAATCCACAACACCAACCATGAATTTCTGACCTAGTTATTAATACCAAACAGAAGTTCCTTCTTGCAAAGTGGCATTAAATGCAACAATTGAACCAATTGAACGAATACCTTTAACTTTCCAAGCTGCTTGTAATTGTAACTTGCAGGGTTCACATCTAAGTTAGACTATTGATTATTCTTCTCCATCAGCACCATACATATCACTTTCTAGAACCTTGAAAGCTATCCAGTAGGACTGGATATTCGAGAATTGTTTGATTATGTCATGCTCTATGACTCAAGTATATGTTATTTTTTTTAATTGAGAAGCAGGGTTTTATTAAAAGTAAAAAACTTGAGCTTTGAGCAACTGTCAACGAGAGAACAGACCAGAGAATAGGATAAAATCTGATAGACAATTGGTCCAAAATATGTAACAGGACCTTAAAATTGAATTAATCAGAAAACAATCCAGTTTATAAAATGAACAAACACCAACAGTAAGTAAATACAGGTGGCAAGCTGGGCATGGTGACAGAGCAGAGAGGTCATGAGTTCAAGGCCACTATTTCAGCATTTTCAAACAGAATAACAGAGAAGACAAGTATAAAAACAGATGCCCAGCATACTTCATCAGGGATTACAGATTGACAAAATACCAACACAACAGAAATCCCTCATGACAAATGCTGCCAAGGATGCAGACTAGCAGAACTTCCTCCTAGGAGGTGGAGAGTGTGCTATGCAAGCCTGGTGTAGCCCGGTATATCGCCAAGTATGTGCTGACCACATGATCCCATGGTTGAGCTCCCTGGTGTCCATAGGAATCAGATGCACACGCAGGGGAAACTGCTGCAGACACTGCTTCAGGTTGTTGTAATCCCCAGACTGACAGACAGTCCACATGCCCTTCAGGACAAGTTATGGTACATCTAGACTAGAATGCTGCTCAATGAGGAGAGCTAAACAAGTCATGATCCCACACAGAGGAAACTTACATGCCTATTACCACACAAGGGAAGATAGTCTGAAAGGCTGGAAAAGGAAAACCCATGGAAACAGTAGATTGACCCAGTGGATGCCACAGGATCAGACGGGATGAACAGCACATAGGGTTGTTTCAGGGTAGCAAACAATGGCAGATACAGGCTGTTGTACATTAGTGTTTTTGACTTCAGCAAACTGCTGTCTCATTTGTGAAGACTGCATGAGATCATGCAAGCCAAAGAGCTTTTCAAACTGTCGCAAAGTGCAACTGCCAGGTTATTTCTCAGGGCATCTCAAGCATGTCCTAGTGTGTATGTTTCAATGCATAAACAAAGCTTCTAGCTGGTTAGCTCTTGTTCATTGTTAGGCTATGTCCCTGTGCACAAGACACTTGGCTCCAAGCAAGAATGGGTGTAAGAGTCCTGATCCCAGAGTTGTCTATTCTGCATGACACTTGCCATTCAGAAGAATTACTAACAGCTGTAAAGATAGCCATGTATACACCAATGCATGATACGTCATCTAACCAACATAGCGCATTACCAACATCCATTGGCTAAACATGACAACCACATGAGAGTAGTCCCCAAACCCTGTCTGTGAAGATGAGGACCAGCAGCTCCTGGGCAGAAAGCACTTCTGCTGAGTTCCCATGTTCCAATGCCTGGCGACGGCACTTCCTCTTTCCAGGGCCAACACTGAAACATCTGGGAGATCAACACCTTGAGTTCATTGCATGTGACATTTACAGTGAGACCAAGAGCTAAAGTAGAAGTTTATTGACATCCACTTATGCAGTATTTTACACATACACACCAGTAGAGAGTCAATATCGCGGTTAAATAAGGATCAGGATAAACAAATAGGCGGAATAGATGTTTATTCAGGGAGAAATAACTTACAACCTAGACAGATGAACACCAGGAAATTCCACCCGATGCTCTCCTGTCTGAGTCAGCCAGCAAGAGAGCTTTTCCCGGCTCTCTCTTCAAACTCCTTCCACAGGTCACTTCCGCCCATGGCTCCACCCCCAATGGGTGTGGTCAGTGCCAAGGAAGTACTATCTCACTACAATTCCCCTTTTAGTCTAAGGAAAAGATTTAGGCTTAATACAAAACTATGTACAAAACAGTGAATAACAAGTGTGCTCTAAGAAAAGGAAAATCGAGAACAAAATGACCTACATATCTAGTCCTAGGGTGAAGTCATAATGGAGTTTACAATAGAGTTGTCCTAAGCTGGAAAACGTAAGTCTAGTACCTAATATATCTAACTAGGAAGAGAGAATAATAGTTGTGATAGTTTAATCTTCAACCTCATCAAGACCTGAGAAGGAAAATAACGATACTAGAGTAGA
Source organism: Phodopus roborovskii (assembly GCF_943737965.1). Taxonomy (NCBI): domain Eukaryota; kingdom Metazoa; phylum Chordata; class Mammalia; order Rodentia; family Cricetidae; genus Phodopus; species Phodopus roborovskii. The sequence continues at coordinate 28,544,992 of NW_026125295.1, read as the reverse complement.
CAGGAAGTGCGGATGGACAACTTCCAAAAGGTGCAGCAAGGACAGAAATAGCAAGCCACCTGGACAGTCACCCTAGGTCTCACAGCAACGTTGGTACACCCAGTTATGGCTAAGGCCAAGAGTACTTGACAGACCACAACAACAGCAGGGAGGTAGAATGGCTGTCTTACCCTGACTTGGCAAGGTCCAGCAGTCTTCTATATTTGTCTCCTGCAAGCACATAGGACTGCATGTCCAAATCAGTGGTCAAGGTGGGGGGCAATTCTTTGCCCAACAGGCCATTAGCTGAGGCGAGAATGAACTCCAGCAGGAGCAACAACAGTGTTCAACATATTTTCGGGAAAGTGCATGGTGCTGTCAGGAGCAACAGTGTCTCATGTCAATGAGTACTAATGAGTACTCATGAGTACTAATATTAAAACATTTAAATGCCATGTTCTGCATGTCTATGAAGTGATTGAAGATTAAGCATCTATATCTGACTAATCTCATAGGTACAGGAAACATGAGTGAAGATAATCTCTAATACTCAGGAACTTAGCTAAAAAACTGATTAAAACTTCCCTGAGTAAAGCAGGAACAAATACTTAAACAATATAACTATATACATATACATACATATAAATCCCTAAAATAGAGGTAGAGTAGAAATGTCAAGACAAGAGGTAGAACTATAAAGGGCAGCATGATAAATATCCCAAATTGTATCAATATACAAATGTCTTGAATACAAGAAAAGTATACATACATAAAATATGGTAAAACTAATGTGCATAAAACATCGTAAGTGGAAAGATGTAACAAAATATAAACTTAATTTTACATAGCTTGCCACAAGTCAACATTCAATTGACTCTTCTCATAATTGCTTCATGAGAAAATGGGTTTCTTCACCCTCCCCAAAGAAAGATACTTCTGCTATTTATGCTCTTGAAAATGGTGCATTTGATCACACCACCTTCATAAAAACAATCCTTAAAACCTCTGCAGACAGTGAAGATACACTAGCATAGAACCCTCTCCAAAATGTAATGCTTCACAATAGAGATGTAGTGCAAGAGAGGCAGGAAAGGGTGACCCCTCAGAGGCTGTGCCCACACTAGAGGAGGGCACCAGAGATGAGGCCCCAACTGGGTGGCCCTAGCTTCGGAGCGTGGCCAGTTGGGACCGCATGGCCTCCAAGTCCTCTTGATCCTCCTCATCCTCTCCCTCTTCTGTGGCAGCCATTGCTCCTGAAGGCTCAGGCTCAGGAAGGGCGTCAGTTACTTTACTGGGTGCTTTGCCCAAGGCTCCTGCTGTGATTTCAAAGAGGACTCTGTCGATCTCCATTTCTGCTGCCTCTTCCATTTCTTCCTGATCATCCATGCTTTCAAATCTAACATCTCCTCTATGATTCCAGCCTTCATCATCTCTTTGGACAGCTCCCGCATGGTGGCCTGGAATTCTGGGATCTTCACCAGACTCTGCATGACCTTCATCACTTCTATGCCCTTTTGCAGGGAACCAGCTGCTCTTAGGACCGCAAGCTGGTTCTTCATCCCCATGAGCACAGAGTTCATGTGTGCTTTGGATGCATAGAGCTTGCTCACGGCCTTCCTTAACCTGATCATCTCCTTGGCCAGCACCACACAGACATCCTTTTGGCCCTTCTTGGCTGCATCTTTCACAGACCATTTTACTTTCTCCTCTTCTCTTTGGATATCAGACAGTGGGCTGGTGTTCTTTTCTCTCAGTCTCTCCATGCTGACTCCTCCCTACTACTTCCTTGAATCCTCCTTGTCTCCTAGTCCTGCCTGTCTTGCTTTCCCCTGATATCCAAGTCTTCAACTCAATGAGACCACCATGCTCTTTCTGGAATCCTTCCCATGTGCCACATTCAGGAAAGTATTCCTCTTATTTGCCTGTCAACAACTCTCATTTCCTTTCTGATCTTCAATGACCATTCATTGACCAGCTCCTTGGGAGGCTTCTCCTGGGTCTTCGGGAACAGCCCCATGACGAACTGGACTCCTCTTAACCCTTCCGACTTCCCATTCCCTGTGCCCAGGCAGGTCACGGGCAGCCGCCTGGGCGGGGCCGCAAAGAAGGGAATCGAGAGGAGAAGGCGTATGTGATATCTTCTATAACAACAAAGCCCAAATTCCCAAATACTGACTATAAATGTTTGTTTTCATTTAAATGGACTTTGTTATGTAAAATAAATAAAAAAATAAAGAAAAAACAATGTCTTGTTGTCAAGTTATGGAAGGTAACCTAGGACAATTGAAATAGCCTGTAGTGTTTGCGGAATGTATTGTGCCCCATTGACCACTACTCAAAAAAAGGGGATCTATACCTGGTACTGGAATTTTTATTTTTATATGATAGCCTATGATGTACAGGTGAGGTATTGTCTCCCTGTTACAGAACAACTTTATTTGAACTCCCTTTGTGTGTGTGTGTGTGTGTGTGTGTGTGTGTGTGTGTGTGTGTGCATTTTATGAAGCTTCTACAGAAGTGGATTTCTATCTAACACTTAGTGTCATTTTATACCTCCCCATACTTTCTCCTCTATTCTGCTTTCCTATTCCCTACTTCATTTAACTCCTTCTGTTCCATTATTTGCCTATTCCTCTTTACACTACCTGCATTTTATTCCATTCCACTGAAGCTCTCCCCCTTACTCATTTTCTGCCTTTTATGCATACTCTAATTTAAACACATATACAGTTGATAACCCTATTCAGGAAAGTAACAGGATACAAAATCAATGCACTAAACTTAGATAACATTCATACATTAGCAAAACAAAACAAAGCCATATTGAGCACAAAATCATGAAAGCAATTCAATTCACATTAGCATCAATAGAATATTGGAGTAATTCAAACCAAAAAGTAGAAGTGTAATATGAAAATCTGGAGAAACTGAAGTAAGAAACTGAGGAAGGTACTAGAAGATGAAGGTCCTCCATGGATCATGGATTGGTAGAATTAATATTGTTTAAAAAAATGGCTATTCTGTCAAAGGCAACATACTGATCCAATATTATCCCCATCAAATTTCTAATGCAGTTTCACATGAATTGAAAAAAAAGATCATCTCAAATTTCTCATGAAAACCCAAACTATCCAGGCTAGTAGTCCTAACCATTCTGAACAATAAACCACAGCTAGAGATAATCACTATATCTGAGATCAAGTTATATTACAAAGCTATAGTAATAGAAACAGCATAATACTACAATAAAAACATAAAATATTTTAAATTAATTTCAACTGTTTAAAAAATATGACAAAGCTATAGTAATAGAAACAACATAGTACTACAACAAAAACAGATGAAATGTTAAATTAATTTCAACTGCTTAAGAAATATTTTAAATATGCTCTCTAAACTGTGTTTGTGGACAATTTCCTATTCCACCTGGTCTGTCAGAGTCCTTTAGCCCCAAACAAACACACTGCCATATATATTAACTATAAATGGTTTGACCAACGGCTCAGGCTCCTTATTGGCTAGCTCTCTCTTAATTATTAACCCATTTTTATTAATCTAAGTATTTCCACATAGTCTTACCTTACTGGAGAATGTTCCAGCATGTTACTCCTTCGGCAGCTACATGGAATCTCTCTGGTGGCTCCACTCAGCCTCTCCTTCCCAGAATTCTCCTCTTCTGGCAGCCCCACTTATATTCCCTGCCTGGCTAATGACCAATCAGTGTTTTATTCATCAACCAATAAGAGAAACATATATATCTCAAAATTTGTATCAGAAAAGCAACTAAGGAGTTTCAAAAGAAAAAGCAACATTATAGAGTAGAAATATCATTCACCTTCTTCAGTGCAGAATGTGAACACAGTCCTCAATAATGTCTTTTACAAATATCACAGTAGCCTATGTCTCCAGACAAACAAAACCCACAGTAACACATTCATTTGCAGCTGGCTTAGATATGACTGATTATTATTATTTAAAATAAGATAAATATTACAGTTCTCATCCATTTTCACAGTTCATGAATTTGCTCATAATTAAGGGAGAAAGGCCCAAACCATATACAAGGCTTTTGTGGAAACTACTCAATTGTTTTTGGTGAACACTTCCCGGGAGCCAAGGGAATCCTAATAAAGATAATAGAAGTTTTATCAACTAGGTAAAAACAAGAAAGTGAAATAATCAAAGATCAAACTTAGACCTATTTTCCCCACAAAACCTTTGCTTTCTGTTTAGTGAGGCTTCCTTCTACATGGTTGTTCCTGTTTGCTTTCTATTGCTGTGATAAACACCACTACCAAAAGGAATTTGAAAAGGAAACAGTTTACTTGGCCAACCAGTTACGCAACCTAGGAAAGCCAACATGGAAATTCAAGGCAAGAGCCTGGAAGCAGGCACAGCAGTATCGACCGGAGAGGAGCATCACTTATATGCTTTCTCTGCCAGGCTTTCTCAGATACCTCCCTTTTATACATCCCACACCCATCTGCCTAGGGATGACAGTAGACTGGACCCTCTTACACCAATCAACCAGCAAGGATATTCCCCCACAGCCATGCTCACGAGACAATTTGAAGAAGGAAATTCCTCAACTGAGATTTCCTCTTCACAGTTTCGCCTAGGTTTGTGTCAAGTTGACAAAAACTACCCAGCACTGTGGTTTGCAGTGTCTCATCTCACTCTTCGCTATTGCTTAGCAAAGTATCTTTTCGAATGTGCTATTTTCTCAATGATTTAGCCCATAAATAGCACAGGAAGTAAACAATAAACATGTGCTACTAAGCGTAAATTGACTCTGATATGTTTTGCCTTTATATTTAATATATATTTATTATGATAATAACCTCATTTTCACGGGAGCTTTGACCCTGGGGGATTGAAAACCAGGGAAGCTATTTTTAATGCTAGAAAAGGGAAGAAAGTGCACTGCACAAAACTGGTCTAGCTGACTGTCTCTGAACTGCAGCTGCCCTGGCTCTGTGTGGTGGAGCCTCAGCCAGTGAAGGCAGTTCTATACAGAGATGCTGGGCTGGAGGCTGCAGTAACTGAAGGGCTCATTGCAGTATTTTGGTGATATTTGTGAAGATGCAGACAGATGTTGAGAGGAAAAAGTATCTACAAGGTAAATATAACTCAAATAATGACCAAAAGCCAGACTCAAAGATGGCAAAGGAGTTCTTGTTGGGGTAGTTTGAGGTTCCTGGAGATTGGTAATATATATCCATTTGCTTCATATCTCCAGCCCTCCCCGCTTCTCTCTCTCTGGGAAATTCATATAAGCCAGAATGTTTCCAAATGTTTTCTTTCCTCTTAGAATCGCAGGATAGAATCAGAGATGGTTAAATTTTCATTGTGCATGGCAGGTAAGTAGCAAAACAAGGCTATGCAGACAGATTTATGTCCAAACACCATCCCACCTGAGTCATATTGAAGTAAATGGAGTAAATGAAACGATGTAAAGAGCAATAAGGCAGGTAAAGGTCTACTCCTGTGGGATTTGCAATCTATTGGTGAGAGAGGATTTATCCACTTGGACAAATGGAGACACTGAGTACAGGTCTTCCAATTCAGTTTTTTTCTACTCCATCCAGGTCATTGGGGGCTCTAGATAAATGTGCTGAGGAATTCATTTCCGATTTGTTCAGACATTCAGTCTAGGGTTCTTTTCTTTCCTTTCTGGTCCTTTAAATTGTTACGGTTTGTTTTTCTGTTAGAAAGAAAGCAGATTGAAACATTTCTTACTGCCAGCAAAGAAGCATGATGCAATTTACTATTCTCATTACTCAAAAATGAATATTTCAATAGCTATTACTCTCCTGTTGTAAAGTAACAGAAAGGGGGGGGGATTTAACAAGCATGTGTGAAACCATTAATTGTCCATCTCATTTGAAGACACATTATTGATACTAATTAAATGCTTTTTTCAGAAAGAGAATGAGTTGTGTCATTTTATTTTCAGAAGGTAGAAACTGACTTTTAATTGTCAGGAATAGGTGTATTATTGAATTCTGTTATATTGCAGAGCCATGTCTTTAGATGTTAATATTCTTTATGATGCCATGAACACAATGAAAAGTTAATGAGTGATTTTAAATGCATACATTAATGAAATGCTGTGTCAAAAGATCAGGATTGAGTAAATAGTAAATAAATGCACTCAAGTATAATGTTTATTCACAATTGTTTAAATGAATAGTAGTGTTAACAATAAGAAACATCAGGTCACATTAAAAGAATGTTTTTTATTCCCCAAATTTCATGAGTAGCTATGTATCCTACAACTCTGGAAAATCCCAACAATGATATTTCCCCATATTTGTTTTTTCTTTCTCTTATTATTTACTCTCATCCTGATTAGATCCATAACGTATTTGTTGATAGGAGAAATATTGAAGATTGAGTTTATGAGTAGAAATGCTTCACTCAGGCACTGGTGAAGGGATATTCATATTCTAGAAATCATGCTATAACAAGATTGAAAGGAATTTTTCCATTGCTAACTTATAGCCCTTTTACATATATTCTCATGTCTAATCATCACTATTATGGTCAGAAGTCATAATATTTGTCATTAATTATCATTTCATGACAATGTGGCCCGAGCAGATGAACAAAGAAATACAAATGAGGTTATTTAATTCTTTTGTTTGTTATTTTACATTTCTTAGGTATTTCTTGGATGATATAATTAAAGTCTTCAAGTGCTACCTCCTCAGGCATTAACATGTATAAATCCCCTGGTTCATCCCTCTTTATACTGACCAAGTGTGTATTGAAAACAATGTGTGGAAATGAGAACTATTAGCCACTAATTTGTTAGAAGTACTTAGTAAGCATCTAAATTTTCATATTCCATGCAAGCAGTTTTATTTCTGCATATTGTAATACAAAGAGATGACATGTATAGAACCACTGCTTGCACCAATGGAGACATCATTGTCTAAGAAAAGAACAATATTTGAAATTTAATAAACTGCAATAATCATATTGGAAATAATATTTTATAAAATCAAGAAAAATAAGTGACCCTTTATATAAACTTAGATTGTGCATATATGTATGTGGATATGTATATGCTTTTACATGTATCTGTAGAGGTACACACATAAATATACTTGTGTATATATATGACTTTTAAATGCATGTGCATTTCATAGTAAAGCCAGAGACAGAAAACAAACCTAGTGAAATATTACAAAAGCAGCTCTTCCCAGTTTTTTTCTCCCAGGTTCTGGCAAATTTGTCACCTTATGGATAACTCTACTCCCCATCTTACTAGCACAATGTGATTTGGAAAACATTAGTGGCATTTTTCTTTTTGTTGTTTTGTGTTGTAATGCATAGTGTTTTTCTCTATTACTACGTACATTTTCTTTTTGTTTTTTTGAAACAGGGTTTCTCTGTGTAACAGTTCTCTGTGTAACAGTTCTGGCTATTATGGAACTCACTCTGTAGACCAGGCTGGCCTCAAACTCATAGAGATCCGCCTGCCTCTGCCTCCATTCTCTGGCCTGTTCCTATGCAGATTTAAGTAATTCTCTGCCCTGGTATCAAAAGATACTATTTTGATGAATCTCTCAACTGAAAATGGATTTCAAATATATAACTATTAAATAGCATGCCACGTTTTAAACAGGGAATTGTTATTGAATGGACAACATGACCAAACATCTTTGATATATTCTCGAATGGGCCATGGGCAGAAGATAATGGTTCAGGAAGATACTGTGTATTTTTCTGTTTTCTTTTGACTGAAACAGAGGATACAGGAACAGACAGCAAGAACAGACAAGGATGATAGTCATGAGTGGAGAACAATTTCACACAAGGAAGTTACAGACCAAAGGCTCGGGAGAGAAAATGTGATGAGCAGTCAGAGTCTGGGCCACTTGTTTCCTGGTCTTGGTTTCTTACTTAAAGAACTGAAATAAACATTTACACAGATTTCCCTAAGTAGCAAGAAAACTATTCAAAGACAAAATAAATGGTCTGGCAAGATGGCTCAGTAGGTGATAAAGGTTGGCAAGATGGCTCAGTAGATAAAGTTGCTTGCCACCAACTCCCACAATTTTCCCTCTGACCTCATTTGTGCCATGGTGTACGTGAGCATGTGCACACAGATGTGGGCAACCACACTATAAGTAATAAGTCAATAAAATGAATAAATGTAAAGATTTATAGCAGGCCAAATGAGTGAGGGTATTTAAGGGGCCCAGTTATTGTTTGCCAGTTTTGAGAGAAAGAATGGCTGGTTACTAAACAATATAGTTTGTGTGAGTCTCCATTTTAACTAGTAGGAAATTATGTAAGACTTTGCCCACTGCACATGTCCTTTTCCATAATGCACCTGATTTTAACTATATTCATATGAAATTATGCATAACATGGTAAATTGAGGATTGCACACAAACATACACTTGAGGACACAGACTTTTGCCTAATTGTGTCTGCATCAAAAATCAGTTCAGGCATGATTGACAGAAGAAGGAATTGACTCCATTGTTAGTAGTGTGGTGTGTTTGTGACATAATGCAAATGCAAATCTTATGTTGGTAACAGGTATGCAGAAATGGGAATTGTGCACATAGCCTGATCAGATAACTACAACATGATTAGAGGATTGTGAGTATAGTCCAAGTCAGATGGAGTTTAAGAGGGCTAAGCTATTCTCTACACTTGCTTGCCTCAAAGTAGCCAGTCAAGAAATAACAGGGAGGGGCAAGACCACAACCTTATGCTCTCTGGTATCTGTTTTCAAGGTTGTTTGGGTTTTGTTGTTGTTGTTTTGTATTGTTTGCTTGTTTTCCTGCAAGCTCATTATTTGATGTTCCTACTTGGCAGTATTTCTTCTATCAGTATTGCTTCTTTTGTTGCTGTTGCCTTTTTTTGTTAGACACGTTCACTTTGTAATAGCACTGCTTGATAGGATCAAAAATTGGGGATGAGAAAAATACATCACCATGGGTAAGAGAAGCCACTGCCCCTGGCAGAGGGTGTGGTCATCTTGAACAATAATGGGGACCTTGGTTCTATTATGAGCACAGCACTGTCCAGACTAGTAGTGTTGAAGGTGAAGTTGTACAGCAGCGGCTCCTACAGAAAGATACTAGCTGCAAAAGCCAAAGCAACAGGTATCAATTATTAGGCTACTTGACACTGTTAGCATGCTTGAAACATCTGAACTTCACCACAAAGGGGCTCATACCTCTCCTTAAAAAAAGCGTATCAGTCAGAAAAGAACAGAGACGAGAGCTCCAAGGCACGTAAGGGCATCTGAAAAGAGGAAAACAATATTGTAGTTGGCCATGCAGGGAGAATGTACAAGAGAAATAGGCAATGATAAATGTCTAGAGTAGCCATACCACATTAAAGCAAGTAGAAAAGCCAGGTTGCAGAGCACAGCATAAAGAGCATAGCTATCGGTCACATGACCATTTGCAATTGCAGGGATGGTATGCCCTCTACAGGTCAAATGTTTAATCATGTTTTTCTTTCAATTTCAAACTTGGTGCTCTGCAGGATAGCCAAAATTACTACCCAGTTATGACCACAATTTAAAACACTCTGATTTTGGGGGTGTGTTTTTGGTTGTTTGTTTGTTTTGCAATTCCCAATAAAATTTATGGAGTTTAATTTTTTAAGAATGTAAATATAGCTTGTCTATAGGATGAAACTTAAATAAGTTAGTTGTGTTCAGGCCCAAACTTAACAGAAAGTAACCTGCCAACTAAGAAAATCTATACTTTTAATATGTACCCTATTAAACTTTCAGTTTTTCATCCCTATTTCTTCCTGGGCAACTGCACTGTTTTTAGAGTACACAGTGCTGAGTGCTGTGATGTATCCTGTAATATAGCATCCCAGCTGGCTGGGTGAGCAGAGCCCCACATCCTCCTAGGAAGCTGCACTTACAACCAGAGGGTGACTCTTTAAGGTTGAAATTCCACTTCCAATGCATGATGAGTGAAATATCTGGAGGCTTGGCTTAGCTCTGTGGAACTTTGTGTTTCTCCATTCCTATGATTAATCACAGTTAATTTACACTTGAAAATAAAGAATTATTTATGTGCAGAAGAGACAGGGAATTCATGGTCTTCTGGTTTGTTTGTTTGTTTTGTGAGGTGTGGGTTGGACAGAAATCACATGACAAAATAAGGAAGAAGGTGGCTCAAACATTTGAACTTATAAAGAACTGCTTCCATCTATGACAGTCTTTCAGGTGATGGGATGATTTATACAGCCTCTGATCCTGAGAAAGGAACAGACCACACCTGATATCAGAACATATTACACACCTAAGTGGCAGCACGACATCATAAATGTTGTGTTTTCCCTTCTCTTTGCTATTTCTAAGAAGCCACTTTTTCCAACGAGGTCTTTCAGGTTGGGTGATGGCTTCATCGCCCCCTATTCTCCAAACAGATAAAAATCAAACACTCTAGAACCAGCGAGACACTGTTTCTGTTGTCTGTAAGCTGACATGAGGCGAACAGCGAGTGTCCGGAGCTTTGTTCACTCTGCCCTCTCCGTGTTGAAACAAGAAAAGCCTTTTCACCTGGCTGCCTTTGAAGAGGTACTCAGACTGCCATGGCCTCTAAAGGTAAGAGTAAAGCTAGCCAGCAACTAAATTTTATATATTACAACGAGAAGTGCATGGCTTTGAAATATTATAACCAGTGAGGTTGGTACTTGAAAAGCTGTTATTTATTGCTCTTGGGCACTGGCGTTTGAATTATTTTACTCCAAGGTTTACTTTGTCCTAACTTTAAGTACACATACATTTTGGCCAAAAGAATGTAAAACGTTCAGGTGTAAAATGTGCTTTCATTGCGATGAATGTAAACTTAGCAAATTAATAAGAGAAGCTGTAAAGCAAAATCGAAGGTGGGGATATTTAATTTAAGCACAGCAATGGGATGAAATTCCAAGTGTAAGTGAATTTGTAGGAAAGATTCCACATAGACATCTAAAAATGTTACTTAAACATTTGTAGTTGCTCATTTGTTGTTCATAATCGTGTAGCACACAGCCCAGTAAAGAATAGAACATCAATGCAGCCTCAATTTGATGCAGTAGGACTAAATATTTAGCTTTATAAACTTAAAATATTTTAAATACTTGGTATAAATTCAGCATTAAAAAAAACAATCAAAATGATCAAAGTCCCCATTTTAGGCAAGCAGATCTGCTATGAACACTAACAGAAAAGGGTACAGTTTCACTCAGAACCCTAAAACTGTTGAAACATCTGTTTTAATTAAGACAGATTTCAAAAGATGAGAGAGAAGGTTTCTTCAGGGAGAATAAGATGCAGTCACAGTAAAATGTTTCTAAAAATAAAGTTAGGATCCATGTTTATTCAATTATCAAAACAAATCACTATGAAGCTCTATAGGATAATGAAATTTGGTTGGTGAAATTTAGGGAAGCATTTAAAACTAGTCACAAATCAGATAATTCAGCAAATGTAAACTCTCCTAAATTATTTAAATAGATGATTAATTCCAAATAATGTGAATACAATCTTGTTTGTTTTATAAGCATATCTCCCAACATCTATTAAACAAATTGAGTAGTCTTTGTATTTTTCATTCTTATTTAATGTAGGCCTAAGTATACTGGGGAACTCTTATAAACAGATTATAAAATCTATCAGAAATAGAAAAATATTGAATTTTCATGTATGTGTGCATAGCAGTCTCTATTTGAAGACAAATAAACACAAACCTTGACAAATGTTTCCTGAAGACTGACACTAACACGGTCCTACTGCCTCTCATTTTATAAATTAAGGGCAGCAACAGAGTGGCCTGGAAGGGGAAGAGTTGCAAAGTGTGTAAAATATTTATGGTTTAGTTATACATTTTTAAAAGAGTAGATAGAAATTCAAAGCCACATAGCAATTCAAAGGAGTTTCTTATTCATCTGGTGGTCTGGGACTTTGAAGAAAATGTGACTGGAAAGCAATATTATGATTAATCTGCCAAAAATACGTGATTTTCAGTAATGAGAAAGACTGGATTTGCAAATTAAAGATACACTTAACCTAGAGACAAACTTTAAGATAAAAAAAAAAAAAAGAGCATCCCCAATGGTCAGCTAAAAACATTTAGCCATTGTTTGGATAAGCATTTATTATAAAATCATAGTAACAGTAAGGTACCATCTAAATAGGAAATCATGTTTGAGAATTCACCTTATCTCATTTTTACCTAAGATATGTTTGAAGGTATTTTTTTTTCAAAAATCATATCAAAAAAGATATGGCTGTAACTTCATATTGGTCTTTGACCTATGAAACTGTATTGTCGGGTAGCATCTTCTCAGAGACTCTGGGTAATGGGGCATTTTATAGACAAGTCCAGGACAGGCTGAACTGGATGCTGTAGATCCAATAGATCCGAAGAAATGCATATCATCTGGAACCCTTTACCTGGAAACAAATGCACGGAAAGGCATCCTCTGAAACTGCTGTTAGGTCAGAAACCTGGTAGCCAAGGTCAGCAATATGCAGCCCCTTTCCTGACATTTAATAACCTACTGTGGTATGTTGAAACAGCATAGTTTACAAGATAAACTTGGAGTAATTTAGCAGTCTTTTAAAGAAGAAAATGACTGTAAGACACAATGTTATATTGTAACAACGTTTGTTATTAATTAACCATGTTCTTATTGTGGAGTTTTGCACAATTTTGCACCAAACATAGGTCTCATGATTTTTTTTTTCAACAAAGATACACTCACAGGACCACCACCAAGATCATGATATGTAATGCTTCCAACAGCTGGCAATGTTCCCTTTCTGTCCAATAACAATGCACCTCCATACCCACATAAACTACTATTATTCATTCTGTTTGTGACCTATATTTTCTAGATCATAATTTTGCCACAAGTTTGCTTTTGGCTTTGTTTTCTGCAAAATGATGATGGCGGTTGTTGTTGGCACTAATGCTGGATGAGGTGTTGTTGCATTCACTGTTTTCTGGTGTTGATCTTATGACCAGTAGCTCCTTCTAATTTTAAGACAGTTTTACACAGTCTTCCTGGTCTTGGGGATCCACCTGGGAGTTCCCTTCCAGTGTCGTTTCTTTGTTCAGAACAGTTCTGGGGGATCCTTGAGGGAAGTCAACTGTTGCAGCCTTATCACTCACAAGCTCTATTACAAAGGGGTCAAAGGACAAGTTTCTTCATTTGTGTAATCCTAAAGTAAGTCCTGTACAGATCTCAAATAAATTCTAACTAGTTGTAGCTAGTTCCTACAACTTGAGGGTTAAATAAATAAATGAGTCATCTGGCAATTGCCCCTCATTAACACTTCCTCTATGCACAAGCTTAACAAGCTTGTCATTACTAGAATCAATTTATTCCTTTGTCCAAAGGGCCGTTCATCTGTGTTCCTTCATCCCTGTTCAGACTATGCTTGAGTTTCTTAATGATGGGAGTTTATTATCCTAGAAAGAATCCCAGTACATTTTAAAACTGTATTTGTGATTATAAGATACAGGAAAATACCTCAAAACCACAAAATTTTTCATAAATCTGGGTATCCTTGTAAAAATTAGACCATTATAATTTACATTAAGTATTTATAAGCACCCCAATCATACTATATGTTCAATGAAAGCAATTGCTCAAAACTTATACCACTGCTATAAATTTATTCTTTGTATCAATCCAGAACCAATTCCTTTGTCTCATTTATGTTACATAACAATATTTCAGTGCATGATGGACCACAAAGACCATAGTCCATGAGATGCTGTTGCCTAATAATGCTAGAGTCCATTTAGCTCTTAAACGTAACTCCACGACCTTCACACATCAGTGAAATCACCTAATGATTGATATATTCTCAGATAATGCTAATGTTGTTAAGCAATGTGATGCTTAATGGTGTTTGCTTTACACGATGGGCCCTATTTAACAACATCAAAAAAAAAAAAAGACTTGACTGTTCACTTCCTTGTGAACGAACAGCTAAGTTAAAGCAATGCAACATTGATAAACCACTTAAATTTATTCACTTTTTTTTTTTCAAGACAGGGTTTCTCTGTATTGCTTTGGTACCTGTCCTGGAACTAGCTCTGTAGACCAGGCTGGCCTGGAACTCACAGAGATCTGCCTGGCTCTGCCTCCTGAGTGCTGGGACTAAAGGTGTGGGCCACCAACGCCCTGCTTTATTCACATTTTAAAAAGAACCTTGACACTCTGGATGAGAAGCATGACCATTGGTAGCCTATGGGGGGAAAAAAAAACTTACCATCCAGTGAGGGAAATAACACAGATATTTATGAGAATAAAATAGGGACACTAGTGGAAAGCTATCATTTATAATTTTGGATAAAGATTTTCCTGCTTAGGACTTATACATAATGTCACATAGAAATAATACACAATAAACAAGAAACTTAGAGTTCAATGTCTGGAATTGAATCATATTTACTCAGCATTAATATTTATATCAGTTGATATCTCTACACTAACCAACTTACCTTTATATAATTCTATAATTATGCTAAGACACAGATAAAGAATGAGTCTCTTTAAGCTTACTCAGTTTACTAGTGGGTTTTCAGAGGATATCCTCATATCATTAGGACTATTAGTTTTACCTAAGATCTTATCAAAATGCAAATTTACAAGCCTCTCACCTCAATTTCTGAATCAGTAACTAGAAAGAGATCCAACACATATTTTGATAGGTCCCCACCCCAAGTGGTTCTAATGAAGTCTGAAATATGAGATTTTTTTAAATTAAAGTGGGCAATAATATTATGACTAATAAAGTAGACAGAGTAACTTCATAAAGTACAAGTCAGACCCATAATATTCAAAGAAAGAAACTATGGCTTAGGTAGTCAAAATTCCAAGGAAAAATTAAAGTCTAAGGCTATTCTTTTATATGTACAGGCTACTGGGGTCTGTTAGCATTTATTTTGCTTTTATGGTCTATGATTCTTCATGTTTTTGAACAGGTATTATCTCTCAGTTATACACAAACATGTTCATACAGTGTATCTCCAGGCCAATTATTTAAGCCAAGTTATCTAACTTTGTCTGACAACTACCAGCATTCTTCTATGTCCCTTATTTTTTTTTTTTTTTTTTTTTTCCTGGCTGAAAAGTCAAGTGCTATGGTATGGAGTAGTAAAAACAAAGAAAATGCACTGAAATGAGAGAGCAATCAATCAAGGAACAAACTTCCATCTAAATCAGGAAGAAAGGAAGAAAGAAAGAGAGAGAGAGAGAGAGAGAGAGAGAGAGAGAGAGAGAGAGAGAGGAAGAAAGAGAGAGAGATAGAGAAGAAAGGAACGAAGGAAGGAATGAAGAAACAAAGGAAGGAAGCAAGCAAGCAAGCAAAAGCAATCTTAATTTTAACACACATAAAGATATTCATTCTCTTGCAGATTCACAGAATCAAAAGCCTGGAAGTCTGCCTGGTTTTTTTCCTGGAGCCACAAACCCAGATCAACAATCTCGAACAGCTTCTTCCCATCCCAGGAAACAAGCAAGGCAGCAGCGGGATGAACCTCAACCAAGTAGATTCCTGCCAACAGCCAGTCTCCCCCCTGGTCTAGAATATTTAAGCCAGGTTCGCATGCCTTTTCATTTCTACTCTTGTGTTCCCTTTAAATGCAATTTTCAAACTCGATTTCTTGTTTTTCAACCAATAATTTAACAGAGTACTGAATGCATTATAAATCATAAAGTTATAAAGTACTGACATTATTTTTGTTATTTAGACAGAACTTTATTCCATACTATTGCCACTTATCCTTATTTACTTGACAGAGTTACATGACTAAATAGTTTTAACTTTGCCATTTAGCACGTTTATCTGCCTTCTGTTCATTGCTCAAGGTGTGGAGATATTCTCAAGGAATTATCAGACTAGGCCACCTACAGCTATAATTAAACATTTATTGAGTACTTGTATATTCAAGGCACATAAGAAGCATAACACCTAGCCCCTGTCATTCAAACATTGTATTAGTTAATGATCAAACAAAAATGTTGATTAAAGAATATAAAACATGGCCCAAAAGCTGGGGAAACACACATCTTTAAGGGAGAAGACAGTCCTGCAAACTTTTGCAAGAAGTTGAGACTTTTCAACAGATCTCTCAAAAGCAATGTGAAAGTCCAAAGGGAAATGAGTTAGCCTGGCCACATTACTGTCTTCTGATGTTCTGGAGTCCCCAGGCCAACCTGCTGGAATGCTCATATCACACTATTAGGTACTGTTGCTTTTCTAGATGTGGCAGGATGGACAGCACCTCAAGCCTTGTAAAACTTTGTCATGTGGCAAGTAAGTGGAAATTGCTATTCATATGTGGATGTGTTTTTGTTGTTCTAGCACAATTATCCTGCACAAGATTAGAAAGACTAACACTAATATTGAGATGTCAGCACATCTGCTGCCAGACTCCTTTGTTTGGCATTCTTTCAAACATAAAATCTATCTCTTTTATCAAAATCTGTGTTAATTCCCTTAAGGTACAAGAGATTTCTGCTATGCCTGATAGGGTTTAAGCTGCATGCAGCATATGTTCCTGGGAAAATGTTTATAATTGCAGATGCCTTCCCCAGAAACCCACTGGCAGACAAATGTTCTATAGAGACTGGCGAGCTCAGGGAGCTACCAAAAGAAGCTGGAA
Source organism: Phodopus roborovskii (assembly GCF_943737965.1). NCBI lineage: Eukaryota > Metazoa > Chordata > Mammalia > Rodentia > Cricetidae > Phodopus > Phodopus roborovskii. Next base: position 28,528,355 of record NW_026125295.1, on the reverse strand, counting down.
AAGCTAACCTACCATCTTCCATCTGCAAAAAGGATCAGCTGTAATAGCTGACCAGAGTTGATTAACTGCTGCAAGCTGTTTGGGAGTGTTGTCAGACAAGGTTTTGCCAAATATAAAAGTGATATACCAGCGCCAGAGGGCTGAGGTTTGATGATCACATATGGTCATCACATACTCTTCTTCTGCCCATGAATGATGACACACTGTGGCCAGATGCTTGGCGTGATGCATGCTCTAACATTCAGTAAAGAGACATAAGAACTCACTAGCTTCAGTTTTAAATGTAGCCCATTTTCTGAAAACATTCTTTTGCTTAAGTTTTTTTTTTTCTTTCAGAAAACAACATATACCATAAATTGTTAACATTTTACTTCTAAAGGGAATAACTTACTCATTTTGTGTTAACAGAATGTGGGTTTACTTGAAATCATGTATGCATAAAAAGTGGGGATTTCAAACGTATTTCATGTAAGTGGGTAAGAGAACGTCTGTTAAATAATTTTGTAGTGCTAAATGCTTTTCCTTTTATTGAAAATGTAACTTTTTTTCATATCATATATCCTAATTACATTTTCCCCACCCTCATCTCCTCCAAGTCTTACCCAATTCCCCTCTACCTTCCAAATCCACCCCTTTTCTGTCTTTCATTAGAAAACAAACAGGCTTCTAAGGGATAATGATATAATATAATAAGATAAGACAAAACTAACAATGGGAATTGGACAAAACAAACAGAAGGAAAAGAGCCCAAGAGAAGGCACAAGAAACATAGATCCACTCATTTACACACTCAGGAATCCAATAAAAACACTAAGCTGGAAGCCATTTGGGATTATAGGGTTAAAAGGAGAGAATCACACACACACACACACACACACACACACACACACACACGTATAATAAAAATTTAAAAATTATATAATTTTTAAATGAAAAGCCTTGACATTACAATGTGAGTCAAGGAACCTCCATAGATGTGAATGAGTTCATTTTCTTTTGGCTATCTACTTCCAGGCATGCAGCCTACCCTTAAGAGTAGTTTGTTTCCCCAGTGAAACTCCCTTGAAGGACATTAGACTTTCATTTGCAAGTGGTTATCAGTTGGAGACTGCTTCTGGGTTAGGAGTGGGGGCACGTGTCTAGCTCTCCTTTCAGTTCTAGGGCCCTGTGTAGCTGCCTCAGTCTCTGTGAGTTCATATAGTTTTGAGCATGTTGATTTAGAGGGCCTTGTTTTCTTGGTATCATCCATCCCCTCTTGCTCTTAAACTCATTCTGCCTCCTCATTAGTAGGTTCCCCTGAGCCCTGAGGGAAGGGATCTGATGAAGGCATCCATTTAGGCTTGAGTGTTCCAAGACCTCTCACTCTCTGCATACTGTCTGGCTGTGGGGCTCTTTTGTATTTGTTCCATCTACTGCAGGATAAAGCAGTCATCTTCCAGGCTGAACAGGTAATTCCTCCTTGAGAGGAGCATGGTACCAATTGAAGGAGTCAATGGATATATGGGCACTGGAAGAAGCTGAATATCCAATACTCATCCTGTGTCTTCATTTCCTCACAAGAAATTTGGGGACATTTAAAAATCTTCTACATTATTATTCAGAGGTTGTCTTAATATATTCCAAAAATACTGTTGGATGGATCACTTCTTTTTCTCATTATCAGGATTATTTTAAACACTGTTGCTTTTCTTGTTCTTGGCAATTCTGATTTGGGATTTTAAGAGTTCCAAAAATTATTAGCTGAACAATAAAATTTGGTGAAGACAGACCATGCATCCTGTAAGCGAGACACAGCCTCATAGAGGAATTATAGGGTTATTATTTGAATAATAAATTCTTCCTTACCGAATGTGTTCTTTAGTTGAAACATGGTACATGTTTGTTCATAGACCTAGAATAACAAATAATTTTTTCTCAGAGTTTTCTTTGATTCCTGTGGCTAAGCCTTGACTTATAAATTGTGAGTGTTTGAAACTTTTTAATGAAAATACAGACTTCATGTTGTATAGTAAGGGCTGTGGCAGAATGGCTTTCATTTCCTTTGTATCATCCTTTGCAGTTGGACTTGATAATCATCCACCAGCAAGTGGAAATTCTTGGGAGTAAGTACATCAGATTCTGTATTTATTAAGACCTATGAAAAGTCTTTACTGTCCACAAGTTTCCTTACAACTAAAATGTTATAAACAATGGCTAAAAGATCAAATGATTGCTTGACCTATTTTTTTAAACCAGAATCTAGTTTATTAGTTTAAGCACAACTATAAGTATAAACGTAAGTCTCTCATAAGAGTGACATCCAAATCTAATAAAGTTAATCTTAAAGTGACAAGCAGTAATTAATATCCCATGGATATTAATCATTGAAATTTCTTAACATTCTGAGAAGGGGAAATCACAGTTGAGAGCACATTAAAATTTAATTAACACAAATGCCACATTTTATTGCTTCACAATTGACTCAATAAAATAGGCATATAACTTACCAGTTGTATGAGGATGATTAATAATTTCAAATTGCTTGAGTGTTTTCTATTTATAAGAGTCTATATTACTCCAGATATGTCAGAATTGAAGTTAGCTCACCACTAGTTTGAAAGCTAGAAGAAATTTTAGATACAGTAAAAAAAAAATACCACTGTAAATTGTCCAGATAACTTGCAGAAGAATAATAGGGTTATTATTTGAATATCATATTCTTCCTTAAACAATCTGTTCTTTCATTGAACGGTGTCATGACATGTTTGCTCTTAGCTCTAGAATAAAAATTAGTTAAGATGTTAGTTCTGTTCTCTTATCTTGCTTTGATGTCTGAGGCTCAGTCTTCAAAGTTTAGAGCATGGAAAGAGATGTATATGAAGGTGAGACTTGCAGCTAGTAATTCTACAACAACTCTATGTTCTCATAATACTCCTTTAATTTTTGACACATGGTGATCCCAATCAAAGCATGTCTTGATAGCATGTGTTTTCCAATAGTGATACTCGGTACTGAGACCTCCAACAAATATGAGATCAAAAACAGCTTGGGACAAAGAATTTACTTTGCAGTGGAGGAAAGCATCTGTTTTAATCGTAATGTGTGTTCCACGCTGAGAGCCTGCACCCTGAGGATCACAGACAACTCGGGTCGAGAGGTGATTACAGTGAACAGGCCCCTAAGGTGTAACAGCTGCTGGTGCCCTTGCTACCTACAAGAGGTTGGTCACTGCCTCTGAGCATCTTTCATTTTTAAGATCATTCCTTTAAGTGGCATTCATCTGGAGCTGTGAGACAGTCAACCTAACAGTTGTTTCCATTTATATCTTCTATTTTAGGATAAGGAAAACCTGAGAATTTGGTGAGGTACTTCTTCCATTTGTAACCCATAACTATGGCAGCTTGCATTAAATTAAATGGTAAAAGGAGCTCATGCATCCTATAAATGAGACATAGCCTCCTGAACTAACATATTAATCAAGTAATTGTGACACCTATAGGTTTCCACTACATAAATACTGTTGTTTTCTCTGACAGTAGCAATGCCCAGGAGGTGCCATGGCACTTAACCTCTTCTAAGGTGTTACCTTCTCTTGGTGTTATTCGTCTCAGAGTAACACATACTATTTGCATGTTCAATAAACCCATGGTATAAAATAGAGTGATGTTTCTCAATTATTTTATTTTAAAACATAACTGAGTGCCCTTTTTAATAGAGCTGTAACAAGAATTTTCATTTTCAATTTGATGTTTCTGTGAACTAGAATATTATTTCATTCTCTATTCTGCAGATTATATATATATATATATATATATATATATATATATATATATGTGTGTGTGTGTGTGTGTGTGTTCTGAGATCTAAGATGTTTTATATTTATATATACTCTTACCTATATTCATGTATGTCACATATATATATATATATATATATATATATATATATATATTCCGGGGAAGTGTTACGCATATCAGTGGAATAAATCCTTACTATCTCTATGACAAAATACAAAAATGTCAAAAGAAAATAGCACTTTATATCCTAAATATATATACATATATACGCAAAATGCACTATATATAAAATATACTATATATAGTCAAAATGCAACATATATACATATATATATATATACTGATATATATATATAGTCTATCTAAGAACACTGTAGACATATACACAAGACAATAAACTTAGCATGAAGTAAAAAATGATATAAATAGAGAATTGATTTACTTCAAAGGAAACATTTTCTATTTGTCCCCTTCCAAGGTATCTTACAAAAGGATTTTATTTTGATTACATTCAAATGCTAAAATAATGTCTGAAATGAGGAATGTGAACATTCAGCAGTTGGTAAGAGAGTTTAAAATACATTGGAGTTATGGCTACAACTGAGAAGTAGTTACTGCCTTTGTCCACACTAGCAGGTATAACCCATTCACTGTCAAGGTGAGATGGAGTGACAACTGTGCTAGGGACACCAAGGCATTTAGAGTGGAGTGCAAAAGATATCAGGGTAATAAATTCTCATCATTTTCATGACAAAACACAAAATGTTAAAACACCAATTTTCATTCTAAAATACATTTATAATTACTCATAATATACTAATTATTTCATAACAAATATCATACAGATGTAAGTTGACGTTCTTATGTTGTTAATGCACAATAACCTTTTAAAAATTTCATTTTGTTACTATATTCTCTTACAGCTAGAAATCCAAACCCCTCCTGGTACAATAACTGGTTATGTTACACAAAAGTGGGACCCCTTTCAACCCAAATTCACAATCCAAAATGCAAACAAAGAAGATATTTTGAAAATTGTAGGTCCTTGTGCAACCTGTGGCTGTTTTGGAGATGTGGACTTTGAGGTATGAATGACAAAGTTTTGCTTAGGTCCTGATTTCTTGCAATGTAATTAAATTTATAAAATGTCCAAATCATGGGGCTGGAGAGATGGCTCAGAAGTTAAGAGCACTGACTGTTCTTCCAAAGGACTGGGGTTCAATTTTCAGCACCCATGTGGCAGTTCACAACTGTAACTTCAGTTCCTAGGGGGTCTAGCATCCTCACCCAGACACACATGCAGGCAAAACCCAATATACGTTTAAAAAACCTTCAGTAAAAAAATAAAAAAACCCAAATCATGATGTATCCTGTAAATATATTTTAAGAATTGCTTATTAGTGCGCTACTCTAATAAATCATGTTTCCTTGTCAATAATAACAGCCATCACTCCAGAGATTCTAAGTCCATGAGATTTTAGCAAGAATAATGCAGTGACAATGTACTGTCCTTAGCCATTTTGTTTGTCATAGTTCACTGCACACACATTATTCAAAGAAACTTAACAATGCAAATGAGAATTATAAAATCAAAATTGTTGACATGTTTGCAAAATACAACACATAAACTACTGTACTTCCTTACCTAAAATAATAAATGTCTTGTTATTTTTAACTTTAGCCTCTGAAGCTTTAAATATCAAACACACACACACACACGGAGAGAAAGTATTGTGATTTTTTAGATAACCAATATGTTGTGATTGTTAAAAATCATAGTAACCCTATGTTTGGTGAAGTTGATTCATAGGGAGTTAAAAGCAACGTGGGACAGAGTGAGTATTCGTATTTTCATCACCAAATTTATCTCTGCCCTTTCCTGTTGGCCTGCTTGATGGACATTTAACCCCATCCAGGTCTCATTTCAGAAGCATACTCCACTAAAGGGACACTGTATAAAGCTATATTTGTAAGACTGTGCCATAACGTGCTCTTGGGTTTCTGGAACTGAATATGAAAATAGATCATTGCAGATTTAACCTGCAACAACATTCTCTCTCTGTCCATCTCTCTCTCGATCCAAGTTTCCTCTCCCTCCCATCCTCCCATGTTCCCCCAACTCCCTCCCCCTCCCCGTCCCATACCCCATCCACTCCCCAGAGAGGGTGAGGCATTCCAGGTGGGATCATCAAAATCTGTATGGCCTAGGCCCTCTTCCCTGTCTCTAGGTTAAGGGGGTATCCCTCCATGGGGAATGGGCTCCTGAAGTCCTTTGTGCACCAGGGATACAACCTGGTTCCACTGTCAGAGGTCCCTTAGACTGCCCAGGCCTCCTAACTGACACCCACATTCATGGGGTCTGGGTCAGTCCTATGCTGGTTTCCCAGCTATCAGTCAGGGAGGGGTTCATGAGCTCCCCCTTATTCAGGTCAGTTGTTTCTGTGGGTTAACATACGCTTAACATATTATTGTGAACATACATTATAGGCAGGGTTGGAGAAAACCATTGGCCTTTAATGCATCTCCTTTTCTTTGTTTGTTTGTATCTCGCCAGATATACAGAGTTTTCCAGAGTTATGCAGGAGCCTACACACACTGAGAACATAAACTTTGTTAAGTGACTTTTCCTGGCCCAGAATTGTTAAGGGTGTGACAAGACTTTTTGTTTATTTGGTTTTTGTTTTGTTTTTTGTTTTTTTATTACAGGGTTTCTTGGTGTAGCCCTGGCTGTCATTGAACTAGCTCTGTAGACCAGGCTGGTCTCTAACTCACAAGGATCCATGTGCCTCTGCCTCCTGAGTGCTAGGATTAAAGGTGTGTGCCAACACTGCCTGGCCACATGGCTTCTTAATAATATGACTGAGGAGAATGTAAACAGCATGGTTTAGTTTTCATGCTATAGCTATGTCCTAAGAAACCTTCTCTATTTTCTATTTTCTATCATCATAGGGAAAGGGATCCATATTAAGTAAGTGTCAGTGTCAGCATGATAAACAGGATAAAGAAATAAACAGGTATTATAGTCAGATGTAGATACTCAATGGACATGGTAGACTTCAATGTCAGACTCATCTCAATCCCATGTTTATACATTAGCTCAAAGTGATGTATTACACCACGCTGGTTAGAAGGGAATGTGTTGAACAATGACTGAGTGTAACATAAAAGTGTAGTTTGACAATATATTTTGTTTAAAAGCTTTAATAATTCCATAGTTGATAATTTTTCACGTTTATGAATTATACCTAGAAAATAATTTAATTCATCCAAATAGTATTTTAACACTATTTAATATTATTGTAATACATATGGGTACACACACAGTATATATATATATATATATATTGTCCATATACATATTTTATGATGGCAAATTCAGGTTTAAAATCTGAACACACGTACCTTCATACTTAGCTACATAACTAAGAGATGTACCTGCTGCCACCTTGTGGTTATCTAGCCTTAATTATTTACTCCATCTGCATAAAAAAATGAAAAGGAAAACAAGTTATAATGGTCTGAAATTCTGGAGTACTGTGGAAGTAAGTATCCACACCTGTGCTGATAGACAGGCACAAACAACATAGAGCTGCCTTTTGGGGGAAAATGATACAGCAGCTCAAGTTCATCGGAAAAGCATCATACTGAGAAATGTCAGCTATCTCTTTTTATCTGCAAATCTCATACCACTTATTTTTCTTTTCAAAGGTGAAAACTGTTGATGAAAAGCTTACAATTGGGAAGATTTCCAAGTACTGGTCTGGATTTGTCAATGACGTATTCACAAATGCTGACAACTTTGGAATACATGTTCCTGTAGACCTCGATGTGACACTCAAAGCAGCAATGATTGGAGCTTGCTTTCTCTTTGTAAGTATGGTCTAAGCTGCATGGATGACTTCTGTCCTTACATACCAGACTGTGTAGGGCTAATCCTCTTCCACACAATCTTGACCTATGGAGCATGCTTCACATAAAGAAAGCAGTTTAAGATAGGATCATCATCCTTTGAGAATGAGAATTTAGAGGTTTATATTTCACTCAGGCTGGTATCACAGAAGACAAGAAACACATTTGCCAAAATGCTTGACTAGCTCCTGTCTTGGGTCTTGCTGATTATGATCCTATGGGTTTCTTTTCTTTTCTTTTTCAAATAAACCATCTTTCCTTTTCCTTTTGTTGTTGCTCAGAATTTGAGATCTCAAATTTAATGATGGCATCATCTATGCTGCTTTATATATTAAAATTATTCAAAATCTTTTGAGAAATCGGCTTAAATCTACAAATCAAAGTTATTCCAATTAATATTCCCTGTCCCCAATATATTCATTCATAGAACTTCTTCACTTCCTGTTTCTCTTTACCATTTTTGGTCATTCCACACTTCAGTATTAACTTTTTAACACACACAAACAAATACACATAGAGACATACTCTTCCACATATACACACGTAGAAAAAACACATTCTCACACAAACACATGTTCACATACCCTTCCTTTCGGCTACTCATTAGATCCTTCTGATTATTCACTTAATTTCATATTTAAAACAGTCGATCTGTGATGTTCTCCATTAACTTACTTTGCAGACAGGCTGGTGACAAAGCATTCCTAGTAAACAAAAGATGCTTTCTAGATCTTAAACCTTACTGATTTTTCTTTTTGTTCATTTTCCAAAGCCTGAATATCTGTGCTTTTGCAGGTATGTTTCCTGTCCTTTGCTCACATTCGTTGAGAGATTAATGTGATACAGGCAGGTTGTTTAGATCCCACCCAATATGTAGTACATCATACAGTCTCTGTGTGCCATGAAAGCTTGTAGACTCTCAGCTTTCCCTGGGGACACCAGGGCCCAGTGCTTGAACACATCGTCTAAAGAGTCCTCGATGCTCAATAAACTCAAATGAAGACTGATCTAGATAGTAGTCCAGTTATACGAATGGGTAATATTCCCGCAACTAAGAGAGACATATACTTAACAGACAATAGAAAGAACTTTCATCCATTTGTGAAATCATAACTTTATGATGTCTTTGCAATTTTGCCCAATATATGCTTTGAGATAGTTCCTCACATGTACAAACACTTCAAAGGTGAGGCCTTTTATCATTTCTTCCTCTGCCTGCCTTATCATATTTTCAATTGAATTTTACAGTATTGGTCACCCCCAAAATTTTGATTGATGATATTGGGATTGTTTAAATAAGAATTTTAGTTCCTTACATGATGAAAATTCAACATGTGAGAATCATGAACCTTAAAGCATTATAGTTTTTATTCATCCAATAAATCATGCATTACCGGAACTCTACTAAAAACATCATTGCTTCATATCATCAAAGCTGGCATGTCAAGCTATCTATCCTAATTGTTGCCTCTTTTATAAATTCATTCATATTCAGTCTATTTATTTGTAGGATTTTATGTTCTTCGAACATTCACTTGCTGGATTATAACAAGCACGATGACGAAAACAATGAAATATGCAGAACGCATTTCAGTAAGTAAAAGGCAAGTTTAAATGATCTCCTTCCTTTGAAGATGTCTATGTTTGACACTATCTAATTCTTTTTCATTTTCTCCTAGATGTCCCCTGGGCTCTGAATTTAATTTCTGAATGGTCTGAATATTTTAATTTTTATAACTAAATGTTAATTATTATATTTATTAAAACATGGTGTAATGAGACAATTACCTGGTTGTGAATGCATGATAGCTAAATATGCAATTACTAGTGTGAGTACAAGGTTACTTTGGGATATTACCATTCTCTTTTTATCCTTTTGAAGTTATTGCAATGGTGAGCATGAAAGATGAGAGCTAAGGCTTGCAGCATCACTGATGGGGATTCAATGTTTAGAGAACACTTTGAAGTGTCTCTGCTACTAAGGGTGGTTACTAATCAAAAGGCTTGAATTGCTAAACTATCTTTTCAAAAGTAGTTCCTTTTGACTTTCTTAAATTTATTTCTTTTTATAATTGTCTCATGTAGTCCTAACAAATTAAAGTATAAGCATTATTTTAAAATGCATTTTTTCACATTTTTGAGAGAAAAATCTCATACATCCTAGACTATGTTAATTTTCTTATTGTAAAAATGTCTTATTTATATTGGAAAAGTTAGAGATTAAGTAAATAATATGTGTAAAGATCTGGGGGAAGATAGATAGCTTCTGTTTCTTGAAGAAGCAGAGGCACAGTTATATAGTCTGTAAGGCAATTAACAAAGCACTGAGCAGACTCATTCCAGAGATTTAAACAGCCAAACAAATAAGACTATAAATTAACAAAAGCAGCCTTATCAACCAGGATTTTATCTAACTGCTATGAAGTTTTTGCCAGTAAAAAGATCTGTGACTTCAAAATGAAAAATTGACAGCTCTGGAATTGAAAACAAACAAAACCAAAAGAGTCAGACCTGAGTGCATGTCTCAGTGCGGAGGGAAGAAAGCACAGTAAATATAACTGATTCAGAGCTAACAAGAGCTAACAAGAACCACTCCTAATTCCTATAGCATGCTCGTCCATCTGCTTCCAAAGCCCTTCAGCTAGGTTCCACCTCCTGAACATCCCAAACAGGGCATCAAGTGGGAACCAAATGTTCAAATACATGAGCCTGTGGGAGATATTTTCATCCAAACCACCTCCTGAGTTCAAGGCCATACTGGGCTGCAAAATCATGCCCCATCTCAACCTCATACCCTCCAAAATAAAAACAAAACAAAACAAAATTTCTTAGTTGAACTGAAGCTGGTGTGCAGTATCTGATGCTTGGCAATTTTATGAAATGTATCTCACATTGTCTCGCAAATGTACATACTTTTGCAAAAATCAGTCTTTGAATAAATAAGTTTAATGCTGGTTTTAATTGCTACCCATTGGGATGATAAGTTGTCAGTCATTTCTCTCCTAAAAGGTCAAGATTTTTATATTTCCAGACCCAGGAAGAAAAGTAATTCATCTTAAATAAATAGACATAAATAGAGCTGTTAACTTGAGCATGGAGGAAAAGAAATCAGCAAGAGATATGAGCATTTAGAAAAGAGAATTCTTGCCAATTGGAAATCACTAAGTCTCTGAGTCAAACAGTTTGATAAACACAGGAAGACTGTGACTGGGGTGTGGTGATCAACAGGAGGTACAATGACAATGGGTTTTAACAGACTATTTTTCATGTGCCACAAAAAAATCTTAAAATGAATACTAAAATCTTCCCATGAATCACCAGTATTTCTCCACGACAGAGAAGTTTTAACTGGTGCAGTAATATGTGTCTTGGTACTTGGAAAACAAGAGAATCTGAAGTCCGAGGCCAGTGTATTATAGAAAACTCAAAATGAGCCTTGTCAATCACCAAAAGAGTTACCATGATAGATAGAAGGACACAGTCACACAATATTAAATGTAGGGGCATAGTGTGGCAACAGAGCACTCTGCTAGCAGATACAGGTCTGATCATGGGGACTAAAAGTAAAACTAAGAAAAAAAAAGGGGGAATATTTGCTAGACAGTCTAAAACACCAGGTGATAAATTAACAGCTCACTAAAATTCTGAGTTTCTTGAGTTTCAGGTAGTACACCATATGGATTTTTATATTTGTAATTTTTACTACCAAAGTAATATATATCTGTGCACCACTTAAGTATCTGATGCCTATGGGGTCCAGGAGAGAGCATCGGATTCCATGGAATTGGAGTTACATACTGTTGTGAACTGCCATGTGTGTGCTGGGAGTTGACCTAAAGTCTTCTGAAAGAACAGCTAGTGCTTTTAATATCTGAAGAATTTCTCCAGTCCATTAACATTTCTAATTCAGGAGCTCTATGTCATTATTTTTTTGTTAGAGAGTCTTGAATCCAGTTTATAACTTTCCAAATTACCTATTTTTCCTTTCCATAAAATTTGACTTTTGTTTCATTTTGTGGGTCTTCCTTTGCTTTGTTGTTGGTTTTTATTTGTTTGTTTGCTTTTTTCTGTATGCTTAGGGGAGGCCAAAGGCCAACCTTGGGATGTTTCTCATGTGCTGTCCACCTTGGTCTTTGACACAGGGTCTCTTGCTGGCCTGGAGCTCACAAATTAGACTAAGCTTGCTATCCAGTGAGTCCTGGGTCAACAACTCACTCTGCTTACTTAACAATGACATAGTTGGGTTTTGTTGTTGTTGTTTGTTTGTTTGTTTTGTTTTTTGTTTTGTTTTAATGTAGTATGCTAGAAATTGGATTAAAGTCTTCATGTTTGCATAGAAAAGCTGAGCTGTCATTAGCTTCTAAGATTTGATTTTTTAATCTCTCCTTATTATATTTTTTAATTTATTAAATTTGTATTTTGACCTTTCTGTAGATGAGTATAATGCATTGATTATTCTCTAGGCTTACCCTCTCTTGTCTCTCTCCTCCATCAATCTCATCTTCTCTCTATAAATCCCTTTATCACATCTATGTTTATGATTTGTTTTGAGGCCTGATGTGTTTTTCACCAGGGTCATCTGTGTGACTCTCTTTGGAACTATATAGATCCTGGTAGGGTCACAGTAGTTATACTACTGATGGCAGTTACTTCCACAATTTATCAATGAATAGAAACTATTTCAGTAGAATGAGAAGAACCCTATGTCCCTTCTTCATTCATGATTGACTGTTGACAGGTCCACTTTTGTGCAGAGACAATATAAGCAAGAACAGATGCATTAAGCTCATTATTGGAATGACTGTATTGTAACACTTTCTAGCCCTTCTTCAGAGCTATCTTCCAGCTCTTACATTCTTTCCATATCTTCCTCAACAATGTTCCTAGAGCCTTACAGAAGAACTTGTTTGTGGCTATGCACTCAGCTTTTACTCATTCAGCTTTTTTTTACTTATTCTCACTTTCTTGATCAGCCATGTATGACATTGCATTCACTGCTTTTCATCAAGGACAGGCTTTTGTGACTGAGACTGAGGAACATTATATCTATAGACATGAATCATTAGAAGGTAATGTGACACTGTATCTAGTTAACTAAGCAACATTAGTAGATTATTCTCAAGGCATGGCATTTTTATTTTTACTCGGGTTTACAATACCAAAAATGTAGTCCCTCCAGTGGACTCCAATCAGAAAGCAGTTGTTTACCCCCATAATAGTAATGTCACTATTGCATAATTAGAGAAAATTTGCCTGGCAGACAGGTACTGTAGTTTGTAAAGTTTACAACTAATTTGTAGAGTTTACAACTACTGGTTGCCTTCCCTCCCCCTTCCCCCTACTCCCTACCCCCTGGCAGCCTACATGATACCTTCTAGATGTATGAAGCTTAACTGGCAGGGAGAAAAATTTCCAGTCTGAGACACTGCTCCTATCTAGTATACTTCTCTAGTGCTGTGATTAAAGGCATGAGCTCTGTTTCCTCTTTTATACTGATTCACTCTTATGTAGCCCTGGGTAGCCTTGAACTCACAGAGATCCATCTGTCTCTGTCTCCTGAGTCCTGTTATTAAAGATGTATGCCACCATTGCCCAGCCTCTATGCCTGTGTCTAGCTTTGCATTCTAATCTCTGTCAAGGCTTTATTAAAACATAAACAATAGATCACCACAGGAAGTTTCTACTTATAAATATCTGCTTTTAAAAGATCATCTACACTGGAATTATAAAATATCTAAAACTTTAAAGTTTGCTACCTTGCTTGAAACAACACTAAAACATGATGAAAATGTTTCATAAATATATAAAAGCTAGCATTAATGAATATTTTAGAATACAAGACTAGTCTTGTTACACATTTCTTATCCAATTTTGGTGCAAAAAATAATTACTGTAAGCTCACAGGTTTCAATGAAGGAATCAATCTAAGTAGTGGATGTTAAGTAACCTGTCCAATTTTACAGACCTGATGAGCTTGTGCCTTCTCTTTAGGATGAAAATATAAGTGGGCAGAAAATGGGTGGGGGATGGGGGACACTTTTAAACACATAGAATGGGAATCTGGACAGGCATAGCAAGAGGGACTTCGTTTCCTCAAGATTTAAATAAGCAGTAGTCTGTTCAACTATACCTGCCATTCTTATCTGGAAAAGCAATATGAACAATGAATTCAGACTTCCCTATGAAGATAGCATGTTTGTGATGTCACCTTAGTGATGGGCTTTGGAGCAGCCAAACCAGGAAAGTCCTCTTTGTTAAAAAAAAAAAATTTAGACAAGATTAATACTCACATTTAGCCAATAGTAGTAAACTTGAAGAATAATTCCTCAATTTTTAATCCTCCTTTTGTTTGCTATTGCATTGTCTTTCAAAATTAGTTTCGCATCACTGAACTATCAGGAAACATAAACTGGGTATTTCACTACCGATACTTCATTCTCAGGTACTCTGTGCATTTTAGGCTGTCTTTAAACACCTTGAATGGTAGCAACAGAAAATGCAGAAGAGGAGTAAAAAGAATTAAGCAGTTCTTATGTTTAAAACTATGGCACTTGATTAAAATCCAACCATGTGAGATAGGTGAAGGTAATACGTTTCTAATAATTTTTCCATGCTGCAGATGGCAGCAACACTTCACATTATCATGGACACACTGCAGCTAGGCAAGAGGTTTCTGGGAAAAAGCTCGTTTCTATTAGTGATTCACTTTGTGCTTTCTGTAATCTGTGCAAGCATGCAGGGTTCGTCAGCAAGAGGGGGAACTTTGATGTTCATTTCCTTATCAACAGAAAAGCAGACTCTTTTTCTAGCTGCATGGTACACACCACAAAGATTTTGTACTTTCTGCTTTCAGGAAATTGACATACAATTTCAATCAACTTTGTCATTTTCCCTTGAATGCTGATGAGCATTAGTCCAACAAGTGAAGTGAGAACAACCAGAAAGATCAAGCTTAGGAGCTGGGTGTGATGATTAACTCGTGTGATCCTGGGACTAAAGAAGGTGAGGCAGAAAAACTGGCAGAAAGTTCAATGCCAGACTCTTACACACAGGCCCAAAACATGATTTTTGATTGTCATTAAGACTTAACCTCAAACAAAAATCTAAAGTTCCTGAGAATTTTCCAGAGAGCCTATGCAGGATGGCCATTGTTATTGCATCAAAATAGGGCATCCAGCATCAGGTCAGATCTTTCCCCCCAATGTAATTCAATCATCAAGCCAGCATAAGGGAGTCTACTAGTGAATTATGTGAAAACAAGATTTTAAGACCATGAACTAGTATGAGCACAAAACCATGATACATACACCATGCAGAACTGGCTGTGATATCAGAAGGGAAAGGGGAACTAAAACAGAGAGAAATCGCTCTATCCCGGACAGGTGATTTTCAACCTAGTGTGTATTTAACTGCAGAGTTTGATGTCTTCTTAAATACCAGGGTCCAGGCCTCTTTGCAGACCAATTAAATTTCAATTTGTGCACCTGTTTTCTTAGTCGTTGTATGCTTTTATAATAAGTCTGTCTAAAAATTCTATGATAGGCAATAGCAACTAAGTGCTGAAAAACATATAAATTTACTTTGAGTCCAAACTCCACACTTATCATTCTAAACCTTCAGTAAATATGGATTCTTAGTGGATTCATGATACCCTGGGGTCTGTGTGATTATTCCTAGTTTATTTCCTTTGACTTGCATTTCAGATGCAGCAAGTAATTGCAAATTAGCAATACTTGTAATGGTGTCATCTCATGTCCTAGAATCCTGTATTTTAGATTCCAAGTCCTGAGTGCAACCTTACAGGAACCCAGAGGGTTTCAGTCAACTGTCACTGGAGGTGAGCAAGTAGACTCCTCCCTTATTAAGGAGAAAACTTAGAAATTAAGAATTGATGAGATATTAAACAACTTTTTTCTGTTTTATGTTAGGTTGTAAATAGATAAGACAAATAGGTCAGCCAGAGCTACATAAACAAAAACTCTCTAGATAGAAGATATGTGTGTGTGTGTGTGTGTGTGTGTGTGTGTGTGTGTGTGTGTGTGTAAAGGATGGAAAGAATCTACAGCACATAAGAGACTAAAGCAAGTAGATTTGTATAAGTGTTTATAACTTTATAACAGCGATGTGCTTGCAAAACCATAAAAAAATACATTGAAAAAATGGAAGGAGGGGTGGAAAGAGAAAGAAGAGAGAACAGAAAAGAGGAGCTGTTTAAATTCCTTATCATAGAAGTAAACCACCTAAAAAAGATTCTCCTTTTTCTCAGCTGCATATTTAACAGAATGGCTGATAATACACAGATCCACTACAAAGTATTTAAATGTGTAAATTACATTTGAGTAAGCATGTGCTAGATCTTGTAACAGTGAAGCTGTAAGGAATCACAGAAACAGTAAGATCTCAGATCTAATTTCGGAAAAAAAAAACTTTGGACACTTTGCTTCAGAACACAGATTTAGCAATTGTTTCTTGACCTTCCGGCTAAGAACAAATATTGTGTATTTTGGTTGGCTAATGCATTTTCAGACTGCCTCTTGTCAAAATTAACTATAAAAAGCTAGCTGTAGTCTTTGTGTACATGACTTACGCAGAGAAATGAAGTGAGTAAATAATAGGAAAAGGTCAAATTTCCTGTTGGAATAACAGAAACACAGCTACATATTCATCCACAAGCCACATAAAATGTGCAAATTGTGATTAAAAGGATGACATCCAAATACCTCTACTCTCCAGGTCTCAGACTGCTCTAAACATAATTGTTTCTTCAGCTTTGCTCCAACTAGCAGAAAAATAAACACGCATTATAGAAAATGACATCAATAGTCTTTGTTGTTGTTGTTGTTGTTTTATTTTTTGATACATGGTTTCTTTGTGTTACTGCTTCAGCTGTCTTGGAACTCTCTCTGTAACCTCCCTCTGCCTCCTGAGCACTGGAATTAAAGAAGTGTGCCACTGTAACTGGCCTTCTATTCTTAAATATGACTAAACTACATACTATTATGATATGTATGACACACATATATACACACATACACATGCACACACATATACAAGTACAGAAACACTTATAAACATACTGGATTGGTTAATCTTTTTAATCAACCTGCCTATATCTGTAATTAATTAAAACCCAAGCATCTGGGCACACCTGTGAGGGAATTTTCTTCTTCAGATTACTTGAAGTATAAAACCTAACCTAAACCTGGATTATTTGATATCAGATTACCCTAAATCTGGGCCACACCCTTTGGTGGCAGTCCATGTAAGTGGCAGGCCACATAAAAGAACATGAAAGAAGGAAGGGCTTGCTTATTGCCTGCTTTCCCTCACTCTACCTGGAAAGTCCAACTACCCTGTTCCCGAGGCTCCCCCTTACAGTATTAGAACCTGCTTCTTTAGGTCCACCATAGACTGAAGACAGACAGCTCTCTAGGACTTCCCTGGGACTTCAGCGCCAAACTGTGACTGTTGAGATGAAACAAACTACCAGATCCTTGGCCTAGCTATCAGGAGACAGCCATTGTTGAACTACTTGGACCTACCATCATAAAAGTCACTTTAATAAGTCCTTTTTCTGCATATATATATATAATTTAGCATAATGTTATATATGATATATAACATATATAAATATATGCGTTAGTTCTATGCGTTAGTTTATTCCATCAGTTCTGTTCCTTTAGAGAACACTAATACACACACACACACGTATATACATATACACATACATACACACATATGCAAATGTATCTACACACATACACATTCACACACACAGAGACATGCATATGCACAACATACACACACACACACACACACACACGAGAGAGAGAGAACATGTACAACTAGATCTTTATCTCTCAGTCTGTTGTTCCAAAGAAGAAACAAATATAAACTGGGGAAAGAAAGAGAATTAAACATTGAAAAGAATATTCTGCTGTTCAATGAAAAATTGGAGACATTTTTATATTCATTAAGGGAGACTAGGAGGCTGTAAAAATGAACAAAAATGAAGAAACTCATGAAAACAAACTTACTATATGTATTATGACTATGATAATTTAGGATCAAAATTCAAAAAAAATTTAAATATCTGTTTTAATTTATAGTGAAGGCTCTATTTCTAATAAATGGTCTAATAAGTAACAATGAGCATAGTCTATATATTATTCTTTCAATTAGTTTTTCTAAGATTACCTTTCTTTTTAAGGGGTGTGTGTGTATGTCTGGCTGGCTGGATGTCTGGCTGTCTATTTTCTATGGGTATGTGTATATGATTGCAAATACTTGAGGTAGTCAAAGGTATGAATCACTGAGAGCTTAATTTGCAAGCTGTTGTGAATTACTCAAAGTGGATGCTGAAAATTGAACTCTGGTTCTCTGCAAAAATAGTACCTACTCAATGCTGAGCTGTTTCTCCAGCACAATTTTCCAAATTTTATCAGAATTTAATTAAAAGTATCCACAGAATTATCTGTCTCTCCTCCCACCAATCTCTCTTATGCCTTTCCATATCCCTCTCAAAATTATAGTCTTTTTCATATGTATATACATATTCATGTGTGTATATATATATACACATATATACATACATCTGTACAGCCGTCTGAGTCCTTTTAGTGTCACTTATATGCATATGTCTTTATGATTGACCCCTTGGTAATGGAGAACCACTTATTCAATCTTGTGGAAGACTAATTTTTCTCTCTTGGCAGTTGTAGTTCATTATTAAGGAGTGGAACCCGTGTGATTTCCCCCACCCACATTAGCATGTCAGTTAGTGTTGTCACTCTTCAGGTCTTGCTCAGACAGCCATATTGTTGAGATTTCACGGGTACAGCTCTTGTGTCCTGTCAAAGACTATTTCACAGCAGACTTTCCTTTTTGAATTGTAGATGTATAAATTGGGGCTGGGCTCTTCATGGTCAGTTTTTCTCTGTATTTTGACCAGGTGGGTTTCCCGTAATGTTCTCCTTCTCCTATATGAAGAAGATTCTTTGATGAGAGGTTAGATCTACACTTATCTCTAGGGATAGACTTTAACACACTTAGGAAGCTCAATGGTTAAGAGAAATGTCAGTAATAGGTTGTCTTCTAAGTTCTATAACCTTACTAGCCACATGTAGTTGGTTAGGTTTACAGTACCAGGTGTGACTTGCCTCCCAGTAAGCAAAGCTTAAGTACAATTCCTTGGTGACTGCCAAGATGTAAATGGAATATCTTGCCATGCTGATCATTGCTGAGGTTTATAGGCATCAAGGCTGTGTAGGACTATTTAATGGTTTCCTCCTTTGGCAACTTGCATTGCACCTTCCAGTACTATTAAAGCTAATCCTCATGGAGAAGACATTGGGGCCAGATTCAGGTGGAAACATTTTAAGTACGTGTGTTTGTCTCTCTCTCTGTGTGTGGCATGTGTGGTTCCCAACAGAGATCAGAAGAGGGCATCCTTGGATTCCTTGAGCTGCGATTGCAGGAGTTGTGGTAGGCAGGACTGTTAAGTGTTCTGAGAAAGGAGTTATTGAAAGAAGAAGATGAAGAATCATTAAGCTTTGGGTCATCAATCCAGCCCTGCAGTGAATAATTTTATCAAAATGAGTAAGACACAGAAAGGCAAATATTACATGTTTTCTCTTAGTTATGGGTCCTGTAATTTATTATATACATAAGTCTGTCTCTCTCTCTCTCTCTCTCTCTCTCACACACACACACACACACACACACACACACTCACACACACACACAATTTGACATGAATGTAGAAGAGAGAATAAAAGGAGTAGGAGACTGGTGGGAAGATGAAAAGAATCAAGCATGTGAAAACAGAGAAAATAGAAGGGAATCATATGGTCAAGGTGTGGTTGAAAGAAATGTCTATATGGAATCCAGCAGGAAGAATGATAAACATATGCCAAAAATTAATATTTATCCTTGATAGCTGGCTTCTTCTTCTCTCACCTTGTGGCCTGTCTGGGAATTATTGGCTTTTACAATTTCCTATGCCATGAGGCCTTCACCAGGAATTAGAAGCTTATTTCAATGTAAGCTTGTCAAGAAGAGAAGGGGAAAGCCTCAGGAGGTGAGATGAATTGCTGGGACTAATGATGGTGTTCCAGGGCCACCATAGGAGCTCCAGAAACACAGGCACAGGGCCACTCCTCTGCCAAGCCACAAACGTACAAAATGAGCAACATCTCGATTAAGAGTATATAAAGCAAGTGTCGCATCAAACCATTACAAGAAAAGCAAAGGCAGTATCATGTTTTTGGGAAGAGCATCACAGATGGGAGAAGCCAGTCTTAGGGAACTCTGGTGTGTTTAAAGAAGTCACAGCTAGGGAAGGTCTTGAAAACAAAGAGAAAGAAGAAAACAACTGATATTTTGAAACAATATCCTGTCCATAAAGGATAGGAAGCAAAATAAGTTCAAGGTTAAACAGTTGCCTGCAGATGTCCTAGACATCTAAGATCTTATATAGGTCTGTGGTGGCCTCTCTGCAAGGCAGTGATTTGAGCACTGTTGTGATGGCTGCCATCACACAGTTATGACTATGAACTCTCTTTTCAAACCCTCAGTTCTTTTTCTACCTGTTCATTTTTTAAAGAGGTTGACAGAATTGCTTGTACTTTGATCCTGACAATATTCCCATTTCTTTAAAAAAAAAAAAAAATACAAGACTTTTTCGATGACCATTAAGAGAAATATCAGTGGATTGGATACAGAGTCTTGTAGAACACCACAAGTCCTGCAATGGAAAACTAATTACATAGACATCTCCCAATCAAAAGTTCTCCTAAACGCCACTGATATGTGGATCCAAAATCCCCAAAATCTCAGAAAAGTGAAAATATACACACAAGCAAGGAAAAAGTCAACTGCCTTATCAACAAGTGCATAAAAATAGACAAGAAGTAGACAGCACTAGAAGGTGAGAGAGGGAAGTTTCTATGCAACTTCACAGATCTCAGGCTCAACGGCTAATGTGTGTAAGCTTTCTCTGTAAACTTCCAAGGCAGATGTTTTCTTAGTGCAATGCTGGGCTTCAGGGACACCTCATTATCCACATCCCTCTTCTGCCCCTTGCAGAGTCCCTGTACAGCTCCTGTAGCATCAGCAGCACAGATAGCCACAGCAGCTCCAGGAGTAATGCTAAGACAGATTAAAGAAATCTAGGCCAGGGACTGGAGAGATGGCTCAGAGGTTAAGAGCACTAGCTGCTCTTCCAGAGGTCCTGAGTTCAATTCCCAGAAACCATATGGTGGCTCACACCATTGATAATAAGATCTGGTGCCTTCTTCTGGTCTCCATACATGCAGGCAGAACACTGAATAAATAATAAATAAAGATCTGTTTAATAAGAAAGAAAGAAAGAAAGAAAGAAAGAAAGGAAGGAAGGAAGGAAGGAAGGAAGGAAGAAAGAAAGAAAGAAAGAAAGAAAGAAAGAAAGAAAGAAAGAAAGAAAGAAAGAAAGAAATCAAGGCCAAATTGAAAAACACAGACTGGTTCCCTGGCAAGCATGATGATCCTACTGTGGCTACAGTTGGAGTTGGTTACCCAGAAGCCTGATACGAATGAATTCACTAACAAATAGAATATTTCAGCAGCTATCATTTGTCACACTCCCTTCCGCTGCCATGGGTCAGACAGCTTGTGGTATAGACCTATTAATCCAAGTAATACTGACTTTACACCATCAGTGTGTTCTGAGCCTTTGGAATTTGTATTAATGGGAATCCTTTACATCTGACACGTTCCAGAGAGACACCTTAGCACTTCAAAACCTGGTAATCTGGCTCTTCAACCCACTGACACAGCTGTCTCCAATCTTGTCCCTTGTGGGCCCCGTAGTGAACCATCCCACCCAGTAACTCAGTTTTGTCCACAACCACTCTAGGGAATGTGACACAAAGTATTGATCTGATGCCACAGAAAATTCTCCATCAAGTGACTCTTCTTCCACTGAAATCTAACTGCTGACATGTGGCAGACTTGCAATCCCCGGTAGACTTGGAGTATCACAACATGAAGAAAATAGTCTTGCATATGCCTACAACACAACTGCCTCATGAACTTAAAAATTGGGGGGAAGATTAGGAAAAACATCCTTGAGACTTATTTTCCTGCTGCATTCTGTTTCCTGACTACTATATATTTGCAAACCAGATACACACAGGGGAGTACGAAAGCATTTCTCTCACATATTCTTTTGTAGCTACACTCTACTTTGAGAGAAACATCTGAACTAGGCTAGAAATTCTGTTTTGCTGTGACTTCCAAGCATTGTTACATGTTGCCACACAGTTTCTTCTTCCATGTCTCCTGTCTTACATGTATTCAAATTTGACATTATAAGTAAGGAATTACTTTACTTTGATTCAGAAATTTTGGTGTGTAACATTTTTATTAAGTCATCAAGCTTAGTTGTTAAGAATTTTAAAAATATTGTGAGGGCCTTATGCTCCAAATAAATATTTTAAGGGAGTGAATGTTAAACAGATTACAGATGTGTTAACTGCCATAGCTATTGGGGCTTGCCCCCCACAAGACCACAATGCTGTAGAGGGGGCTGAGTTAAGCTGTTCTACAGACCTGTCATGGAACACAATGTCTGCTTTATTGCTCATGACAATCACTTAGATAGTGGAAGCCTGTCCACTATGATTGCTTTACACATTGCTTTGGATTGGAGAGTGAGTGCTCATACCACCAGGGGTCGCTATGCAGAAGAAGCCCACAAACAGAGATCAGAATTCTGAATTCTTGGAACACCAGCCAGCTACTCATGCTGCTTCAGAATTCAGGGTTCTGACTTACAGGGATACTCCGGGACATGGTGTGCCATGTTTCTTATTTAGAAGTGCAGTATTCTTGGTAGGCTGACTGCCAGGTCATGACTGAATTTTCTCTTATAGTTAGCAGACCTCACAATATTCTGTAAATAGAAAAACATTTGGTTAAAATAGTTAAGTATTTTCTGTGCCTTCTGTACTTGAAGTATATAATATTTTTATAGCCAGATTTATTTTTAAATGTGAGTTGCAATGGACCTAGCAAAATCTTAAGATTGAAGCACTTAGAAATACAATTTTTTTTCAAAAATAAATATTTATTCAATCAAAATAGAAGGTTCATTCCTTCACAAACATTATAGACAATGAAATGATACAAGAGTCAAATGTACTAAATATGTTATTACTTTGTAATACAATTAAAATATATCTTGTAGAGTAAATACTAACCATAAAGTATAATAGATACAAAAATGTAGGCAATAATTATAAAAAGATATACTTGGTATATTCTGCAAATAAACTCTCCTACTGGGGAAGTAAAAAAACATTTCTGTTGAGAAAGTGATACACATTTTATATTCTACCCTTTTGTTTCATAAAATAGGACTCACAAGGTGAATTTATTAATGTACAAACCCCTTCCATAGGCACATCACTCACTGTTCTATGACTGGTTGCAGCCTCCAAAGAATGCTGTAGTAGTTTGAATGTAATTGGCTCCCATAAACTCATAGGGAATGGCACTGGCGAGATGTGTGGCTTTGTTGAAGTAAGTATGGCCTTATGGAGAAAATGCATCACTGGGGAGACAAGCTTTGAGGTCTCATATATGCTCAATCCATGCCTGGTGTCTCAGTTTCCTTCCTGTTGCCTGCAAGATGTAGGACTGTCAGCTACTTCTCCAGCAACATGTCTGTACCACCATGATAATGACCTAAAACCTCTGAAAATGTAAGCTACCACATTAAATGTTTTCCTTTCTAAAAGTTGCTATGGTCATGGTGTCTCTTCACAGCAACAGAAATCCCAAATAAGACAGAAGTTGGTACCAGGGACTGAAGTATTGTTGTGATAGGCTGGACCATGGTTGTGTTTGGAGGAATTTGGACTTGGTAGAGTTAGGAAAGCAGTGGAATGCTTTGAGCACTGCTTAATGGGCCATAGTCGTAGGAGCATGGACGACAGTGGTGCTGAGACTGATTTGTACTATAGGGGCTGGTTCAAGAGGTTTCAGAGGAGAAGAATGTCAGTTTGTGGTCTAGAGACAAGTCTTGTGATATTTTGGTGAAGAATAGAGCTGCTATTTTCTCCTGTCTGAAAAGTTTGCCTTAAAGTAAAGAGATTTGGATTAATTCCCTTGCCAGAGGTAATCTCAAAACAGCCTAGTAAAGACTCTGTTGTGTGGGTATTAGTGTTAACACTAATGAAGATTTAGAATAAAAAGGAGCAAGGAAAAATATCTGAAGAGAAAAGGAACACCAGAAAATGGAATGGAGCTAAGTCTTGTTTCCAAGGAGGTAAACAGATTAAAAAATGGATTAAAGAGAGTGGTGACCTCAGGGCAAGTTCCCACCCAACTAACTTCCCAACTGGTGAAAAGGAACTAAAGAAAAGCTTAGTGCCAGGTGTGGTGGTGCATGCCTTTAATCCCTGCACTCAAAAAGCAGAAACTGGTGGATCTCTGAGTTTGAAGCCAGTCTGGTCTACAGAGCAAGTTCCAAAACACCCAAGTTTAGGCAGTGAGGGAAATCTTTAAAAACAGAAAAGCGATGGTTCAGCCATTAAAGGCTAGGCTCACAACCAAAACTACAGAAAACGGGTGAAGATGTAATTGATTGGGGGTAACATGTTCCAGTCCCAGCAAGCAGCAGAATTTGGCAGCTTCAGGCATATGCCTTTGGAATCAAGGATAGAAGAAAGGTATTATGA
This sequence comes from Phodopus roborovskii, assembly GCF_943737965.1. NCBI lineage: Eukaryota > Metazoa > Chordata > Mammalia > Rodentia > Cricetidae > Phodopus > Phodopus roborovskii. Next base: position 28,503,949 of record NW_026125295.1, on the reverse strand, counting down.
AATCTTGTACCACTGAGGAAAGCTACTGAGACCAGGCATGTGTCAGAGGTGTCCCTGCATGGAGGCCTAGAGAAGTCCCTGTGTGAAGCTGTAGAGATGAAACCTGGATTACATTGGAATCCCCAAGACATTGAAGATTCCAGAGTTCTGGGATTATCTGTGAGGAAAGCTTCTAAAAAGGAGTGGAACCAGCCCAAAAGAAAGAAGTGTGTTGCAGTCCAAAAAGCTGAAAGGAGTTGGAGACCTGAAGACAGTTTTGACATCAGACATGGAGATACAGAGTTTGGAGTTTGCCCAGCTGGTTTTCAGTCTTGCTTTGGTGCAGTATTTCCTCACTAAGCTCCCTTCTCTATGCTTTGGAATGGTAATGTAAATCCTATGCCATTATATGTTCGAAGTATGTGATTTGTTTTTTTTATTTTGATATTTTGGGGATTACAGTTAAGAGATTGCATGAATCTCAAGAGATTTTGAACTTTAGACTTTTAAGTAAGTTCGAGACTATTATGAGACCATGGGACCTTTGAAATTATAATGAATGCATACTTGGCATTTTGATATGACTATGTCCTTGGGGGACAAGGGGTGACACTATTAGGAGGTGTGGCTTTGTTGGAGTGGGTATGGCCTTGTTGGAGGAAGTGTGTCACTGTGGAGGTGGGCACTGATGCATCATATATGCTCAAGCCACATCCAGTGTCTGAGACAGCTTGCTGTTGCTTCTGCAAGATATAAAACTCTCAGCTACTTATCCAGCACCATGTCTGCCTGTAAGCTGCCTTACTTCCACCATGACAATAATGGATTAAACTTCTGAACTGCAAGAAAGCCACTCCATTAAAAGTTTTCTTTAAGAGTTGCCATGGTCATGTGTCTCTTCACAGCAATAGAAACCATAAGACAAATAACAACATGTAAATCTCACTGTGAAGTACTTCAAGCACCCAAACAGCAAATGGGGTAGCTGTTGGGGCTGGGGCACACCTAAAATCACTGCCCAGTTGCTGGGAATATGGCTCAGACAGAAATGTGCATGTTATGAAAGCATATAAACTTAAGTTTGGGTCATTAGCATCCACATAAAAAGCCAGGTGCCACATTACATGCCTGTTATGCCTGTGTGAAAAAATAAACCAAAACCAAAACAAGCAGGCAAGAGGGTTCTTCTGTATAGCTTACCAGCAAGTCTTGCCTAATCTATAAGCTCCATGTTCAGTGAGAGACCGAGAGACTCTGCCTCACAAAATAGAACATTTTAGGAGTTGACCTTGGGCTTGAATATAACACACACACACACACACACACACACACACACACACACAATCAGTGTGTATGATGCAGATATTGATTCCTATGCTTCACACATTTCTACACAATTGCAAAAGCAAAAACAGAATTTTCAGGCCTATTGTTTCAAAATGGAGGGTCGCAGTGAAACCTCCAAGTGGGAAACTCAAAATCCTATTAAACTGTCAAATGTAATTTCAGATCCCAAGCAACATTTGAAGTTTGAATTCACACAGCTTAACACACTTGCCTCAAATTCAAACATTGTCAAGGCCCATAGATTTCTGACATTTGTGAATATTTTTCTATACTCGTTAGTACCTTCACATTTTTCTATGTGTCCAAATACCCTGCTTTGTTTAATGATGAAAGGGTTTCCCTTTCAAAGCTATTCTCATTTTCATTCAGTCTACGTTATCTTTTTCACTCTCATCTTGTCAGTAAAATACAATGATAAGCTTGCCTTGGAAAACACCATTTCTATTGTCTGTAATCCCTATTTAACTTTTACTCTCCTCCACCTTTGCTAGCCTGAGCTGATTCTAGGACGATCGTGACATAGCACTGTGTTTTGTTTTTGTTTTCAAGCTGCCTCCATCTGACATAGAACATTTTGTCTTGTAGTTAATTTCAGTTTGTTTTGTTTTGTTTTGTTTTGTTTGTTTGTAAAGCATTAAGCAAATGTTTAGTGAAGTTGTCTAAAAATGATCTTTGGCATTTTAATAGAAGGTATATCAACAGTCTTTGTGAAAAAAAAAAAAAAAAAAAAGGCTTTTATAAAAAGTTCCAGTGATCATTTGGAAATCAAAGATTTGCTGAGGAGAACTGACAAAAATGTCTGTCTGTGACTAAGGGGTAGCTGTGACACAGGGTGCTCCAGTGCTCCTGTTTCCTGTAGGTAACAAACACTACAATTATAAATTCAAACTTTAGTATTGCACCAAAGCTGAGGCAGCTGGGAAAGGGTGACTAAAAGACTATAGAGTCCAGGTTCTCTGAAGAATCAGTATCAGATGAGATCAGGGCTGGAAGGGGGGGAGGAAGTATTGTATGAGCGAAGAATAAAAGAGAAAGACAAATTAAATCAGTAATAGTCTATGTCATCAGAAAGGAAATGTGAGCTCTGTTCTGAGTCACTTGGGTGCCTCAGAGCACTGATCAATAAAACTGACGCAATAGTTGTAAATTCCTCCTAGAACTTTCCTGAAGGTTAAGTACACCACCAAAATAGTACTTAGAGGAATTCACAGAACACAATGAAGCCTATGAACAAACCGGCTTCTACTTGCTTCACCTTCTAGAGTGGGGAAACAATGATAGAAAAACAGAGGCTGAATTTCTTCTATGAGAAAAAGCTTCATGGTAATTAGAAGTTAAGAGTTAGCCTGCAGAGATGGCTCAGAGGTTAAGAGCACTGGCTGCCCTGCCAGAGGACCTGGGTTCAATTTCCAGCACCCACATGGCAGCTCACAACTGTCTGTAACTCTGGTTCTAGGGGGAACTGGCACACTCACATAGACATATATGTAGGCAAAACACCAATGCACATGAAAGAAAATAAATACATTTAAAAAAGAATGAAACGGTTTAACTGTCAATTTAGAGGCCATCACCGTGTGCTTCTTTTGGGGGATATTCTCATCCTTCAGTGTGAGCTTGTAGGGGACATTCTCATCTTGGGAAGAAGTGAAGTTACATCTCCTCCCAGGTGGAAAGCAGGAATGTTGATGCTTGGGATGTGGCTGTCACCAAGAACGGCACAGTGCTAGCAAGCTCCTGCTGAACATTTTGTCATTCATAGTGGGATAGGAACAGTCCTTACTTATCTCCTCCCCATGTGGAAAAACTAGAATTACTCACACACTTATCACAATGCCATTAATTTGGTGCTTGGTTCAATTTATGATCCTTGTTTTACAACACTAAAGTTACACTTCCTTGTAAAGAATTAACAAGCACCCCAACTTAACTGCTATAGATGAGAGCTGAGAGGTCACAGAGATCTGGGAGCTGGGAGACAAGAGCTGGTGACAGGAAGTCTCTGGCTCTCTCAAACAAACAGATCACTTCATAAAGCTGTCTAATTAATAGAGATGAAGCAATGGCCTGGAATAACTAGGATACCTATTGCTTGCAATGTTCTAAACACCTGCAACAGAAAGCCAGCATCAATAATGAACAAATGACATTTTTTGCTTAGGAAATCTCCAGGCGAGGATGAGGGAATCCTATGTGGTGTGGTGGCTCATTTTATGTTGTGTATGTACACTTAGCTTGGTAAGAAGAAAAGTGTGAAGAATTCGTTGAATGGCAGATGGACCAGCATTCTACACAGCATCTAGAAATGAGCCCAATCCCTCTGTGAAGGGAAGGTCTGTGTCACTAATTGTATCAAAGTCCTCAATCCCACTTAAGATACGTGAGATCTACTGTCTCAAATTAATTATAGGCACAAGGGAAAATGTCAAACCAGTTATGTCACACTCCATGTTTGTCAAACACCACAAGGTTTTAAACTAATTGCTAGTAGTATCTATTAAGTATATATTGAATTAAGTGGCATATTTATGTTGGATTAAAAACAAGGCACCCTGGCTAGCTGAATCATAAAATAATGTACAAAAGTTTCAGGTTTGAGGATGGAGGCCCATGGAAGGGGAGGGCATAGAGTAATGCAATGATGAGTCTTTCTTGGATCTCTCCTGAAAGGTGATAAGAAGAAGGGTGGGAAAGAAGAAATTAGGAACTCAGAAAAAACCTGAGAGGAAACAATGAATTTCCTGAAAAATTACAGAATTACTATAAGCTATTCTGATTTTCTCCTTCAATATTTTTGATTTATCATGTCAAGCTATGCCTGGTGTATTGGAAATAATTGTGCTGAAAGAAAAATATGAATATAAATTGTGAAAGTAAAATATAAAGACAGAAAATAGAGAATGAAGACAGACAGTTCTGAAGACTCCAAGCTTAACTCCATGCAGTTAACTAGACATGATTTTCTTGGATTATAATTACACTTTGGGGGGGAGGCTTCAAATGAACCCAGTTTATGAAAACACAGAATCATTACTCTCTACACTGAGATAATGGCACAACCTAACATGTGAACAGGAGTATTCAGAGCATGGAATTGAGGCCTTCTGGAGTAGGCTGAGCAAATACTTAAGAAGGATGAATGATATAAAGAGGAAATTTACAAGGGTGTGAATACATGCAGAAATATTTAAAGTATTTTGAACTTTATATTCTAATTATAATACTTATCTTGAAAAATGTATGGGAAAGGCATAACTGTTAAAAGAAGAGTGAGTAGCGAGAAGGCATAGGATGTCGAACTCAGTATGCTCTTTTATTTATTTTTCTTATTTTAAAATTGATCCCAGATCCCTCTCCCTGCCATCCTCCCTTGCCCACCCACCACTGACCCCTCCCATCCCATCCCCCATCCACTCCCCTGGGAGGACAAGGCCTTCCAAGAGGGCTCATCAAAATCTGTCAAGACATTTGAGGTAGGGCCTAGCCCCTCCCTCTCTCTTGTCTCTAGGCTAAGGGAGTACCGCTCCATGGAGAATGGGCTCCTGAAGTCCTTTTGTGCACCAGGGATACCTCCTGGTTCCACTGTCAGAGGTCCCTTAGACTGCCCAGGCCTCCTGAGACACATGTTCAGGGGTTCTGGGTCGTTCCTTTACTGGTTTCCCAGCTATCAGTCTGGGGGGGGGGGGAGGGTCCATTAGCTACTCCTTGTTCAGGTCAGCCAGGTGTCCTAGCCTGTTCTTGACCACTTTGCTAATCACTTCTCCCTCTCTACAACTAGATTCCAGAAGTTCAGCTCAGTGTTTCACTGTGGGTGTCTGATTCTGTTTCTATCAGCTACAGGATGAGGGCTCTAGGATGGTATATAATGTAGTCAGTCATTAATCTCATTATCACGGAGGGCATTTAAGATAGCCTCTCCACTATTGCTCAGATTGTTAGTTGATGTCATCTTTGTATGTCTCTGTACATTTCCCTAATGCCAAATTTCCCTTTAAACCTATACTGGCTCCATATATAAAGGTATCTCTTTTCTTGCTTTCCTCAATTCTTCCCCTGACTCAATCGTCCTGCTCCCTCATGTTCTCCTCTCCCCTCTTCTCCCCTTCTCTTTCTCCTAAAGCCCTCTCCCATCACACCCCCACCTCTCCCAATTTTCTCAGGAGATCTTGTCCCTTTCCCCTTCTGTGGGGGACCATGTATGTCTCTCTTAAGGTACTCCTTGTTTCCTAGCTTCTCTGGCAGTGTGAATTGTAGGCTGATGATTCTAAATCCATATATGAGTGAATACATACCATGTTTATCTTTTTGTGTCTCAGTTACCTCACTCAGGATGGTTTCTTCCAGTTCCATCCATTTGCCTGAGAATTCCAAGATTCCATTGCCCCCCCCCCCCGAGTAGTGTTCCATTGTGTAAATGTACCACATTTTCTTTATCCATGCTTCAGTTGAGGGACATCTAGGATGTTTCCAAGATCTGGATATTACAAATAATGATGCTATGAACATAGTTGAACAGATGTCCTTGTTGCATGGATGTGCATCATTTGGGTATATGCCTAAGAGTGGGAATTGCTGGATCTTGTGGTAGACTGATTACCATTTTCCTGAGGAACCACTATACATACTGATTTCTAAAGTGCCTGTACAAGTTTACACTCCCACAAGCAGTAAAAGAGTATGCCCTTTATCCTCTCCAGCATAAACTGTCATTGGTGTTTTTGATTTTAGCCATTCTGACAGGAGTGAGATGGTATCTCAGAGTTGTTTTGATTTGAATTTCCCTTATGGCTAAGGATATTGAGCACTTTCTTAAGTGTCTTTCAGCCATTTTGGATTCCTCTATTGAGAATTCTCTATTCAGTTCTATACCCCAATTTTTAATATGGTTATTTGGTGTTTTGGTGACTAGCTTCTTGAGTTCTATATTTTGGAGATCAGCCCTCTTTCAGATGTAGGGTTGGTGAAGATCTTTTCCCGATCTTTTCCCATTCTGTGAGCTACCATTTTGTCTTCTTGACTGTGTTCTTTGCCTCACAGAAGCTTCTTAGTTTCAGGAGGTCCCATTTATTAATTGTTGATCTCAATGTCTGCGCTACTGGTGTTATATTCAGGAAGCAGTCTCCTGTACCAATGAGTTCAAGGGTACCTCCCACTTTCTCTTCTAAGAATGTGGCTAGATTTATTTTGAGGTCTTTCATCCATTTGGAGTTAAGTTTTGTGCATGGCAATAGACATGGATCTATCTGCAGTCTTCTACATATGAGCATCCAGTTATGCCACCACCATTTGTTGAAGATGCCTTTTTTTATTTTCCATTGTATAATTTTAGCTGCTTTGTCAAAAATCAGGTGTTAATAGGTATGTGGGTTAATATCAGGGTTTTCAATTTGATTCCATTGGTCTACCTATTTTTGTGCCAATACCAAGTTATTTTCAGGACTATAGCTCTATAGTAGAGCTTGAAGTCAGAGATGGTGATGCCTCTGAAAGTTCCTTTATTGTACAGGGTTGTTTTGGCTATCCTGTGTCTTTCATTATTCCATATAAAGTTGAATATTGTTCTCTCAAGTTCTGCAAAGAATTGTGCTGGGGATTGCATTGAATCTGTAGATTGTTTTTGGCAAGATTGCCATTTTTACTATGTTAATACTACCTATCCAAAAGCATGGGAGATCTTTCCATTTTCTGGTATCTCCTTTACTTTCTTTCTTTAAAGACTCAAAGTTCTTGCTATATAGGTCTTTCACATGTTTGGTAAGCATTACCTCAAGATATTCTATGTTGTTTGTGGCTTTTGTAAAGGGTAATGTTTCTCTGATTTCTTTCTCAGCCCATTTATCATCTGTATTTAGTGGGCCTACTGATTTTCTTTTTCTTTCTTTTTTCTTCTTTTTTTTTTTTTTTTTTTTTTTTTTTTTTTTTGTTAATCTTGTGTCCTGGCACTTTGCTGCTGAAGGTATTTCCTGGTAGAGTTTTTTACATCACTTATGTAAACTATCATATCATCTGCAAATAGTGAAAGTTTGACTTCTTCCTTTCCAATTTGTATCCCCTTGATCTCCTTTTGTTGTCTTACTGCTCTAGCTAGAACTTCAAGTACAATACTGAAGTGATATGGAAAGAATGGACAACATTTTCTTGTTCCTGATTTTAGAGGAATGACATTGAGTTTCTCTCCATTTAGGTTGATGTTGGCTGTTGGTTTACTGTATATTGCTTTTATTATGTTTAGGTATGTTCCTGTCATCCCTGATCTCTCAAAGACCTTTATTATGAAGGGGTGTTGGATTTTATCAAAGACTTTTTCAGCATCTAGTGAGATGATCATGTGGTTTTCCTTTTTCAGTTTGTTTATATGGTGGATCACATTGATAGATTTTTGTATGTTGAACCATCTCTGCATCCCTGGGATGAAGCATACTTGGTCATTGTGGATGATTTCTCTGATGTGTTCTTGGGTTTTATTTGCCAGTATTATATTGAGCATTTTTACATCAAGGTTCATGAGGGATATTGGTCTGTAGTTCTCTTTCTTAGTTATGTCTTTTTTGTGGCTTGGGTACCAAGGTAATTGTAGCCTCATAAAAAGAGTTTGCCAATGTTGCTTCTGCTTCTATTATGTGGAACAATTTGAGAAGTATTGGTATTAGCTGTTCTTTGAATTTCTGGTAGAATTCTACACTGAAGCCATCTGTCCCTGGGCCTTTTTTGGTTGGTAAACTTTTGATGACTGCCCCTTTTTTTGTTCTAGAGCTTTCAGTTGTGCAGTTAATGCTCTAATGTGACTATTCTCCAATTTCTTCATGTGGGCACTTAGTGCTATGAACTTTCTTCTCAGCACTGCTTTCAAAATGTCCCATAATGTTGGGTATGTTATGTCTTCATTTTCATTGAATTCTAGGAAGTCTTTATTTTCTTTCTTTCTTTATTCCTTGACCCAGGAATAGTGCAATTGTACATTGTTCAGTTTCCATGAGTTTGTAGGTTTTCTGCAATTTATGTTGTTGTTGAGTTCTAACTTTAAAGCATGGTGGTCTGGTAAGATACAGGGAGCTATTCCATTTTTATTTTTTATGTTGAAGTTTGCTATGTTGCTGAGTATGTGGTCAATTTTAGAGAGGGTTCCATGTGGCACTTAGAAGAAGGTATATTCTTTCATGTTTGAATGGAATGTTCTATAAATATCTGTTAAACCCAATTGGGTCATAAGTTCTGTCAGTTCTTTTGTTTATTTATTTAGTTTCTGTCTGGTGATTATGTCTAGTGGTGAGAGTGGGGTGTTGAAGTCTCCCACTATAAGTGTGCAAGCTTTTATGTGAGACTTGAATTTTAGTAATGTTCCTTTTACGAACATGGGTGTGTTTGTATTTGGGGCATAGCTGTTCAGAATTTAGACTTCGTCCTGATTGAATTTTCCTGTGAGGAATATGAAATGACCTTCTTCATCTGTTTTGATTGATTCAGGTTTGAAGTCTAATTTGTTAGATATTAGGATAGCTATACCAGCTTGTTTCTTGGGTCCATTTGATTAGAAAATCTTTTCCCAACCTTTACTCTGACTTTTAAGTTGAGGTGTGTTTCCTCCCTGTGGAGTATGGGGGGGTGGGGAATGGGATGGGAGGGTGGTTAGGGGGCATGGGAGGGAGGGACAGAGGGAGGAAGGGAGGGAGAAGGAACTGAGATCAATATGTAAAATAATAAATAAATAAGAACTTGGAAGGAAAAAAAAAGTTGAGGTATGTTTCTTGTATGCAGCAGAAGGATGGGTTTGTATCCATTCTCTTTGCCTGTGTCTTTTTATCGGCAAGTTAAGACCAGTAATATTGATGGAAATTAAGGACCATTGATTGTTAATTTGTTTTGGATTTGTTAGTGGTGGTGGTACTGTGAGTAGATTTACCCTGCTTTTTCTTTTGGCTTCTGGTAAAGTGGGATTATCTAATCTATTACCTATATATTTGTGAGTGTAGCTAACTTCCTAGGGTTGGAATTTCCTTTCCAGAACTTTCTGTTGGGCTGAATTTGTGTAAATCTGGTTTTGCCATGTAATATCTTGTTTTTTCTAGTTACGGTGATTGAGAGTTTTGCTGGGTATAGTAGCCTTGGCTGGCATCTGTGGTTTCTTCGTGTTTGTAGAACATCTATCTAGGTCCTTATGGCTTTCAAAGTTTCCATGGAGAAGTCAAGTGTAATTCTGATGGGTCTGCCTTTAGATGTTACTTGACCTTTTCCCTTTGCTGTTTTTAATACTCTTTATCCTGTATGTTTGGTGTTTTTTTATAATGTGACAAGGGGACTTTCTTTTTTTGTGTGTTCCAGTCTGTTTGGTGTTCGGGAAACTTCTTGTCCTTCTTCAGGTTGGGAAAGTTTTCTTCTATGATTTTGTTGAATATGTTTCTCCACCTTTGAGCTGGGCTTTGTCACCTTCTTCTATATCTATTATTCTTAGGTTTGGTCTTTTCACAGTGTCCCACTTTTACTGGATATTTTGTGTTAAACATTTATTGGATTTAAGGTTTTCTTTGGTTGATGAATCTATTTCTTCTAGTTTATCTTCAGCACCTGAGATTCTCTCTTCCATCTCTTGTATTCTGTTGGTTATGCATGTATCTGTAGTTCCTGACTGTTTACAGTTTGTGTTTTCTTTATTGTCTCTATTTCAGTTTTCAGGTCATAAACTGTTTGAATTGTTTCCTTCAGCTGTTTTTTTTTTTTTTCCTTTCTTTTCTTTTCTTGGTTTTCCTTTCTTTAAGAGATTTATTGATTTCTTGCAATTTTTTTTTTTGTTTTTTTTTCCCACTTCTTTAAGGGATTTTTTTATATTTGAGGGCCTTTATCATCTTCATGAAGTTGTTTTTAAGGTCATTCTCTTTTGCTTCATCTGCATTGGAATGTTCAGGTACTGCTGGTGTACAATCCCTAGATTCTGGTGGTATTATATAAGCCTTTCTGTTGTTGATGTGTTCTTATACTGTTGTCTTCCCATCTCTTCTTCTACTGGAGGGTGGAGGGGCGGGGCAGCAATGGTAGCCCATGGTAGGTTCCACAGTATGCTCTTGAAGAAGACCCAAGTTCAATTTCCATCACCCCATCAGGCAACTCACAACCACCTGTCTCTGGAGCCCCAGGGATTTGGCACCCTCTTTTGGCTTCTACGAGCAACTACACTCACACATACATATCCTTACACATACATATCTGCCGTAGATATACACACATATGCATAGTCAAAAATAAAAATAAACTCTTAAAAATTGAAGTAAAATAGAACTATGGAGTGAGTTGAATAGTTAAAATACAGAAGTGTTGTATTGACAAATTGGTCTTGAGGACTAAGATTAAATATGAAATAAATTATGCAATTCATACTTATATATGGAGATTACACTTGCATTGTCACCTTAAACCAATGAAGAATTACTTTAAGTAGCATTATAGTAAGTGAACAAAGAAGAAATAGCTAGAATTCTCATCTATGCAATATGAAAATTAAATATTGTACAAAATAAAAAATGGACATCAATAAACACAAAGTTAGAAAAAATGGTAAAGAAGATATATATGCTTATGTTTATGGAAGCTATTATGAGAAGCTTGGGAAACACTGGCCATATATCAACAGCCTGAAAGTTTAGACCTATTTTTACATTTGTAAGATGATAAAGCCTTAAAATACAAGATGTCAAAGAAATTATTAGTAGCGTTTTTAATGTTTTCAAGAAACCATGAAATGTTTCAAGTGATCAAAATGAGTAAATAGTGGCCACTCTGTGACTAAATGGACCTTGAATCTCAATGAGAGTCACAATCATAATGATTAAAGACTTACCTTTTCAGGGAGAATTAAAGATATATTAAAATGATTGTTTGCTTTTAACTTGGTTTAGCAATAGAAGTTTTATGCTTATTCAGTGCCCTACCTATCTAATTTTCATATAATACATCACTGTCAAAAGCTTGACAGTTTTGAACATTTAAAACTCAGCTGTTTTCATAATTTCATACCTCTAAATATAGTTTAGAAAGTGGGTATTAAAAAAATAAAAATTTTCCCACAAGTTTTGAAAGTTAGAAGAGTTTAAAATGGGAGTGTGTGTATGTGTGTGTGTGTGTGTGTGTGTGTGTGTAGATTTAAAAAGTTGTGGGTCCTTGCCAGTAGCCTGGGTCCTGCTCCCCAGAAAGCCTCTGGCAGCTTTGAGTTGCCAGCACAGGGCATTCACAGAGCCTTTAACAAGTTTTAGCCACTCATGTGTAACACAGTTCTTGATAAAGAGTAAAGCCATAGTCAGTGTTTGGTTAGTGAAAGCCAATCTTAACTTCCGCAGAACACATATGCTAGTGTTCTCTTTATCTTGACGTCAGTGAGTTCAATGAAAATATCCCTCACATATATTGATCTGAATGACTCACTCATGAGCATATATTTAAGACTTGTGTGATTCCAAATACCAGGAAGTAAATGCTGCTTTTATGATTTAACGTAGCTATACCTACAAGGAGTTATATATAGTTATTTATGTAGTTACATATAGGTAGCATAAAAAAGCAATTGAGAAATTTTATAGATTCCATTTTAGGAAGAAAGCCTCTGGGTTCTGCAAGTAGCTCAATAAGTAGAATGATTACATTGTATGTATTAGGCCTTGAGTTCAATCCCCAGAGCTTCACAAACAAGTAAAGGCCTGCAATCCCACCATTGGATAGCAGAGACAGAAGGATTAGAGAAATTCAAGGTCATCTTTGGCTATGAGGAACTTGAAGCCATTCTAATTTTTTTTTTTTTTTTTTTTTTTTTTTTTTTTTTGCTTGCTTGCTTTTGTTTGTTTGTTTCAAGACAGCTTTGTGTACCTTTGGAGCTTGTCCTAGAACTCCTTCTGGAGACCAGGTTGGCTTCAAACTCACAGAGAGCCACCTGCCTCTGCCTCTGCCTCCCCAGTGCTGGGATTAAAGGTGTGTGCCACAGCCACTAATGCCCAGCTAGAGGCCATTCTAATTCTAAGATCCTATCTAAAAACAAACAACAACACCATCAAAATTTGGCTTGCTTAAAGTTAACATATCTCTTAGCAAATGATTTTTAAATCACATTAACAATAAACTACAACATAAGAAGTTGGCAAAGCACCTATCTCTGCGGGTCCACTTGGAGTTCCTGCAGGCAAGACCCTTGACCCCCAAAGCCGGGCCCCTGCCAAAGAACGAGGTCTCAGCTGGAGAGCGCCAGTTTCCAGTGAGATCCCACTACCCTGCAAAACCTTCTCAAGTTCCAGCCCAGCCCTCGTCCTCTTCTGCCGGCTATTGGCCAGAGGTGAGTCTGGGCCCAATCGGGGCTGCCTGTCCCCTTCAACCTCTTTTCCCCCCTCCCCCGCCTGAACTCCCTGGATTGGCCCCTGATCCTGCTGCTCCTGTCTCCGGTCCCCTTTGAGAGCACCCTTGGAGCTCTGATACACCCCCACCCATCCCAACCTCCAGCCTACCCCCCCTACCCTGTGCCCTACCCCACCTACAGTCCTGCCGCTCTGGTTGAGCACTGGGACAGAGGGTGGAGCCAACAGTCCACCCTACTTCGGAGACCAATCAGAGCAACTCCGAACAAAGGAGACCTGACTATCCACTTGGGACCACCTGTAATTTCCACAGGCTTGGTCCCTGACCCCGCCTCCAGTCCCCTGCTGGAGTCCCAGGCCCCTCCCAGAGATCCGCCTATCTCTGCGGGTCCACTTGGAGTTCCTGCAGGCAAGATCCTTGACCCACAAATCCGGGCCCCTGACAAAGAACGAGGTCTCAGCTGGAGAGCGCCAGTTTCCAGTGAGATCCCACTACCCTGCAAAACCTTCTCAAGTTCCAGTCCAGCCCTCGTCCTCTTCTGCCGGCTATTGGCCAGAGAGAAGCCTCCTAGAGAGCTTGGACCACACAGAGATACAGACATTGAATCTTTGATCCACATAAGCCCATCTGGGAAGGACCATAGAGAGAGGGAAGAGACACCACCAACACCTACAGGAAGAAACTATGGGAAGAAGGCAATACAAGAGAACACCTAACAACAGAAAGACAAACATGACACCACCAGAATCTAGGGAATCTACACCAACTAGAATGGAACACAACAACAAAGCAGAGGAAGCAGAAGGGTACGACTTAAAAATCACCATCATAAAAATGATAGAGGCCCTCAAAGAAGATATGAGAAAATCCCTTAAAGAAATAGAGGAAAAAACAAACAAAAAAGTGGAAGAAATGAACAAATTCCTTAAGGAAAGTACAGAAAGCCAAGAAAAAACAATTAGCCAGGTGAAGGAAACGGTTCAAGATTTGAAAACCGAAATTGAGAAAATAAAGGCAACACAAATGGAAGGAAAGCTGGAAATTGAAAAGCTGGGCAAAAAATCGGAAACCACGGACACAAGCATAACCAATAGAATTCAAGAGATGGAAGAGAGAATCTCAGGCGCAGAAGATAAACTAGAAGAAATAGATTCATCGACCAAAGAAAACCATAAATCCAACAAATCCTTAACACACAATATCCAGGAAATGTGGGACACCATGAAAAGGCCAAACCTAAGAATAATAGGCATAGAGGAAGGTGAGGAAGCCCAGCTCAAAGGTGCTGAAAACATATTCAACAAAATCATCGAGGAAAACTTTCCAAATCTGAAGAAGGACATGCCCATGAAAGTACAAGAAGCATACCGAACCCCAAATAGGCTGGACCAAAGAAAAAAGACCCCTCGACATATAATAATCAAAACACCTAGCATACAGAATAAAGAAAAAATATTAAGAGCAGCGAAGGAAAAAGGACAGGTAACATATAAAGGCAGACCTATCAAAATTACACCTGACTTCTCCATGGAAACCCTCAAGGCCAGAAGGTCCTGGATAGATGTTCTAAAAGTATTACGAGAACACGGATGCCAGCCTAGGCTACTATATCCAGCAAAACTCTCAGTCAATATAGATGGAGAGAACAAGATATTCAATGACAAAACCAGATTTTCCCAATACGTATCTACAAATCCAGCCCTACAGAAAGTATTGGAAGGAAAATTCCAACCCATGGAAGGTAACTACGCCCACAAAAATGTAGGCAACAGATAATCCAACTACACCAGAAACCTAGGGTGAAGCAGAACAAATATATTCACAATACCACTGCCAACAACAAACCTAAATCAAACAACCATCAACAATCAATGGTCCTTACTCACCCTCAACATTAATGGTCTTAACTCACCTATAAAAAGACACAGATTAACAGAATGGATACGAAGACAGAATCCATCCTTCTGCTGCATACAAGAAACACATCTTAGCTCCAAAGATAGACATTACCTCAGGGTAAAGGGTTGGGAAAAGATTTTCCAATCAAATGGAAATAAGAAGCAAGCAGGCGTAGCTATCCTAATATCTAACAAGCTAGACTTCAAACCAAAACTAGTCAAAAGAGATGAAGACGGTCATTTCATATTCATCTCAGGAGAAATCCATCAACACAAAGTCTCAATTCTGAACATCTATGCCCCTAATACAAAGCCACCCACATTCGTAAAAGAAACACTACTAAAACTCAAAGCTCATATAAAACCTCACACACTTATAGTGGGAGACTTCAATACACCACTCTCAACACTAGACAGGACCACAAATCAGAAACTCAACAAAGAAACAAAAGAATTAACAGAAGTTATGTCTCAACTGGGGCTAACAGACATCTATAGAACATTCCATCCAAAGACAAAAGAATATACCTTCTTCTCTGCTCCACATGGAACCTTCTCTAAAATCGACCACATACTAGGAGACATAACAAACCTCAACAGATACAAGAGAATAGAAATAGTCCCCTGTATCTTATCGGACCACCATGCTTTAAAATTGGAATTCAACAACAATACAAATAGCAGAAAACCTGCAAACTCATGGAAACTTAACAATGTGCAATTGCACCACTCCTGGGTCAAAGAAGAAATAAAGAAAGAAATTAAAGACTTTCTAATATTCAACGAGAATGAGGATACAACATACCCGAACTTATGGGACACCTTGAAAGCAGTGCTACGAGGGAAGTTCATTGCACTAAGTGCCCATATGAAGAAAACAGAGGATAGTCACATAAATGAATTAACAGCGCAACTGAAAACCTTAGAACAGAGAGAAGCGAATTCACCCCGCAGGAGCAGACACCAGGAAATAATCAACTTGAGGGCTGAAATCAACAAAATAGAAACCAGGAAAACAATACAAAAAGTCAATGCAACAAAGAGTTGGTTTTTTGAGAAAATCAACAAGATTGATAAACCTTTATCCAAATTAACGAAAAAGCAGAGACAGAACATGCAAATTAACAAAATCAGAAACGAAATGGGGAACATAACAACAGACACAGAGGAAATCCAGACAATTTTCAGGTCATACTTCGAAAATCTGTATTCCACAAAAATTGAAAATTCAAAGGAAATGGACAAGTTTCTGGATAACTATCACTTACCAAAATTAAATCAAGAACAGACAAACAACTTAAATAGACCTATAACCCGAAATGAAATAGAAGCAGTCATCGAAAGCCTTCCAACGAAAAAAAGTCCAGGGCCAGATGGATTCAGTGCAGAATTCTACCAGACATTCAAGGAAGAACTAATACCACTACTCTTCAAACTGTTCCACAAGATAGAAACAGAAGGTTTATTGCCAATCTCTTTTTATGAGGCCACAATAACTTTGGTACCCAAACCTCACAAAGACACAACTAAGAAAGAAAACTACAGACCAATATCCCTGATGAACATCGATGCAAAAATACTCAATAAAATAATGGCAAACCGAATTCAAAAATACATCAGAGAAATCATCCACCATGATCAAGTAGGCTTCATACCTGGATTGCAGGGATGGTTTAACATATGAAAATCTATCAACGTGATCCACCATATAAACAAACTGAAAAAGAAAAACCATATGATTATCTCCCTAGATGCAGAAAAAGCCTTCGATAAAATTCAACACCCTTTCATGATAAAGGTATTAGAGAGGTCAGGGATAACAGGAACATACCTAAACATAATAAGAGCAATATACAGCAAACCAACTGCCAACATCAAACTGAATGGAGAGAAACTTAAGCCAATTCCTCTAAAATCAGGAACAAGACAAGGCTGTCCTCTCTCTCCATATATCTTCAATATCGTACTAGAAGTTCTAGCTAATGCTATAAGACAACAAAAGGAGATCAAGGGCATCCAAATTGGAAAGGAAGAAGTCAAACTGTCTCTATTTGCAGATGATATGATAGTTTACATAAGCAACCCAATAAACTCTACCAGGGAACTCCTACAGCTGATAAACACCTTCAGCAAACTAGCAGGATACAAGATAAACTCAAAAAAATCAGTAGCCCTATTTTTTTCAGACGACAAAGAGGCAGAGAAAGAAATCAGAGAAACATCACCCTTTACAATAGCCACAAGCAACATAAAGTATCTTGGTGTAACGCTTACCAAACAAGTAAAAGATCTATATAATAAGAACTTTGTGACTCTAAAGAAAGAAATTAAAGAAGATACCAGAAAATGGAAAGACCTCCCATGCTCTTGGATAGGTAGGATAAACATAGTAAAAATGGCAATCTTACCAAAAGCAATCTACAGATTCAATGCAATCCCCATTAAAATCCCACCACAATTCTTCACCGACCTTGAAAGGATAATAATCAACTTTATATGGAAAAACAAAAGACCCAGGATAGCCAAAACAACCCTATACAATAAAAGAACATCAGGAGGCATCACCATTCCTGACTTTAAGCTCTACTACAGAGCTATAGTTCTGAAAACAGCCTGATATTGGCATAAAAATAGACAGGTAGACCAATGGAATCGAATTGAAAATCCTGATATTAATCCACGCACCTATGAACACCTGATTTTCGACAAAACAGCTAAAATTATACAATGGGGCAAAGACAGCATCTTCAACAAATGGTGCTGGCACAATTGGATGAGGGTGTGTAGAAGACTGCAGATAGACCCATGTCTGTCGCCATGCACAAAACTCAAGTCCAAATGGATCAAAGACCTCAACATCAATCCAGCCACATTGAACCTCTTAGAAGAGAAAGTAGGAGGTACCCTTGAACAAATTGGTATAGGAGACCGCTTCTTGAACATAACTCCAGGGGCACAGACACTGAAAGAAACAATTAATAAATGGGACCTCTTCAAACTTAGAAGCTTCTGTAAGGCAAAGGACACAGTTGACAAGACCAAACGGCAGCCCACTGACTGGGAAAAGATTTTCACTAATCCTATATCCGACAAAGGGCTGATCTCCAAAATATACAAAGAACTCAAGAAACTAGTCAACAAAACACCAAATAACCCTATTAAAAAATGGGGTACAGAACTGAAGAAAGAATTCTCAATGGAGGAAATCAAAAAGGCTGAAAGACACTTAAGAAAATGCTCCACATCCTTAGCTATCAGGGAAATGCAAATCAAAACAACTTTGAGATACCATCTTACCCCTGCCAGAATGGCTAAAATTGGAAACACCAGTGATGACTTATGTTGGAGAGGATGTGGAGAAAGTGGAACACTCCTCCACTGCTGGTGGGAGTGCAAACTCATACAGCCACTTTGGAGATCAGTATGGCGGTTCCTCAGGAAAATGGGAATTAGTTTACCACAGGACCCGGCAATCCCCCTCTTAGGCATATACCCAAAGGATTCACATCAATGCAACAAAGACATCTGTTCAACTATGTTCATAGCAGCACTATTTGTAATAGCAAGAACCTGGAAGCAACCTAGATGCCCTTCAATTGAAGAATGGTTAATGAAGATGTGGCACATCTACACAATGGAATACTACTCTGCAGAAAAAAATAATGGTATCTTGAAATTCGCAGGCAAGTGGATGGCACTTGAAGAAACCATCCTGAATGAGGTAACCCAGTCACAAAAAGAGGAACACAGTATGTACTCACTCATATATGGATTTTAGACCTAGATCAAATGATCACCAGCATATAATTCACATCACCAGAGGAACTAGGATACAAGTTGTATTCTAAGAGATTCATATAAAGTCCCTCACAGAATTGGGAAGGGACAAGTCCCCCAGACCTCAGGTATAGTGGGGGGAGGACATCTAATGGAGAGAGAAGTAGGAGAAAATGAGAGGGAGGAGAGGAAGGCATGTGCGACCAGGAGGATTGAGCCTGGTTAGGAATGGAAAATAGGAAAGAGAGAGAGAGACAGAGACAGAGAGAGAGAACATAAAAGAGGGAGCCAATACTGGTTTGAAGATAAAGTTGAACACAAAGAAAGGTCGAGGGAACTACAAGACTGCTCCCAACTAACAATCTCAGCTTCCGTGGAAAGGCTATCATAAATGCCCTTCCCGGAGAGTGAGATCAACAACTAACTTCTCCATGGAGTCCTCAACTAATGCCTGTTGAAAACAGGAGCAAACACCCATACATAAACACTGAGTCAAACTAGAACCCAGAAGCAGATGGAGAGGACAAGACCATGCGGTAGAAGTACATAGAGACAGCTTACCTGAACAAGGAGGAGCTAAGGGCCACTAGACTGATAGCTGGGAAGCCAACAGGGGTCTGACTCGGACCCCCCTGAATATGGGTCTCAGCCAGAAGTTCTGAGCAGCCTAGGAGACCTCAGACAGTGGAGCCGGGATGTATCCCTGGTGCACAAAAGGACTTTGCAAACATATGCCCCATGGAGGGATAACTGCCTTATTCTAGAGATAGGAGAGAAGCCCTAGTCCCTACTTCACAGGACCTGTCAGATCTACATGACCCCAACTGGATGGCATTCCCCTACATATTGTATTGTGGTGGGGGGTTGGGAGGGGAGGGTGTTTAGAGTGCATGGGAGAGGATAGAGAGGGCAAAAGGGAGGGAAGGAGGGAGGGAGGGCTTGGGGGGAGGGAGGGAGGGAGAGGGAACTGGGATCGACATGTAAAATAAAAAAAAAAAAAAAAAAAAAAAAAAAACGCTTTGACTCCAAAATTTAAGTTGAAGAACAAGTTACTGGGGAAAAGTATTTCTATTTTTGTTTCCACAGAAAATGAAAAGATGTGGATTCCTTCCAGACTAATGTGGTTTGATCACACCAGACCGCCTGAAACAGAGTACAAGCTGATCCTACATTCCAAACAGCTGGACAAAACAGCCTACAGACTACAGCTAGGATATCTGAATCTTCTTCGAATCCCCCAAGACAGCGCCCCTTACCAGCAGGAAGTAGTTTGGAAAGAACGACGCCCAAATTCCCAAATATTGTGTATAAATGTTTGTTTTCATTTAATTGGACTTTGTTATATAAAATTAAATAAAAAATACTCTATATGCATAAAAAAAAACAATAAATCAAGGGCTTTGGTTCTAAGGCCTACTTGACTGCCTTTGAAAAAAAAATAAAAAAAAAAATAAAGTCCTTTTCTGACTTTAGTTCACAATTAAAAAAAAAAAGATTGTAGACATAAATGATATCACCTACAAGATTCGCCTTTCTATTTCTGGCATATTTCAAACAGTGTAACATCTTTTACATTCATCTTTATTGTCCCAAATGATAGGTAATCATTCTTTTTAAGGATGTATACTGAGTTAACAGTAGTAGGCATCTAGACTGATTTCATCCCAGCAATAATGAATGATACTGCAATATTGCAATGTACATGAGAATGCAGATATCTCTTCAATCTGAGGATTTTATATATTTTGCAAATGTGCTTAGTAGTAGGATTGCGTGATTATATGGCAATTCTATTTTATTTTGGAGAGAATCCGTGCTGTTTGCACAATCGCTGTATTGACTTTCACTTTTATGAGCAATGTGCATTAGTGTACATTTCTCCACATCTAAAATCTTGAGTCTTCTTGGTAACTGCAGTTATAACTGGAGTGAAGAGATAGCTTGTTATGATTTTAATTTTCACTTCCCTAGTGTTTAGTGAGGATTTGTCATATTCTGTTGGGCCATTTGTATGTCTTCTTTTGTGAAATTTCTATGCAAATATTTGTCCTATTCTCTGAATCGGATTTTCATTGTTAGTTGTCCCAGTTGATGGACTGAAGCTATTCAGTTTGATGTACTCCCATTAGTCTATTTTGTTTTCACTGTCTGTGCTTTTGTGGGAGGTAATCATATTTTTAAAAATCAGCTCCTAAAAATGCCATAGAGTTTTCTCTTATGTTTTCTTGCAGTAATGTTGGGTATTACATTTGAGCCTTTTAGCCATTCCAATTTAATTTTATGTAGCTGTTAAATAAAGGCATGACTTGATTGTTAAAAAAAAAAAAAAAAAAAAGAAGTTGGCAAAGCAAAGAGAAGGGAAGATGTTCACCTTTATCTTCTACAGTGGCTAGATTCAGTAAGTTTGATGTACTAACAACAATACAACACAAACATAGTATCTAAACTGAAATACTTTTACCATGAGATAACAATTAGACTCCATATTTACCTTTTCAAATCATTCAGTTTCACAATTGATGGAAATAAATGTGCATTTCACAATTCTAAAAGAGTCTCAATCATAAAGAGTGCAGGTTGTATGCTGGGGTATATCTCTGGTTAAAAAAAAAAAAAAAAAAAAAAAAAAAAACCTTACCTAGCGGCAGGAGGTTCTGATTATAGTCAGAACAATGTTAATATTTCCCAGGTTACTATTCTCTTCCTGGGTGGTCTGTGTAGCTGAGTTTTTTCCCATGGATACAACCACTCATATAATCTTGGAAATTATATTCCTAAACATAATCTTAATAAGAAATAAAAAAGGGTTAAAAAAGTTAAAGTTGCAGTAAATCAAATAATATTTCCATATCATAGTCTGATATATGTCACACTGATACTGAGTATTCAATCAGTGTCAGGAAATACATTAGGTGATATACCAAATCAAACTGTGTTCATACTGTTTTTACCCTTAAGAGAGGAGATAGCAAAGGAAGGCAGAGTCATCTTCCCAGAGTTTATAGTTTAGCAAATACAAAGTCAATTCATGCATTGTATTTGATCATATAAGGTGACTTCTGAATGTAACAGATTTAAGCCTAGGGTTTCATGTGAACATGAGCACAGTTACTGACATATTTATCTAAAGTCAACAACTCTGAGAGATTGACCAGTTTGATAATAAGTTAGCAAAGACTTGACAGTGCAGTCTAGCTGCCATGGCCCAACGCAGAATGCAAGCCTCCACTACAGGAAGTACCTTCACTATGCCTTTCCTTGTCTGGGGGCCTGTTCCTTGAGCCCAAGAAAAGCTAAAGTAGCTGAGCTGAGGCACCTAGCTACATTTATCTCACGGCAAAATTATTTTCCCTACCTAACATTATAAAATATGAATTCTAAGAGTATTTTGTTGCAGAATATATCTCTTGGACAAGTGTAAACTGACACTCTCAAAGGAAAGGGTGGAAAGATAAGAAAAGAAAAGGAAGCAGAAGAGGAGGAGAGAGGCAAAAATCTGTTAAAGACACTACAAGACAGAACATCGAGGTTATGAGAAGTTGAAATGTTGATGAAGATCACCAGGAAAACAAGGTCCTCTGAACCAACTAAGCAAATCTCAGAGGAACTCCCAGAGACTGAAGCAGCAAACAAAGGGCTTTCAGCATAGTATTTTTAATAGGACTTTTGGATGTGGGAAAAGGTGTGTCTCTGATTCCCGTGCCTTCTCTTGGGCTCTTTTCCTTCTGCTGGTTTGCCTTGTCCAACTTCAGTGTGATGGCTTTTGCTTTTTATCATATTTCAGTTTATTTTGGTCTCCTCTGTTGTTATCTCTTAGAATCCTGTTCTTTTCTAATAAATGACAGAAAAGGTGGATCTGGATGAAATGGGAGGCAAGGAGAAATGGGAGAAGAGGGAGGAGAAACTATAATCAGGGTATAGTATATGAGGAAAGACTCTGTTTTCAATCAAAGGGGGAAGCGAAGGACATGAAGTTGGGTGGGCGTGAGGAGTTGATCTAGGAGTGGGACGTGAACATGACCAAAATGAAGTGAATATGACACTGCATTATACAATTTTCAACAAATGAATAAAAATACATTTTAAATGTCAAAAGATGGTAACTTATTTTAAAAAGAAAAACAAAAGGAAATGATGCAAACCAAAGATAAAGTCTGTTGGGCTACTCTGGGTTCCAGTTATTTATCTACCACCCACCCTGTGTCTGTCCTAACATCCTATAACTCTCAAAACCTTAAACTCTATTCTTAGCAGATCACTAGTTTTCACCAATACAAAAGCTGACATCATCTGAAACCCGATTCCCTGTCACCCCCAAACCGGTGGCTTCTAACAATGTATTTGAAGAATGCTTTGACCCTTTACTTTCTTTGTTCTGTAACTAATAAAATGTCCTGTAAGCACACTCACAGTGGAACATGATATTTGGGGAAACTGAATGTGTGTGTAGGGCTGTGGCTACTCATTTCTGGCTACAGAATAAACTATCTCTGTTCCCTTTAAGGTGAAAACTGTGTGCTTTTTGTCAACACAAGCATGTGGAAATTCAAGTTAATGGAGACATTCGTATGCTGGGATCACGTAACTAGATGCTAATCTCCATAACTTGTTGTGGGATGTTTGTACCTGCGGGAAGATGTATTGCTGTGATTGGCATAATAAAAAGATGATTGGCCAATGGCCAGGCAGGGAGCATAGGTGGGATTTCCAGGGAGAGAAAGGAAGAGAAGGAGGAATCAAGGGGCAAGAGAAGCCAGGAGACAAGGAGAGGAAACAGGAGGCACAAGTCAGAGGAGAGCTAATGCCACATGATGGAATGAAAATTAATACAAATGGGTTAATTGAAGTTATAAGAGCCTGGGCTTTCATTATTAATTAAAGTCTCTGTGTCATTAGTTGGGAGCTGGCTGGTAGGACAGAAAAAGACTTGTTACAATAACTGGATGCATTTATTTTAGCAAAGCAGGAAGCAAGCTATTATCATCTTAAGAGAATTGGCCCCAAGAGTAATAAACAAGCCTCAATCCCTTCAGCTGTGGTCACATTTTCAACTCTGTATAAAGCATACTGAAACTGGCATAAAATGTAATCCGAAGCACACAGAATTATATTGCTTGACATGAATATTTAGAGCAAGGAATTTCTCATAAATACTGCCTGGGAAATCTAACAAACACATTAAGAGCTAACTTGCTATGGAAAAAGTGTACTACCAAAGACCTAATTGGAAATTAGGCATATTTTAAACTAATGCAGATGTATTTTGTTTCCATGTCTTTACCCTTTGAGGCTCTCTGTCCATACAGCACGATGGCAAAGTAAGAACATTTACACTATCAGTAGCATTTGGGTTTTCATCCTTATTGAGAAAATATTCACACTGAATGCTTTAGGTGCTTGTATTTAGCAGATCCTTCGTATCAAACATAACTAATTTTTGAACCAAACTTAAAATGGCCAAAGGCCATGGTGGGGTAGAAGTGATGGAAACTGTTCAGAGCTGTCCAGAGGGAACATCTGCCTGGCTCTGAGGTTATCAAGGCCCTGGAGAAGACAGGTGCTTAAGCAATCTCCATAAAACATAAGGAACAGGCTTTCAGGCATTACATCTATTAAAACTGATGGAGTCAAGTTGTCCTGTCTCTAGTACCACTTTGGAAATTTTAGAAGTAAATACAAAATAGGCTGACTTTCATTTAATAAAGTAGAACCAATTTATAATAATTTATAATATCTTGAACACTTTTCACTAAAAAGAAGAGAAAACAAACAAAAACAACATCTGGACTGTGCGTGTGTAGCTCATCAGAAAACAGCCTGCTTAACATTCACAGATTCTGCAGGAGAAGGCATGGGAGAGAGAGAGAGATTCCTGGAAATTTTCAACATTCAAGTATATCTTAAATATTTTTAAAAAATTTACTTCAATAAAAAAACCTCTATATTTTGGTTTTAGAATTAAAAACACAAACAGAAAGGTCACATATTTATTATTCCATCTAAAACAGGATTAGATAATATTAGATTATGAATATGAATCTTATATTTAAAAATAATCTTAAGCATACAATTTCTCTCTCTAATGGATAAATTATTGATTGATTGGTATGTGGGAGCACTAAACTGTATTAATTTAGTATTTTATTGAGGTGACAAGAGCCTCTTTTAACCATTGAGTAACAAGGTGCCATGAGTTTTCTCTCTCTATAAAAAAAATATAAAACTTTCCTTATCTCTGCTAGAGACACTAAGGATAGTAATGTGACTTTAGACACTCAGTCATCCCTTTGTGCTCAATAATTAATATTTCTAGAGACAAGAGCAGATAATTCCCAGTATATCCTAGTTTGATGCTAACTCTTCCAGTCTAAAATCAGACCTGAGCCTCCCTTACAAGTTCTCTGTGGTTTAATTAATTCTGAGTTCTGGTGCTGTTTATTCTGCCTGGCAGAACTGGGGCTCCTCCCATTCCTAATGTTGTACAGATTATTTTCTTGGGATTTCTAAGATGAAGAGTTTTGCCTAGCCAAATTCTGGAGGAACTGAGTAGTCACTTAAGTAGGCTGATTACTCCCAGGTCCAATGAGTGAAGGATTAGCCAGCACTTAGAACATCTCACTTCAGCCTATATCCTCTTGCTGAACTGTTGGAATTGTATCCAGCACAAGATTTAAAGCTCTTTCTTACTGAAGGGGGTGCAAGTGAATGTTGGCCTGAACAAAACACAGAGGAAGACAATGCCACTGTCCAGGTTAACCAGGTTCTCAGGCTTTGGGGCTCCAACTGGGGCCCATGGTATTGGCTCAGCGGATTCTGCAGGCTTGGGCCCTGGATTGGACTAACTTACTGGTGTTTGTTTCTGGGGCGTCCAGACTACAGTGAGCAAAGTATAAAACTTCTCGGTGTCCATAATCACAGGATGACATCACTTACATTGAATCCTTTCTGTAGAAACACACCAGTGAGTGGGATTTTCTAGAGAACCCTGGAGACTATATCTTATATCTAAATATTATAATCTGCAGAAAGATGACCCCAAATTGCCAATAGAACTAACAAAATGTCTGTCTATATTCTTGTTTGATTTATGATGTTTTCAGTAAGGTTTATATTTCCAATTTAAAGGTATGGGCTTGAAAAAGAAGGCTCAGGGACTGGAAGCATGTATTGCCCTGGCAGATGATGCAGGTTTGGTTCCAGACACCCACATCCAGCAGCTTACAATCACCTGTAGCTCCAATTCCATGGGATCCCAAGTCCTCTGGTTTCTGCAAGTGTACTAAGTGTTCTCTCTTTCTCCCCCCCCCCACATTAATAAAAATAAATAAGTAAATATTTCTAAAATTTCTTTTCTATGACATAATGACATGACCCTCGTTTGAGAGGTGTTGCTATGTAATTCTGGTTCATAGTCTTAAAAGCACTTATACTTGCTTTTCAGTAAACTTGGTTAGCAACAATAGTATTTCCATTTTCTGAAGTCATTGTCTAAATTTCATATTTTTCTCTTATATTCTCTAAACACCTGAAATACAGACTCCATCTCACCATTGCTAAGATTTCGGCCTTATTTTTAGAGTCACTAGCAGCTTTTAAATCATGAATAGACATTGAGAAAATCTGTAAAAACATCTTGTTCATTCTTAGACTTTCTTCCAAATCTAATGATAATTATATTTTAGATAGCTGTTTGGCCATTTTTTTTTTTTAATAAGTGGGAACCCTTAGGCCTTAAATTCTTTTTGTTTGCTTTTGCTGGTTTGCATTTTGAGTGAATGCTAAACGACATGTGCAAGTAAAAAAATCTAAAATAGCAAAGCTTTCAGGTGTGTGTGATAACATTGCAATGGGCTCCTGCAGGCACAAATATGTAGCCCTTGTCTCCCCCAGAGCAACCCCACTTTTGTCCCTCACTTGATGTGTAAAAGGAATGCTCTGCCTGAAGAAAGAAAGGGGGGGGGGGGGGAAGAGCACTGGGCCCTTGGGCAGAAACCACGTGCTGAGAGTCTACTTTCTTCACACTCGTGATGTGTAGTCACAGGGTTAGTTATGGCATGGAATTACACAGTGTGGGTTCTGATTGTTCCTTCTGTCCCCCTATGCAACGGGAGAGGTGGAGAGCACAATAAACTGGACACTTTAGTCAGTCACCACTGAGCTATGGGGGCCTCTTTCATTGTTATTTCGTGCAGCTTAAGGAAACTTAGGAGCAAGGCTTGGCCCCTTCTGATCTGCTCCTTTCCGTTTGGTTTCCTTCAAACTGACAGTGTCATCATCTTAGATTGCTTCCTGGTTACATTCCAATCCTAGCCCTTCCTTGTTCACACCTTTCCTCTACAGAAGTAAAAGATCACAGGGCTTTAGGGATGAGTGTGTCCCGAGTTCCAGTATCCAACCCTGTGTCCTGCTCTAATATTTTAGAGTGCCCAGCAGTCTGTGAGGTGGACTCAGTGTCTGACTCAAGTGCTGATTCCTCACTAAAAAAAAAAAAAAGTCTTATAGTCTTATAATGCTTTTGGAATTTGAGCCTGGTCAATTGCTTAAGGTAGGGACAATCTGTGACAGTTCTTTTCTTCTCACAATTTACTTAGTCATCAAGAACCGCTTATTTTTCTTTATCAGCATATATTAATTTTACAAGATAAATCTTCATTGTGATATTTTCATACATACACATAACATGCTTTGATTATATTCTTTCAAATATTACTAAGTGTCATCTCAGTATCTCAGTTTAGCCTCACACTGTTTTGGTGTTGAGAAGTCAAAGAAATAATCTCCTCTCAGCTTGTTTCTCTAGTCCTACAAATTACTCTTCACGTAAACGATTTTTTATAAACAAGAACTTAATAGTGTCTTTCTTGTCCTTAAAGTTATATCACACCATCTTCCCCTTTCCACAATAAAATCTGCTTTACATAATTCCTTTTCAACCTTTCCAGGGTTAGATTAGACAGTGCTAGCACCTATAACTTATTTTCTCTGACATGGTTGTCCCAGCGGGATTTCTCTGACTGATGAGCAGACCTTGAATTGAAGAGAAAGGATATGAGAGGGAATGGCGAGGCCCTTCTGCTTTGCGTATTGCAGAAAGTAAAACATGCACATAACATGCTTTGATTGCATTCACCTTGGCCACTCCTCTTCTTTCAAATTTTACGGAGGACAATGAGACCATGAAGGCACATCTGTTTTTTTTCTTTTCTTTCTTTCTTTTTTTTTTTTCTTAGATTTGCATCTGTTTCTTAGATGACAGTGGTACTATCTCAATCACACCTGGAAACAATAAAATATATTGCCATGGCAAACAAGCACTCCTCAGTAACAATGACCTTCTGTTAGAAGAGGAAACACAAGTTTTGGTGTCTATTGCAAACTGAAGAATCTCTGCCAACACCATATATTCTGTTGAAGCTATGTATATTTGTTTTCTCGAAATACACTACGGCCTCTTTTCACGTTAGTACTGCCTTCTGCTCATGGCTATTTCTATTTCTTCCTTTACAACTTAGTTAAGCCATCGATTATAGAAAGAAAGCTACCATTACTCTTCTTCCTTCATGAATAACTTCTTTGTGTAATATATATGATTTTGTTGTAATAAATGTTTGGATAATTTTGATGTACTTCTATACATTATTATTTAAAATGTCAAATTTCCATTTTGCAGTGAAAAGCATTGGAAAATTTATTTAGTTCATTTGGAATTTTTTTATTACAAACTTCAGAAAATAGTTTTCTTAAGTAAAAAGACTTAAGATTTATAAATACAGCTGCTGAAATAATTGGTTGCTCATTTATTTTAGAGGAGTTTTTGTTTTAGTTTTAATGGAAGTTCCCAGATAAAGGTATAATTTCTTTCTTTTTCTGGGAAGACTCCATACTACATTTCCAAAGCTTTTTCCCCCAATTTACATAATTCAGAATACATGATATGAATAGAAATATGAGTTACCAGTTCATTGCATGGCCCCCAACCCTCTGTATGCAGCTGAGCCCTTTTTCTTCTTTTGTGAATAGACCATATGTTAAAGCCTAGGATAGAGCCCAGGTCTTAGAATACTGCTAGGTATCCACACACAACACCAACATGGACATGTCCATTCAGTTGTTACCCGTTTAATATTTTATTTTTGACCTCCTGTTATTCATAAGGAATTAGTGCTAGGGATACAACATTTAAATCATTTGCTAAGGTTAGTTTTTTCCAAGGAGAAAACTTAGGTGGACCTGAGGCACACAGAAATCAGAACGGGAGACAAACCCTGCAGCTACTTCCCTTGAAATCCCATCTCACCTGTGGCAGAGACAGCCTTGGAGCTCCTGATAAGAGCAGTTAGCCTAGGAAACGCCACAGGTGAGGGCAGAAAGAAGATTCTTTGGTTGTTCTAATGTTTTCAAGACTGTGAGCTTTACCTATAAATAAACTGCACCTGCTTAAGCTTAAAAAAAAAAAAAGACTCATAAATAACTATAACCATACTATAAAACTCAAATGAAATGAACCCTTCCATGCAGAAGGGTCCTTTTTTGAAATTAGGTGAAGAATAGTGATAAATGTCCTGAGTTCCTAACAGCAAGCAGGTTCAAGTCACAAATCACCTTGAGCTATGTAAATTCAGGGTCCATCTGTCAGGTATCGGTGTACCGTGCTCTCGGGATCGTTTAATATGTGAGCTTCGCCTTTCTCAAGTCTTTCTCTCTTATGGCTGACAATGACATGGAAATTCCTCGCATCATTGACTTCTATGAAGGAACAATATATCCTCTGAATACATATTTATGTGTATCCAGAAATATATACACAGGTACAAGATTTTCTTTTGGTTGAATATGCTTAGAAATGCACCAGTCACAGGGAAAGAAGGATGAGCTCACCAGTAGGAATTTACCTGTAACCCTCTTCCATCATCTGTTCATAAACACAACGTCCCGAAGAATACCAAATGATTCATAACACTCAAGGCAGGAAAAATTACCTTCCACGCCATAGGGAAAGTTCTTAGATAGGTTCCACACCAGGAGTACTAAATCAGAAACTTGAAAGCATGGCCTTCAAAAGTAGTTTTAGCCAGGCAGTTCTTTCCAGGCTGTGATTTGAGAACCTCCAGATGCTGCTTTTCCTGTAAGCAAGAAACAGTTCAAACCAAACCTGAATGTTTTCCAGTTAAGGGCAGTAATTTTCTGCCTTGTAATAAAAAGAAAGTAATATGGCTAACACCAGAAGGCCAGAAAAGCCGTAAGGCTTTTTAAAAGGCGAGAAAAATGCTGCTAGGGAAAGAGTTCAATCAACTTGAGAGTGCAATCAGGGAGGATGGAACAGATGTGGTACCCCTTGGGAAACTATGCAAAGTAGGAAAGTAACGCTTGACTTCCTGCACAGAACCTCAATAGGTGGAGAGGTTGAGATCGGGCAATGTAAAGAAACCTCCCAGAAGAGGCCACTCCCCCCGGGTGATGAACGACCTTCCCCTTCCAAGGCCATCAAAAGTCCCACTTCCTTTTCCTACCCACCAGTCGGAGAGCTGCTTGTAGGCGGAGCGGGAAGGTGAACTGCCTGGCCTCAGAGCACAGCTGGAGGATCCTGGAGTGTAGGGTGCAGTCTGGTCTGGTCCATAGCCTCACTCTGAGTCTCCTTGCGAGTCATCTGGGAAGGTTGTACTACAGCTGCGCCGCTAGAAAAGGGGTTGAGATTCTGGACCCGCTGATCACATCCCTGGCTTCAGCTACCCCCGCTGATCGGCAAAAGGTGAGTCCCGCATTCTGTGCCGCCCAGGACTGAGCTCGCGATCTGCAAGCGCGCATAACAGCAGGGTACCAGAATGGGCGCTGGAGGTGAGGATGGGGGGAGGGGGGGTGAGCAGGAGCCAGGACTGCGGACCGTTTGTTTGCTCAGGCGGCAGAGGCAGAGGTTATACTGTGGAGATTGGGGGAAGTGGCCTAAAGACCTGGGTTAGTGACCCCGGAAGTGGAGCGAGAACTCAGCCAGAGAGAGGTCCTGCAGTCCCCACCGTTGCTCCGGGAACCAAACTGGCATAATTTCCTTGAAAGTACCCACAGGACCTTCTTCAGCTTAGTACACTGCTTTACAGCCCAGGGCAGTTCTGAATTAGGGCCAGAGGCTGGACCCACTTGTAGCTCAGCGGTAACACTCTTACCAAAGGTGCAGAGCCCATGCTGGGTTCCCATTGAGGGAAAGGGAAGGGAAAAACAAACAAACAAACAAAATGTTCAAAGAGCCTGCTAGCTCTTTGACCCAAGTGCTCCTTTGGAGTACAGCTAGAACTCAAACCATGCATACCATTCTATTAAACCAAAATAGGGAATATAAAGGGGATAAAGGACAGAATGGGTAAGACCTCTTGCGGATTCAGTCTTCTGTTACACCATAGCCTTGAACTCTGACCTGGTTTCTTCATGTATATTCAGCTCTTCTCTGAAATCGTTAACTAATACAAAGACTTAAAAATGTGTCACTTTTCAAAATTTCATCACTTGGAACGAAGTTGGATCTCTGAGTTCCAGGCTAGCTTGGTCTACAAAGCAAGTTCCAGGAAGAGCCAGGATTGGGGCTACACAAAAGAAACCCTGTCTCCAGAAAAAAAAAAAAAAAAAAAAAAAAACAAAGGAACGAAGAAAAAAAAAAAAGCAACAACGAAAGTGTTCAGTCACTTTGGCATCAGTTAATATAAGTTGAATAAAGAATCAAGTGAAACTCCGCTTTCATTCTAGCAAATACTTGTCAAAGCCCCTACACCCGCAGCTCGCCCCGCCCTCCTTTGTGAATATATTTCTGTAATCTTATTCCTGGAAGTTGTGTATGATCACCTTCCAGGTCCAAGACAAACAATTATGCTTTCTTCCGGCTCAGCGATGGGAGGTAATTGGTAAAGTGCAAATGAAGCTTAATGAAAAGCACTAGACAGGTTGGGGATTTTCCTTCTAGAGTTTTCCTAACAACAGAGCTTTTTACCTGGGTGCTTACAACAACTGGGCCACTTTGAATAATGAACAAACAAGGAAATAGAGGGGTGGTAAATCAGCGAGAGTCCCCACCTCTGGGCACAGAGCATCAGACTCCTGGAAGGAGTTTAGTGTAAGGTGGAGCCTCTGCCTGGCTAACTGTCTCCTGTGCTCTTCTTGTCATTACCTCTAAAGTACCTGTCCCTCCTCTGCTGTGTAATTCACAGATTGTTCATCAAGTGAGATTCTAGCTTCAGGGTTTCTGCTTGTGTGGTCCCACCTGTCTGTAGTACTCACTGCACACACCCTTAACATCATGGCCTGGGTGATGATAGTTTTTTTTTTTTTTTTTTTTTTTTTTTGTCTTTGAATGAGACTTTCATCTATCCAGAAGGCTCCACAGCCACTCCTATGTAAATTTGTATCCCTATAAACCTTTCTAATCTCACTATGGTTTTCACTCACAGCATTTTCAATATTCTATACAATATACTTAGTGACTCATCAGTCCAGGGCCTCTAGGTTTACTGGGGAAGTGTTTGCATAGAACTTTGCATGGTGTATAGTATAGACATATAGCCTTTATACTGTTTGAATATATACTACAGACAGTATATGTGCTATATATATAGTATAGACAGGATAAGCTCTATACTGTCCATAAATACCCCCTTGAAACCACAGGATATTCACAAAGTGACTATTACTTCAGGAAATATTTATAAAAGTCTATATGCCTGTGTGTGTACAGAACACAGGCTGGTAGTAAGTACATTGTTAAATAAACAGAGCTCAATAAAACCAGCTCTCTGGTTAATGTGTGTTAACAAGGGTTATATTCATTTTCAAATTAAATTCTTGGAAAAAAAAAAAAGCTTACCTAGCTATTAAACTATTGACTAGAAGAATAAACTGGGAATCCAAGGCTTTGATATTTGCTAACAAATGTCAATGAAAGTTGGAAGCCTTTTTTTTTTTTTTTTTCCTTTTTCAGGAAACCAAAGGCAAGAAAGCAAAGGTGGGAAGGAAACCATGTCAATTAAGCCAGTTAGTGAATGGGGTGGCATTAAACAACAGTTTTAGTTTCATGGGCCTAGGTGCCCCATTTATAAGTAAGCAAAAAGTATCTCAAACTAATGAGAGGGCACCGGGCTCCCCAGAAGGGCATTTTGAAATCATACAGGAACCTAGTAAGCATAACTGGGTTTCAAGATGTATTTCTGCTTCTTTAAATTTACTTCTTACTTTTGTAGAACACTTGAGCACTGCATTTCCAATAGGTTCTACTTGGTGTATAATCTATTTTCTTTCTCAACTTTCTTCCTTCCTTCTTCCCCTACCCCCTTTCTTTCTTTGCTTTGTTTTTTGACATAGAGTTTCTCTGTGTAACAGCTCCTGCTCTTCTGGAAATTTCTCTGTAGACCAGACTGACCGTGAACTCACAGAGATCCTCCTGCCTCTGCCTCCTGAGTTCTGAGCACTGAGATTAAAGGAGTGTGCTACCACCACCCCACAATCTCTTTTCATTCAAAGTTTGCAATGTTTCATTCAGAGTTTAAGCTTGCTTCCTTTTCCTGAGCATGAAATAGAGACATGGATTTTAAGAGGGAAACTTCCTATTTCAAGGGTCATTGCACTTGTATGCAGTGTACTTCTTGTACAAGTTTACAGTCTGGGGTGCTCTGTTCCCAGATGGTCACCAATGCCTTGAAGCACCCATTTGTGGAAATATATGTGCATACTTATTTGCCTCAGTTTGGCTATCACCATTCCCACGATTTCACAGACGAAATGGGTTTATGTTAAATGGTTTGCAGATATGAAAAGTCTACCTAAAAATTTAACTAAAAGTACCTGAAAAATATTTGGTTTGTGACTTCCTGTCATTTTTCCCTTGCTGTTTTGGATTACTACATTGCTTGTTTTCCCACCATGAGATCTCATTCAATTGTTTAATGCTAATGGTGGTTTGGAAGTCATGGGGTGTTGCTGAGTCTTCCTAGCACATATTTGGGCTGTGGGGAATGTGTGTATCCTACAATGGATAATTTAAGGAGAGGCATTCATTCTTATGCATTTGACAACCCCAATCTAATTTGTACTTGTTTTTATAGACACAGGTAATGTTATAATATTCCAAAATGCTTTTAAAAGCAATAGACATTTTGAGATCCCAAGAGACAGGTGTTCTCTGTAGGGTATGGATTGTGAAACATGATCGTGGCCCCTCCTGGTTTCTCCCTGTCACAGGTGGGAATGTTTTGCAATTATGAAAAACACCAGAAAAGAACTGAGGAGATGGCTGGGTAGATTACCTCACTGGTTGTGCAAGCGCAAGGATTGCAGATGGGATCAGCAGACTCCACAGAAGCCCAGCAGGTGTGGCCATTGCCTGCAGTCAGGCACAGCATGCGGGAAGCAGAGACAATGGCTCCCACAGTCACACTGACTAGACAGACCACCTGGAGTTGGCCAGCTCCAGGTTTAGTGAACAACCCGGCTTAGAAAATGCAATGAAGTGTACTGAACAAATGAAGAAGATACCATTGTCAACTTTAGCCCCTAAAGAATAGCCCATGTTTCCACACATGCAAACATACATGTACATACAGTGCATGCATATCTCACAAAGTCAAAAGAAAACACTGTCTTAATTTAAATTATTAATTTAAAAAAGCAAGCCCAGAAAAGAAATGGTGATTTCCTATTATAATGACAAAACAGAAATTCTACATAATTGAATTGATGTATATTTGCATTAATATGTATATGGTGCCTCAATTTCCTATAAACGAGTCATGTAATGTAGTTGCAAAGACAATTAAGTAATCAGGGTATTTTTTGAAGTTCTTCATTTGTTCTGGGAAATTGCAACTACCTGGGGCAGGTA
This sequence comes from Phodopus roborovskii, assembly GCF_943737965.1. Lineage (NCBI taxonomy): Eukaryota > Metazoa > Chordata > Mammalia > Rodentia > Cricetidae > Phodopus > Phodopus roborovskii. Next base: position 28,469,767 of record NW_026125295.1, on the reverse strand, counting down.
GTTAATATGTTATTACATACTCTTCCCCTTTTGGGAACATCATAAATAATATTTCCTTTTTTGTGAAAACTTTCTGAAACTTTACCAAAAAAAAAAAAAAAATAGGAAAAATAAAACATTATTTAAAAGTCATCAGGTTGGGGCTGGAGAGATGGTTCAGGGGTTAAGAGCACTGACTGCTCTTCCAGAGGACCCAAGTTCAATTCCCAGTAACCACATGGTGGCCCACAACCATCTGTAATGAGATCTGATGCCTCCATTTGGAGAGCCAGACATGCAGACAGAGTACTCATACACATAAAATAAATAAAGCTTTTTTTTAAAAAAAAAAAAAAAAGGCATTAGGTTGAAATAAGGAGTGCATGCATCAGTAAGGAACACAATTGCAAGTTATTTCAAAGGTGTGCTGACAGAGGGATGAGCTGTGCTAAAGTGAAGGCAGAGGTCATTTCAACAGTAGAGTAGAGCAGCCCCGTGGACAGCCACACAATACACACCTACATTCATTAGACACACGGCTGATTTTAAGTGGCACATGGACAGCTCAGTGGCAACCTAATATTTTCCTCTAGATCCCACCATACAATTTTAAATCCTGAGATGATGTTAACACCCCAAATGAATAAGAACCCATATTTTATTCTACAGCAGTTTCTCTAATGAGTATTCCCCACAGTAATAGACAAAGCCTCAAAATTATGGAATAAAATAATAAGAAAACACCAAAAAGATACACTGTTTGGGGATCTCTGTGCAAGGAGGAAATGTTCTTTAGCTCCCCAGACAGATGGACCCAGTGCCTAATGGGTTGGTTACATTATGCAGACAGCACATTATACCACCACATTCTTAAGGCCCTCTTGACATGGCTTAGGAATTCCCCTCTTTCTAGCATGTCTTTCATTTCCAGCTTCCCAGAAATTCCTAGACCAAAACAACCACATTCTGAGAAGAAATACTTTAAACAAAGATCCCGTAGTCAAGCTGACTAGATAGACAAGCAGGAATTGGCATGCTCTAGGTTTAGTGAAAAACCTGCCTCAGTATATGTTGAGGTAGATGATCATGGCATTTGGTTTGTGTGGATTTCCTTTTATGATATATATGTCACATTAAGAATATATATACATACACACACACACACATATATATATATATATATATATATATATATATATATATATAACCTTATGCTCTACTGGAATTACACATGCCCAGTGGGTTAATTGAAGAAAAAAAATACCTATTTTTATTTCTGCCCTTAAGGATTGATGAGAGCCCCTGGAGCTGGCTACTGGCTAGTTAATACAAAATCACATTCCTATTGTTCAAAGTAAATATAGAAATTTAAATGAATAACAAATTTTTTTTAGATTTATTCTAGAGTAAGTCTATTGAGATTTATTTGATTACTGCTGAACTTCTTGCATATAAAGTATTTAAAATTGGGATGATAATACTTACAGTAAATATTTCATTAAGATATGAAATTTTACACTTAAAATTGCCAGTGGATAAACAATTTTAAAATGCAGTAGAAGATGGCATTTGTTTCTTGAGAATATTGGATTTAATTAGTTATGTAGTCACATTGATTGGATGTTTTGTCACTCAGAATTGCACAGTATAGGGAGTTAGTAAAAGGACAGCCAACACTGGAGTGTGCCAGCGGAGAGGAGGCACCAATTTAATTCAGGAGGATGCAAGATAAAAGTTTTGAGTAACGGAATGTTTGTCTGCTATGTTTCAGTTGTAATCAGTAGACACAGAGTGAGTTGCCATTTAGAGTTACATTATGTGGTACCTAGACGTTAGTAGATAAAGCTGAGATGGGATCCAGTTACTGGGAACAGGACCAAGTAGAAATTTTGTTGTAATGCATGCTTCTGCAGAAGGAGTCAGATGCAGAGTCATTAGGATTGTCAAGAACACTGGCACCATTAGGACCTTAACCAGGTCCCCTAATTACAAGTAACTTTTAATCCACAGAACAGAATATCAAACCTTCTCATATTTGGGGCTCAGAAAAGGCAGGCAGCCCATAGATCCTGGATTCCAGGATTCAGTCCTGCACTCTGGAAATTCACTTCTGCTTCCTTGCTGGGCCATTCCTACAGCTGAGCTCAGAGATTCATATATGAGCCACATGTTTGTTTTAGAAGTGCAGATTGCGAGGGCTGCCCATTTGGCTCTGTCACCAGTTTGGGGAGGGGGGTCTTCCATGGTGTTCTTCCTTGGGTCCTGTTTCTAAAAACTGTTAGAAATATGTCCACCATGGCCATTCAAAAATTTCTGAAATTCTACTAAGAAGGAGAGTTATGGGAATGAGGATCAAACCCAAAACTTTGAGGGGGTAGATCAGGCTAGACTAGATGAGGAGGACTAACCAGACCTATGCCTACATAGTTCGTGAGCACTTTGGAGCAGTCACAGTTTGTATATAATGGACTAACGACAGATAATCTATTTTCAGAACTGCTGAAATCATGGAAAAACACAGTAAGTAATAATTCATGTTGAAAATCTACTTTTCTTCTTTATAATATCATCTGATAAGACATTATGTGATTGTAATGTCTCATTCAGTTCTTGACATTGCTCTTCTGATTCACCATTATGCTATGATCCTCAGTGTCTTATTTAGTATTCTAGCAAGGAGAAGGTAGACGCAAATGTCAGTGGTCCCATTTACTAACAAGAAAGCCACAGAGAAAGGATTGTGTTAGGTGTACAGATAGATATATCATGCAGAGTGTACTATATCTTATCCAAAGAACTTTTCTGAACTTTTGGACACAATTTATATACATAATGATTATTCTGGTCATACTAATCAAAGACTATATTTTGATATCTGAAGAGCATTCAGATGCATAATTTCATGATGTGTGTTTTACAATAAACATATCCTTTAGGATTTAGTAATATTGATCACATTGTTCTTCCTGTTTTTTCCCTCTCAGGAAAGTTCTAAATAAAACATATAGTCTACAATATAAGATTTTGCCTTATCAAACTTTAAGTTTTGAGAAGAAAAACATTACATATCTTGGAAAATATTGCTATTCAAATCATTTCCTTAGAATTTTTTTCCCCATCTTTGTTGTAATGGTCAAAATGATACATATCTCACCATAATCTAGCTTTGACTAGTATATTCGACAACTTTCAGGCCAGACCACTTAGTTTTCTTAATGACACTTGTGTCGGCCTAAGTTTTCATAAGGCAAAATTAAAGCCTTTGAAATATAAATTTGTGTAGATTTGAGCTATTTTACACACAAACAGTTTGTTCAGCTTAGAGAAATTCACCTGTCCACTGGCACAATTACTTTTTTACTCATTGCATTTACATAGTTTTGTGCATACAGGCACATTTGTGCCTAAAGAAAAATAAAATGTGTATGTATATTAATAAGTTTACATAAAATATATACACATCTATATGTATGCATAAAAGTAAAATTAAACATTCTCCAGTGATAGTTATCCATCTCATAGTTCTCTGATTTTTCTAAGCCACTTAGGGTAAATTTCAAAAACAGAAAGCACATGCCATTCATTCAACTGTGTGAATCAATTTTCTCAGTGTGCTTGAAACAAAAGTCTCCTTCACATTAACTCTTTCACAGACAGGACTCAACATGATGAGTTCTCTTTGCCCGGTTCGGTTCTTCATCACACACTGTCTCAGCACTGTGCACTGTCTTCCTGATGCACATCTCATGTAAGCTGACATACATGTACCTCTCCCTGAATTGCAGGCATGCAAACAGAGGCTCCTCACCCAGGAACATATTTGCCAGCTGGGTATGGCCCTCGGTACCCTCCAGCAGCATACCAAGGTAAAATACTTGTTGCAGAAGAGAAAATAAAACACTAATCAATTGAAATATGGAAGAGAGGGAGAGAAAGGGGGTAGGGCAATATGTGTTCATTTTAGTAATTCTTTTTCATGAAATTACATTAAAGGAATTTTAGCAGCTTTGCTAGTTTTTATTTTCTTTTGCTCCATGTGTTTTCCGTAGGATTATCTTTTACAGAGGGCAGTAAGGGTTAAATATAAAGGAGAACTATAAAGTCTGGAGTAGGTTTATGTTGAGCAACAATGTTTCACTTAAAAAGAAACAATTAAGAATTACTTGCATCCACTGTTCATCTGCTGTGAAGACTATGATCATGTCATGAAAATTAGGAAAGTTTTTCCTGGGTGTTTTTGAGTCATATAGGACAAGGAATTAATTAATTGTGTTCACTAAAGAGGTGGATAAATGAAAAGACTACTTAACAATGGGAGCTACCTTGGGTTCTTCTTTCCATTTTGTGACATGTATGATGGACACCTTTACTCTTTGCCAAGTATAGAGATGCGGGTCCGTAATCCTAAAAGCATAGTAAGATGAGGCAGGCAGGTGGTAAGTTCAAGCATTTAGCAAAAGCCCGATGCAAGGTAAAACTACAAATAAGGTCAGGATGAAGCAAACTGTGGAATGCTTACCTTGTATGTGTGAGAACATAAATTCAATCCCCACTACTAAAAGAGAAAAGAAAAAAAAACTTTATGTTGTAATTACAATGATCATTTTTCATGTCTTAGAAAGATAGATACAAATTTTACATCTTGTTTTGAACCAATGCGTAAAAGAATGGAAAGATTTTCATATAGCAAATGCAATAGTGAGAATTACCTGACCTCTGCAAATGCACAAGCAAATGGTTTACCCAGATTTTCTAGTAGCCAGCTAGCCACATCTTTATAAAACAACCTGGGGATTGTCAAGGTGCTCTGGTTGGGCAGAAGGGTTGACACAGTCTGTTCTCTTTGCTGAGCAAACAGATTGTCATAGAAACTGTTCTGGAGATCCTAGATCTTCACCAGATGTTTATAATGAAAGAATATGGTCTGTCTGAGTTTCAAGGTTGTAAGGCAGTAGTTGTCAACCATGGCTTCACTTCTGAGTCACTTAAATTGTGAACTCAGGACCTGGTAATTTCAGAATTACCAGGTTCTTCTACTGTGAGACCAGGCTTGAAAATCCTCTGCTAAGTTCCCAAAGAACTGGCATTGGGAGAACTTGCAGCAAGTTTAAGATGGATTCAGTCTACCTCATAGTTAACTTCAAGCGGGTATGTGTGTCTCCCTATTTTCATGTGGTGTGGGTTTGACATTTTCCTGCATTGCACCTGGAACACATCTCATCAGCCCTTCACTTAGAGAGCCCTTCCTTTCTCATGCTAAGATGTCAGTATAATCTGCATCATGTGACCACCTCCTGTGCCATCATCTTGCTCACAGACTCCTTCACATCAGTGCAAATTTTGGATTTTCTGTCATAGAATGTCAGAAGGGTTATGTTGTGACTTTAGGACAGAGCTTGTTTTCTTACCCCATTTCCAATTATTAGAACACATTTCCCGACAGGTTAACAGTTATAGCATCAATTAAATTCTGAATCTATAAGATTTCTGAGATGAGAACTCGGGTTGTAGATAATTGGGATACTTCTAATGAACCGATTTTCTCTTTGCAGTGATGATTTATTTTACTTGCTTTTATTTCAGGACCTTCAGAACGGAATGGCTACCCTATACCCCAGCCTGACTACCAAGGACCACAGGGTCCTTATCCAGGGCCCCAGGGACCCTATCCAGGACCCCATGCTGGCTACCCAGTCCCACCTGGAGGTTATGGAAGTGTAGGACCGGGTGGCTTTCCTGTCCAAAATCAGCCAGCATACAATCATCCAGCTGGGCCTGGAGGGACCCCATGGATGCCAGCACCACCTCCTCCCATGAACTGTCCACCTGGGTTGGAATACTTAACTCAGGCAAGTGTAAATGCATAAATGCATGAACTACTCATGAAGAAAATAAATGTGTGCTGTAAGTTTTTGAGCTGTAATATCAGACCAAAATATATATATATATATATATATATATATATATATATATATATATATATATGCCTGAAATGGAAAAATAACATTTCTACTGCTAGATACTTCTAATTGTTCTAGGTCAAATTCGCTTTTAAGGAGAATATTAGTGTACAACGTAATTGGGTTTTCTATAATTTTGAAATTACCTAGACAATTGTTATTAAGCACTGTTTTTAGTTCAGTTTCCTACTCAGTTCATGTATTATTTCACTAGATCATTTTAGGAACATCTCTGATTTATAGCTGTTATAGTTATCATGTTTCTTAGGAGAAAAACTTGGAGCAAAAAATGTATACCTTGCCCACAACAGTGGGCCTGGCCTTCTAATCTGGACTTTGATACTGGACTCACTGTTCTTTCATGTTGACCCCAATTCACATCTTCATAATACGACTCATATTTTTAGCACCAATAAGTCCCATATCAATGTTCTTGCTTATGTCCTTTGAGTGATAGATTTTTTATCACATATATATATATATATACATATATATATATATGTGTATATATATATATATATATATATGCATACACACACACACACACACACACGTGCGCGCACATATACATACATGCCACGAATATGCTGCACTACATGATAAAGAGTTATAGTAGTGTTGTTTTTCCATCATCACAGAGGTTGTACTTTAATCTACTGCTGTTTTAGCCAACAAATGCTTTTCCATGGTTATTGGCTTGCTTTTCTGGCAGTGGCTCGACCACTCAGGCTGTGGCCTGGCAGGAATTCTGTTCCCACAAGCACTGGCTCTGTCGCTGTTTACCAAATATAGCTTTTAATTAAATCTCTAGTGTTCCATGTATCAATAAGACTCAAGAATGAAAGGCTGGGGTGAAAACCTGCTAGCTCAGAGAGGCTGAGTAGCAACTAGCTGACCTTTTCTCTTTGCTGGCATCTCCAAAAGAAAGCATCCTTCTGCTCCCAGTCAGACACCCTCTGACTCTATGATTACTTCCTGCCAACTAGTTGTTAACTAGGCTGCCTGACCAAAGGTTGATTTTATTTAATTAATACAAATACAAACTTGGAGTTCATAGTGTCATCAAATTATCCCACAATACAGCAGTATGAGTTTTAGCAATTATTTGATAAAGGAAATTAGTTAGGTGATAAACGTATAAACAAATAGCCTTATGATAACTATCCAATACTCAGTCAGGCATCTCTGTGGATACTCCGTGGGAACTTCATTTTCCAAAGGTTACTCAAAGTGTAAGTAAGATGGGGAAAGTCTTATCAATTGTTTGATCACAAAATAACTTCAAGAGAGGTTTTAAAAAAAAAATTAGCATCCTATACATACCAAAAAAGAAAAAAAGAAATCTACCCATACTACAAATGATGACATTGATCACACATGATTTTTTTTCCATCTTGTAGAACAAAAGTGATAATAAATTGAAGTGTTATAAATATTACTTTAGAAATTATTAGAAAGAATACTGTTTCATATATACAGGGATTTGTTATAAATCTGATTTGTTTGACCCAAATGTTATCATGTAGTAAATAATTTCCACAAATGTTTTGAAATTTTAAAAAATATTACCTTTTAAATAAAAAAGCAATACAAATATGAAACATTAATAACTAATTTCAAGCCCATATTCTCTTTTTTTCTGTAACAGATAGATCAGATTCTGGTTCATCAGCAAATTGAGCTTCTGGAAGGTATGTATGCACTGTAGTGATGGTATTCATAGAAGTAGAAGCAGTTTATACAATTAAAGGCCTGCTAGTTGCTTCCCCCATAGTAGTCTTCTGTGGGAGGTTCAGCCAGGAGATTACAGATGTCTCTTACAGTGGTTCTCAACCTTCCTAATGCTGCAATATTTTAATATAGTTCTTCTTAGATTTATGAGCTTTAAGATACTATAGTGCTCGCTCTCTCTTTTATTTAATTTTTTATATTACGTGTAATATAATAGTCAAATCACTCAGATTTTACATTTTCAGTGTGCATTACTGGCATCCCTGTATTCAGATCTAAATGTGCAGGAATGAGGCAAACATAAAACTGTTTTGATGGTTTCAATTTTCATTTTTTTTTTTTAGTAATCACAAGGAAAATTAGAGACTAAAACTATTGTCAAACTTCATGACCAAGATTTCTGAGGCTAACATATAGAAACAACAATACTATCTGCTGTATCAGTTGACTGACAGCCAAGTGTTGAAAGAAAGGAAGTTTCCATGAGTGCAGAGCTCACAGACTACCTCAACACCACCAAAGGCACTTCAATGAGCTCATCATGACAAAAAACATCTCCAGATGACCAAAAGTCTTTGTATAGAGAGCAGAGAGTACTTTGAGCATCTACAAATTTTAAGTAATTACTAATGGTTTTGGACAATCTTCTGATGAATCATGACTCTAGTATCAGAGGGCTATGAACGAGGACAGACATCTATTTGGTCTTCCTGGCTGAACAAAAATAGAAGATCACAGTGTGAAAGTCAATATAGCAATATAGCATTTGAAACTCTCTGCATAGGAGGATTTAGCATCACTCTATTGACCCATGATGGTATAACTCTTGTAGGCTATGAATTGAAGATGTGGCTACTAAGCACTATGCCTCTTGTCTAACATGTCCCAGCCACTGTTATGTATTCCCTGGCCCAATGTCCTGTTCAGATTCATTTCCATTTCATTTTTACTCTCATTTTTCACAACTGTACTTTTGGGAAAATCCCTTTCATTGCTTTGCTTGTGCCAAAATGGCATGGAAAAATTATATATATGTTTGTGGTTTTGAATGCAATGAACACACACACACACACACACACACACACAGAGAGAGAGAGAGAGAAAGAGAGAGAGAGAGAGAGAGAGAGAGAGAGAGAGAGAGAGAGATCACTCTGTAAGTCCTAAAGCAAAACTCTAACCGATTACATGAGTTTTATCTACATTTCTAGCTCCATCTTCTCCCTCATCATTTTACCACCACAGACACTGGAGCCCCTTATGATAGAGTCCATGGACATGGAGATGCATCCTTCTCCCTTAGGAAGTCTCACATATGGACATCTTTCCTTCTTACTTTAATAGTCTCCTCCCTTCCCACTACCTTGTCCCAAATCCAAACCACCTCTGCACTGCTTGTCTCCCCTTTCCTGCTGCTCCTGCAGTCTCGAGCACTCCTCCCCACTGCTACCTTAGGAGAGTCACTATTCCTAACAACGTCGTCAATGTGTTCCCCTATGTGTCCTCAGTCTTAACAGGCTTTGAAACAAATAACAAATATGAAATCAAGAACAGTCTTGGGCAGCGAGTTTACTTTGCTGTAGAAGATACTGACTGCTGTACTCGAAACTGCTGTGGAGCAGCTAGACCTTTCACCTTGAGGATCCTGGACAATCTTGGCAGAGAAGTCATGACTCTGGAGAGACCCCTGAGATGCAGTAGCTGTTGCTTTCCCTGCTGCCTCCAGGAGGTCAGTGTGATGTTCCCATAGCAACTGAGAAGAGGTGCAATAAGAGTTTTCAAGAACGCCTTACACCTGGATGGTATGGCCATGGTTATATTCAACATGTACTGTTGCTTTTGTAGATAGAAATCCAGGCTCCTCCTGGTGTGCCGGTAGGGTATGTGACTCAGACCTGGCATCCGTGTCTGCCAAAGTTCACTCTTCAAAATGAGAAGAAAGAGGATGTGCTAAAAGTTGTTGGTCCATGTGTTGCTTGCAGCTGCTGTTCAGACATTGACTTTGAGGTAAGAAGTATCATAATGTCTACAGGATTTGTTTTCCTGACATGAAAAGAATATATTGCTATAGGATGTTCCTAATGCATTACCTAAGTAGTGTGAGTTGATGCGTACCCATCTGATTAATGATTAACAATTACTCTGATTAAAGGTCAGTGTGGATGAAAAGCAGAGGTCTTTAGTGGGGGAAGAAAAGTTAACAAAAAAAAAATCTAGCTCTTAAAACCTTTGTATGTTTTGGTGAAGAGATAGCTCAGTTGACTAAGTGCTTGCTGTACAGGTATAATCATCTGCTTTGGACCCTTAACATTCATGTAAACAGAATGGTGTAGAGGCTCATGCTTATGTTCCAGTACAGGGGAGATGGACACAAAAGACTGCCTGGGACTTGCTGCCTAGCTTCATCAGCCATCAAGAGACCCGGTCTCAAAAATAAGGTTGAGAGCATTAAACCCTGTCTACATACTTGTCTTCCACAAAAATGCATACTGATATGCGCAAATATAAACGCCCACACACACAAACACTAACTACTGTTATGTTTATACCCTAAAATGGGCTTCCTGGGTTCTCGCTTCCTTCTTCCCTTGTTCTGCATGACAAGGTACAGCTGTTCCAAGGAAAGTATCCTAAAGATAAAGTTTCTATCCCACCCAGTCCTGCAGCCTTAGTCCCAAATAAACACACAGTCCCAAATAAACTGGCTGATGGCTCAGGCTTCTTATTGGCTTGCTCTTTCTTAATTAATAACCCATTTCCTGTATATCTCCACATGGTCTTGGCTTATGGTGATGCTGTACTTCTTGCTTCCTCAGCAGCTCCATGGCATCTCGCTCTTCATTCACTCTCTGCATTCCTCCTCCCCCCAGATTTTTCCTCATCTGGTAGCCCCCGCCCCCAGACTTCCTGCCTGGCTACATCCTGGCTGTCCATTAACTGAATCAGCTTTATTCATCAACCAATAAGAGAAACATATATTTACATCATACAGAAGGACATCCCCCATAATCTCTTTTCTGTCTAAATATATAAAGGAAGGTTTTAACTTAGTAAAATTATATATAACAAAACAGTTACAGGCAAGAACTATAGTTAACAATATTTAGTCCACTAAATTTGGCAAAATTTAAAGAAAATATTCTATCATCTATCCTATCTTTGTGAGTCTAAAATTTTTTATGTGATTTATATTTTAACACAACTAAAGAAAACCATAACTATAACTATCTTCAATTTCATCAAAAGCCCCAGAAGGATAATATATAAACTCTAGAATTCACAGGGAGACATCACCCAAAGTTCCTCTGTAATGTTGGTGCATCCGTCTTCAGCCTATAGGCCCAAAGTGTCTGGCAAACTTTTCTGTGAAGCAGGAACCCTTGGCAAGTTCAGCAGTCGCTTTTCTCTGTAACCTGTTTGTTCAGTTTGGACAGGGTGCTGTCAAGCAATTCAGGCAAAAACAGTTTCTTGTCCAAATGGCTATCCCTGCCATGTCGAAAGTAAACTTCATAATGAGTTTCTTTGATGCCCATCTTCCTCTCTGAAGTAATTGGTTCTGCCAGGAGCAGACATGTCTCACTATCCAGAAAAGTCTAACTTCTTAAAGCATTTTAAATGCCATATTCTGTAGGTCTTTTCTAACCAAGATCCCAGTGTACACTTTTCCTAGAAGAGGTGGTACACGGTCATTTGCCTGTATGCCACCTCCTTATATGGATGCTGAGAATCCAAATGCAGATTATTACAAATTATTAATGACAGTTTCAATATGATTAGTTTAAAAAATCTCATCTTTTTCAAGGATTTAATTTTCACAGGTTCTATTACCCATCGTCAACAATGGCTCTATAAATATAAAATGGAATGTTCCAGAAATAATACCCTATAATATGTAAATTACATCCTTTTCTAGTAGTATGAACTAACCTGAGGTTGTCCTACTCCATCCTGCCTGGATGTGAGTCATCTTTCTGCACACCCTCCACATAGTCTTATATGAAGCATCTTAAATGTCAGTCAGAATCCACTCTTCTACTCTGTCACTGATGACCATGGAGCCTTTATACATTAGCCCAGTAGTTCTCAGCATTCCTAATGCTGCAACCCTTTAATACAGTTCCTCGTGTTATATACCCCAACCATGAAATTATTTTCATTGCTTTCTCATAACTATAATATACTATTATGAATCATAATATAAATATCTGATATGCAGGATATCTGATCTGTGAAGGGGACATGACCCACAAGTTGGGAAATGATTAGCCTAAAGCAACCACATGACCTCTGTAGCCTTCACTTCACTTCAAGGGCAAGATTGATCAAGAATAAGATCTTTTCAGAGAAACACCCATTCCCATTATTTTCATCATAAAGTATTACCATATTTTTCTAGTTTACTAACGTCCTTTTTAAAACATTTAGTTTTTTTGATTTATACAGTAAACACTGGAACAAGAATATATAAATGGTAAAACCACTTTGCACTTTGCTAAGTACTGTTTATATCTCCAGTCCTTTCTCATCCTTGGTTTATATGGCCCTTTATGACTAACTATAAATGCTTATGACAGCTATTGCACATAAAGTGCTAAGATATTACAAGAGATGATTTGTTGTAGGCTAGCTTATCGAAATGTTATATCTGATACAACTGTCAGTCAACATCACTGTTTTCACATTATGGTCTTTAGGTCAGCTGAGTTTCTGTGCATTGACGGAAGCTCATGTAGATGGCTCTAACTTGGACCAGGAAGTAACCAGCCATCTGCTCAAGGAAAGTGAGTCATAGGACTGAACCCACAGCTGCTCAATGGGTGATACTGCTCATTGGTGAACATCCAGGCCAAGCAAGTTAGCCATGGTGAAGATTCAAGACATTTGCCACACCCTATCATCAAATTAGACATATATCAAAACCTAATTTTCAAGGAAGAGAAAGTATACTATGTGTAGTGTGGGTATGGAATGAAAGTACTATTCTATGAGCAATAGTTTGTGACTTTTCATTTATATTAGAAGTAAACATCAACACATTTAAGGTACCATCCTCCAGCCACACCAAGATGTTGATTACCTCTGAAATGTCCCCATGTTTACTTAGTGGAGCCCATCTAAGGCAAGGGCTTTAAAGGAGGATGCTCCCTCCTTTGATGCCTTTCAAGGCTTTGAAAAGGACATATGTCTTCCTCCTTTGGCTCAAGCCTATGTGTACATACTTTGGTGATCATCTACATGCCCTCTGTGGAGTGGCTTTAGTTTGTGCCCTACTTGTACTGTAAAATGGGGCCCTGGGCTTTTCCCACAGAGCTCCCAAATCAGAAACTTTTCACATTGGAGATCTGGTTTCACATACTGTCCTTCTTGTATTCTTTACACCGTACGAGTTTTCAAGTTGTACCCCATCTCTGCCCTGGGAACCTTCCATGGGGCTTCTTGTTGGTCCCTTCTACCCAACAGCTTGTCTTTCTTAGCTTTTGCATTTCATGAGCCTCCCACTGCCTGCTGCCCATGGGTGGCAATAATCTCTACCACTCTTAAACTATCAAGACTACAAGAAAACTAAGCTTCTTGAAGCAGCATTTGAACAGTAGTTGTAATTATTATTTTATTATTTTCCCAGTGGTTCTAGAAAATATCAGTGAAGAATTAATTTTATTTCAGTTGAAATTTGTTTTGCCTTAAGTGTAAGAGTTTATATTGTCTATCTCAGCAGGAACCAGAGAATGTTATTCTTGTCAGTGTACAATTAATAGCTATAGGGACCTACTTAAATCTATTGGCGCTTAACAATTTATATAATTTAATTCAATAGTTGTTTCATTGAATTGCAACTTTGAAAGTAGGTTTGCCATTTACTTTTTGGAATGTTTATGACTGTATTTTTGTTGTGCAGCTCAAGTCTTTAGATGAAGAATCTGTGGTTGGCAAAATTTCCAAGCAGTGGTCTGGTTTAGTGAGAGAGGCCTTCACAGATGCAGATAACTTTGGGATCCAGTTCCCACTAGACCTTGATGTGAAGATGAAGGCTGTGATGCTTGGAGCATGTTTCCTCATAGTAAGTCTGTTCCCACTAACCCTCTTTACCAGTGTCTTTCTTAAGAAGTGCCATTCTGAAATCATTTTGTGTTCCAAAATGGCTTATGAAACGAACAGGTTTTTATATCAGTACTCACAGTCCAACTTGGTCTGAAATTCCATTTAACATGACAGTGGACACAAGCTAGTACAGTTGATTAAGAAGACCATGTTTACCCATAAGACAAAGGTCTTGGGACTTAGAGTTATTGTAAGGCACAAAATTGGTGCTTTGGGGAAGATGGCAACTTTTTAGGCACCGAAGAGACCATGAAGAATTTAATTAACTTGTTCACTTAAAATTAGACAAAATTTGTAGAAATCCAGCTTGACAAAGATAAGTCTTGGTAACTCAGTGATAAATCCTGGTGACTGGAAAGAAAGTGGCACTGCAATTGTCCAAGCAGATGGATAGAAGGGGAAAGGGAAATAAAAGAGATCCAAGGATATAGTCTAAGATTTGCTATAAATGTCAAGTTAGACTCTCATAGGGCAAAACGGTCTGGGGAGCCAGTAAGCCTGTTCTGAGGAGAACTGCTGGCCCAGGGCCAGTGAACTCCACCAGTGATGCTCTCTGACTGAGAAGGTTGCACCAGCTCCAAGTCAAACCCTGAGCCTGGAACTCCTGTCACTAGGGACATTCCATTCCTAGACAGGACTAGCAAAAGTTAAGGAAGCAAGATCAAAAGATTTCAAAGGGATATGAAAAAGTGGTATCTGGGGAATTTATGAGGACATTAATGAGACTGATACTGAACAGAGCAAAGGGAAAAAGGTTGAATTGGTTGCTATTAAAATGGGAAGAGGAAGGCAGAGCTTGCTTAGCTGTGTTTTCCCATTGTTCTTTTGCTGCTTAATTTTTATAACTTCCCTTTGTATGTGGGGATTGGTCTCTGTTTTGTTACTGAAAACTCTTATTTTTTTATTTTTTCTTCTTCTTCTTCAGGATTTCATGTTTTTTGAAAAAACTGGAAATGAGGACCAAAGGGCAGGAGTATGGCAGTAATTTCTTGAGCTTCCACAAGAGACTCAAGGACTACATTCTTATGGACACTATCTGAAAGGAACACACATGACTCTTTTTCCTTTACTGAAATAACTGTGTTGATTAACTGTGATGCCTATACCCCATGTTGTACAGCTGTGCTTTCAAACTATAGCTTACTTTCTATACTTTTGTCATGCATTTGTTTTTCTACATCCTTAACATGTTCACTGTGAATTAGTGAGAGAATATATGAATTTTTACACACAGAAATGGCCTTGTCTAAGAGAAATGTTTTGTCTCACAATATTTGATTTATTTTCCATTTTATAAAAACTTAAATATTATTGTAATTTAATGTGAAATTACGTATTAAATGTAATTATAATTTACACAAAAGACCTATGTTGTTGTGTAAACACTACCTATTTAAAATCTTTAAAATATGTGCTTGTTTCCTTTACTGTAGGGTTAGTTATTAGTAAGGAAACAGTAAATGTGTTTTCTCTCTTTAGAAAATCAGTATCTACTTACATACTTTTCATACCAATAATACATTTATAACATAATAATGTAATATAAATCAATATATGCTATGCTATAATGGTACCGTGTGTGTGTGTGTGTGTGTGTGTGTGTGTGCATGCATGCGTGAGTGGGTGTTGGGTGCTTTCTGGGACAGGGTCTCAAGATGTAGCCCTGGCTAGCCTGGACCTTGCTATATAGATCTGGCTCTTTGAACTCACAGAGATTCTCGTGCTTCTGCCCCGAGTGCTGGGATTAAAGGCTTGTGCCACCACACCCCACCAGATAAGACTTGTATTGACAACTTTTAAGTGGCTCCCAGTGAATAAAGGAAGTCAAGATAGTCTGCTAAAGGAAGACTCATGTTTAAAATTCAAAATTTTTCTGGTGGCACAACATTGAAACTATTTTATCATGAAGTGTTTAGTTCCTGTAATTCTAATATTTCTAGAATAATCAGTTACTGCTGAGATGTTAAGTAAATGGAACATATATAAACCTCATCAATTAGTGACTATAACAACAGTCAGCTACCTCAAATAAAGACTTATATATCTATTTTTAGCTTGTTTTTATTAGGTCCAAAGTGGACACCCTAATGGTAGTGCAGCTGGCAATGTTCTAAACAACAGTCTGGAGTCTGCTAAGGCTGGACTTTGGCCAAGTAAACAGGAAGATTGCTAGTGGATACAAAAAAAAAAAAAAAAAAAAACCTTGAAGGCCCCATTCCTTAGAAATCTTGTGACAGGCATGCATTTTGCTTGACAGGAAAAGCCATTACTTCCCTTATGCAACCCCTCAGTGATCATATTGTTCTTGATGAATGCAAAGGAGCCTGTAAATGATCAAAGTGCCAATCAAGTTTCTGAGTTGTTAGGTTAGGTTTCCCTTGCCCCTCTGCCCTCCCTGTTCTACCTCCCAGGCTTTTCTGTCTCACATGCCCTGCCCCCTTTGCCCTTAAACTGGCAAGGATCTTTCTACCATTTGCTGTTCTAATTACCTAGAGAAAGACCCTTCAGTTGACTCTTCAATAGACCTTCTTTTCCCTACCCATAGAGGGATATAATTGCATGATTTCACTGCACCCTAGCTAACAGTTTTCCCCATCTCTGGGGTGTTGAGGGTAGAGCCCAGGGCCTCTACCAATTCATCTACATCCTTGGCTGTGGCTTTCATTTGTAAGTGAAACATGGTCTGTCTTTAGTTAAGGGCACAATTGTACCATTGCTACAGACTACATCTAGTGGTCTTGATGGGGTTCATTTCCTATGCCAGTTAAAGAATTAACAGGTAGGAAAAATCTCAAGCTTGAGAGATAGCCATGGAGAAAGCTCAGACAGCAGACAGAATGGGCATTTGAAGAGTGGCTATTAAGTAAGGAAAACACAGGGTTGGAGCAGACAGCAAAAGACCCTCCAAAATGCAGAGGGAAAGCTCAGGAAGCCAAAAGCCCACTCTTCTCAAGGGCTGGGTCTTTGAAGTCTCTGAAGAGTCTTCCTCTCCTATTTAAGGGTTTGTCAGTTTGAAGAAAGACAAGGAGGACTGATTGGCCCACAGTTGTTGGGTAAAACAAGTCCTGACCAGGACCAGGACTGGCCCACAGATGTTGTGTAAAACAAGAACTTGTTCAGCAAGTTCATCAGCAGGGGGCTTAAAAACAGTGTGAATCCCACCAATGGAGAATAAGACCACTGCCATAATTGAAAACCAGATTTGAAGCAAGCTTTAATTAAATACTGACCAGTGGATGGGCTCTGGCCATATTCATCCCTGGTTTCCCAGAAAAATGGCCACTGCTTGCAGTGGCTTAAGTATTTCCTATCAGGTCCAGTCAGGGGCAAGCATCCATCCTGAGTATGTCCTGACTATAAACCTCCCACCCACATGTGATAAAGCACATCCAGTGCAGATGGGTCAAACAAACTTATTTAGGCAATAGAATCAGGTACCTTGTTATCTCCCATAAACAATAGCCTCTAGCATTTCAGGCACTATCTGTGCTTGGGGAAGGGGCTTGCTTGCAGATCAGAGTCACCATTGTGTTTCATGGATCTCTAAGGCACAGTAGTTAACCCTTGACTTGTAACCTTGGCTCTCACAATAAGAGAAAGCGGCCCCTAGGCCCTTTTTTGAGCTGCCAGCCTTTTGTCTTGGGTCAGAAGGGCGAAAATGAAAACAACCCCTTTGGAAGTCTACTACCTTTATTATGTAGCCATGTCTTCCTCTCTGCCTATCAGGGAATCTAACTTCTAGTCCCTCTCTAGAACTTTTATCTGTTAAGAATTCTGTAGTGACTTTGAGGGGAGGAGTACAGGGAGATAGGAAAAAACGGCCCTGTGTAAAAGAAAAATGAACTTAAGAATTAAGGTCCATGATGGTTAACAATTCATTTAAAGTTCAGACGTACTATGGTTGAGAGACCAAAAAAGTAAAACAATGCCTCTAACATGTATGTAGTAGAATATTACCTTAAGGTGTGTGACTTATGCTGCATTTGTTTAACTCTGAGAAGCTGTGATTCTTTGCTTGTCTTAAACACCTGATGGTCTAATAGAGAGTAGAATGGCTGCTCAATAGCAAGGCAGGAACAAGGAGAGGTGGGGCTGGCGGATAGAGAGTATAAACAGAAGAAGCACAGAGAAGGAAAAAGGAGAGTAGGGCAGCATGAGCCAACCACCCCCATGGAGTAAAAAGTAAAGTAAGATATACAGAAGTAAGAAAGATAAAGCCCAAAGAGTAAACATGGACAGGTTAGCAACAAGCCAGGCTAAGGCCAGGAATTCAAAAGTAACAATAAGATTCCTCGTGAGATTTATTTGGGAGCCAGGTGGTGGGCCCCTCAAAAAGCCAAGAGTAAAAAACATTTCCCACAACACATGTAAGTCCCTATCTTGTACAATCTGCACCCTAGCAACCTACTCTCCCTCCCACCCCTGCAGACGCTGGAGACTGTTCTTAAACTGACTGATCTCTGATCTTGTAAAACTTGCTGTTCTAGCAAGATAGTATGTCATACGTGAATAAAAAAGGAGAAGAAGAAGAAGAAGAAGAAGAAGAAGAAGAAGAAGAAGAAGAAGAAGAAGAAGAAGAAGAAAGGCCATGACTGCACCTAGGTATGTTGAAGAAGGTTTGTTGTAGATAAGAGGGAGAGTTTAAGCCAGATAAGGCATCTGAAGAGTTCATAATGAACAGGAACAGACTGAGCTGGGCCATGTGAAGAAAAGGAGAGGAGTAGGGAAAAGGTGACTGCCAACAAAGAGGAGCTTCCTGGGCCAAGAGACTGGCCAATGGGTAAAGGGTAGAGCAAAACGGGGCCACATAACCACAATGATTGGGTTACATGGAGAGAGGCACCTGGGGGAAGAGCAGCTCAGTTCATGGGACAGAGAAGTTTTAGGGTAGTGAACTGGGTATGTCAGCCATATTCTGAGGGACAGAGAGAAAACCTTGTGGCCAGCATCTGCTTTGGTATGTTAATAAAACCACCCTGTCTGACCTTGTTTGAGACCCAACAAAAAGACTGCCTCTGGGCAATATGGCACATGGAGTTGAGATTTCTGCCCTAGGGGAGGAGCAGCTCTTTGGGTTTACAGTACCCCCCCCCCAGTGCATTCTAAGAGTTGGGGTTTACAACCTCTGATTGTTGGACCCTAATTCCGGGGTCCTGATAGGCCTGTGGGAGAGGCCTGCAACACAGACATCAAACCAGGAGATGCAACAAGCAAGAGGCGTTTATTAAATGAGTGTGCGCTGGGATGCCAGCAATCGGGGAAAGCTGCACAGCCCTCAGAGGGTCCAGGCCCTTTTTAAAGAGCGCAAGGCTTCATGCATGCACAGGGCACCAGGTGATTGATTACAAAGCATAATTACAAAGTACAAAGTATAATGTCATGTTTGTGCAAGACCCCCAAGAGACCCCAAGAGTTTGGAGCCTGTCAGGGGGGAAGGCCCTTGCCCCCAAGAGATGAGAGAGACCAGACCACTGGATGCAAATGCAAAAGGTTATTTATTGTTTACACAGGTACCTGTGGACACTTCAGTCTTTCGGGGGACTGAGTGTGCCGAGGTTAAAACTCAGGCAGTTTATATAGGGTTGGGGTGGCAAGAAGCAGGCTTACAGAAGCAGAAGCATGGTTACAGGGATTTCATTGTGTCATCTAAATGTAGCAGTTGTAGTTAACCAAGGACAGTTGGTTATTCGGGTTGGGCACAAAGAATACAAAGAATTCAGTTATGACTCTCTCAGCATCCCGGATACCGTCCTGCTGACCTTGCTTTGGTCCAAGCTGCAGACCACAGATATCTGGTTGGTGTTGGATGAGAGCAGCACCTGGTTCCCTCCTGTACTTTTCTCATAACTTGACTTTGGCAAATTAGCAAGAGCAATTCAAACAGGCAATAAGCATAGTGGGGGTCTTTCATTTGAGAGATTACCCAGGTGTGACCTATTCTTCTTTAAAGGGAAAACAACAGAATGACAGGGAGAGACCCCAGACTGTCCACTGGTTGGGCATGATCCAGCCAGGACCTTTTATCTGGAACCATCTGTTCCAGGGTTGGGACCCATTTCCTTGATATAGGCCACGACCTGGGAGAGACTTCAGTTATTTCGCAGGAGATTGATGATTCAGTTACTAGCCCTATTGAACAGAATTAGCCTAGCATGACCATTAGCCCCCTCACCATAGTAACTTTCTTGTTTTCATAATTCCTGTTCTCTCCTCCCATGTCAATGTCCATGCTTTATGATTTTCTATATTCTGCTTGCTAGAATTATTTTCCTGCCCTTTTCCTACATCCTTGCTCTGCAAACTAAAATCTTTCATGATTATAGGTGTTAATTCAAGATGTTTACATACTCGTGGTTCCCTTTAAATTGTCTTGTCCTTATCTGGGAGTATGCAGGGCAAAGAGTAAAATGGCTATCAGTGCTAATAATATGTGCATAGGCTATATGCGGAAAGCCTACAATTTTTCATATTCCTGGGCTCTTCAATGACAAAAACACCATAAAGAAAACCAGCATTGGCTGGAGATTTGAGGGATACTGGAATAAATACTCAAACTCTCCCGTCCCCACACAAACAGAAAAGCAAGCCTAAACAAAAAAAAGAGAAGAAGCAAAAGCATTCCTGAGTTCCAGAGTCTAAAGAAGGCAGTGAAAGTCAGGTCAGAGGAAATTTCCACGAGTTCCAGAAATTTGCGCAGACTGGATCATTTCTCCCCCAGAGCTGGGAGCAGGAGGGGCAGAAGCCCTCCCTCCCCCAGTGTGCTGTTTGCCTAGACTTCACCTATGCTGCAGGGGTGTGCCTTTCTTGCAGGAAATGTCAACTTTTTATATGCAAAGCTCAGGAAATGAAACTCAAGCCTCAAGCAGCTGTCCAAGAGTCACTTCACGGTGTTTTTCTCCTGAACTTGAGTAGAGTGGAAGAGTGTAGCACCTGTACCTTTTGGAGAGAGGTTTGGAGAGCAGAGCCACTGTGGTTTCCAGGATTTACTACTTAACAAAAGTAAGTAAGCCAGCTGCCCTGTCTGTCTCAAGAGGATCTGTGGCCCTTGCAGGACCCAGAAAATACAGAAGCCCCAGGAGGAGGAATCTGAGGATGAAGATATGGCCTGGAGGTTAGGAATAATGGCCTAGATGCCAGGAAAGTGGAGGTGGGCAAGGAAGGGACTCTGGCTAGAGAGGTAAAACGTAGCTTAGTAATAAGGTTTGCCCGTAGACAGGTAGGGATTTGATGTTATTTTTCATGGGTCTTTTAAATAAGGAGACAGTTCTTCCATTCTCTAGCATTTCTTTAGAGGTGGCCTTTCTTTCCATTTCAGGCTGGTATTTAGGTTGCAAACATGATTTCCTGTTTAATTCGGGGAATTAAACTGTCTCAAAGAAGGTCATCACCCTTGGCCTGATGCAGGAGGTATCTACTGTCTACATTTGTAAAACTGTTAACTATGGAGACAAAAGAGCCAAAAAAAAAAAAAAAAAAAAAAAAAAATGACCTCCAACCCGAATAATCAGTCCTTGACTACTAGTTGCTGGTCCTAGTACTTGTCAGGTCTCACACAAAGGTTACAGATTAGCTTCTAGTGTGCCAGACAGCTCACATCCAAGGGAGCCCAAGCTCACAGCCCAAGAAGGAAGGTTAATGCTATATACAACATATATAACATATTACTTAACAAGGCAATGGAGTGCTCGCAACTGAAATGCACAGAACAAATCCATTAAGGGCAAGTAATTGTTCTTACCTGTTTCAGACACCCATTCCTTCTCTGGAGGGTTATTCTCTCTGTTTGCTTCTGTCTTTCTTGAAGCAAGTGTTATTAAACATTTTTAAAATATCATTTCTGGTCTGTTGACTACTTCTCCCTCATACTTTTGCTTGTCATTACCTTGACTAGAGTCTCTACAGTTTATACAGGATGTTTTCAGACATTACCCATGCCCTTTGTGACACAGGATATCACGATAGGGGTGTTCCTGTCATAAAGAATGGCTCTCTTCATGCCTAGCATCCTATACCACATCCTTTTTGAAAAGATCACATCAGGCTCCAGTTCAACTTAATAATACTGCTTCACAATTCAGTGGAAACCTGAGGAACCAGTCACAGATCCTGCAAGCTATTGAGCAGTTAATATTAACTGGAGCCCAACTATGCTTGGCATTCTAGAATACCAGGTACACAGGAAAGAAAGGCACAGCAGGCAGAAGGCAGAGAGGCTTTCTGAGTGTGACCATCTCTTCTTTGCTTCAGGCCTGCCAACCCTGAATTTCTTCATGTATAGCCCCTTTTAGCTTGCTTTAGAAATTGTGGGACTAATACAGACTTAAAGGATGAAGTTGATTTTCCACTTCTGTAAGTTGTTAGAGTAGATGCTACCATTTCATAAAGGACTGAGTGACAGTGGCTTTTGTTACATTAATATTTAAGTACTTAAATAGGAAATGTTTCTGTATATATGTGTGTGCACTGGCCCATTAGTGCTTGATGACTTATGATGATATATACTCTACATCCAAAGTTTATGAATAAAATTCTCTAAATGCCATCCATAGTTGTTCTTAAGCATGTTTGCTTTATCCTAAAATGCCAAAGTGGATATTGGTAGAATGTTTTACTGTTTCAAAGAGTACATTGCATTTATCCAGATTTCTCCATTACAGCACTTCCAGCTTGTGCCATGTCCTCAAGAGCCACTGACATCTTCTAGCCCAAATGTGTGCAAACACAATAATTCTGGCTCCATAGAACAGTCCCCCCAAATAGTTCAACAGCAAAAGTGCCTGTCTTCTTTGATGGTAACCTTTCAAATACACAAAATGTTTCTACAAGCATTGCCAGGAGTGCATGAACAATATTTGGTTTGAAAATAATGAAATTATTTTCATTAATTTTACCTCAATCTCTGACCTTACTTTCTCTTCCTCCCCCAACATAGTGTCTCATTTTCACTTACTCTAAGACATTAGAGACATAGAATTCTGGCCATGGTGTCTGGAACAAAAGAGTATTGGGAAACTAACCTGTAATGGGTTACAAACTTAAGGCTTTAATCATCCAAACTGGTTTATCCTGAGTATTGAATGACTTTGGATGGGAAATTTTGTGCGTAGACACTTAACTAGTAATTTCTCATTAAATAACTGAACCCATTTTTTTTTACTTGTTTGATTGGCATAATAGTTTTATGATATTTCAGAAAAACGTTTTGAAAGCTGTAAGGGAATTTCTTGATTCCTGGGGCATGGGTTTAAATCTTCTACTAAACCATAAACTGTGGAGACATCACAACCCTCACAGCATTCTTCTTTTCCTTACTGGGAGTGTGACAATTATCATGGAGCTCAGAAGGTGAGTGTAGCCTGATTTCTAACAGAAGGAAGCCTCAGCTTCCCCTGAACATCTTCCGTGGTTCAGAAGATGTGTGTGATCATCAGAGTGTGCCCAAAATTTTGTTCTGGTGCTATGACGATTTCCCATGGTGTGGAACATACAGTAACTCTACCAGAAACTTCAGGACTGCATCATGGATTTTACTTCTTGTTCTAAAGTCTTTGTGTAATTGTTTACCTTTCATAGAAGTTATTTTATGATGATGACATAAATTATTAACCAATTCATTAAACCAGAGGTATACCCAGCTATTTTCATACCTGAGCAACACACCTGAGAATAGATCATTAAGGTGGAGAAAACTGCCAGGCAGTGGTGGCACATGCCCTTAATCCTAGCATTTGAGAGACAGAGGCTGGCAGATCTTTGAGTTTGAGGCCAGCCTGGTCTATAGAGCAAGCTCCAGGACAGCCAGGGTGTACCGAGAAGCTCTGTCTCCAGAAAACAAATGATAAGATATTTTTAAACTAGAAGGGAAATATTTCCATCTCATATATTTGGGTATATAGTCCAAATTATTTTAATTTAGAAGAGAAATATTTATATCTCATATAGATGGCTATAAAGTTCAAAAATTTTAATCCTAATTCAACTGTTAACTGAATTGAAAATAAAAAATTAACTTTTAAAATACAAAATAAAGAAAACTTGCCCAAACCTGTCCATGTAGAAGTCATTTATGATTTACCTTTAGATATACGTTGGTATTTTTTATATGGAGGCAAGATGAGAATGATGGGCAGTAATCCTTAAAATTACTATTAAAAGTTATTAAGTTTGTAGAACCTTCATTAGCCAAGCATCATCAGTTAAAATGAAAAAAGCTGTCCTATTTAAAAAAAAAAGTAATGGAGACAGATTGAAACTTTACAGACAATTTGAATATGTTGTGTTTATAAGGGACACTACCCATTTGTACCCCTGGTTCACTGGTTTCCAGAGGCTTTCAGGAAAGTGTTAACAGTCATGGGCCAGCCATCAATTTCTAGTCTTTTTGAAAAGCATAGCATGGGAAGAGGGTCAAGGCCAAAGGTTTGACTGGCTAGATGAGGCTACACCAGGTAGCTGAAGAAGACTAGCTCATGACTCAGAATGTATAGCTCTAGGACACCTTGATTGACCAGAGCCTGTCAGCCTGTCTTCATACACCATACTAACAGAAGGCCTGTTCTAGGACTGTTTAAATCATAGACTTAAACACTATACATAGTTTCAGTATTTTCCCTCTTAAGTTAAATCTATTTACCTGTTTTCTGTCACAATGTTTTTGCCTTTATTCTTCCAATGCCTATTTCAAATTTCCATAACAGAGAAGATATATTGCAGAGATATCCAATGTCATGGATTTTTTTCCTTAAAGCTTTTGGGAAAGCTAAATATTAGGTTTGTTGATAAACATATTGTATATGTAGAATACATTTCAGATGGGACAGTTTTATACTTCTGTGTATACTTTATATACACAAGGTTTATTTTAGTCACAGTATAAAAAATGATAACTTTAAACAACCAGTCCATTCTAATAAATCCTCAGGCTCACAGCTTTGTATATTTTCATAACCCTGATATAAGGAAGTACTCATCATAATGCTCTGTGTCTTTTCTTCCATGAAAATTTTAAAGAAATTGTTTATCTATTAGGTGTTTAATGAAATATTTTTCTCGTTAGAGAAAAAAATGCTTTTCTGAAATGATCTTGATTTTTTTCTTTTGTCTTTGTTGAAATAGCAACAAACTGATATGTTTTACATCAAGTTAGCCTCAATGAATATACTAGACCATCTCCTTATATTTCTCCCAAGGAGTTGATCTTTATTAATAATTGCAGCCTTGACTTGCTTCATGTAAAATCCTGCCAAATGCTTTAAAAGGTCAATGTAAGTTTACTTAAGTTGTTTTATATGTTAGAAGCTTCAGGATGATGGCTTGGTTCAATTTAGACTCATTTGGCTAAGGTGACATTAATTATTTTGTTTCACAAACACACAATTATACATGTTTGCATATATATGTATGTATGTGCATTATTTATATGCTAAATAGAAGTTCTGCATAAATTAGAATAATTATACATATAATGCATAAATAGGAATATGTGTATGTAAAAGGAAGTTGATATCTTCCAGATAAAATGATAATTCTATTATTTTTATGGTCCAAATACAGAAATTAACCTATAATTATTATGTTTTTAATATACTTGAGAATCTGCCCATTATCTTAATTTCTCTTCACAGGAATTCCCCTTGGGACTCCTGAAATTGGAGTCTTTTCTTTGCTCCCTAAACCCAAGAGACTATGAACTCCTAACTTACTGAATCCATTTGGTCCTGGTTATATGTGTGCAGTTTATATTATTCAAAAGTGGTGACTGTACATCATTTCATTTCAGCATAGATATCATCAGAACTGGAGTGTGTTTCCTTTAGATATGCTCTAAGACCCAGGGTGAGAGTGTGGCTACAGCCATGGCTTTAACAAACAGCAGAACTAAGCGTTCAGACCATTCATCTTTAGCTGAGAAGTAGGAGACAATGGTTCTAATGGAATGATCAGTGGTAATTCAGAGATACGCAACAATCTAGGGTATGTTACAGGAATTTGGGCAAGGGATTCTTTGTTTCTTGAGTTTATGGTTTCCATGAACTCTATACTGCCAAATTGTTATGAAACAACTGAAAAAGGAGAATGGCCTCAGTCTAGCCTTTCTCACGTGCACATAAACGAACAAGCTGAGTGATATTTAGATGTCTACAAAAGAGTTACATGAAGAAAATAAGTTTGAAAGCCTGAACGTTTCCTTCTATGGTAAGCCATGTTTCTATAACTCAACAATGGAAACATTTGAATTTTTCCAATGGTCAGTAACCCAACAATAAATGGAGAAGAAAATAAAGTAAGTATAATGTCTACTAGATCATAATTCTGTAATAACAGAACCATCATCACCCGAAGTGTAACCAAAAGTGGCTCAGAAGAGGCTCACTTCATATTTATTGAATATTTGAGATGGGTAAATGACTCTCTAGAGAAGCAGTAGACTGAAAAATGTGTGCATATATTAAGATGATTCAAGATATTATATATAGAAGATAACACTGCAATATGTTACTTAACTAAAAGTGAATAGTATAGTTTTTAGAAGTCAGTTATAACTTAGAAACTTTGTACACTTCAGTCCTGTTGGGGAATATTATTTTAAAGTGTGTTGCATTTTTTTTTCCTACTGCTTTTGTTAACAGTATAAAGATGTATTTGATTAAATAAAATTAAACTGCTCCAAAGCAGGAGGCTAAGTCAGCAAGTAGCTGACAGGAAGTGGTAGGAAGGAACCATGTGTTTGAGCAAGGGTTTTTAAGTGGGGGTGGAGAGGAGGCCACTGGGTGTTTTGGAAGACACCACAAAGGGAGGTTTGCTACTTTCTAATCTGCCTCTCTGAGCCAGCAGAATTCCACCTCAAACCTTGAATTTTGGGTTTTTTAGATTTACATAAAATTTCCCTTAGTAGCTTTGAAAAGAGTGGGTGCCTGAGGTCAATTGATTAAGAGGTAATAAAAAAAAGATAACAACACAGCCCCAGTAGTACAGGTTCAGGGTAACCATAAAAATGATAATTAACAGAAGTATACATACTAAAGATTTATTTTGTTTTCTTATTTTTTGCATGTATGTATGTGTGGCCATGTGTTCAGGTACCCCCACAGGCTAAGACTATTAGAGCCACTGGAGCCTAAGTAGCAGGCAGTTATGAACTGCCCAGCATGGATGCTGGTAGAAGAACTCTAGTCCTCTGACCAAGCAGCAAGTGCTCTTTTCAGTTTGAGGCATCAGGAACCCAAATTAATTCTCAAGGCAATGATTATGGGCACTTAATTCATAGTTTAATAAACCATTGTCTCCAGTTTGTACTCTCCTGGGAGGAGTGAAGGGAGGAATTGGGTTGAATATAACAAAAATACATCGTATGAAATTCTCAAAGAGTTAACGAAGATTATTATTAAAAAAAAACAATCCACATTTTTAGCAGTGCCATCACCACATACAGGGAGTTTTATTGCTTTCTACACTTTCTATCTATGTGTGCTTTGAAAATTATCTTTGTTCTCATGTCACAAATGAAAAACCCTGGGAATTCAGCCCCAGTCACAGAGCTGCCTGAAGCTACCTAGAAGAGAAGTTGCTGCAGACAGGATTCTGTTACATGCTGGCGCTTTCACAGCCACTGCCTAACTTGTGGGATTTACACTGCATCTTTCAGTTCAGTGCCACACATTATGTTGGCACTGTGAATTGTTGTCGCCCATCTCATTTAGGCTGATAAACTGTACCTCTCCCTGAATTGCAGGCATGCAAATGGAGGCTCCTCGCCCAGGAACATATTTGCCAGCTGGGTATGGCCCTCGGTACCCTCCAGCAGCACTCCAAGGTAAAATACTTGTTGCAGAAGAAAACAATACAATGACTCTGATCAATTGATGCTCCCAAGAAAAAGGGAGAAGTGGTGACTCTGTCTCTATTTTAGTGATTGTTTTTTCTTAATATTGCACTGAGGAAATGGTAGTGGCCTAGGTTTTGTTTTGTTTTAGACTGTACATGCTTTCCAAAGAAGCACTTTTTATTTATGAAGGACAGTACACATCATGAGGAACTAATGCAGTACACAAGTTTATATTTACTCGTGAAATATAGCATTGAAAGTAAATTAAATATTGATACAGATAGCGAGTAAAACAAATGTTTCATTGGCTGTTCGTCTGTGCTGAAAACTGCCTCATGTAATGATGTTTAGAAGACTGAACTGTGGGTGTTTTTGAACCATGAAGTATTTAGAATTAATTGTGCTCAGTGAGAAAGAGTAGACGTAAAACTGGAACTGCCTACAACAGAAATGCTCACTTCATAGCAACCCTCATTTTCATTGTGTAACACATTCGAAGAATCACTCCTTCAGACATGCCACCCCATTCTGCAGTCACATAAAATACATACTAGATATTCATTTATCTTTTCAGACAGTAAACAACTTCAGACATTAGGCAAATGCAATTGTAGGCACAAGTGGACTTTTGTAAATGTCAATGTTAATCATGTACCCAGATTTACCAGTAGCAGGCTATCCAGATCCTTAAAGAGCACCGTGGGGGTTAATATCGAAGGTGTTATGCCTTGACAGAAGGATACATGAGTTTAGTTTTCTATTCTGAGGAAACAGATTGGCTTGGGAGTTGAATGGCCTGTGTGTAATTGTCTTTGAAAACTCCCTATGGGTCTCAGATCTTATCCAGATGTTTGCAATTAAAGGAATAGGAGCTAGCTAAGCTCCAGCCCTCTAAGGCAGCCATTCACAACCATGGCTGTCATTAATTTTCATTTAAAAATACTAATACAGAGAGCATTCACGGGGAAATTAAGCCACACCTCTAAACAATGACTGCTAATTCCCGAGAAGCCAGGTGTTTGTAATGTGAGGCCTGGATTGAGAAATGCTGTTCTGAATTCTCAGAACAGATTTGGAGAGTTCCTAGATTGTCCATATTTTAACCTAGGCACCCATAGAACAGTTTTATTAACCTTACAGCTCATGTAAAATAGGCATACATGTTCTGTTCAGTTAGTATCAGGTATGGAGTATATTAGAAAAGGTATCTTGGTTTGGGAAAGGTGAAAAACCTTTTCTTCCATCCAGGAACCTGAGAACTGGAAATGATTGCACCAGGCCATATCAAGCTCCAACAAACAGGACAGGAGGTGGCTAGTAACCTAAATAAATGAACCTTATAGTCAGATTCTCCCCCAAACTCCCACAATCAGGACCAGAGGTGGGTAATGGCCTAGATTTCCTCTAAGCTGTGTGTATGACCATGACCCAGACCAGGCCAGATCCTTCTGTAGGCCCTTAAGATACATACAGTGTATCGATAGAACCCATCTTCGGGGAAGAAATGACGTGTTTCCTGAGTTGAGCTTCATAGTAATTATGTTTCCTCATGCAGTGGGGATTGTATTACACCAGGAAACTTTTTTCCAAATTATGTTGTGTGGATGGATTTTTCTTTAGGCTGTCAGATTACAAATAATGACTGGGAGACTTATTATTAATTATAAAAGCTTGGCCTTAATTATAAAAGTTAGGTTTTTGCCCTAATTACTTCTTATAACTTAAGTCATATTTTTCTAATATATGTTTTGTCAAGTGCTTTGATACTTCATTTCTCTGTATTGCCCAAAAGTTCCAGTAGTTACCTCTCCTGCCTAGCTATTGGCTGTGCAGCTTTTTATTATACTAATCACAGAAATACATGTTCACACAGTGTACAAACATCCTACAACAATACTGGTCTTAAATTTGGTAACATATTGTTGATGATCTACTAAAGCAACTGGGGATCAAAATGCTTAGCCAGCTACAGCCATAGAGGCTGGGCAGTGGTGGTGCACACCTTCACTTCATCCCAGGACTCAGGAGACAGGGGCCACGAGCTACACAAAATTGTTCCAGTCTAAAAGAGAAACAGCTCACACAAAGGTGATCTCAGCACTTGGGATCACATGCCTTTAATGTGAGCACTACAGAGGTGGAGACAGGAGTGATATGGCTGGGCAGAGAAAGGAATAGAAGGTGGAAGGAGATATGAACTCAGAGCATTGTGGCTGATTCTTGGAGTCAGGATCAGCCATTTTGGTCTAAGGTATAGGCAAGGGATAGTGGCTGGCTGCTTTGCTTCACTGATCTTCAGCTTGAACCCCAATATCTATCTCTGGGTTTTAATTTTTCATGTTACACTTAAAAATACTGGAAATAAACCTCTTATTATTAGACTCCTGAAAGTCTGATGGAGGTTGATGAAGTCAGTACGCAATGGGTTTTCATTCTTAATATCTTTCACATAGTTCCCTGTTCTGCATAACACCCACAGGGACCCACTCAGCCATCTTCAAGCAAACAGCAATAAAAGTTATGCGTGGAGAATGGGACTTATGTGCTTCTGGTAAATTAATGCAGTCAATTAAAAAAACTAGTATTTGAAGTCCCCCCCCCAAAATTAAAATGGAGCTATCACATGATCCCCTCTTAAAGAAATCTGTTATCATACCACGGGCAAACAATTATCCATGGTTATTACTATACTATTTGTAACAGCTAAAATATGGGGTCACCCTTGATACTTAACAGATGAAAGAACACACACATACACACACACACACACACACACACACACACACACACACAGAGAGAGAGAGAGAGAGAGAGAGAGCTAGAAAGGTTTTATTAAGACAGAAGGAAGAGTGAAATGTCATTTATAGAAGATGGATGAAACTAGACACACCCCATTAAGAGATACAAACAAGGCTGGGTGTGGTGGTGTACACATTTAATCCCAGGAATTGGGAGGCAGAGACAGGTGGATCTCTGTGTGTTTGGCACCAGTTTGCCCTACATAGCAAGTTAAAGACCTTCCAGCCAGGGCAATATAGTAAAAACCATATCAAAAAACAAAACAGAGAGATGGAGATAGAGACGCAAGCCAGATTGCCAAAAACAGACATCCCTATTTTTATTATTTGTGTGTGTGTAATCTAGTTATAAAACCATGACTGTATAAGATCAAAAGCAGACTCAGCTATTTGAGGGACTAGTCAGAACCCAGTGGGAAGATATAGGCTGGTACACAAGGGGACAATGGAAGATAACGGTGAACAAAGGACATGATATTCAGGAACATCAGTGTCACAAAATAATGTGTTACTTTGTCTGCTAATTTAATTTTTACTATTGTTTTAAGCTTTGTTTTGTTGCTCTAAACCGTGTGTGTGTGTGTGTGTGTGTGTGTGTGTGTGTGTTGTGTGTATGTGTTTGTACACATAGGTGGTGCATAAGTAGAAACTATAGAGATAGATCACATATTGAAGTGCATTTCAGAGCTCAGATTTAAAAAAAAAAATGTCTAAAACCCGATAATGATATAGGAAATTATTTTGCTCCAGAGTCGCTCCTTGGTGACAGAAACACCTGTGCATCTGGCTGGTTTCTCATTATCTGGTGATGTCTAGTTTTATATTTTCTCCTAAAATGAGTTCATGCTTCTTTATGGCTGAATAAAACATTATCCTTATTATTATCCATATCTAGATCCATAACCTCTCTCTGTCTCTGTCTCCCCCCCCTTATGTGTGTGTGTATAATTTTCTTTATCATATGTTGGGAGGTATCTAGGCTGATTCCATATATTGGCTGATTATGACTAGTATAACAATAAACTTGGCTTTTTAAACCTATAATTAGAAGCAGGTATAAACCCCAAAGACTGCATTGAAAAGTCTTAAACATCATAGGCCAGAATAATACTTTTCTCTGTGAAGTTGCAAATCATTTTTCTTGCTCCTATTTCAGGACCTCCAGAACATACTGGACACCCTACATTCCAGACTGACTACCAAGGTCCGCAGTCTGGTTACCCAGGGCCTCAGGCTGCCTACACAGTCTCAACAGCTGGCCATGAAGGTTATAATGCAACACGGCTTCCTATTCAAAATAACCAGGCTATCATCCTTGTTAATACCCAATGGATGCCAGCACCACCACCTCTTCGGAACTGCCCACCTGGGCTCGAATACTTAAGTCAGGTAAATCTGTATACTCAGAACTCACAAAAGACAAAATTGTATTTCTAATTCTAGTTTACTTGGACAACAAATGAATAATTCACCAAAGCATAATATTTTCCTCTATGCCTTCTGGTTACTCATAGTTCTGCTAGATGAATTGCAGTTGTTAAGCAAATTATCAATGTGTGAGACAATTCTGTTTTTGTCTCCTGTGAGTTTGGCCTATAATAACCAACAGGCAGTATCTATTATATATTATTCTAGTCATTGTTCCAAGTATAATACTTAGAAAATTGGTGATGTGTGCACAAGATAATTATCACTGTTTTTTCGAAGAGGGAACGAGTGTCCAAAGATGTCAACTGCTTTGGCAAGGCTTGAAAGTTATGGAACAGTCATTGTGATTTACTTTTTACATGTGAACTTTGGTAGTGAGTACGAAAGCTTTTTAACCCAAGACTGACACACAGCCTTGGTATTTGAAAAAGAGAGTATAAAAAAATATTAGTTATTATCTTTAAGTGATACCTAAAAAAGAGCAATTTTAATTTTTTCCTTATTTTTTTTTTTTTTTTTTTTTTTTTTTTGAGACACGGTTTCTATGTGTAGCCCTGGCTGTCTTGGAACTTAGCTTGTACACCTTGTAGACCAGGCTGGCCTTTAACACGGGATCAGCCTGCCTCTCTGCCTCCCAAGTGCTGGGATTAAAGGTGTGCTTCACCGCTGCTAAGAAAGAGTAAGTTTTTCATATATGTAGCTTTATAGACTATAAAGTTGCTTTTATTCTTTAGAAAATCCATTATAATTGCCTCTAGTAAGGGAAGAAAGTATGGGTTTTGCTGAACTATAGTTCAATGATAATGAATTTTAGCACAAATATAAAGTTTAGTAATAGCTTGGTGTGAAAAGCTAGCAAGGTAAAAGAGGACTGTGAAGTACACCCAATCCATGAACAAATCCAGAGGGCCCTGTGATCTCCAAGCCATGTCTAGTCTATCTGGCACACATGGCATTAACATGTCCTATGTGAATTCAAACATCAGACTTAGAAGTGTTCATGAATTCATACACACACACACATACACACACACACAAGACTCAAGGAAAATTATAGAGAAGGAGGCAGAAAGAATGTAGAAATAGGAGACTATGGAAGGGTGCTATGGAATGCAGTCTTTTGGATGAATTTTGAGTGATGAACTCAGGAATTCACAGTAGCTATTGTTATCTGAACAAGAAGAGCCAAGCAGAATTCCTCCACTGAAGCTGGAGGGGCTCCTGAATTCCCATTCCTAACTGAGAACTCTGGACACTTGCTAGCTTCTGGGGAAGGAAGCTCCTTCTTTGTGGGTGTGACCACGAGTAACCTTCCCGTGCTCCACTGTACACATGGGCAGCTCTAATTGGACTTAGTGAAGAGAAATTTCAGTGCTAATTATAATCTTTAAAAAATACCCTGGAATACACTTAATTTAATCAGGGAGTTTAACAGATGAAGGAATATTTTCACTTACAAGTGACAACTTCTTACAAGAAAATGATTTGAATGGATAAATTGTCAATCAATCTCATCTTCTGGAAAGAACACTGGTTTGTAATTTTATGGGGGTTCCATTATAAATCAACTTTATTTGACTTAAAAAGAATTCTCCCCTTTGAAATGAACAATTTAAACAAACTGGTACTGGGTCTTGAGAACTGGCTCAGGAGTTCCTAGTCTTGCAGTGGACCCAGGTTTGATTCCCAGCACCAACAGGGCCACTTACAGCCATCAGCTTCAGTTCCACGAGTCTGTCTACCACTTCTGGCCTTTGAAAGTACTGCATGCAAGGGGTACACTTACATGCATATAGGCAGAACATTCATACACATAAAAATAAATGTATCTGTAAATAAACATTTGCCATTAATATATAAAAATGTATCGCTATACAATGTGAAGTGTGAAATGTTGATCCTGCTAGGAATTGATAATAATCCCATGCATGTTCTCTTTTCTGGAACAGATAGATCAGCTTCTGATTCATCAGCAAACTGAACTTCTGGAAGGTATGTATCTGTTGCCTTGATGGTATTTCTAGAAACAGGAGCAGTTCACAGAGTTAATGGCCTGTGAGTTGCCTCTCCTACAGCACTCTTCTGTGGGAGGTTTAGGCAGGAGGCAACAGACATCTATCTTCACTGTAAAAATATTATGAACACCATTTCCTGTCCACTTCTAAGAAGTAGGAGTCAGGTGATCAAGCTTCCTGTGCTGGACATGTGTTCCCATGAAATGTCACTGCTTTAGAAAGGAAACAGTTGGTGCTGGTGATCTTTCTCTGCTTGCACTAAGCTAATCTTGCCTTTCACCTAAACCTCTTAGCCACTCTCTGCCAGCCCGTGATGAGTTTGAGACTTGAATGGAACCTCATATAGTGGTTTGGCTCCCAGGGTGAATGGTCGTTAGTAATTAGGACACGAATTCTTTGTAAAATCATTGTTAGCTACCCGAGCTATTGTTAGTGGTACAGAGGAGGAGGCTTACACAATCTGTACCCTGTGGGCTCTGGATTCCCAGTTGAGGTAAAAGGCTCTGTGGTATCAGAGGGGAGCTGAGCACAGCCCCTCAAGGCTGTTCCTCAGAGCATACTCCTGTTCTGAGTGGGAAAAGGGCTTCCAGATGCCTCCTTGGATCCAGTGTGCCCAGATGCAAAAAGAACTTAAGACACCGATAGGTGCATCACCACACCCACCAGGAGAAGGCAGCCAGGAAAGCTGTATGAGCCAGTGTCCTCTTCTTGTATTATGAAAAGTTGGCTGGAATTTAGAAAAAACCTTTGCCTAGGGCCAGCCCCAGCCATTGACAGGTGCCAAGAGGAGGTAAGGTGTCCACAAGGAAAAGAAGTGAGTCAGGCACTGCTGTGTCCCCAGTCCAGATCTCCTCTGCACTACTTGTCTCCCCTTTCCTGCTGCTCCCTGCAGTCTCGAGCACTCCTCCCCACTGCTACCTTAGGAGAGTCACTATTCCTAACAACATTGTCAATGTGTTCCCCTGTGTGTCCTCAGTCTTAACAGGCTTTGAAACAAATAACAAATTTGAAATCAAGAACAGTCTCGGGCAGATGGTTTACTTTGCTGTAGAAGATACTGACTGCTGTACTCGAAACTGCTGTGAAGCAGCTAGACCTTTCACCTTGAGGATCCTGGACAATCTTGGCAGAGAAGTCATGACTCTGGAGAGACCCCTGAGATGCAGTAGCTGTTGCTTTCCCTGCTGCCTCCAGGAGGTCAGTGTGATGTTCCCATAGCAACTGAGAAGAGGTGCAATAAGAGTTTTCAAGAATGCCTTACACCTGGATGGTATGGCCATGGTTACATTCAACATGTACTGTTGCTTTTGTAGATAGAAATCCAGGCTCCTCCTGGTGTGCCGGTAGGGTATGTGACTCAGACCTGGCACCCATGTCTGCCCAAGTTCACTCTTCAAAATGAGAAGAAGGAGGAAGTTCTAAAAGTTGTTGGTCCATGTGTTGCATGCACCTGCTGTACAGACATTGACTTTGAGGTAAATGTCATAATGTCATAGGATGTGTCTTCCTGACATGAAAAGAATATATTCCTATAGGATGTTCCTGGTTACCTAAATAGTGTTTGTTTATGTGTGCCCATTTAATTAATGGTCATTTAATGATTCAGAACAAAGGTCATTTCTCTAAAGATTAATGTAGAGTGCCCTCAGTGTCATGCAAACAGAGGCCAATTCAGAAAAAGAAAACATTCCAGCATTTAAAAATTCTATAGGTTTTTCTAGTGATTTACTGAATGGTTAGACTGTTTACTGTGCAAATATGAGGACCTGGAACTGTATCCCTGTACCCGTACAGGGAAGCCCTAGTATGCAGGTATCCACCTCTACTCCCAATTCAGGTATGTGTGAGGTAGAATGATTCCTAGGGCGTGCTGGCCAGCCAGTCTAGCTGAATAGGGAAACCCCTGGCTCAGTGAAAAAGGCCTGGTCTTAGTAAAGTTGGAAATGCTAAAAGACACCTAACTTTGACCTTTGATCTCTATACTCACCATGTCATACATACAATGTCCATACATGCACAAACATGAATACATGAACATCCCCTCACACACACACACACACAGAGAGAGAGAGAGAGAGAGAGAGAGAGAGAGAGAGAGAGAGAGAGAGAGAGAGAGAGAGGGAGAGGGAGAGGGAGAGAGAGAGAGAGGCCCTCTTCCTTTTGTTAACACAGTATTACTCATTTTAAACTAAGAGTTTAAATTCCAGGGTTGTCCTTTCTTCCCTCTTCTGCATTTTAAACCTCGCCAGCTCTTGTGAAGGTACATACATTTTATCACTTGAAATTCCTGTTGTTACCCCACTAACATAATGACGTTTCAGTGTGGTGACTAGAAGCCATGTTTCTTCTCTGGTGTTTCATTTTCCAAATTTTCTATGACCTAGGGTGAACTGTGGCTTGAAAATCTGAAATAGAAATTTGCTGAAATACATAGGACTTAAGGTGTAAATGACACCCTATTCCCAGTGGTGTGAACTAACCTCAGGCTGACCTGCTCCATCCTGCCTGGGTGTGAGTCATCTTTCTGCACACCCTCCAAAATGTCCTTCTCAACAGACTCCAAGGGGCCAGTCACAAAGCCTCCTCACTCTTGTGCTTTCTCAGTGCAGTGATCAAGTAGTCTTCATTCCATAGCCTAAAGTAGCCTTGGGACTTCATCTCACTACCTGGCACTGTTTACCAGGCTTCATCAAGGATTAGTAAATAGAGAATAGATCTTTGAGGGAGAAATCCATTCCCATAAAGCTTTCAAAGAGTATTATCATATTTTTTCTGTTTCACTAATAGTTTTTTAGCAGATCAGTTTTCCCACCCCATAAAATAAACTCTATACCAGAAATGCATTAATAGGAAACAATTTCACATACATAGTGTAGGCCTCCAGCAAGGCTTGGCCATATGGCCCTTGAGTAAGGCCCACTTCTATCAAAATACATAGCACAGTTCTGCTTCTCTGGGCTCTGATAAACCCGTGAAGTAAATGAGGCCATTAGAGTTTTGCTGTGTGTGACATTATAAGATTTCTACAACAACTGACCTAGCCAGCCTCATCGCTCTATTTTTACAGGTAAGTATTTAAATGGGGAATTCATTAAATTGAAAAGCCATGTATTTTTTCAGGAAATGAGAATGAGGAGAAACTGGTCTTAATTTACACACAGAGGAAAGATTCCCTAAGGCTGAGTGGAGCTTTCCCTTTGCCAGAACTCTGGTGCCCCAACCACAGATCTCCCCAAGGTTTCTGTTTTCCAGGTTCACTCAGTCTTTACAGCCATTCATATGGACTCAATTTCTCTGAGAAACCGGGTATGTAAAGGTAGTTTGCCCTTCTTACAGAATCTATTTCTAAGGGCAGAGTTGAGAGTTTTAAGAAAATACCTGTGACAAAAAGCTGTGTGTGGGGTAAGTGTATATAAAAACACTTATGAACATTTATAATGATGATTCTTTATACAGAACACTTTGCTTATGTGAGAGTCAGTAAAAGTAGTAAGTATTTAGTTACAACATATGATAGATTTTTTTTTAATCAAAGGATACTATTAAGGAAAACTTTGCTGTCGTGTGCTTGATTAAAAAAAAACGAGTTTTGTGATATTATTAATGATTTTAAGTTTTATTGTGCCATTTATCTTCACGGATGCCTTCAAATAGCCATTGCCTTAGATAAGTTTCTTCCTTTGTGATATATTTAGAATGATGATATCGATGTACTGTCTTTGACAGAATTTAGATACTTGTTCTGTTTTCTATAGAGTATGTGATAGCGATGTTCATGTATTAAAAATGGGAAATGTTAGTATAAGCTCTACCAATTCCATTAGAACTGCCAATAGAACAATTACAGTTGTTATTATGTCAAAGATGAAATTTTCTTGTTCAAGTGTCTTGTTGAAAATGCTACCTGGGGTCTGGAGGTGTGGCTTAGCAGCCAAAGGCACTTGCTACCAAGTTAGCCATTTTGAGTTCTACCCACTGGACTACCATGATGCCATGATGGAAGGGGAATAATGACATACACAACACACACACACACACACACACACACACACACACACACACACAAACAATAAAAACAATTTCAAATTTAGCTGGTTACTTTTTTTCTGTAATTTACAATTCTCATCATCCCTCCAATAAAATTACATCTGAAAATGGATTCAGTTTTTTAAGATATTGCTTTCTAAAAAAAATGGTAAATATTCATGTGTTTATTTTTAGCTTTGGGTTTATGATGCTGACAAATTACCACTTGTCTTCTATACTATAATTCATACTTCAAACATACGTGTGGAATTTTATGACTGACTATAAATGTTTATGATGACTATTGCACATAAAATGCTAAGATGTTACAAAAGAGGTTTTGTTTTAGGCCAACTTATCAAAATGGCATATCTGATACAACCATAATGGTTCATAACTTCAAGTCAATATCACTGAGTTCACATCATGGTCCTTAGGTCAGCTGAGTTTCTGTGCATTCACAGAAGCTCATGTAGATGGCTCTAACTTGGACCAGGAAGTAACCAGCCATCTGCTCAAGGAAAGTGAGTCATAGGACTGAACCCACAGCTACTCAATGGGTGATACTGCTCATTGGTGAACATCCAGGCCAAACAAGTTAGCCATGGTGAAGACTCAAGACATTTGCCACATCCTATCATCAAATTAGACATATAACAAAACCTAATTCTCAAGGAAGAGAAAGTATACTATGCCTAGTGTGGGTGTAGAATGAAAGTACTATTCTGTGAGCAATAGTCTGTGACTTTTCATTCATATTGGAAGTAAACATCACAGAACACAATGCACTTTCTTTGCATGCAAGTTCCCAGAGGACCATGCCTCTGCCTCGACAGGAAACTACTAAAGTTCCTGTGGGATCAAGTAGGATTTTGTAAGAAAATAATGGATGGAGACTGTGAAGGCCCTGATGACATCCATGTATGTCAAGTTAATGGCCATTAATTTATTGTATAAAGAGAACATGCATTAACATCAGGAACAATAAAAGCCATGTTGAGTGAACCAGGGTAGTTTGCTGAGAATGAAAGCAATGAGGTCAATTTTAGAGAGATGCCTTCGCATGTGCTATTGAAAATATTCATGCATTTTACATGCAAGGTCTGCTACAAACAGCTCCACCAAGATTCATGAATTCCCAGTTGTATCTGAAATTGTACTGGAACTGCTGATGCCAACTTCCTAGATTGTTAAATAAAATAAATTATAATAAAGTGTTAATTTTTTCACTATTTAATGCCTGTAGTTCAGTTAGTATTTTTTTTTTTTTACATATAGCATGTTGCCTGTATGAAATTGAACTCTAAAGTTAATTCCTGAGCAGATTCCTTCGGTCATTTGCATAGCAGAGTTGAAATTTGTTTGCTACATCAACAAATTAAGGGTGTTCACAAGCCAAGAAATAAACAAATAATGCCAAAAAAGAAGTAAACATCAACATATTTAAGATATCATCCTCTTCCAGCCACACCAAGATGTAGACTACCTCTGAATGTCCTCATGTTTACTTGGTGGAGCTTTAAAGGCAAGGACTTTAAAGGAGGCTGCCCCCTCCTTTGATGGCTTTTGCAGGTTTGGAAAGGACAAACCTATTTCCTCCTCCTTTGGCTCAAGCCTATGTGTACATCCTTTGGTAAGAATCTGCATTCCCTGTGTGGAGTGGCTTTAGTTTGTGCCCTACCTGTTCTATTGTAAAATGGGGTCCTGGGCTTTGCTCCCACAGAGTCCCCTAATCAAGTTTTTCACTTAACTTTTGTTCTAGTATGTTACACTCCTCACTAATTATCAATTCATGTCCCATCTCTGCCCCCCCAGTAGTCTCACATGGAGTTTCTTGTTGGTCCCTTATACCCAGTAGCTGGTCTGTGGATCTTTCTTGGCTTTTTGACTTTAATGCCCCCTACTGCCTTGGTCTCATAGGTGGCAATGACCCTCTGCCACATTTATACAGTTATCCTGCATGAAAGTTATGCTTCTCAAAGCATATAATATTAGAGGAGTTTCATCTGCTGTCTTCCCAACACCTTCTAGAAATTGAAGTAGGTAAATATTTTGAACATAATTTTAAGAAGATATTTGTCTGACTTTACTCCAGCCTTTGAAAGTAGGTTTTTCCATACATATTCTACAAATCCTTACTTTTTTCTTCATATGTAGATCATGTCTCTTGATGAACAATCTGGAATTGGCAAGATCTCCAAGCAGTGGTCTGGGTGTATGAAAGAGACCTTCACAGATGCAGATAACTTTGGGATCCAGTTCCCACTAGACCTTGATGTGAAGATGAAGGCTGTGGTACTCGGAGCGTGTTTCCTCATAGTAAGTGTTCCTGCTAATCCTTGGTAGAATTGTTCCATAATGATTCGGCACACTGTGAGTCCCAAAGTGACATTGTTACACTGATGGGTTTTATGAGATTCTGCTTTGTTATAGCTGTTCAATGGCTTGTATCCCTGAAATTCAGATATGGAGGGCTACTTACTCTCTGAGGAGTCTATAGCTCATTACAAGACAACACAGACTTTGTCATTCTTTCAGGTTTTTTTTTTTTTAAATAAAACATAAAGCTAGAGATTTGGAGGCAGTGTTGAATCTGTACTTAATTGGAAAAAGTCTGATCAAAATGTACATGTTGTTCAATCATAAAATTATCATCTAATATGTGACTATAAATTACAATATAGTTATAATTAGGCTGTAAAGGTAAATTAATTGAAACATTTATCTGGGCAGTTCAAATAAATCAGAAATTCATGATCAGTATTTACATATTATGTCAGCAGATTACAATATGCAGTCAATATTCATCATTAACAGGATACCCAGGGAACTTTAAACACTCCCTGCCCAGATTACAACTCCACTAAATTAAACTCTCTGAAGTTTTTTCCAACCTTTTAGTCTGGATAGAATTCCTAGCTAGTTCCATTATGTTGCAGGGTTTGAAATGTGAGGTATCTTAAGCATTGTTTTAGAGTTGCAATAAGAAAAAAAAAGCGCAAAACAAACAAGCAAACAAAACAAACAAAAAAAAAAAAAAAAAAACCAACAAGAGCTTGTCCAGCCCTATTGTCTGGGTTCTTTCAACAAACAGATACAAATTAAAAAAAAAAAAAAAAAAACAGGATGTCACCATAATAACTATTGTGAACCGTGTTTGGGCATCAATTCATGGAAAACCATCTTAAAAGTCATTTATGAGGTTTCAAGTAAATATAAACAATGGTGTTTAGATGGAATGATGGATTTATTTTGGTGTTTCAATAAGAACAATTGACTATATGTGTGTTTTGGTAAACTTGCTTGGTAAAGAATTTTGGCTTTTAAATAATGTGGATAAGAGAGTGGAGTTGTAAGGTTAAGTAACAGGTAGATACAGCTTAATCATTATAGAAGCCACTTGAGCAGGGGCTATGACTTTGTGCACTATGGTTCTTTATTTCTGTTATGCTTATTCAGGTTTTCTTTCCTTCTTTCTTCCTTTTTTCTTTTGCAAAAGTTTAAACGAAATGAACATGTAAAGAAAGAGAAGATGTGTGGTTTGTGTGTGTGTGTGTGTGTGTGTGTGTGTGTGTGTGTGTGTATGTGTGTGTGTGTGTTGAGTAAGTGTAAAGAACACTTATAAAGTAAATTTAGCCTTATTTTTGGGAAAACATTTTAAAGCAAAAGTCTGGGCATGTGAAAGTCCCTGCATTCAGTGGAAGGACATAATGTGCAGGGTTTCTCTTGATGTGAAACAGGGTTGATGGTAGAATGATAATTGTTTTCTAGATATGGTAAAAGAAAGTTCTGGATATTATGGCAAAGAAGGGGCTGCATGTAGCATCAACTTCAAAAACCTCAGAATGGAATTCCAAAAGTTTTCACCCCGATATATAATAAATGAGATGGTCAGAATGTTTATGAAACATTGTACAATATGTGAACATATTGAAAGATCACCCCATGCTCCATAAATACACCCACATTTTTGTGTCAATGCAAAGAAAATTTTTTCAGAATACTTTAAACATCAGGAAGCTTTCATAAATATAGAGTAACCTATTTAAAATTGTATATTGCTTGGTTCAAAGCTGGGTTGTAAAAAAGTAGTTTTGAATACAAGTTTGAAAAGAAATATTGAGGTAATGATTTGAAAAATCAGTTACACAGACATCGGAGTATATAAGTGATCAGCAGAAGAGCTGAGTTATTACTGTTGATCAAAAAAAATATACAAAATAGGAAAGAAACAAATTCCATATGATTTGTTAGTTAGAGAATGAAAGCAATGCAGGAAAGAGTAGGCTGGGTTAGAAGAGAATTGCTGTTCCTGGACCAGGAAGCTTGGTGTGTATGTCATTCTGAATGAAAAGGCTGCATCAACCCCATGGTCTAAAGCTGACCGTGAATCTCCTGTTACCTGAAACATTACATTATTGGAATAAAACTAGAAAGAGATAAGGGGTGGGCTGGAGGTTGTAAGCACTTCCAAAGGATCTGAGTTTGAACTCCAGCACCACATCGACTCACGATAATCAGTTCCAGGGGATGTGATGCTCTCTTCAGACCTCCATGGGCACAGACATGCATGGAGACACAATGCTGATAAACATAAACTTAAATCATTGATGGAAAAAAATTTCAACTTAGGAAGAAAAATTTCAAGGGAAATACGAAAAATAAATATTGAGAGAAGGTATAGGAGAATTAATTAAATTGATACAAACATGGAGAAACAAATAAAATCATAGAAATTAATCACTATTGTAATTAGAAGAGAAAGGTCATTTTATAGACTTTCCAACATTTACTCATTACATTTAAGTTCATCTTGGATGACACGATGTCATTTGGTATTAAGTGCCCTTAGCTTTCTGTGTCTGAGAATAGGTCAGTCTTTGCCTCTGAAAAACTATTTTTATGTTTTTGTTTCT
Organism: Phodopus roborovskii; assembly: GCF_943737965.1. NCBI lineage: Eukaryota > Metazoa > Chordata > Mammalia > Rodentia > Cricetidae > Phodopus > Phodopus roborovskii. The sequence goes on along the minus strand of NW_026125295.1, from coordinate 28,426,993 downwards.
CTCTAGGATTACATGTTTTTTGAAGGCTGTGAGTAGGACCAAAAATTAGCAGTGTTGTGGAGACTAATGAAGAAGACAGAGAAGATTTGAAATCTACAATGAGACCATGTAAATGGGAAACCAGTGGCTCTATTTTTCTATACTGAAATTTCTCAGAATTAAGCTATAATACATGAGGCATAATGTGTGCAATTTCGCTTTCCAAGTGATAGTTTAGCTTCTACATCTTGGAATACACATGGGCATACATCTTTATACACATCCAATATATTCACTGAATTCAAGGTAAAAATGGAAATGTATATTTAGAAATGAAACATTTTATGGAAAGTAAATTGAATCATAATTTGTGATTTATTTCTCATGTCTTTTTCAATTTAAACCTTGTTATTGTTAATTATAAAATTATACCAAAACTATATTGTTTATTTCTTACAAAAAACCTCATATTATTTTGAAATTTTAAAGCTTTTTTTTAAAATGTTAACTATTTTGTTGCCTGGGAAATATTACTCAATAAAATGCAAATAAAAGTAACATGTACTTTCTTTTATCTTTAGGAAATAACACTAAATGGTCTTTTAAAATTTCTGCTATTATAAATTTTTATACTGAAAGTCTGCAACTTACCCATTTTAAATGCTTTTCAGTGAACACTGTCATGTTTTGCTTTGTATTTTCTTTCTAAGAAACACTAACTTTTAGGACTTACTCTTTACTACTTTACTATTGGGGTTGACTTATTGACATTACTGTTTATACACAGTTACTAATCAAGAGAACCTATCATAAATATGGCCAGGGGACCAGTTGATTTTGGCTGTTCCTCAGTTGATGTTCAGTCTTTCCAGGTGACTCTAGTTTATGTCAAGGTAACAATGAAAACTAACATGACATCAGGGAGTTTTACCAAGATTTTGGCTGTTGCTATGATTAAACTTGTCATGTGCTTCTTAGGTCTTTGGGACTGGGTTGAGGAAGCAACGTAAAAAAGTTTCTAACTGGGCTAGAAAAATCCAAAAATGCTGTTAGTAAAAGCCAAAGTGGCCATCCTAGTGGTGGTTTCAATGACCAAAAGGCAGTTTTGGTTTGGATTGTTGAGGCCTAGTTTCATAGGGCAGCATAGACACTCAAGCATAAGGCTAAGGCCATTCATATTCCAAAGAGGCTGGCTCTACTTTGAAAATATTCAGAGAACTTAATTCAAAAGTAATGGACTCGTTTGTATAGAAGAGGACATTCGAAGGCAGGATGTTATTGGGATTTCTCACCACCAACATTCAGATCTTTAGTGGGAGAAAGCAACAATTTAGCAAAAAGAAATAAACAACGTGAAACTCCATGAGGAGAGGCACATAAACAGGCTTAGGGCTGTGAACAATGGAGAACAAATAACAAAGCATCTGTAGATGTTAAAGACATTAACATCATTAACAATAAGCCCTCTTCTCCACAGGAACAGTAATAAAGGTGACCCTAGATCCCTCCCATCAAAGATTCCCACAAAGATGTGAAAATGAAAACATCAGTAAAGGAGAGAGACTGAATTGAGAATGTAGCCCCCAGAGTGTGGGTCAGGGCATTCTCATCCCTCTGAAACTATTGCCTAAAAAAATCTTGCAATATCATCATGAGTTGTGGACTTTGAGGAAGGGAAAGGCAGGCTACATCTCCAACTTGTAGCAGAACTTGGCAGAGTCATCTGTGTGCAAATAGTTTTGAAGGCATGGAAGATAAAAGATTGGAGTGTAATGGAAAATAGCTCACACTAATCAATGTGGAACAGTGTCAGAGTATCTGGAAGAAGTACTTGATAGGCTATGTCATGAAGCTGTAAATGTTAAGCTTAAGGTACCATTGGAAAACCCAGGACATTGAAGGTTCTGTGGAAAATGGAATGTGTACAGAACAGAGCTGCAGGTGTAGAGTGAAGGCAGTCTATGCTAGATATACAGAAGGCAACAGAGTTGGAGGTAGACAAGTAGGCCATTCATACTCTTTGGAGTCCCATTTATTATACCATAAGTCCCGGGTGCCAGACATGAAAATTTCAGAATAAGTAAATTTTTCTGCAGATTTGGGTTTTGTTTTGCATGACTGTTCCTACTATGACTGCTCCTTGCTTCTTTCATTTTGGGAACAGAAATGTTTACTCTGCTGAAAATATGTAACTCCCTTTTGGCTTTATGGGAACTGAAAGTTAAGAGAGTTTAGACTTTTAAAATATTGAAACTGTTAACGACATTGGCATTTTCAATGTAAGAATGAATACAGTAGGTATTGTTATAACATGGTTATTATTTTATGGAGCTGTGAGGTTGTATATGGATTAAATATGATCTGTTTGAATGTGAAGTTGACAAAGGGTACAGTTGGGATTGTTTATTAAATGTCAGTGTCAGAATTTAGAATCACTAGGAAGATGGGCCTTTAAATATGCCTACATGAGAGTTTCTTGACTATGTTAGCTGCTGTCTAAAGAATCATCTTGACCAGAGGCAGCATCATGACCTCTTCATGGAATCCTAGACTATGTAAAATGGGGAAAGTGAGCTGAGCACTAGGGAATATTCATTGCTTTGTTTCTTGTCACATATCCAAGTTAATCTTCAACCTATTTTCCATGTTTGTATGATTTTAAATGCCCCTATTTGTGCCAAAAAGTTGTTTAAAATTTTACCTAAGTTGGAAGCCAACTAGATCTGGAACACTAATGCCTAATTCTGTTTCTCTACTAATGAAAACTATGATTTTAGCTGAGGATTATGGATCTATGTCATTAACATACTGAATATTTTTCGGTCTGGCAAGGCTAGAGAACTAACAGTAGCATATTTGTGAGATAAAATCTTGTTTAGTTATGGTTTGTGTGTACATGTTTGAGAATTAGTTGCTAGGGAACATTTTAACTTTACACATTGCCAGGAAATGAGTCATATAGGAATAATGCAGAGACATTTCTTCTTACCTGAACTTTACACAATAGGTTAGATCCCAATTGATTCTAGTTCCCACTCTTATAACAGGATGTATTAGATTATGTAATTTACAAAGAACAGGTATTTATTACAGTTTTGAAGACTGAAGACCATGGTGAAAGATACAACTGACTCAATGTCCGGAGAATCCTCAGTCTCTGTACTTTTTACTTTATTGCTACTTCATTCAGTGTTGAACAACTCAGTAGAACAGTGGCCTGATAAGTTCCCTGGAGTACTTTCATAGAGATACTAACCTCATACACTCATCACTTAATCATGTCCCACATGTTCCACCTCCTCATACTTCAGGCTTCAGCAGATGAATTTATGGGGGCTATATGTAAGCTGAAATGGGTTGCCAAATACAGCCAAAAATTCATACACAAAGTTGCATCTTTATACTTAGAAAACTTTCAAGTCATTTCCAACATCAACTTTAAGAGCTGTGTGCATCATCTCTTACCTAAGTATCTTCAGAAACAGATGATGGTAATACGCTAGAGCTGATTCTTTTGAGGGTCAAATTTCCTTATGGCTGTCAAACAAATTATATACTCCCAAAGAAAGCAGAGAGAGAGAGAGAGAGAGAGAGAGAGAGAGAGAGAGAGAGAGAGAGGGAGGGAGAGAGAGAGAGATAACATGGTTCTCAGAGACCAAACATTGACTCATAAATCTTGAGACTTACCTGTTTTGCCCACTCTATACCCTCTCCAAGGCTCAAGGAAAGCATGCCCCATGGATTTACTGGAAATGTCTTAGGCTGCAGCATTTATAAGATTTTTCAATTACATCTTATACTTTTGGCTCCTACTACTTAGAGTTCTGGTCTCTATACTTCTGCAGTTCAGGGGGCACTCCAGCTTTTGGGACTTCATATCTACATGGCGATGCCAATTCTATAGCTTCAAGGGACAATAACCCAGTGAGAGCACACTGCAAGGACCTTTACTCCATGAATATACAGCTACAGCCCTACTCTGTCTATGTTTCATTTAGGATCTAGATGAAGGTAGCCATAACCCCATAGTTGTGCAGTAAACACACAGTAGATTCAGCACCATGTAAGCATTGCCATAGTTATTTCTTTGCCATGTGGAGTGGCATCCCAGGACACCCAGCTGCACTTGAGCCACATGTAGGGCATTTGTAGATATTGCACCAGAATGTAGGAGCTGAGATCAGCAGCAACAGAGGACAAGAAGCACCAAGTTTCCACAAGTACCTCATGCCCCTCTCTTGGCAATGTTCTGCTATCATGAGCTTGGTAGGTTTAGTCTCCAGTGTGGCAGCATTGGAAGTCTCTGAAGTAGGACTTTCTACTACTGTCTTGATGAATTATAGCAAGTGACTTTATCAGAGCTTATCAGTCTTTGCCTCACCCTCCAGGTTTATTTTTTTTACAGGCTTAATAAATTTCCATCCCATTTTTACTATGTTAATCCTACCTAACCAAGAGCATGGGAGATCTTTCCATTTTCTAGTATCTTCTTTAATTTCTTTCTTTAGAGTCACAAAGTTCTTATTATATAGGTCTTTTATTTGTTTGGTAAGCGTTACACCAAGATACTTTATGTTGCTTGTGGCTATTGTAAAGGGTGATGTTTCTCTGATTTCTTTCTCTGTCTCTTTGTCGTCTGAAAAAAGTAGGGCTACTGAATTTTTTGAGTTTATCTTGTATCCTGCTAGTTTGCTGAAGGTGTTTATCAGCTGTAGGAGTTCCCTGGTAGAGTTTATTGGGTCGCTTATGTAAACTATCATATCATCTGCAAATAGAGACAGTTTGACTTCTTCCTTTCCAATTTGGATCCCCATGATCTCCTTTTGTTGTCTTATAGCATTAACTAGAACTTCTAGTAAGATATTGAAGACATATGGAGAGAGAGGAGAGCCTTGTCTTGTTCCTGATTTTAGAGGAATTGGCTTAAGTTTCTCTCCATTCAGTTTGTTCAGTTAACATAGTAAAAATGGCAATCTTACCAAAAGCAATCTACAGATTCAATGCAATCCCCATTAAAATCCCACCACAATTCTTCACCGACCTTAAAAGGATAATAATCAACTTTATATGTAAAAACAAAAGACCCAGGATAGCCAAAACAACCCTATATAATAAAAGAACATCAAGAGGCATCACCTTTCCTGACTTTAAGCTCTACTACAGAGCTATAGTTCTGAAAACAGCCTGGTATTGGCATAAAAATAGACAGGTAGACCAATGGAATCGAATTGAAAATCCTGATATTAATCCACGCACCTATGAACACCTGATTTTCGACGAAACAGCTAAAATTATACAATGGGGCGAGGACAGCATCTTCAACAAATGGTGCTGCCACAATTGGATGAGGGTGTGTAGAAGACTGCAGATAGACCCATGTCAGTCGCCATGCACAAAACTCAAATCCAAATGGATCAAAGACCTCAACATCAATCCAGCCACATTGAACCTCTTAGAAGAGAAAGTAGGAGGTACCCTTGAACAAATTGTTATAGGAGACCGCTTCTTGAACATAACTCCAGGGGCACAGACACTGAAAGAAATAATTAATAAATGGGACCTCTTCAAACTTAGAAGCTTCTGTAAGACAAAGGACACAGTTGACAAGACCAAACGGCAGCCCACAGACTGGGAAAAGATTTTCACCAATCCTATATCCGACAAAGGGCTGATCTCCAAAATACACAAAGAACTCAAGAAACTAGTCAACAAAACACCAAATAACCCTATTAAAAAATGGGGTACAGAACTGAAGAAAGAATTCTCAATAGAGGAAATCAAAAAGGCTGAAAGACACTTAAGAAAATGTTCCACATCCTTAGCTATCAGGGAAATGCAAATCAAAACAACTTTGAGACACCATCTTACCCCTGCCAGAATGGCTAAAATTAGAAACACCAGTGATGACTTATGTTCGAGAGGATGTGGAGAAAGTGGAACACTCCTCCACTGCTGGTGGGAGTGCAAACTCACACAGCCATTTTGTAGATCAGTATGGCGGTTCCTCAGGAAAATGGAAATTAGTTTACCACAGGACCCGACAATCCCCCTGTTAGGCATATACCCAAAGGATTCACATCCATGCAACAAAGACATCTGTTCAACTATGTTCATAGCAGCACTATTTGTAATAGCAAGAACCTGGAAGCAACCTAGATGCCCCTCAATTGAAGAATGGTTAATGAAGATGTGGCACATCTACACAATGGAATACTACTCTGCAGAAAAAAATAATGGTATCTTGAAATTCCCAGGCAAGTGGATGGCACTTGAAGAAACCATCCTGAATGAGGTAACCCAGTCACAAAAAGAGGAACACAGTATGTACTCACTCATATATGGATTTTAGACCTAGATCAAAGGATCACCAGCCTATAATTCACATCACCAGATGAACTAGGATACAAGGTGTATTCTAAGAGATTCATATAAAGCCCCTCACAGAACTGGGCAGGGACAAGTCCCCCAGAGCTCAGGTGAAGTGGGGGGGGGGCAGCGAATGGAGAGAGAAGTAGGAGAAAATGAGGGGGAGGAAAGGAAAACATGTGCGACCAGGAAGATTGAGCCTGGTTAGGAATAGAAGATAGGAAAGAGAGAGAGAGAGAGAGAGAGAGAACATAAAAGAGGGAGCCAATATTGGTTTGAAGATAAAATTGAACACAAAGAAAGGTCTAGAGAACTACAAGACTGCTTCCAACTAACAATCTCAGCTTCCGTGGAAAGGCTATATCATAAATGCCCTTTCCGGAGAGTGAGATCAACAACTAACTTCTCCATGGAACCCTCAACTAATGCCTGTTGAAAACAGGATCAAACACCCATACATAAACACTGAGTCGAACCAGAACCCAGATGCAGATGGAGAGGATAAGACCATGAGGCAGAAACACATAGAGTCAGCTTACCTGAACAAGGAGGAGCTAACGGCCACTAGACTGATAGCTGGGAAGCCAGCATGGGACTGACTCAGGCCCCCCTGAATATGTGTCTCAGCCAGAAGGACTGAGCAGTCTAAGAGACCTCAGACAGTGGAGCTAGTGGTGCACAAAAGGACTTTATGAACATATCCCCCATGGAGGGATAACTGCCTTAATCTAGAGACAGGAGAGAAGCCCTAGTCCCTATTTCACATGACCTGTCAGATCTACATGACCCCAACTGGATGGCATTCCCCTACATATGGAATTGGGGTGGGAGGATGGGAGGGGAGGGTGGTTAGAGTGCATGTGAGAGGGCAGAGAGGGTAGAAGGGAGGGAGGGAGAGGGAACTGGGATCGACATGTAAAATAATAAATTAAATTTAAAAAATGCTTTGACTCCAAAATTTAAGTTGAAGGACAAGTTACTGGGGAAAAGGATTTCTAGTTTTGTTTCCACAGAAAATGAAAAGATGTGGATTCCTTCCAGACTAATGTGGTTTGATCAAGCCAGACCGCCTGAAACAGAGTACCAGGTGATCCTACATTCAAAACAGCTGGACAAAGCAGCCTGACAGACTACAGCCAGGATTTCTGAATCTTCTTCGATTCCATGACAGCGCCCCTTACCAGCAGGAAGTAGTTTGGAAAGAACGACGCCCAAATTCCCAAATATTGTGTATAAATGTTTGTTTTCATTTAATTGGACTTTGTTATATAAAATAAAAAAATGAAAAAAAATGACTGTTATATATAATTTGTAAGAAAATTTTATTTTACAGCCCTCAGCTGTGGGAGCTACAGTGTTATGTGCTATAGAAGGAAATGATCTGAGACCAACACTTGTAACATTAATATAGGTTACCAGCATTATACACAAGTAAATTAAAATGCACTTTAATTAAAAGCAGTTCATCAAGGTTAAGAAACTATGCTCATATTACATATATATCAAAAAGATTGTTCCCAGGGATAGGGAGACTTTTACATCCGACATTTTTACTTCATATTATATTAAGCACACATGCACTGTAAAAATCTCAGTATACTTACACAACTGATAATGTGTTTGCTCTGAGTTAACCTTTAACCTACATGTTGTCTTGGTAGTGTTGTGAGGCTCAGTAATCTTGGTAGTGTGTGTGAACCCCACTATCAGAGAAACCATCCTGAGGGAGAGAGCGCAACAGAAGAGAGCCAGCAACAGCAGCATCAAGAATCTCAGAAACAAGACTGACTACCTGATTCAGGGCAAGGAGAAGCTTAATGATTGACTCTGTGTTCCAGTCCCTTCTAAAATGTGCACGCAGGGGTGAAGAGAAGGACAGCAGAATTTGAGGACACTCAATGGTTAATCTGTTTTTACCAGATTGCTGGTTCTGTGACCAGTTCACACTAAGATTCAATTCCTGATTCTGTTCAGTGCTGAGTAGGCATCGCAAATTCCAGTATTCTGTTACAGTTCCATCCCTTATGACAAACTGAGAATGCTTATGTATTTCCTGATGATGTCACTAAGTTGGCCTATAATGAGAGTATCTCAAACATTGTTCTTGTTCTGTGGATAATTGTGCCTTGAGTCTATGGGAAACAGAGAGTATACTATAATAGATAACAGGAGCATTTTTTTTAATTTTTTAAAATTTATTTTATATAACAAAGTCCATTTAAATGAAAACAAACACTTATAGACAATATTTGGGAATTTGGGCATTGTTCTTTCCAAACTACTTCCTGCTGGTAAGGGTGCTGTCATGCGGGATTTGAAGAAGATTCAGAAATCCTGGCTGTAGGTCTGTAAGGCTGCTTGGTCCAGCTGTTTTGAATGTAGGATCACCTGGTACTCTGTTTCAGGTGGTCTGGCTTGATCAAACCACATTAGTCTGGAAGGAATCTACATCTTTTCATTTTCTGTGGAAACAAAAATAGAAATCCTTTTCCCCAGTAACTTGTCCTTCAACTTAAATTTTGGAGTCAAAGCATTTTTTAAATTTAATTTATTATTTTACATGTCGATCCCAGTTCCCTCTCCCTCCCTCCCTCCCTTCTACCCTCTCTGCCCTCTCACATGCACTCTAACCACCCTCCCCTCCCATCCTCCCACCCCAATTCCATATGTAGGGGAATGCCATCCAGTTGGGGTCATGTAGATCTGACAGGTCATGTGAAATAGGGACTAGGGCTTCTCTCCTGTCTCTAGATTAAGGCAGTTATCCCTCCATGGGAGATGTGAGCACAAAAGGACTTTCGAACAGGAGCATTTTAAACTACAAATAACAACGAAATCTTCCTTTGTGATTGCATGCATTGAGCTAGCTGGCTCACACTCCAACTATGACTCGTGCCTCAGGCTCTGAGTTCAAAAGCACCTCCTGCCAATATTTATCACTGTTACTTAGACCATTTTACAAGCAGACATCGGGACATTGCAAAAGACAATGGAGTTCCCACAAAGAAATTACTGCTGTGCATAGGATCTAGAACCAATGAAAGTAAACATAAGCTCAACACAATGATAAAGATGAAATGTTAGCAACAGAATCTAATGGTGTTAAGGGAAAGAATTTTTAAAACCATACAAAATAGACTCATTTTCTCTTAATATATACATATACACATACCCATATAGTATGCAAATGTAATTTTACAAATACATACAATTACTACCCATGGTTAAAAGGTAACATCAATTAAAGTATCAGCAGTGCTATGCTAGATTTTTCTTCCCTGCATTAAACCCTGAGAGAAAAAGTTTTTTTGAAGAGAGATTTATTTTGGCTTAGAATTTCAGAACTTTCCATGTATGTTTGGTAGTTCCATTGTTTCTGGGCACATGATATGGCAGAGCATCCTATCTGATGCACATTGGGGAGAAAGTTGCTCAATTTATGGGGATCAGAAAGCAGTTAGGGAGGAGTTCATTCTTTTTAGGGGTACCCAATGACTTATTTTTTCAACTGTGTCCAACATCCCACCTTCTCTTAGTAATTACTATCAAATTATAAATCCACCAATGAATTCAGAGACCTTATTATTCAATTACTTTTCAATGAATAGATTAACTATTTGGAAAAATCCTTCAGCACAAGAACCTTTTGGAGAACACTTAATATATAAAACATCGTTTTGTATATGTAGGATTTTTAACTTGTTAAAACTACTTGCTCTTTCATTTTTGGTTGTGAGCTTAGCCTTTAATGGCTGAGCCATCTGGATTGAGTCAGGGAAATAACAGAGAAGAGCAAGAAAAGAGATACCATAGTAGAGGGAGCCATTATAGGTTTTAAGAGAAATCTGGCACTAGGGGAATGTCCAGAGATCTACAAGGATGACCCCAACTAACAATCTAAGTAAAAGGCTACCTTAAATGCCCTTCCCTGATAATGAGATTGATGACTACTTTATATGCCATCCTAGAGCCTTCTAGTAGCTGATGGAAGCAGAAGCAGACATTCCACAGTTAAACACTGAGCCAAATTCTTGGAATCCAGTTGCAGATAGGGAGGAGTGATGAGTAAAAGAGTCAAGACTAAGCTGGAGAAACCCATAGAAAGTGCTGACCTGAACAAGGGGAAGCTCATGGACTCCAGTCTGATAGCTGGGAAACCAGCATAGAACACACCATGATTCCCTGAAAGTGGTGTTAGTTGGGAGGACTGGGCAGTCTATGGGGCCTCTGGTATTGGATCAGTATTTATCCCTAGTATATGAATAGACTTTCAGAGCCCATTCCACATACAGGGATACTCCCTCAGCCTAGACATACAGGGGAGGGCCTGGGCCCTGCTCCAAATTATATGGCAGATTTTGAAGACTCCCCATGGAAGGCCTCACCCTCCCTGGGGAACAGAAAGGAGATGGGATAGGGGTTGGTGTGGGGTACAGGGGAGGATGAGAGGGTACAAGAACTGGGATTGATATGTAAAACAAGCTTGTGAAAAATTTAAATAAAAATTATATATATGTATATATGTATAGATATATTACTTGCTTTTCTATTCTTCTATGAAAAAATTATATATATATATATATATATATATATATATATATATATATATATTACTTGCTAATCTACTCTTCTATGATATAATTACATATAGCCACTCTTCATTCTTCCTAGATATTACAGGGATGCCTTGGGTAATAATCTGACAAAATGAAAATATTAAATCAATAAATAAGTAAATGTTTTCACCCTTTTAGACATTTAATATGTGTTGGGAAAGATTGTTTGAGATTATTTTAAAAGAGTATTGTTATTTTAAAGAGAACATAATAATTTTAATTCAGCTTAATATTTATTTATTTATTTAAATGTAAACACTTTATTCAGAATCCAAAATTCTTTTTTTTTGCCCAGATAATATCCAAAATTATAACCTGAGTAAACAGTACTTCCATGTAACTTTATAACTAGAAGAATAGAGCTTTATTTCTTATATTTTTGGTTGTGAGCCTAGCCTTTAATGGCTGAGCCATCTCTCTAGCACTAGAGCTTTATTTCAAGGACAATAAAATTGAGGATTGACTATGACAATATGTCACTGTAATACTCTTTGTAGGCTATTACTTCTTAATAATTCTCATCTTTTTTTTTTTTAACTTTTTGTAACTTCATGATTCTGTTAAATCAGGAATAGTGCCATATTTTCACTTACTCTCTTGAAAGAAAATTAAAGGAAAGTTCTAAGTGAAGAAGCATTCAAACATCTGAATATACTAGATTTTGGAGTGGCACAATGAATCCATCTTTGTATTAGTCATTTACTTCTGTTAGTAACTTACAACATACAACTCATGTTACTGTGACCCTTGAGGACACAGCTCTTCAATGTTAATTTTCTACCTTCATGCTCACAGAAAAAGAATTCAATATGTTGATCTGGTTAGAAGGTTTGCATGATTGCTGATTACATAGTAACCAGCCTTCTCTTCTCTATGGAGACTTCAGACACCCAAGGGACATGAATCCTTTGGGACAGGATGAGCTCCTCTTTCAGGAGGGAGCTTCCTTTAGCCTATCTTCTCTCTCTGCCAATTGTTTTTGTTTTTGATTGTATATGCTGTGAATTGCTGAGCCTCTTCCCCACCCACAAAAATGTCCTAGAAGTACTTTGTTGTCCTCATGGGCAATATGGACATTACTCTTCATGATCCGAAGGATATGACAAGCCCAAGAGTGCCATATTGTCTAAAAGTGAGGATGGTAAAAGGCCTTGAGTAGAATTATTCACCTTGCCACCTCAACACTCTTCCCCAAGATGCTCCAACAAGTTTATTCCATCTTTCTTTTTCTTATAAACATCATTAAATTTTATCAAAAAAACTTTGTACAATTTAATACATGTGGAATTTTACATCTAAGTAAAACAACAGCACATTTGAAATTTACCATTTATAGAAATTATTCCATCTTTCTTACATTTAAATACCTCTCCTTTTTCTAAAATGTGGAAGTTTGCACCATTTCCTCAGCTGAAACTTTGCTTTCCATAATGTAATGTTCTATTTACATCATTCTCTGTCTTTGTCTTTTTCATATATGACCAAGAATGATAATTCTCAGTAATATCCCTTTGTATGTTATTGTTAAAATGGAATACAACACCAATTGCCTTTCAACCATGTCATGGGCTATAAATATTTTATTTTCATGGTGCTTGTAGTACAGAATAGTAGTGCTTTTAGCAATCACAAATTTCATGGACATATGACAGAAAGTTGTTCAATTATTTGAAAGCAAATTGTCCCAAGATCATGAAAAATTATCAACTGTACATCCCTATGCACCTCCAAGTATTCATAGAAATAGACAGGTTCTACATTCTGAATGGAATGTTAATTGTTGTAGCTGCTGAGAACTTCCCATCCTGGACTCTTCCTAATAAACTTCCCATCCTGGACTCTTCCTAATAACATGAAAGTACTGGACTGTGAAACAGTTGAAGATCTAACCTTCTTTGCACTGATGTCTAAGGTAGCCATTTCATATGTATCTTTCAGAGACTGAAATATGGACAATCATAACTACACTTCACTTATGCCTAGGATGTCATTCACATAGGCCCGTAAAACACCTATAAGGTATATTGGGTCTTTTTTCTATTATAACAAAACCATATCTGGATGGATTATAATAATAGAAAGTGACTTCTCATAATCTGGAAGAATGGATTCCAGGATTAAGAGGCTAAAATTTGATATCTGGTAAAAGCCTGTTCCCTCATGATCTCTAACTTCTCTTGTATCCTCATATGGCTTTCAGGGAAAGCTCTCTCTGACACCTATTTTATGAACCACTAATCCCATCCATGAGGGTTCTTTCCTCAAGAACTAACTCATTTCTTCATAAACATATCACTTCAAGGATTTCATTTCTTGGTATTTGTCAGGCATACATTCAGGCTATTGAACTAAGAAATGAGTGTTCAAAGAATTCAAATTTTGTTGATACTTCATTGATGCTGGTATGGTTATGGGTGATAATCTTGATTTGTTTTGTAGACATTGCCTATGATTCTAAGTTCTTAACCTTCTTCTTTGGAATTTAGTCTCCTAATTTGGAATCAAGCTTTTATGTTTCTATCTAGAATAGAAAGAATCAAATTCCCTAGCTGGATTATAACAAATGCCTCCAAACTCATTTTACTTCTGACATTAAAAAAATAATATGCAAGAGATTTACATGGCCATGAAGAGGCCTTATGCCTTCTTACATCTTTCTATATTTACACTCATGCAAAGATCCAAGTCAAATACTCCTGTTTTCTCATTTCTCCTCAGGATATGTATTTTCATTTCATGGCTATACCACAAATAAATCTAATGTGAAAAGATATTTCTTAGGCTCATGTTCCAATCTTCAAAAATAATTTGAGGCTTGACCTAGAAATTAAAAACAAGTTCTCACCTTGAACCAACAATGAGTATTTTCAGAGATATTTAGCAGGTATGTGATTATTTGACCATAACCTAAGCCAGATGCCCCAATTCTAGAGGTTCCAATAAGTAAAGTCTAGGCATTTGTCCCAAAGAAACAAACAGAAGTAATGTTAAATATCAAGAAAGGAAAATATGTGAAATGAACATCTTGGAAAGGAGAAAATTAACATCTGAGTGCATCTTTGGGATAGTTATGTGCTTTAGCATTAAAGAGAATTGGGCAAGGAGTGAGAAGTGTTCAAGATTGAACGGTCTTAATCAAACTGTTTTCAGGTGATGATTATCTTGGTTTGGGTTCTGTAAAATGGCCCCAATGAAGTGTTTTAATGGAAAAAATCTCCAGCTCCCAAGGGATTATTACTACTATTGGCATAGGAGGTGATCTCTCCTCATGAGGGAATACCAAGGTTCTAATGTTCTTAGAATCTAAGGATGCTGTAGGTGTGGAACAATGACAAGATACTTTCAGGGAACAGTTCTATAATTTAGAGCTAGATGATACTAAATCCCAAAACAAAGTACCTGAGTTACTATTGTCTAGAACTACTATTGTATCATAAATCTTGAAGGAGGAGGGAAGAGGTTAAATTTCATAAGTGTTGAGAATATCTATAAATCATTAGCATATTTTTGTATAGAACTCTATAAGCTTACCCCAAAGTAAAGATACAAATGAAATTAGAAATGCCAGGGTTTTATCCTGCTTTTCTTTATACTTCAGACTAAATGAGAAGTGAATGATTTTTCAGGAACAGCATGGGATAAAGTCAGAATTTTCTTCAAAATTAAGAAAACTGTATCTCTAACTGAAGGATAATGTGAAGTTCACATTCTTTCCAACAACTGAAGAAGAACATTTTAATCAAAACACAATTGTTTGATTGTTGCTTTTCTTTAAGTAATGAATAGTTTTTACAAGAAATCAAGAAACAAAAATTTTCTGGAATTAAATACAAAAGAAAACACAATATCCACAGGACAGGAGGAAGCAAGTTCTAATAGGAAAGTTATAGTAATATGGGGGTTTGAATAAGCATGGATTGCATAGGCTCATATTTGAATGCTTGGTCTCTAGTTAATGGAATTGTTTGGGAAGTATTAGGAGGCATGGCCTTGGAGGAGGTGTGTTACTGTGGTGGGCTTTGATGTTTAAAAAGGCCATGTGGTTCCTAGTTACCTTTCTCTTAAGCTTACGGATCAGATGCAAGTTCTAGCTACTGCTCTAGTATATGCTCCTCCACCATGATGATCATGTACCGACTCACCCTCTGAAACTATAACCCCCCCTCAATAAACTCTTTCTCATTTAACTTACCTCATTTAGTACTTGTAACTAAGTCAAGCACTAAATGCCAACATTACATTCTCAGAGAGTTCTCAAATAAATAATTTCTTGATGCTCCTTAATGCATTGGAGGAAACATCATGAAACAAAATACAACTATAGTAGACATGATAAAAAAGATCGGGGCAGAAATCAGGTTATATAATCACACCTGAAAATTTGGAGCTAGGAACTGCTAAAGGGAGAGATCATGTGGCATTTGCTTTTATGGCACTTGGTTACCTCATTCATTGTTTTCTATTTATATCCATATATCTGAAAATTTTACATTTCTTTATAGGTGAATTGCAATCCATGATTTATTATGTGACATTTTGTGATTTATATGTGATATTTTTTAAAATTTCTTCACTGGCTGGAAGATATTTATGTTACTTATATTTCCTTGCTTTGTGAATAGAGTGTCAGTCAACATCAGGTATCTGTGGAGTAGGGTGCTTCATCCTTTGGGCACACACTGTGAAATAGCTTTGCTAGTTTAAGTTTAGCTTTTTGAGATTCCCTCCCCTCCCCCCCCCCCACCGGTTTCCAGACTGATTTCCAGACTGGATATAACAATTTACAACCCCAAAATAGTGAATGAAGATTTCCCTCTTCCCAACATCATTATCAGCCTTTGTTTTGGGTTGTTTTGTTATCATAGCTGTTGTAAGTGGGGTGTATTGAAATCACAAACTTGTTTTAGTTTTCATTTCCCTAATTGCTAAGGATAATATACATGTTTTGAAATATTTCTTAGTCATTTTATTTCTTCTTATGAAATTCTTTGTCCAAATTTGTAGCCAGTTTGTGATTGTTTTCTTGACTTTTATTTGTTTGTTTGTTTGTTTTGAAGTTCTTTGTGTAATGTGGACATTAATCCCTTGTCAGATGTAGAGCTGACAAAGATTCTGTCCCACTCTGGCTCTTCATTTGATTTATTGTTTTCTTAGTTGTGTAGATGCTTTTACTAATTTATTTTTAATGAGGTCTCTCTTATTATTTGTTGGCCTTAAATCTTGGGCAAATGCAGTCATATTCAGCTCATGTCTTGATCACTATATTGAAAAGAAGTATGGATAGTGAACAGACATGTCATTGTCCTGATTTTAATAGAATTGCTTCACTTTTCTCTCCATTTAGGATGATGTTGGCTGAGCATTTTTGTATGTAGCCTTCATTATGTCGAGGTATGTTCCCTTTTGTCCTACTTTCTTTAGGATTTTCATCATGAAGGCATGTTGGATTTTTCTATTTTCTGCATCTATTGTGATGATCATAGATTTTTGTTCATAAGTTCATTTGTATGATTTATTACAGTGTTGATTTACATATGTTTAGCCATCCCTCTGTCTCTGGGATAAGCTAACTTGATCATGGTGAATGTTCATTTTGGTATATATCTATATTCATTTCCCAAATATTTTGTTGTGGATTGATTATTGGGTCTATGTTAATCAGATACTAGGCTGAAGTTTGCTTTTTGTTGTTGTCTTTCTTTTCTTTATTTGTCTTTGGTATTACAGTAGTACTGTAGTACTGGCTTCACATAAGAGGCTAGGAAGGTCTCTCTCTTTTTTTTCCTTTTTGGTTTGTTTGTTTTCTTTCTTTTTCTTTTTGAAAGATTTAAGCACTATTAGCTGTAGATCTGCGAAAACTTGGTAGAATTCTCCTGTGAGTCCATCTCAGACTGCACTTTTCTCAGCCAGAAAGCCTTTTATTACTATTTTAGTCTCATTTGTTCTGGGTCTGTTTAGGTTGTTAATCTCTTCATTTAACTTTAGTGGTTTTGATGAATCTAGACAGTCTTCCAATTCTTTTAGATTTTCTGATTTAACTGAATACAGGTTTTTAAATAATCCCCTTATAATATTCTGAATATCTTTGGTGTCTGTTGTAGTGGTCCCTATTCATTTTTGATTTGTCAATTTCGCCACTTCTTTCATTTTGGTTAGTTCAGCCACAGGCTTGTAAATATTGCTCAAGAAACCAGCCCTTAGATCATTGATTCCTTTCATTAGTTTCTTTGTTTCTGTTTTATTATTTCCTGCTCTGATTTTTAGTCTTTCTTGTCATCAACTGGAATTGGCTTTAATTTTTTGATGTGTTTCCAAATTGAGTTGTATCTCAAGTAATTTATTTATTTTTCCTTTTGATTTTGTTTTTAATGTAAGCTCTTAAAGCTATAAATTTCCCTAGAAGGACTACTGTTAATGTGTTCCTGAGGTTTTGTTTTGTTGTGTCTTCATTCTCATTTAATTCTAGGACTTCTTAAATTTCTTTATTGATTTTGTCTTTTCCCCTAATGAACTCTTTACTCTCCATTAATTAGTGTACTTACTAGAGGTTTATTTGCTGTCTAAGTTTTATTAAATTATGGTCAGATAGGATACGTAGAGCTATTTCAACCTTTCATAATTTGGTAAGCTTTGTTTTGCATCCCAGGATGGGCTATTTTCCATGGAGAAACTTTCCATGGAATGGTGAATATAAAGTATATTCCTTGGTACATTCGGAAGGTATGTTAGGTATGTTTGATGTATGGTATCATTTGATTGTAATATTTTTGGGGGAAATTCTCTTCTATGATATTGTTGAAAATATGGTCTGTCCGTTGACCTGGAACTCTTCTCTTTCATCACTGCCTACAGCTTTAGTATTTGTGATTTTCTTTCTTTCTTTCTTTCTTTTTTTTTACTTGTCACACAGTTCTGTCTTTGTTCCTTTATTGTGACTTAAAAAATATTTTCTTTGCTTGTGTTATCTAACTCATTTAATTTGTGATTGAGTCCTTATATTTACTGAGTATATTACTTTACTCAGTCCATTCTACTTATAAGGCTACTTATGAGTTTTTGAATTCTGTTATTGAGTGCTTTTTCAATCCAATTTTCATTTCATCTTGTTTTCAATCTCCTCTTTACTGCGTTTGTTGTTTAAATCCTGTATTGTCCTTGTCATGTCGTTCAGTCTTAAGTTCATGTTTTCCTGGGCATCATCACTCAAGTGTTTTACAGCTGTCAGGTCATACTCCATCACTAAGGGAAATCAAGGGGACAAAACAAGCAGCAGAAGCCACAGAAGAATGGCACTTCCTGTTCCGTTTGCTTACTTGTGAACCCTACCTGCCCAGGTGTGGCAGAGCCAACAGTGGGCGAACCCTCCCAAACCATTCATTAATCAAGAAATTCCCCACAGATTTGCCTACAGGCAATCTGAATAGAGACATTTCTCAATCAAGAGCCCCACTCCCACCCCATGCGCCTATGTTTGTGTAAAGTTGCCAAAACCATGCAAGGTCTGTTCCAGTGTCTTAGGACAGATTGTGTGGAATAAAGGCAGGGAGAGGATGGAGGAAGGTGTCAGGAATTCCCTAAGAGCATGGAAGGATTACCCACACTCTGTGGAGGAAATTAAAGTACCGATGTGGGTGAAACTGCAAACTATTTTAAATTTGTTCTCCTTATATTTGTTTCATTTTTAATCTCATCTGGTAGAGTTGGTGCTTTAGGGAATAATTAAGCTGTAAGGATATTGTGAACATAAAACGTAACAACATTGTGAAAGTAAAATGTAGAGAGAAAAGACCGAGCTCAAACAAGGCAGATGCAGCTAATCTTGGGAAACCACCTGAAGACTCCATGTTCAGTTCAACCCAGAGTTAATTAGAAATGGTTGTAAACACGAGGTACATTTGTTTGGGTGGTAATTACATTTTTATTGAAGTTTAAACGATCCAAGCTATATATAGAGTGTAGACTATAGCACTGTTGTTGCCAGTGGTATGGGAAGACTGACAAACTAACAGACTAACAGGTGAACAGGTGTCCCCAAAGAGTGAAGCTTGAGATCTCCAGGACCAAGATTTTCAAATGCTTTCATGATATGAATGATGTGACAACGAGGGGGGTGTAGAGCCAATCTTTGTTCCATTGTGTGACACCAAGAATGAAGGATACCTTGGTAGTATTTCATAAGCCATTTCCCAGTTTTCAATACAGTCGTTTTTAAAGCAAAACACAAAATACTTGATAATAACATTATGTCCTACTGTTCTGAGTTATTTAATCAGAACCCACGTTTTATTTGTCATGTGGTATTTCCTAGAAATACTGATAAATTCCTTTCATGAAATAAATATTCTTTCTAAAATAGCATTAGAAAATAAATTATTTCATATAGTTCAAACATCTTTTGTCTAAGGTTGTTATAAGGGGTAGAAAAAGAAAATATTATAAGAGGGAAATGGCTTAAAAATAAGTTCAAAGAATTCTGCATTGAAAAGGAAAATTCCACTGTTTATTCCTGATTCCCTTAGACACAATAATTCCTGATGGAGTTAAAATGTATTGCAAGAGAAAAAAACTGAAGATCCTGTATTTGGAAATGGCATGCATTTTCCATTCATAATTAAAGTGAGAAGAAACATGTTTTCATTTCAGAAGATTGTTATCTATTTATTTTATAGCTCTTCTAGATATTTTAAGAAAGCAACTTTAGATCACAATAAAATTCATAGGAAAACATCATGCATACTTACATATCACAACCATCCCTCTTAAAAGTAAGAATAAAAATACAGAAGTATATTAAAGAATAATACTATTTTATCAACTTTTTAAAGTCCTAAGTAATAAACAGAGTAGGAATAAAGAGCTAAATAGGCATATTTGAGAGGAGGCACAAGACTGTCATGATTTTAGATTACTGTTTTACTTTTACAAAAAACCAAATGACTATAACACAATAAGAGTTTTTATATACTCTGAATTATTATTTATTGGAAATAATATGTACTGAAAGTTCAGTATCAATGTTTCATTTAAAATTTGTCAGTCTTACTAAAAATGATGTAGGATAAATACCAAAATAAATATCCAAGAGCTCCATATAAAAATTATGATTCATAATTTTGTGGAGATTTAAGTTGGCTAAACAGATGCCCCAAATTCATTTCTTCCTCCACCCAAAAATCCAAAAAGTAATATATATTACATATTTTGAGATGAGTGACCCTGGAAGAACACTGGAAATCAGCAAGTCAGTCACTGAAACCTTGTAGTTGTAGTAACTCATGGAACATAGAAACCAGGGAGACAGAAAGGAAAATGGAATAAAACAAAACAACAACAACAAAAACCCTGCCATTTTTACTCCATGGGCTGAGAAGGTAAAGAATTCCTTTGTAGATTTAAGAATAAAAGAGAGTCTTAGTAACATGATCTGTGCAGATACTAGCCCCTCTAGCTATTGAAACCACTCCCTTAATAGGAGTCATCACAACATGAACTATTTATCATCCTTTATCTACATTCAGTTGCCTGAGTTGGCTATCTCCAATGTTGCATTGTCCATGGAGACAGTAAATATGTCTGACTGTATCACAGTTTTCACAATTTTACATGCTACAAAAAGGATTCTATGCCAGCACTGTATAGCAACTGATACTCTTATAGGAGAAAGTTGTTACCTCACTTAGGATGGTTTCTTCTAGTTTCATCCATTTGCGTGTGAATTTCAGAATGTCCCTGTTTTTCACTACTCCATTGTGTATATGTACCATATTTTCTTAATCCATTTTTCAGTTGCTCAGGTTCTGGCTATTACAGACTATGCTGCTATAACATACCTTGACAGGGGAAGACTTCATGGGCTTTAACAAAAAACCTTGCACTAAGGAAATTCCCAGAAATCCACAAGAATGACCCCAACTATGAATCTAAACAATAGTGGAGAGGTTTCCTTTAATGTCCTTCCCCTATAACAAGATTGATAACTACCTTAAATGCCATCATAGTGCCTCATCCAGTAGCTGATGGAAGCAGAAGCAGACACCCACAGCTAAACTGAGCAAAACTCCTGGAGTCCAGTTGTAAAAAGGGAGGAGTGATGAGCAAAGGTGTCCAGACCATACCAGGGAAACCCACAGAAACTGTTGACCTGAGCAAGTGGGAGCTCATGGACCCCAGACTGACAGCTGGGGAAACTCCATAAGACTGAACTAGGCCCCCTGAATGTGGATGTCAGTTGGGGAGCTTGTGCAGTCTGTGGGGCTGCTGGCAGTGGAACCAGTATTTATCCCTAGCACATTCCTACGGAGAGATACTCTCTCACCCTAGATACGGGGTGGGGGGGGGCACTTCAGTCCTGCCCCAAATGATGCAACAGACTTTGATGATCCCCCATGGGAGCCCTCACCCTCTCTGAGGAACGGATGGGAGGTGGCACGGGGAGCTGGTAAAAGGGAGTTGGGATGATGGGAGGAAGTGGGAACTGGGATTGATATGTAAAATAAGTTTGTTTTTAATTTTAATAAAAATTAATTAAAAAGAAAATAGTCATTTTGTTTAAAGAAGATGCAAGTGGACAGTATATAAAATTAGGAAGGCAGTGAGGCAGTGTCTACCAGATTGGAATGAGAAATTGAGTAGAAATAGAAATTATGACCAAGAATAAAATTGTGTCAATAAATAGATCTCACTAAGTAAGAGAAAGAATAGCTGAACTCAAAGGTAGATCCTTTACAATAGTCCAGACAGATTATGGTGGTTGGAGTGAGAATGTCCCCTATAGGCTGAGATGTTGAAACACTTAGTCCCTGTTGTGATGCTGTTTGACATGTTTAAGAGGTTTAGAAATGTGTCACTGAAGCCAAGCTTTGAGTTTTAAAAGTCTGTGTGGTAATTCCCAGTTCACTCTTTCTGCTTCCTGCTCATAGTTTAAGATGTGAGCTCTCAGCTTGCTGCTCCAGCCACAATGTCCACCTGCCACCATCCTCCCCACTGTGATGGTGGCAGATGCTTCCCTCTGGACCTGGAGCTATACTGATCATATCTTATTATAGCAATATGGAAGTAACTAATCCTGAGACCAAAAGCAAGAGGAAGAAGAAAGAAGAAAAAAAGAACTGAAGCGATCCTTCAAACCCACACCATTAAATGGAATGTCTGCATTTTTGGAATCCTGAAGGAAAAGATTCAAAGATTAAGGACATCTAAAACCCATTCAGTGAAAATAACAGAGCCATTCTTAATTGGGAGAAAGCCATGAATATTCTTAGCGAAGAAACACATAGGATCATGAAGAGACACGAATGGAAAAGGCCATTCCACCATGTGATAGTCTAATTCTCAAAAGTACTAGATAAAGAGTTCTCAAACATAAAAACAAAACAAAACAACATCACACGGAGGCTATTCTCATTAGATTAATACCAGAAAGACCACAAAGGGTTGGGAAACTTAAAGATATAGTATAAATCCTGAAGGAAAATAACTGCCATGTAAGACAGTACCCTTCAACAATATGTGGTAAATAAAGAAACTGAGAACCGATGATCAGCAAAGTAAATTTAGAACAGATACTTGAGAGTATCCTATATCTAGAAGCAAAAGAAAGTTAATTAAATCCCCAAAGCACTTGAAAGATCCTAGCGGGAGGTAAGATGTACAAGATATAGATACTAAGTATCAAGCCACATGTGACAGCAATAAAAGACGGGGAGACTATTTTAATAATTAGAAGAAAATTACCCCCAAATTAGTCTTTATAAATAAATAATACATTCAATGTAAGCAGATTAAATTATCAAGTGAAAAGACACAGGCTGCATTAACAGATTTTTTTTTTTTAAAAAAAAAGAACCTAAAAGACAACTACATACAGGAAGTACAAGAATGGGAAATTATATTCAAAGAAAATGTAACCTTGAAATAAATACATTTTTGTTTGACTTCCACATCAAACTTCAACACAAAACAAAGACTACTATTTGATGTCCAATGGATCAGTTCAACAAGAAGTTATAATGACATAAATCTATGTCTGTCTAATATAGACATGACCAATTTAATAAAATAACACGGTTAAACCTAAAGGGAGAAATAGGCTCCAAGGAAATGTAATTGAGGGCATCTTACTTGATCAATAAACAGATCTAAACATTTCAGCAAAAAAAAAAAAAAAAAAAAAAAAAAAAGTTAAACTTCATTGTAAATAGTTAAGGCAGGCATTTATTATAGCCAGTAGCTGGATATCATGTGGCTTTCGTGATCACATGTAGCTTTCTTTAGACTAGAGCATATATTAGGTCATAAACAGGCCTTAAGACATTCACCCAATTTCTTAACACATCCAGGATATTTTTTTATCACAATGCATAAACTAGAAGTCAACAAGATAATAAAGAGTTTTAAATAACACAAACATGAGAACTGAACACTATATTTTGTAAGAACAATTGGTTATCAAAAAAATCAAAACTTAATGTTTAAAAGTTCCCAAAATAAATGAAAATACATTTCAAAACTTACAGGATACAGCAAGTTCCTACTGAGGGAGGTGTAACTTCCTGTATCAAAAATAGAATGATTCCAGATAAAGAACATATTGAATGCATTTCAAAGAACTAGATAACAAATCCCAAATTAGTAACAGGAAAGAAATAACAGATAAAAGCAAAAATATGAGAAGTAAACACTGAAAATAAAATATAAATTTAAAAACTAGGCTTTTGTAAAAAGCAGGCAAAATTGGCAAACCTTTAGCCATACTCACCAAATTAAAAGAAAAAAAAAAGTCTCAAAGTGGATATACCCTCCATCCCTAATCCAGAAGCTATTGCCAATTGAAAGCCACTTGCAAATGAAAATCTAGTTTTCCCCAAAGGAGTTCACTAGGGAAACAAACTACTCCCAAGGCAGGCTGCCTAGCAATAGGTGACAAACGGAAAACGAACTCAATAGCATCTTATCTTATCCCATAATATTGCACCAGAGCTTTTAAAAACTTTTTTTTATATTTTATTTTATTGTATTTTATAATACATATTTTATTTTATATCGTGTACTCATATATATGCACATGTATCTCTTTTACCCTGTAAGTCATTTGCACATATTCTGGCTCCTAGTTTAGCTTTTTTATGGGATTCCTGAGCATGTGAACACGTACGTGTGTTTCCAAGTCTACACTGTTTCTTGTGTTTTTTCTTGGGCTCTTTTCCTTCTGTGTGTTTGTTTTGTCCTATTATCATGTATTAGTTTTGGGTTTACCTGACTTTATTTTATTGTTATCCCTTAGAAGCCAGTTTGTTTTCTGATGAGAGACAGAAAGGAGGTGAATCTACATTAAAGGAAGGTGGGGAGGAACTGGGAGGGATACCATAATAAATGAAAAAAGGAAGTCCCAAATAAAATTAAATATGAAAATGTAGACATTGAACCAAATACCACAGAAATAAAAATAATTATTAGGTGGTGTTACAAATACCTGTGTGCTGACAAACTGAAAAACTTAGAAGCGATGGTTAAAATTCTGGACATGTTTGACTTATACAAATCAAAGGAGAAGGACGTAAACATCCAAATAGTCCTGTTGAAGTAGTAAGTTGAATCAATTCTTGGCAAAGTGAAACTAAGGACTAGATGGCTCCAAGTCAAATTTTCTAAAACTTTCTAAATAAAGTTTATTCTTGGGAATTTTCTACATGAAATGTATTATTCATTATACAAACATGTGCATGTAATGATTTGTGATCCTATCGCAATGGCTCTTAAAAAATAACAGCAGTTCTTAAACAGAAATCTGAGCGAATGAAACTCCTCCCAGCTATGTCTAGGGGCTAGCATCACTCCCAGTATTCAGCAAGAGAATGGTAATCAAAACCACAGTGAGATGTTACCATAGCAAGTCAAGAAGAGTTCTTAACCAGAAGGATGAAGGTGGTGAGGTCTACAGAGAAGAGAAAGCTCTATGTGTGGATATTATTTACTATAGTCATTGTGGAAAACAAGAGACAGGGCTCTTAAAATTTTCCAAAATATACATAGCAAATTTCAAAGTTAAATTCCTCACATTTAGCTACAAACAAGGGACAAAAAGTTTAACTTACACAGTTTTTAAAGGCCACCACAAGTTTAAAATGGTAACCTACAGGTAGCCAGTGTAAATATGGTTTTCATTTATGCCCTGTGTTCTTTCAAGCATGAGTTTGCAGTTTTATTTCCCAGCATTAGACCAGTGGGCCTCCCAGAAAAAAATAAATACATGTTTGCTAATTTATTATTTACCTCTATGCCCTGGGTGTACATGAAATAAACCCCATAAAAGTAGGAATTATTTAAACTGAGCAATATATTTTACTATGCCCATCTGATTTTGAATAATTTGATCTATTCAAGTGAATAGATCTTGAAATGATTAAAATGGCTGTACCTATTATTATTTGTGTAAATATAGGCTCAAAACTCCTAAGAAGTTCATTTTTTAGCTGAAAAGGGGAATTTGAAAATGCCCAAGCTTGATTCTTCTGATTTATTAATGCCAGTTCATTTACAGCCACTGAATTCTAAGCCACATATCAAAGGACAAAATAAAAATAAACAAATAAATAAGAGAAAGGGAGAGTGCTCCTATCTGTCCTCCATCATGGGAGGAGTTAATGAATCCACTGAGGACAGAAGACCAGAAGGCAGAGGCAGCGTCCAACAGAAGCCTAACATCCAGGGAGACCAAGCAGGTATATATAACTCATGAATCCTTTAGACTATAGCCAGTGGAACTACATAAGCATTTCAAAATTTAATTCCTATAATTTTACCCAAAAGAATAATTGTAAATAGCATAATCTAAATGACACTGAGCAAACTTTCCAGGTAGTGAATGTATTTTTCGCATCTTTCTAAAGGTATAATAAGCCCATCCCTTAAGAGGCCATGTTTTTGAATTTTCCGTGGGTCAAAAAGTCTGATGTAGTGTAGAGCAACACCCTTTTCAAAACATGCATGGGTCAAAAAAATAGTAAGGATGTAAGAAAAGAACAAAACCCTATGAGCATATTTCTGTAATAATTATGCCAGCAATGACAGTCACCGAGTATTTCTGTTGGGTCAGGAAATACCCTGGGCACTCTACCTTCATTCTAATATCTTTATGCTTCATTATCAATGTTACCAAAATGAGAACACAGTGAAAGAATCTGGGGTAGAATGGTAAAACCAGTTCAATCCAGTACAAAATGGAGAGTATAGTTAAAGGTTACCCTGAGCCATCTAGTGGTCAGAAATCACATTTACACTTAGAAGAACAGTGGCATTTGAAATATCATGTATGTGAGAAGGGGGCATAGGGAGGAGGGAGGAATGGAGGGGGAGAGGGAGAAAGGGAGAGAGAGACAGGGGAGAGGAGGAGAGGCAAAAAGGGGGAGAGGGGGGAGGGGAAGAGAGAGAGAGAGAGAGAGAGAGAGAGAGAGAGATCATGCATGTATGTGAGTGAAGGTGCTTGCCGAAGCCAAAAGAGGATGTTTGATGCCTTAGATTCATGGCCACAGGCACTTGAGAGCTCCCTTCCCCAGGTGCTAGGAACTCACTCAGGTCTTCCTCAAGAGCACTATGAACTATTTGCCAAGAAGCCATCTTTCCTGACCCAAGTCTGAACTATTTAAAAAATGGTTGTGTTGATTCATTGAAATTCTTCCCTCTGTATATGTATAGGTCATGAAACAGAAATCACTGTAACAATTCGTGTGAATTGTAATCAATCCTTATAAAATATACACTTGTGCATGGTCCTTAGTTCATGCATGTATACAGTTCATTCATGTACAATAGGCAGTATAGTACAAATGGAATAGGAACTTCAAAAATACAGGAAAGGTTCCAGACCCTGGAGGGATGGGGTAGGCACACTGCATCCTGCTCTCCAAAGAGACAGAACTAAATGCCTAGAAGAGGACACCCAGAAGTTCTTAAAGGATGCTGGAAATAAGTAAATGGCCGATGAATGGAGAAGCTTAAGTTGTTTTACAGGCCTCCTTCTTGAATATTCACCTTTAAATTGGGTTTGTTCCCTAGCTCAAGAAAAAAAATTAATAGGAATCCAGGGTCCAAGTTCAAGGGCAGGGTAAAAAGTAGACCTTGTAGACAATCAGGTCCTTCAGAACACAGTTCACTGAAGTGAAAAAAAGTGCAAGTCAAAAGTGCTGTGCAGTGGACTATAACTGAGGTGTAGCTTGTAAGACAGTCTGCCTGGAAAAAAAAAAACAATGTTTTAGGTTCAAGAAAACAACACAAATATGGTAAGAACCAGTTAGTTAGCTTTGCATAGTATTTTTACTCAATGTTGAGTAAAGCAATATATCATACATTAATTGACTAACTGTTTCCAAAACTAACAAGCAAACCAAAGACAACAGACACACAGCTGCTCTTCAGAGCTTGTAACTCTCTCTCCTGCTTGCTCTGGGGTCATGAAAGGCCTGACTGACCTACTGTGTTCTCTCACTGGCCTGAGTAGCTCCCTCTCTCATTGACACAGAAGCAAGCAAAGGCTAGAACAAGAAAGTCGCTTGCTATTGAACAACTCTCTAATCAAGAGAACAAAGATGATTCATGCACTCATGGTGAAGAGAAACCTCCCAACTCACCCACTTTCCTGAAAATTTATTAATGTCTCTCTTTAAGGTATTTGATTTGCTGTTTGTGCTGGAGATAGGCCTTAAACTCATAATCCTCTGGCCAGGACTGTCTGTCTTTTATGGGTAAGATGGAAAGTCTTGAATTTCAATTTACTCTTCTGTCTATATTAACTTTACTCTGAGAAACAAAACTTTTTTTCTAAGCATTTGTAAAAATAAAATTATCAATATGAAAATAAAATATTGCTTCTTAACTGCAGTACTTTGGCTTTTAAGTTTTCTGTCACTTACACCTTTAGTCCCAACACTCGGGAGGCAGATCTCTGTGAGTTTGAGGCCAGCCTGGGCTACAGAGAAAGATTCAGAACAGGTTCCAAAGCAATACAGAGAAACCCTGCCTTAACACCACCCCCCCAAAAGTTTTCTGTCACTTGACATACTCCTATACAATTTGTGTATATGCATGCACCATCCACACATACATAATTATGTTACATGTGTGTAAATATTAATCTTGTGTTATGACTTGAATGTAAAATATCTTTCATAGGTTCATGTGGGGTCTGTTTGGGAATATTCTGTAACCCTGAGGAGGCAGAGCTTTGCTGGAAGAAGTATATCATTGGGGTGGACTGAAATTTCAGAGCCTACTGTTCTCTTTCTGCTTCCTACTGTTCTCTCTTCCTCTCTGCTTCCTGTGTCCTGATAGAATGGGATCACTTGGCTCACTCAGTCAAAGTTAATTCTAAAGTGGAAACCAAAAGCACTCTATTGTGTAATTCCATCCAAGAACCCAGAGAACCAGTGAAACAAAGTTCATTTTGGGTTCACCCCAGAGCCAAGAACAGAACACTTGTTTCCTTACTCCCTTACCCGCCCCCCAAAAAAGAGCAGAGATTTCTCTTCTCCACTATTTACACTCTCGAGAGATAGAGAAAGCCTACCTACATAGCATGGGGAAACCTATTCAGTCCCCACATTCAAATTCTCATCTCAACTTGGAACATTTTCTAAATACATCCAGACTGAAGTTTGGTTTGAGTATGCTGTATGGACAGAAGTTTCTGTCACAAATAAACACATGGAGGCTTATGCTAATTATAAATTCTCTGGCCTATTGCTCAGGCTTCTTATTGGCTAGATCTCTCTTAATTATTAACCCCTTTCTATTAATCTCTGTATCTCCATGTGGTCTTGGGCTTACTGGTGATGCCCGGGTCCCTTGCTCCTTAGTTGCTACATGACATCTCTCTGACTCCACCTACTAACTTTTTCTATCCCTGTTTGGATTTCCTGGCTAAATCCTGTCTGTCCTTTGGCTAAAACATCTTTATTCATCAACCAATAAGAGAAATATAGCTTACAGAAGGACATCCCCCATCAATTAAGTTGACACATTAAAATTAACCACCATGAGCCAAACATTAATATTGTTTTCAAGAAAGACTGTCCTGGAACTCACTCTGTGGACCAGGCTGGCCTTGAACTCACAGAGATCTGCCTTCCTCTGCCTCCCAAGTGCTGGGATTAAACTTGTGAGCCACCATTGCCCAGCTTATACATCTACTTCAACTATAGTTTAATTTTTTAAAAAAGGCAAGGTTAGTTTTTTTTCCCCCATGACAAAAACTAGACTCACCTGAAAATAGAACTTTAATAAGAATTGTCTCTATTAGATTGGCCCATGGGCATGTGTATACAGCAATTATTATTGAATGATCGACTGGATCACTACTGCTGGAGGTGGAGGTGTGAGGACCCGAACCACTGTGTGTTGGTACCATACCTGTGCAGGTGTGTCTGTAATGAATGAGAAAGGTAGCAGAGAAATTCAAATAAAGTAGCCCAATAAGCAGTTTTTCTCCATGTTTCCTGCCACTACCAGAGTTCTTGCCCTGACTTCCCTAAATGATGAT